>NC_084476.1:42998957-44198957 GCF_027409185.1 Cynocephalus volans | reverse complement strand
TCCTGACAGGATACTTGTTAAAAGAATCCATTTGCGGCTCCAACATTCAGAGTCAGTAATTTCTCAGAAAAAGGTTAATGGAAACAAAACAGAATTCAGGGCACATTCTCTCAACCAGTGTGCAGAAATATAGCCAAAAATACACCCTTAGCATATCCTCAGGCTATAGAATGCAAAATGCTTACAATATTCTTTTTGGTAGAATTTGCAATCAATACAATGGAGAGAGGAGGGAGGTTAGATGTTGGTGGGGGGAGAATTTGAGTGTGTGATTGGGTGGGTGGATTCGGTGACCTCTGATCTCTTCCAGCTTGGGGTTGCAATAATTTTGTGTTCAAAGGCACAGAGTACGGATGTGAATAAACCAAGTGGTGGCTGGATAGAGCTGGAGAAATTTTCTCGAATCAGCTTCCAGTTTCAGAAGCTGTTCTGAAAAATTTATAAATGTGTCACAAACTCACAGAAGTTAGGGGAAGCTGATCAAGAATAAAGATAGAAAATCCTATGGATGTCATCTGATCTTCCTTCCTGGAAAGAGAGGGAAACCCAACCTGGGTAGCAGTAATCCAGACAGGTTGGGACAGTGAAAGCCTGGCTTAAGTTTCAGGATCTAGAGCAGCTGTGTTCTCTGAAACATCAGAGACAGTGAAAGTCCCAACAAAGCAAGCAAAAGAGCAAGCAAGAGAAGATGTCAAGAGAGAGTCTAGAAGCACCACAGGACATAGCAGCCTTGGAGATACAGTACAGAATAAAGGAGTAAACCTGAGGCTAGAGGGAATCCTTCCACAAGGGGATAGCAAAGCTACCCCAGTTCAAATGTCTTTTGAAAAATACACCACTGCAGTTACCAGACCACACAGATATCCACATGGATCAGCCACAGCAGGTATCATGTGAACTTGGGCTGAGGGTTGTGAACTGTTCAGGCTGGGCGTGGAGGCTTTCATCAAGGCATCACTATCTGCCAGGCTCAGGGCTAAGCGTTCTGCCTGCAATGTTATTTAATCCTCACAGCAACCCTCGGTTAGAGAAATAATACTTATGGAGAACTGATGGATTCTAAATTGTATCCTCTAATTAATTCAGACAATCAGAAAGCTACATTGCAAGAAACTTTTGGGGTGCATGATGTTCACCCTGCGCTCTCCATCTCAAACGCTTTTAATGGAATAGCATTGCGGTGTTACCCACCACCGGCTGACACTGTAAGAAGCAGTGATGTGAAAAGTAGCATTGCACTTAATGTAAAGATTCCATGTATTGCATGACACAGTATCTCCTTCATGAGTCCTCGAAGGATATAATTCCTGGTCTTAGAACTATGAATTATTGTACCACGCCTAGTGCCTGGCTTGATTATGTTGTGGACACTGAGCCATCCAAGTGATCCTGTTTCCTACTTGGATTGACTGCTAGGAAGCTCCAGGACAGATTTGTAGATCAACTTCATTCTATTGTCTTGCTCTACTTTTTTTATTTAGTTATGCTTTATTTTTTCATCCTATGAAATTTTGTACATTATTTGAAACCTTTTTGTACATGGTCAGGTATAAATACACATACATACATTCATATGTACAGATCTCAAAGTGCTATGACCAAATTTCAAAAACAGTACAAGCAATAAAGCTTTCATGTACACTTAATTGAAATTAGTGAAATTCTTGTCCTCTGTTAACATTATTTCTTGTTAAAATTTATAAGTAACCCAGTTTTCCTGCTTTACATTTTTATTAAGGAAATCCATTTTCAACTTGCCAGAAACCTGGATTGCTTTATTCTTCATAAGAGAAGGCAAGCCTTCTTATTTATATGGAACAACTTCTCCATCTATTGGCACAATTTAATATTGCAAATAATATCTTGAAATCAAATGTTTCCTTGTTACTCTGTGGAGTTTTTTTCCCACATTAAGTTTCTCAAAAAGTTTCCATTGTCAATTATTGAATACATCTCCCCTGCCTTAAGCTCTTTGCCTTCAGGAGTTAATAAACTTATAGATGTTAAATTTGTGCACTATCACAGGGCTGAGAAGCTTTTCTGGATGATCATATTCACCTCCTAAAGAAAGCCAAGCCAAATTTTCCAAAATAAAATAAAAGGCATGAAGGAATATTGTGCACAGACAATCTAAAACAGCTTAGTAAGTAATAAGCATTTTAAATCATGTTCAGGGCTGAGTGAAATATTGGAAATGCCACCATTTTAATCCTCATTTCGGAATAGCTTGTAAGTGACAAAACCTATGGGTATCCGAATGGGCTGATCAATTTTGTAAGTATGTATCATAGACTAATGCCAAATATTGAGACTGGACCAGTCTTATCATTTCTCGTCCAACAATAAATCCCTACCTTCGAGGACGCATTTCCTTCATCTGACAAGGTGATCCTATCTTGTCTTCAACAAAATACATTACCCTTGAAATTTTTCAAACCATAAAAAATTCTCAAAATCCCTGTGACATTCTAATCTCTTTTTGACTGTGTATATCTGTAGTGAATTAATTTATAAGCACATCTCTTGTGTTATTACCCTACAGACCTGAGCTTAAACCTGAACCCTTCCACTTATGCCAAGTATGAAGCCTTGAGCTAGTTCTTTTACTTTCATGATTCTCTTTTCTCATGCGTAAATGACAATAATAGCAATTACCTTGTAGAACTGTTGTGTGGATTAAATAAGATAACATTTCTTTTAAATACCTAGCTCCTCTTAGACACTCAACAAATAGTAGATTTTGGTAATAATTGTAGTTGCTGTAAGAAGAAGAAAAGTCTTTGTCATGTTTCCCCATAAGTCCCTTGGCCTCTCAATCCCTCTCATATTGAATTTCTGGCCTTAAGAAACAACTGAAGAGGACCTGGAAGCAGGGAGGTTCACAAACAGCAAGAAATAATAAGCATCTTAATGAAGACTATGAAGTTTCAGACAGGAACAAGAAGCACACGGGAGGAGCAAGTTCCCTCTCCCTCCTCCAGCCTTCTAGTCTCCCTCTAGCACCACCCCTCGCCCCCCATTGGTAAAGCCTCACAAGGACCAACCAGCAAAGCAGAAATGGGGTGTACTGGGTCCCAGCCACAGCGATGCAAGGCAGAGGTAGATGGGTGGCCTTGGAGCTGAGAGATAATGGCTTTTCACTGAAGAGAAGGAGTAATAAAAAGTTAGTTCTGGTTTCCAGTCCAGCTTATCAGGATCCTAGAAGTCACCACTCTGTCCTAATAGCAAGTAAAAACCTCAACACACTGAAAAATCAACAATTCTTCTTAGATCCGTCAGAAATATGAGATCACAGGGCAAACCCTTGCCCCCAAAATTGGAGAGACAGCCAGGCAGATACAGAGAATCACAACTCATCAGAGAACAAATGCACATGCTGAAACTTCCATGGAAAGCAGTGCCATGGTGTGAATACCTGATCTGTAATAGATGAATTGCTGTAGGCTCAGTGTGGAAAAATCTGAGTTAAAAACTCCAGTGGAAACTAGTCATGGGAGGTCCACACTTTTGTGAGTTTTACCTCCAGGAGCCCTGCCAAGTACTCACAATGAATATCGAAGAAAACACACATTGTGCTTCAGCAGAAGGAAGGTAAAAGTAATCGTTTTGAAATATGCCAAACTATTCTGCTCTTCTAATCAAGCCCTGTCCTCAAAAGAAACTATTTTACCAGTGCCTAATCTCCTGGGGGTTTATCAGAGCCTAACCTACCTGGGGGAAGAGAAATACCCAAATCTAGCTCTCTGTAGCCATCCTGTCCCACCTAACAGGGAAAAAGCTGAGAAGCACTGGAGAAGTTCCCAGCTCAGGGGCATGGGCTCACCAAAAGAATGAGGCCTAAGTGTAGGACTAGAGAATGCTTCCCCTCCTCCAACACAGTACAATTCTGAAGGCCTATTACAAGGCCTACTAAAACACAAAAACCACAGTTTGAAGAGACTGAACAAGCACAGAAACAGAGTCAGCTATGGAAGGAATGTTGGAATTATCAGACCAAGAACTTTTTTAAACTATGATTAATATACTAAGGGTTCTAGTGGGAAAAGTAGATAACGCACAAGGATGGGTATTGTAAGCACAGAGATGAAAATACTAAGAAAATATCAAACAGAAATGCTAGAGATCAAAAACAGTGTAACATAAATGAAGAATGCCTTTGATGGCCTCATTAGTAGACTGCATATAGCTGAGGAAAGAATCTCTGACCTTGAGGATATGTCAATAAAAACCTCCAAAACTGAAAAGCAAAAAGAGAAAAGACCAATAAGAAGAGAACAGAATGTCCAAGAATTGTGGAATAACTACAAAAGGTGTAACATACACATAATAGGAATATCAGAAGAAGAACCAAAAAAGAAAGGAACAGAAGCAATATCTGAGGCAATAATGAAGAGAATTTCCCCCAAACTAAGGTCAGACACCAAACCACAGATCAAGGAAGCTCAGAGAACACCAAGCAGGATAAATGCTGAAAGAAAGAAAGGAAGAAAGAAAGAGAACTACACCTAGGCATATCATATTCAAACTAAAGATAAAGAAAAAGTCTTTAAAGAAGCCAGAGGGAAAAACCACATTTGCTATAGAGGAGCAATAATAATAATTACATCGGGCTTCTAAGACACCATGTAAGCAAGTGGAGAGTGAAGTGAAATACTGAAAGTGTTCAGAGAAAAAAAAAGCCACCAACCTAGAATATATGAAAAAAATTATACACCATGACCAAGTGGGACTTATCCCAGACATGCAAGGCTAGTTGAACATTCAAAAACCAGCTAATGTAATCCATCATATCAGCAGGCTAAAGAGGAAAAATCACATGATCGTGTCAACAGATGCAGGAAAAAGCATTTGACAAAATTCAACCTTCATTCATTTTTTTTTTAAATCTCAGCAAATTAAGAATATAGGGGAGCCTCCCCAGCTTCATAAAGAATCTCTACAAAAAACCTACTGATAACATCATACTTAATAATGAGAAGCTTGAAGTTTTCTTTCTATCAAGAATAAGGCAAAGATGTCCCCTCTCAACACTACTTTTCAACGTCATACCGAAAGTCCTAGCTAGTGCACTAAGACAAGACAAGACGAGGCAAGACAAGAAAAGAAAAGATATATAGATTGGGGAGGAAAAAATAAAACTGTATTTGTTCACAAATGACATGACTATTTATGCAGAAAATCTGAAAAACAATTGTAGAACTAATAAGCAATTATAGCGAAGTTCCAGGATATAAAGGTAATATACAAAAGTCCATCACTTTCCCATATACTAGCAATGAATAAATGGAATTTGAGATTAAAGCCACATTACCATTTATATTAGCACTCCAAAAAATAAAATAACTATGTATAAATCTAACAAAATATGTACAATATCTATATGAGAAAAATTTCAAAACTCTGATGAAAGATATCAAAGAACTAAAGAAATGAAGAGATATTTCACATTCGTGGATAGGAAGACTTGATATTGTCAAAATGTCAATTTTTCCCAAGTTGATGAATAGATTCAATCCCTGCAGTTAATTCATAGATATCAACAAATTCTGAAGTTCATATGGAGAGGCAGAAGGCCCAGAATAGCCAACTAAGTATTGAAGGGGAAGAACAAATTTGCAGGACTAACACTACCTGACTTCAAAACATACTGTAAAGCAGCAATAATCAAGACAGTGTGGTATCAGCAAAAGAATAGACAAATAGGTCAATGGAACAGAGTACATAGCCCAGAAATATGAAGGTACTTCAAAAAGTTCATGGAAGAAATGGAATTAAAAGATAAAAATAAAAATAAAAGCTCTATTTCTCAACATAAGCTCCAACAAGTTTAAGACACTTTTGTATAAGTGATACTAGCCATTTAGTCCGTTCCCAAAGATTTGAGGGTCCTGAGAATTTAACCACATCAATGCAGTCTTTTTTACATTAATAACTGAAGAAAAATGGGTGCCCTTTAAAGATTTTTTTTAAGATTAGGAAACAAAAAGAAGTCAGAAGGAGCCAAATCAGGACTCCTGCAAAATTGTCCTTGTTTGACGAGAGGAATGAACAGGAGCATTGTCGTGCTGGACAAGGACTCCCTGGTGAAGTTTCCCAAGCATTTTTCTGCTAAAGCTTTGGCTAACTTTCTCAAAACATTCTCATAATAAGCAGATGTTGTTGTTCTTTTGCCGTCCAGAAAGTCAATAAGCAAAATGCCCATAAGCATTCTAAAATATTGTTGCCATGACCTTTGCTCTTGACCGGTCTGCTCTTGCTTTGATTGGACCACATCCACCTTTTAGAGCCATGGCTTTGATTCTGCTTTGTCTTCAGGGTCATATTGGTAAAGCCATGTTTCATTTCCTGGTATAATTGTTTGAAGAAATTCTTCAGGGTCTTGATCCCACTTGTTTAAAATTTCCGTTAGAATCTCTGCTGTTGTCTACAGCTGATCTGGGCACAAGAGTCTCGGCACCCATCCAACAGAAATTTGTTCAACTGTAAGTTTTCATTCAGGATTGTGTGAGCTAAACCAATTGAGATGTCTATGGTGTTGGCTACTGTTTCTGCTATTAATCATTGGTCCTCTTTAATTAGGGCATGAACAATATTAATTTTTTCCTCACATATTGATGCGGATGGTCTACAGCTATGGGCTTCATTTTCAACATTGTCTTGTCCCTTCTTAAAACAAGTTATCTATTTATAAACTGCTTATTTCTTTGAGGAATTGTCCCCATAAATTTTTTGTAAAGTATCAGTGATTTCACCATTCTTCCACCCAAGCTTCACCATCAATTTGATATTTGTTCTTGCTTCAATTTTAGCAAAATTTATGTTGCTTTGTTGGGGGCTCTTTTCAAACCGCCTTACCCTCCATAGACTAGATACCCTCTAGAACTAGATCCTGTACTGACATGTTAAAAAAGTTAGTAGGAGCTTATTTTAGTGCAAAAAAAAAATTGAAATCCATGGATAGGTCTTTCATAACATGCATTTTCCATGAACTTTTTGAATGCCCCTCGTAGAACCACATAAATATGGGCAAGTGATCTTTGATAAAGGAGCAAAGACAATACTGTGAGTAAAGATAGTCTTTTCAAAGTGGCATTGGATCAACTGGGCATCCACATGCAAAAAGATGTGTCTTTTTACAGACCTTATGCCTTTCATAAAAATTAACTGAAAATAAATCACAGACCTAAATTTAAAATGCAAAGTACAAATTTCCTGTAAGATAACACAGAAAACCCCTGATTTTTTTTAACCACAAAATTTAATCTTTACTCAGACCTGAAAAACAAAGAAATTTGACATACTCTTCACCCAGAATATGCCTATAGAAAAAAATCTACATTATCTAGTTGGGAAAAAAAACACAGCACTTATTCCTTCTTAACTAGGATCATTATGCCAGTTAGAATAAGTACTCATATAAGACGTGGAGGGGCAGGGGGGCGGTGAACGGAGACCTTACCAATTACAAATTAAGTCCTCCTGGTCAACATTTAACTTTTTTTTTTTTTTGAAACAATTGATTATACATATTTGTGGGGTACAGAGTTGACTATCAGTATTTGTGTACAATGTGTGATGATCAAATCAGGATAATTAGCATGTTCATCATTACAAAATGTACTCATTCTTTGTGTTCATTAATCAGTTTCTCCCTAACCTCCTCTCCCCCTTTTCCTCCTCTAGGAATCACAGTTCTGTTCTCTCATTCTGAAAATTCAATGTTTTATTTTGTTCACTGTGTCTTCCTTTTTTCTTTTTTCTTTTTTTCTTTATTTCTTCCTTTCTTTCTTTCTTCCTTTCTTTCTTTCTTAGCTCCCACTTATGAGTTAGAACATGTGGTATTTCTCTTTCTGTGCCTGGCTTGTTTCACTTAACATAATTTTTTCCGAGCTCATACATGGCTGCAAATGGCAGAATATCACTCATTTTTACAGCTGAGTAGTATTCCATTATGTGTATATACAACATTTTCTTTACCCAGTTGTCTGTCGGTGGACATTTAGGTTGGTTCCATTTCTTGGCTACTGTAAACAGAATGGCAATAAACGTGGGAGTGAAGGTTTCCCTTTAACATGATGATTTCCATTCCTTTGAGTATATACCAAGCATTGGGATTGCTGGATTGTATGGCAGTTCTATATGTAGCTGTTTGAGAAAGCTTCATACTGTTTACCATAACGGCTGTACTAATTTACAGTCCCACCAACAGTGTAGAAGTGCTCCTCTTTCTCCACATCCTTGCCAGCAATTGCCATTCTCAGTCATTTTGATAATAGCCAGTCTAACTAGGGTGAGATGATAGCTCATTGTGGTTTTGATTTGCATTTTTCTGATGATTAGTCATGTTGAGCATATTTTCATGTACCTATTGTTCATTTGTATGTCTTCCTTTGAGAAATGTCTATTCAGCTCCTTTGCTCATTTTTTAAAATCAGATTAATTGGTTTTTTACTGCTGTTTGAGTCCCTTGTATGTTCTGGCTGTTAATCTCCTGTCAGATGCATAGTTTGCAAATATTTTCTCCCATTCTGTAGGTTATCTTTTCACTCTGTTTCTTTTGCTGTGCAGAAGCTCTTTAGTGTGGTATAATCCCATTTGTTTATTTTTCCTATTGTCACGTATGCTTTTGGGGTCTTATTCATAAAGTCTTCCCTCAGTCCCAAATTCTGAAGTGTTTCCTCTATGTTTCCTTTTAGGACTTTTATAGTTTCAGATCTTATATTTAAGTCATTAATCAATTTTGAGTTGATTTTGGTATATGGTGAGAGGTATAGGTCTAGCTTCATTCTTCTACATATGGATGTCCAGTTTTCCCAGCAACATGTATTGAAGAGGACGTCTTTCCCCTGATGTATGTTCTTGATACCTTTGTCAAAGATCAGTTGGCTGTAAGTATGTGAACTGATTTCTGCATTCTCTATTCTGTTTCATTGGTTACTATCTCTGTTTCTATGCCACTACCATGCTGTTTGGGGGACTTTAGTTTTGTAGTATAATTTGAAGTCATGTAATGCCTCCAGCTTTATTTATTTATTTATTTTTGCTCAGGATTGCTTTGGTTATTTGGGGCCTTTTGTTGTTCCATATGAATTTTAGGATTGTTTTTTCTATTTCTGTGAAGAATGTCATTGGTATTTTGATGGAGGTTGCATTGAATCTGTAGGTTGCTTTGGGTTTTGTTGACACTTTCACAATATCAATTCTACCAATCCAAGAGCATGGAATATCTTTCCATCTCTCTGTGTCCTCTTTAATTTCCTTCAGCAGTGATTTCAAGCTCTCATTGTAGAGCTCTTTCACCTCCTTTGTTTAATTGATTCCTAGGTATTTTATTTTGGGGGTGACTATTATAAATGGGCTAGTTTTCTTGATTTCTTTTTCTGCTAGTTCATTATTGGAGAATTAAAATGCTATTGATTTTTGCATGTTTATTTTGTATCCTGCAACTTTACTGAAATCATTTATCAACTCTAAGAGTTTTTTGTAGAGCCTTTAGGCTTTTCTATTTACATGATCATGTCATCTGCAAAAAGGGACATATTGACTTCATCTTTTCCAATATGAATGCCCTTTATTTCTTTCTCTTGCCTGATTTCTGTGGCTAGTACTTCCAATACTATGTTAAATAGGAGTGGCGAGAGTGGGCATCCTTTTCTTTTCCTGTTCTTAATGGAAAAGCTTTCAACTTTTCCCCATTCTGAATGATATTGGTGGTGGGTTTGTCATAGACAGCTTTTATTGTGTTGAGATACTTTCCTTCTATACCTAATTTCCTGATAGTCTTTATCATGAAGGGATGTTGAATTTTGTCAAATGCTTTTTCTGCATCTGTTCAGATAATCATGGGATTTTGTCCTTGATTTTGTTGATGTGGTGTTTCACATCTATTGACTTATGTATGTTGAACTATCCTTGCATCTCTGGGATGAATCCCACCTAATTATGGTGTATAATTGTTTTGATGTGATGCTGTATTCTGTTTACTAATATTTTGCTGAGAATTTTTGCATCTATGTTCATCAGAGATATTGGCAGGTAGTTTTATTTTTTTGTTGTATCTCTCTCTGGGTTTGGTGTCAAGGTGATGCTGGCCTCATAGAATGAGTTTTGGAGAATGGCCTCTGTTTCAATTTTTTGGAATAGTTTGAAGAGAATTGATTAGTTCCTCTTTAAAGTTTTGGTACAATTCAGTAGTAAAACCATGTGGTCCTGGGCTTTTCTTTATTGGGAGACTGCTGATTACTGTTTCAATCTCATTGCTTGTTATTGCTCTGCTCAGGTTTTTTATGTCTTTTTGGTTTAGTATTAGTAGTTTGTATATGTTCAGAAATTTATCCATTCCCTCCAAATTTTCAAATTTTTTGGTATATAACTGTTTGTAATAGTTTCTTATGATTCTTTACATTTCTGTGGTATTAGTTATAATGTCTCCTTTTTCATTTCTGATTTTTGTTATTTAGGTCTTCTATCTCCTTTTTTTAGTTAGACTAGCTAATGGTTCATCAATTTTGTTTATCTTCTCAAAAAACAACTTTTTGTTTCATTTATCTTTTGTATCATTTTTTGGTGTTTGTTTAATTTAGTTCTGTACTGATTTTAATTATTTCTTTCCATTTACTAATTTTGGGTTTGGATTGTTCTTGTTTTTCTAGTCCTTTGAGGTGTAGTGTTAGGTTCTTTATTTGTAATCTTTCTATCCTTTTAATGTAAGCATTTATTGCAGTAAACTTCCCTCTTAGTACTGCTTTTGCAGTATCCCATAGGTTTGGGTATGGTGTTTTTTTATTTTCATTACTTTCAAGAATTTTTTTTTATTTCCTGCTTAATTTCTTCTTTGATCCATAGGTCATTCAGGAGCATGTTTCTTAATGTCCACATATTTGTATGGAATGTGTTATTGTTTTGCACCATGGTAAAATAAATTAAGTCAAACAATCATAAGTTGGGAACTGTCTGTGTTTATGGGTTAGTCTAAGGAGTTGGAACAGTTATTTTCACTAAAGAACAAGAAATGTGTCCTGCAACATCTCTGCCCTTATATTGCCATCACTAATTAATTTTGTTGCTATTAGCTGAGCAAGTCCTTATTGGTGTAGGTTCTTGCATGACAATATGAAGAATAATAAAACATTCTTAAAAGTTACCAGCAAGAAAAGACAGATCACCTACAGAAAATCACAATTAATATGGTAATAAAAATAATAATATTAACAGCAAATATTTATATAGAGCTTATAAAGTGCCAAGTAATATTCTAAATATTTTACAAGCATTAACTCAAATTTTAAGACACCCTCTGAGCTACTCTATGATGTGAATGTTTTTACTATTATTCCCTATTTTAAAGAGAACACTAAGATAGGTAGGCTAAGTAATATACCCAAGGTCACACAGCTAATAGTAGCAGAGCCAGTGCAATGGACCAAATATTTTTTTTCCCATAAGATAGATGCCAGAATACTATGGAGTAGTATAGTCAAAGCATTAGATGACAATATCTTTCAACCAATAATTTTTACACCGAGCTAAATTATTACTTAATAATGAAAGCATAATAAAGATATTTTTGTATCTACAAAGATCAGGAGAATATATCACCCTCACTGTAAGAATTATCCAGTGAATATTTCAGCAAGAAATGTGAACCTAGAAAAAAATTATGAAGTACAAGAAACAATGTTGAGGATAGAAATTAACATCCTGTATTTAGTAAGTTTAATCAAGAATTAATTAGAAAAAAACTGTTAAGATAAACATGCTAAGGACCTTGTGTTTAGGAAAAAGGTAGCAATAATGAATAAATATAGATTTTTGCTAGAAAAATTATTACACTCTTGTCTTCCAACTACCCAGACAGCTGCTGATCTACTGTACTATCAATTGGTTTGTACTTCCTAGAATTTTATATAGATGAAATCATACAGTATGTCCTCAATTTTGGTTTTGCTTTTTTCATTCAGTGTAATTATTTTGAAATTTATCCATGTTGATGTCTATATCAATAGTTCATTCCTTTTAATGCCGAGTAGTATTCAGTTGTATGGCCATGCAACTATTTGTAATCCATTCACCTACTAAAGGGCATTTGTGTTGTTTACAGCTTTTGAATTTACAAGTAAGTCTGCCATGAGCATTCATATACACATATGCTTTCGTTATTATGCTTAGGTAAAAACCTAGAAGTGGAATGGCTGGGTTGTATGGCACACGAATATTTCAGAGGTGCTAATTTTCCAAAGTGGCTGTGCCATTATACATTCCCACCAGGAGTCTATCACTGATCACTTGTGCCACACCCTCACCAACACATAGTATGGTTAGTCTTTCTAATTTTAGTCATTCTAGTGACTGTGTTGTGATACTCACAGTTTTAATTTGTATTTTCCTAATGACTAATGACATTGTCATGTGATTATTTGCCTTCCATATGTTTTCTTATGTCATTATTTGTCATCCATATATCTTTTTTAGTGAAGTGGGTGTTCAGATCTTGTACCCATTTTTCAATTGAGTCATTTGTCTTATTATTGAGTTGAAAGAGTCCTTAATCTATTCTAGGTATAGATCTCTTGTTTTTGCACATATTTTCTCATAGTCTGTGGCTTGCCATTTCATTTTTGTAAGTAAATAAAAGTTTCTACTTTTGATGAAATCTAACTCATCAATTTTTTCTTTTACAATTTATGCATCCAGTTTCACACCTAAGAAATATATGCCGAAATATTTTCTCCAACATTTTTCTTTAGAAGTCTCATAGCTTTAGATTTTAGATTTAGGGTTATTATCTAATTTAGTTAATTTTTAATTATGATGCAAGGTATGGGTCAAAGTTGATCTTCTTATATATGGATAGCTAATTGTTCCTACCTTTTTTACATTAAATTGCACTTGTATCTTTGTTGTCAATCAATTGTGTGTTCACTTCTAGACTCTCTTTTGGATTATCTATGTGTCTTTCCTTTTGCCAATACCACACTGTCTTCATATAGTTTTACAGTAAGTCTTGAAATCAGGTAGAGCAAATGCTTCAGCTTGGTTCTTTTTCAAAATTATTATGGCTATTATACTCAATTTGCCTTTCCATCTACATTTTAGAATAAGTTTGTCAATTTCTACAGAAAATTCTTCTGGGATCTTAATTGGAACTTATTGATTCTACAGTTCAACTTGGAAAGAAATGACATCTTAACAATATTGAGACTTTAAATCCATGAACACGCTCCATAAATAAATATCTCCTTTTATTTAGCTCTTCTTCAGTTTCTTTCATTAGTGTTTTATAGTTTTCAGCGTACATCTCAAATATATTTTTTTATATTTACACTTAAGTATTGTATGTATTATATTGTGCTATTGTAAATAATACTGGTCTTTAATTTCAATTTCCAATTTTTTCTGGCTAATAAATAAAAATACAATTGAATTTTATATGTTGACTTTGTACTCTGAAACCCTGCTAAACTTGATTATTAATTCTAATAAACTTTTTGTAAATTATCTGAGGTTTTCTACACAGTTATTCATGTCAAGTGCAAATAGAGTACGGTTTTATTTCATTTTCCCAATTTGTATGCCTTTTATCTTTTTTCCTGGCTTATTTCACTATCTTAGACCTAGAACAAAGTTGAGTAAGAGGGGTGACAGTGGACATCCTTGCCTTGTTTCTAATCTTACAGGGAACACATTCAGTCTTTCACCATTAAGTATGTTACTAGCTGTAAGTTTACTGTAGAGGCTCCTTATCAGGCTGAGGAAGTTTCCTTCTGTTCCTAGTTTGCTAAAGTTTTTATTATGAATGTATATTGAATTTTGTCAAATGCTTTTTCTGCATTTATTGAGATGATTATAATTTTTTTCATTAGTCTGTTGACAAATGAAGAATTACAGTGAATTATACTGGTTGATTTTCAAATGTTGAACTAGCCTTGCTTTCTTGAGATAAACCTCTTTGTTCATTACTATTATCCTACATTGATAGATTAGATTGGGTAATATTTTGTTGAGGATTCACCTATTTTGGCTATTTCATGTAAATAGAATCATACAATATGTGGCCTCTTGTAACTGACTTGTTTCACTTAGCATGATGTTTTCAAGTTTCATCCATGTTGTAACATGTATCAGTACTTCATTTCTTTTATTGCTGAATAATATTTCATTATATGGATATGAACATTTATTCATTCATCAGTTGATGGACATTTGAGTTACTTCTACTTTTTGGCCATTATAAATAATGCTGTTATGAACATTCATATACAAATGTTTATATAAACATATGTTTGCATTTCTGTTACTTTCAATGAAATCAAAAGGAATTGCTAGGTCATATGGTAACTCTGTTTAACATTCTGAAGAACTCTGAAACTGTTTTCCAAAGTAGCTGCACTATTTTACATTCCTACCATCAATATCTAATGTATGAGGGTTCCAATTTCTCCACATTCCCACCAATACTTACTGTCTGTATTTTTTATTATGCTTAGTTTTAAAATGTTTCCCTTTAAACAGCATATATCTACTGTATAGCCTATGTATTCCAAGAGAATATCTTTGTTGTCTGTTTCATTATAACAAGGTCAATAAAGATATAATCAGTTAGTGAAATATTATAAAATTTAAATATAAATGGTCTATAACCTATATTAAATAAATAAAATTTTCTTCTCCAAAGTAGAATTTAAAAACAATCTCAAAGTTAAAGATCAGTGTGTCACTGGAGAATGTCTTGCTGACAAACTAGCAAGATTCAAATTTATAATGACAAAAAAAAACAACTACAATAAGAAAATTTGACAAGAACTTTATTCTCCAGTCTGGCTAATATTCATATTCATACTTTTAAAAGCTTCAGGGTTTCAGCTTTTGCCCTCATTTCCTTAATATCTCAGTACTTTATATTCTCAAACCATTCATGTCAATGATTACTTTTCTTCTTAAGATTCCTGCTTTACTGAAATATGTGACCTCTGATTTCAACTATAATTTCAATCATGGCTACCTCAAGAATATTTTCCACTTACAATTTTATTTGCAAATTAGTATTGAAGAAATACAAATTTTAATGAGTATCAACTATCAATTTCTCCCATCAAATTAACAAAAAATTAACGATAATATCCAGGGTTGTGAAGAATTCTGAAAGGCAGTGTTTCTGTCCTAGCTGGTGGAAATTTAAACTGATAGAAGTTTTCTGGATCATTAGAATAGCTAAAAATGAGGGATGGTTAATGGTTAAATAAAATACAATGTAACAATGTAAAAGTCAGGATTTTAATTAGCTTTCAAAGACATGAGAAAAGTTTTTGATGTTACATTTTGAAAAAAATGCAACATATGCAAAGCTCTTCATTTACTGAAGTAGGACACACTGATAGAACTAAACTTAGTAACAATGATAGGCCATCTGTGGAAGTAGGTTTATGGGTAGTTTTAAACATGTATGTATGTGCTGTATTTTCAGTTTTTTGCAGTGAACATATTTTCCTTTTATAACGATAATGAAAGTGATGTATAGCACTGTTCTTAATTTCACCTCTGTTTAAAGCCACTTCTATATTTTACTACACAACAGTAAATGTCTCTTTCAAGAATACCTAATTTTGCTTTCTGCAAAAGTTTCAAAACAGCTTAGATAATGAGCAGTTTATTTGCATTAATAACACATTGGCTCTACTTAGAGAACTATCTCACAGAACTTTTCCCTGTGGTAAAACAAAAATGTCATACACAGAGGCATTACAGTGTTTATGCTAACTCTGACATTTTACACGCTTGGGCTCATTATTATTCTCATTAATTTTGTGATTGTTAATAGCTCTGCTATTTATATGATGACTTAACCTTTATAGATTTCAATCAAAGACTTCAAAGCTCAATGGAGAATGTGTCCAGAATGTAAGGAGATGTGTATCTGAGTGATTTTCCCCAGCAGGGACCATATTTTGATATTCAATAATATATTTAAACTACTGTGATGCCTAGCTAGTATTTTTATTTATATTGCAATTCTTAGGGCAAAATCCAGCACAAAGTTTTAGTTTCTTCATGTAAAAATAAGAAAATTAATGTTTTCTAAAAATGGTTATCAGATTCAGTAGACCAGAGGTAAGTAAAGAAACAATTATTTTATTAATAAAAGTATAAAAACCTTAAATGACAAAGTGGTTTGCATAAAAATGTGTATAGATGTCAAAAACACATATGAAATGAAAACAATCTATGGTGGTATTTTCTAGATATTCCCTTTTATGTAGATACTCTTAAAATATGCAAATGAGTAAGAACTTTTTAACAAGAAGTCTTATTTTACAGCAAAAGATGTTCTAGGCTTAAATCTAAGCAGAATAAACTATAAAATTCAAAGAGATAAAAATACAGAAGTTTCTCCACTTTAATTGGTGGGAATAAAGCAAGGTTCCCTGAAAGCATATCACTTTTGCCAGAAACATACTGTAGGCCATCTTCCACAGTCATTTTTATCCTTGGCCATACAGCTGTTCATTAGTCTGTGTTAGCTGTCTTTCTGCAGAGCTGTGAAGTGTTTTATAAGCATTGTTAATGCTTTTATATATGATAAGGATAAAAGCAGTGAGAACTATTATAATTTCTATCTTTTTCTATACTGTAGAACAGTTTATAAAGCATAATAATTACATTTTTTAAAAAGCCATCTGATGGCAAAAAAATCTAAATGTTTAACAAAATGTTCTGTTGCTGAGGATGAGGTGAAACAGGCTCTTAGTGATGGAAATGCATGATAATACTACCACATCATGAAGAAAATCCCACTGCTAGTATATATCCAAAGGATAAGAAATCAGTGTGTCCAAGAGATATCTGCACCCCACGTTTATTGCAACATTGTTCACAATAGCCAAGATATGGGATTAACCTAAATATCTATCAATGGATGAATGGATAAAGAAAATGTCGTATACACAATGGAATACTATTCAGCCTTTAAAAAAAAAAAAAAAGAAGGAAATCTTGTCATTTGCAACAAAATTAATGAACCTGGAAGACATTAAGTGAAATAAACCAAGCACAGAAAGACAAATACCACATGGTCTCACCTATATTTTAAAAAGTTGATCTCATAGAGGTAGAGAGTAGAACTGTGGTTCAACCCCCACCCTCTCAGCCGGGGGTTGGGAAGATGTTGGCCAAAGGACACAAAATTTCATTTAGGCAGTAGGAATAAGTTCAAGAGATCATGTTGACTACAGATAATAACAATATACTATATATTTGAAAATAATATAAGAGAGAGTAGATTTTAAGTGTTTTTACCACACACACAAAAAAATTAGTATGTATGGTAATTCATATGTTAAATAGCTTGGTTTAGCCATTCTACAATGTATACATATATCCAAACATCATGGTGTACACCATAAATATATACAATTTTTATCTGTCAGTTGAAAAAAATGATATTACCGCACCCATGGAAATTGTTAAATTGTTGCCTCTTGGCTCCAAATCTATCTCTTTATACTCTGCTTTTGATGCTGGGACCAGGATTCAAAATCTACCTTTCTGCTTTGTCAGATGGCTCTGAGTTAAGATCTGTCATTAGGGGCAACAGAGGGAGCCTGAGAGGCCAAAGGAGATCAAATGGACTTGCTCCTTCCTGTCTGTTTCCTGTGGGCTCCCTGTGCGCTTGCGGTTCCCTTGAGTCGGCCCTGCAATGCTTTCTACCTGGCAGCAGCACTATCTTCCCACAGCAGCAGCCATATCCAGTTTTCAGTTTTTCCCACACCTGCAAAACCCTGTCTCCCACAGAAACATCAGTACCAGCTGGCCACCCTTCTTCCAGGTTGGCATCCCAGGTCCGCAGAGCTCCCCATTTCAAACTCATAGACACCAGCACCAGTCTAGCAATACCATGCCCTTGCAGGTCTGTTTCAGCTCCATGGAACCCCCCGCCCCCGCAAGATTCGTCAGCCCTGAGGGCTAGTAGCGGCATCCTATAGTTGCTGCCTATTTGATACCTTAAAGTTCTCTTTTCACCCTTTCAGTGGTTAATTCATTATACTTAATGGACAATTCCTTATATTAAATTCTGTTGGTTCAAATAACTGGGATGGTTGATTTCTGAATTTTACGCTAACTGATACAGAAAAGAATTTGGCACTATCTAGCAAAACTGACATGGATTTGACCCATCAATACTACTCCTAGGTCTTCATGCAAAAAGATATATGCTCTACTGAGGTTCAAAGAGGACAATTGAGTTGCTCAAACTTTTCGTTCACAGCAAGGATCAAACTAAACTAAAAACACTCTCTTGACTCTAAGTCTCTGACAGAATAAGACCTATTTTTTAAAGGTAATATTATTTTTTGATTATTCTTGGATTTCTTTTGTGATGGTTAAACTGGTCAGTAATGATGTTATTAACACAACATGGCACTATATATAACATGTCAAAGTATCAAAGGAGCAGAAGCATCTTAGAAACATTTTCCCTAACTCTTCTTTAGCTTTGTGAAACAGACTGGACAGCTTAAGTTAAAGTTCCAGTGTTGTTTCAGGACCTTAAATGAAGAAATGGAAACTGGTATACAAGGCAATTTCTAAATTTTACCTTCTTTGTGGCATTTTTTTGGATCAGTCTAGTCAGTAATGATGACTTCTGTTCAGAGGCAGATTTACAGTGAAACTAAAGGATTCCTTGATCTTTTTGATGCATTCACATGGTCATTCTTTCAAAAAATTTGCAAGAGTAAAATATTTTTACTGCAAAATAAAAAAGATATATGTTCTAAGATTTTCTTTAAAGCATTATTTATAATAGCAAAGATTGGATACAAAAATGTCTATCAATGGTACATGCACCTAATGAGAATTATGAAGTCATAAAAATGAATGAGAAATGGCTCTACGTACTGCTATGAAGTGATCTCCATGCTATGGAGTGGTCTCCATGATATGTGATTAGGCAAAAACAAGGGGAAGAAAACGAATGTAGTACATTGTTACATGTTAAGAAAGGGAGAATATAAGCATATTCACATATTTTCTTTTGTAAAATGGAAAAATAAACAGAAAAGTAGGATACCTATGGGAGGTGGGAAAGAACAGGTTGAAGAAGATTGGAATAGAAACTAGACTTCTCTGAATATACCTTGTTTTATAGATTTGACTAAAATCATAAAAATAATTTACATAATCATAAATAAAATTGAATTTTTTAAAAAATAAAATCCTTAATAAGTTAAAAGCACAATAAAAAAATGAATCTAACTACATATTGAGTTGGCAGCATAATCACACAGAAAGGAACAATTTCCAATAATTCAAAAAACAGCTATTTGGCTGTACATTCACAGAGGGATATACCTTAAGAACAAAAAGAATTACAAAAAATATGTACTACATATTTTTTTTTAAATAATCATGTTGGTGGTGTGTATTAATCCGTTTTGTGTTGCTATAACAGAATACCTGAGACTGGGTAATTTATAAAGAACAGAGGTTTATTTGGCTTACGATTCTGGGACAGCTGCATCTGGTGTGGGCCTCAGGCTGCTTCTACTCATGGCAGAAAGTGGCAGGCAGCCAGCGGGTACAAGCAGATCACATGGCGAGAGGAAGCAAGAGAGAGAGGGGGGAGGTGCCAGGGTCTTTTAAACAACCAGCTCTCATCAGTACTAATAGAGTGAGATCTCACTCAGGCCCCCCTCCCCCAGGGAGAGCAATAAACCATTCATGGGGGATCCACCTCCATGACTCAAACAGCTTCCAACACTGCCACATTGGGGATCAGATTTCAACATGAGTTTTGGCAGGGACAACATATCCAAACTCTATCATGGTGGTAGTGATGGTAATGCTATTCTTAGATTGTTGTATGTATAACATGCGACAAAGTAATGGATTGTGTTGAAGCCACTGGAAAACAGGTTTTCAAAATGGGAGAAAGTACAGGAGTAAGATCATTGAGATTAAGCAAAAATCCTGTAATCTTAAATTTGAACTGGGAGGGTTGGTATGAAATCATGATATATTTTATAAGCAAAGAAACAAACAAGCAAAAACTATCCACTGAAAAGGTATTATTTCTACAGAGACCAAACCTATAGCAATAAGCACCACTAGTATCGAGACTGTGGTTTCTAAATACTAATTTCCATTGAAAGAAACTAGGGCTTTTGGAGAAATGGCTGGTTCTACATCTGGAGCAGAAAATGTACAAAACGAGTGAGAAAATTCTTGCTATATCTGAAAGAAAGAAAGTTATCAAGGACAACTGTATTATGTCAAAAGAACTCAGGAGCCAACTTCCAGAGAGTCCCACTGACCAAAGGTGGGTTTGTTTAAGCATCTGTAAAAATAACGATGTAAGAATTTGAAACATATAAAATATATCTAGATACATGAGTTCATAATAGTACTAAGAAAAAACAAACTCTTTGGTCTCTTTGGAGAATGATAGGAACTCAACTTATGATTTTGAAAATTAATAAACAAATAAATAAATAAGGAGGATGGAGGTGGAATCAAGCATTTATCTTGCTTTTCCTATAATAGTCACAACCAAGGACAACCAAGTAGTTAATGAAGAAAAGCTTCTCAATGATAGGAGTAATAAGTGAGAAAGAAATTATACAATTACAATATCTTCGTCTGGGACCCCTAATGATTAATGGGTCTAAACAGTGATTATCAATGCCTCCTCAGATTACAAAAAGAGACAACCAGATAGTATGTACCTTCTGAAAGAGGCATAAACCTCATCTATGAGGTATTGTGTGAGAAACTTTGAGCTTGAATCTAATTAAGCCTCAAGATACATGCACCTATTTATAGGGGAGAGAAGGACATATTAAATGACATTGTGGAGAAGCAAGTAGCAAAATCTAGATGGTAGAACACTACAGTATGAACAATTATTTCTTCAAAAAATGTAAGAAAAAGAGAAAGAATGTAAATCTGTAAATTACCAGAAAAAGGCTATGGGCTTTTTTCAATACTGAGTTAAACAAACAAATTGTTTTAAAACTTTGTAAGACAACTGGGGGAATTCGAACACAGAGGGGATGTTTTATGATATTTTATAAATATTTTTAATTTTTTTAATGTGATAATTATATTGTGATATGTTTTTAAAACAAAATACAGTCATCCCTTGATGTCCACAAGGGATTTATTGGTTCCAGGACCCCTGAAGATTCCACAATCCTCAGGTGATCAATTTTCTTCTATAAAGTGGTATAGTTTTTGCATATAACCTACACACATCCTTCCATATACTTTAAATCATCTTTAGATTACTTATAACACCTAATATAATGTAAATTCTATACTGTTTTGTTTAGGGAATAATGACAAGAAAAAAAAACCTGTACATGTTGAGTAAGACACTATTTTTTCCCATATAAAGTATAAAAAGTATCCACTTTTTTTCCCATATACAGAGCCCATAGATAAGGAGAGCTCTCTGTGACACTGTATTAGTCAGTTCTGGCTGCTATAACAAATCACCATAGACTGGCTTAAACAACAAACATTTATTTCTCACATTTCTGGACACCAGATGTCCAAGATCACAGCACCAGTGTGGTTGGGTTCTGGTGAGGGCTCTCTTCTGGATTGCAGAAAGCTGACTTCTCCTTGTATCTTCACATGGCAGAACGAGGGCAAGCCAGCTCTCTGCCTCTTCTTATAAGGGCACTAAACCCATCCAGGAGGCTCCACCCTCATGACCTAATTACCTCCCAAAGACACCCCTCTAAATACCATCACATTGGGGATTACATTTCAACATATGAATTTGAGGGGAACACATTCAGTCCATAAAATCCATGAAATTATATATAAAGTCAGGTATTGCTTCAAAATTATCAGGTGGAGGGAAGAACTCGGTAAGGGTATAAATGAAACAATATCATTTAAGAGTTTATACTTGTGGAGTCCAGGTTATGGGTACATGGGGTTTATTATACAACTCTTTTTACTTATTTATATGCTTGATATTTTTCACAATAAAAAGTCAATTTAAAAGACAAAATCATTTGCAATGACAAATATACTAATTATCCTGATTTGAAAATCACACATTGTATATATCTATTGAAATATAATTCTGTACCTCAAAAGTATGCGTCAATTAAAAAGTGAGTAAAATAACTCAATATGTGTCAATTAGAAAAGAAAGGAAGAGAGAAAGAGAGAAGAAGGAAGGAAGGAAGGAGGGAGGGAGGGAGGGAGGGAGGGAGAGAAGGAAGGAAGGAAGGAAGGAAGGAAGGAAGGAAGGAAGGAAGGAAGGAAGGAAGGAAGGAAAGAGGGAGGGAAGGAAGGAGGGAAGGAAGGAAGGAAAGAGGGAAGGCAGGAAGGAAGGAGCGAAGGAAAGAAGGAAGGAAGGAGGGAAGGAAGGAAGGGAGGGAGGCGGGAAGGAAGGAAACAGGGAGGGAGGGAAGGAAGGAAGGAAGGAAGGAAGGAGGGAGGGAAGGAGGGAAGGAAGGAGGGAGGGAAGGAGGGAGGGAGAGAGGGAGAGAGAGAGGGAAGGAAGGAAGGAAGGAGGAAAGGAAGGAAGGGAGGGAGGAGGGAAGGAAGGAAAGAGGGAGGGAAGGAAGGAAGGAAGGAAGGGAAGAAGGAGGGAAGGAAGGAAGGAAGGAAGGAAAGAAGGAAGGAAGGAAGGAGGGAAGGAAGGAAGGAAGGACAGAAGGAAGGAAGGAAGGAGGGAGGGAAGGGAGGAAGGGAGGAAGGAAGGAAGGAGGGAAGGAAGGAAGGAGGGAAGGAGGGAGGGAGGGAGGGAGGGAAGGAAGGAGGGAAGGAAGGAAGGAGGGAAGGAGGGAAGGAGGGAGGGAAAGAAGGGAGGAAGGAAGGAAGGAAGGAAGGAAGGAAGGACAGAAGGAAGGAGAGAAGGAAGGAAGGAAGGAGGGAAGGAAGGAAGGACCGAAGGAAGGACCAAAGGAAGGAGGGAAGGAAGCAAGGAAGGAAGGACAGAAGGAAGGAAGGAAGGAGGGAAAGAAGGAGGGAAGGAGGAAGGAAGGAAGGAAGGAGGGAAAGAAGGAAGGAGGGAAGGAAGGAAGGAGGGAAGGAAGGAGGGAAGGAAGGAAGGAGGGAAGGAAGGTAGAAGGGAAGGAAGGAAGGAGGGAAGGAAGGAAGAAGGGAAGGAGGAAGGAAGGAAGGAAGGACGGAAGGAAGGAAGGAAGAAGGGAAGGAGGAAGGAAGGAAGGAAGGACGGAAGGAAGGAAGGAAGGTGGGAAAGATGGAAGGAAGGAGGGAAGGAAGGAGGGAAGGAAAGAGGGAAGGAACGAGGGAAGGAAGGAAGAAGGGAAGGAAGGAAGGAGGGAAGGAAGCAGGGAGGGAAGGAAGGAAGGAAGGAGGGAAGGAAAGAAGGAACGAACGAATGAGGAACAGAAGGAAGGAGGGAAGGAATGAAGGAAGGAAGGAAGGACAGAAGGAAGAAGGGAAGGAGAGAAGGAAGGAAGGAAGGAGGGAAGGAGGGAAGGAAGGAAGGAGGGAGGGAAGGGAGGAGGGAAGGAAGGACGGAAGGAAGGAAGGGAAGGAAGGAAGGAGGGAAGGAAGGACGGAAGAAAGGAAGGAAGGTGGGAAAGATGGAAGGAAGGAGGGAAGGAGGGAAGGAAGGAGGGAAGGAAGGAGGGAAGGAAGGAGGGAAGGAAGGAGGGAAGGAAGGAAGGAGGGAAGGAAGGAAGGAGGGAAAGATGGAAGGAAGGAGGGAAGGAAGCAGGGAGGGAAGGAAGGAAGGAAGGAGGGAAGGAAAGAAGGAACGAACGAATGAGGAACAGAAGGAAGGAGGGAAGGAATGAAGAAAGGGAGGAGGGAAGGAAGGAAGGAAGGACAGAAGGAAGAAGGGAAGGAGAGAAGGAAGGAAGGAAGGAGGGAAGGAGGGAAGGAAGGAAGGAGGGAGGGAAGGGAGGAGGGAAGGAAGGACGGAAGGAAGGAAGGAGGGAAGGAACGAAGGAAGGAGGGAAGGAAGGAGGGAAGGAGGGAAGGAAGGAGGGAAGGAAGGACGGAAGGAAGGAAGGAGGGAAGGAAGGACGGAAGGAAGGAAGGAAGGAGGGAAGGAAGGAAGTAAGGAGGGAGGGAAGGAAGGAAGGACGGAAGGAAGGAAGGAAGGACGGAAGGAAGGAAGGAAAGACAGAAGGAACGAAGGAGGGAAGGAACGAAGGAAGGAGAGAAGGAAGGAGGGAAGGAAGGAAGGAGGGAGGGAAAGGAGGTGGGAAGGAAGGAGGGAAGGAAGGAACGAAGTATGGAAGGAAGGAAGGAGGGAAGGAAGGATGGTAGGATGGAAGGAAGGAAGGACGGAAGGAAGGAAGGAAGGGAGAACAGAAGGAAGGAGGGAAGGAAGGAAGGAAGGAGGGAAAGAAGGAAGGAAGAATGGAGGGAAGGAAGGAAGGAAGGAAGGATGGGAAGAAGGATGGAAGGAAGGAGGGAAGGAAGGAAGGACGGAAGGAAGGAAGGAAGGATGGAAGGAAGGAAAGAAGGATGGAAGGAAGGAGGGAAGGAAGGACAGAAGGAAGGAGGGAAGGACGGAAGGAAGGAAGGAGGGAAGGAAGGAAGGAGGGAAGGAAGGAAGGAAGGAAGGAGGGAAGGAAGGAACGAAGTAAGGAAGGAAGGAAGGAGGGAAGGAAGGAAGGCCGGATGGACGGAAGGAAGGAAGGAAGGAAGAAACAAAGTAGGGAAGGAAGGAAGGAAGGAAGGAAGGAGGGAAGGAACGAAGGAAGGAAGGAGGGAAGGAACGAAGGTAGGAAGGAAGGAAGGAAGGAAGGAAAGGAGAACAGAAGGAAGGAGGGAAGGAAGGAAGGAAGGAGGGAAGGAAGGAAGGAAGGAAGGAGGGAGGGAAAGAAGGAAGGAAGGATGGGAGGGAAGGGAGGAGGGAAGGAAGGAGGGAAGGAAGGAAGGAGGGAGGGAGGGAGGGATGGAAGGAAGGAAGGAAGGATGGAAGGAAGTAGGGAAGGAAGGAAGGAGGGAGGGAAGGAAGGAAGGAGGGAAGGAAGGATGGAAGGAAAGAAGGAAGGAAGGAGGGAGGGAAGGAAGGAAGGAGGGAGGGAAGGAAGGAGGGAAGGAAGGAAGGAGGGAAGGAAGGAAGGAGGGAAGGAGGGAAAGAAGGAAGGAGGGACGGAAGGAAGGAAGGAAGGAAGGGCAGAAGGAAGGAAGAAAGGAGGGAAGGAAGGAGGGAGGGAAGGACGGAAGGAAGGAAGGAAGGACGGAAGGAAGGAACGAACGAACGAAAGAGGAACAGAAGGAAGGAAGGAAGGAATGAAGGAAGGAAGGAAGGAATGAAGGAAGGAAGGAAGGAAGGAGGGAAGGAAGGAAGGAAGGAGGGAAGGAAGGAAGGAAGGAGGGAGGGTGGGAGGGCAGGAAGGAGGGAAGGAAGGAGGGAATGAAGGAAGGAAGGCGGGAAGGAGGGAGAGAGGGAGGGAAGGGAGGAAGAAGCGAAGGAGGGAAGGAGAGAAGGAAGGAGGGAGGGAAGGAAGGAACGAAGGAAGGAAGGACAGAAGGAAGGAGGGAAGCAAGCAAGGAAGGAAGGACAGAAAGAAGGAAGGAAGGAGGGACGGAAGGAGGGAGGGAAGGAAGGAAGGAAGGAAGGAAGGAGGGAAGGAAGGAAGGAAGGAATGAGGAAGAGAAGGAAGGAGGGAAGGAATGAAGGAAGGAACGAAGGAAGGTGGGAAGGAAGGAAGGGAGGGAGGAGGGAAGGAAGGAAAGAGGGAGGGAGGGAAGGAAGTAAAGAAGGAAGGAGGGAGGGAAGGAGGGAAGGAAGGAGGGAGGGAAGGAGGGAGGGAGAGAGGGAGAGAGAGAGGGTAGGAAGGAAGGAAGGAAGGAGGAAAGGAAGGAAGGGAGGGAGGAGGGAAGGAAGGAAAGAGGGAGGGAAGGAAGGAAGGAAGGAGGGAGGGAAGGAGGGAGGGAAGGAAGGAAGGAAGGAAGGAAGGAAGGAAGGGCGGAAGGAAGGAAGGTAGGACGGAAGGAAGGAAGGAGGGAAGGAAGGAAGGATGGAGGGAAGGAAGGAAGGAAGGACAGAAGGAAGGAAGGAAGGATGGAAGGAAGGAAGGAAGGACGGAAGGAAGGAAGGAGGGAAGTAACGAAGGAAGAAGGGAAGGAGGGAAGGAAGGAAGGAGGGAGGGAAGGGAGGAGGGAAGGAAGGAAGGAAGGAGGGAAGGAAGGAGAGAAGGAAGGAAGGAAGGAAGGAGGGAAGGAAGGAAGGAAGGAAAGAGGGAGGGAGTGAGGAAAGGAAGGAGGGAAGGAAGGACTGAGGGAAGGAAGGAATGAGGGAAGGGAGGGAGGAAGGAAGGAAGGAAGGAGGCATGGAGGGAAGGAAGGAGGGAAGGAAGGAAGGAGGGAGGGAGGGAAGGAAGGAAGGAAGAAAGGAAAGAGGGACGGAGGGAAGGAAGGAGGGAAGGAAGGAAGGAAGGAGGGAACGAAGGAAGGAAGGAAGGAAGGAGGGAGGGAGGGAAGGAAGGAGGGAAGAAAGGAAGGAGGGAAGGAGGGAAGGAAGGAAGGAGTGTGGGAGGGAGGGAAGGAAGGAGGGAAGGAGGAGGGAAGGAAAGAAGGAAGGAAGGAGGGAAGGAGGGAGAGAGGGAGGGAAGGAAGGAAGGAGCAAAGGAAGGAGGGAAGGAAGGAAGGAGGGAGGGAAGGAAGGAAGGAAGGAAGGAGGGAGGGAGGGAGGGAAGGAAGGAGGGAATAAAGGAAGATGGGAAGGAGGGAAGGAAGGAGGGAGGGAAGGAAGGAGAGATGGAAGGAAGGAAGGAAGGAGGCAAGGAAGGAAGGAAGGAAGGACAGAAAGAAGGAGGGAAGGAAGGAAGGAAGGAAGGAGGGAAGGAAGGAAGGAAGGAAGGAGGGAGGGAGGGAAGGAAGCAGGGAAGAAAGGAAGATGGGAAGGAGGGAAGGAAGGAAGGAAGGAGGGAGGGAAGGAAGGAGAGAAGGAAGGAAGGAAGGAAAGAGGGAGGGAGTGAGGGAAGGAAGGAGGGAAGGAAGGAAGGAGGGAAGGAAGGAAGGAGGGAAGGGAGGAAGGAAGGAAGGACAGAAGGAAGGAGGGAAGGAAGGAAGGAAGGAGGGAAGGAAGGAAGGAAGGAGGGAAAGAGGGAAGGAAGGAAGGAGGGAAGGAAGGAAGGAGGGAAGGAAGGAAGGAAGGAGGGAGGGAGGGAAGGAAGGAGGGAAGAAAGGAAGGCGGGAAGGAGGGAAGGAAGGAAGGAGGGAGGGAAGGAAGGAGGGAAGGAAGGAATGAGGGAAGGGAGGGAGGAAGGAAGGAAGGAAGGAAGGAAGGAGGCATGGAGGGAAGGAAGGAGGGAAGAAAGTAAGGAGGGAAAGAGGCAAGGAAGGAAGGAGGGAGGGAGGGAGGGAAGGAAGGAAGGAAGGAGGGAAGGAAGGAGGAAGGAGGGAAGGAAGGAAGGAAGGAAGGAGGGAGGGAGGGAAGGAAGGAAGGAAGAAAGGAAGGAGGGACGGAGTGAAGGAAGGAGGGAAGGAAGGAAGGAAGGAGGGAAGGAAGGAAGGAAGGAAGGAGGGAGGGAGGGAGGAAGGAGGGAAGAAAGGAAGGAGGGAAGGAAGGAAGGAGCGAGGGAGGGAGGGAAGGAAGGAGGGAAGGAGGAGGGAAGGAAGGAGGGAAGGAGGGAGAGAGGGAGGGAAGGAAGGAAGGAGCGAAGGAAGTAGGGAAGGAAGGAAGGAGGGAGGGAAGGAAGGAAGGAAGTAAGGAAGGACAGAAGGAGGGAGGGAAGGAAGCAAGGAAGGAGGACAGATGGAAGGAAGGAAGGAGGGAAGGAAGGAGGGAGGTAAGGAAGGAAGGAAGGAGGGAAGGAAGGAACGAATGAACGAAAGAGGAACAGAAGGAAGGAGGGAAGGATTGAAGGAAGGAAGGATGGAAGGAGTGAAGGAAGGAAGGAATGACAGAAAGAAGAAGGGAAGGAAGGAAGGAAGGAGGGAAGTAAGGAGGGAAGGAGGGAAGGAAGGAAGGAAGGAGGGAAGGAAGGAAGGAGGGAGGGAAGGGAGGAGGAAAGGAAGGAGGGAAGGAAGGAAGGAGGGAGGGAAGGAGGGATGGAATGAAGGTAGGAAGGAAGGACAGAGGGAAGTAGGGAAGGAAGGAAGGTAGGAGGGAACGAAGGAAGGAAGGAAAGAAGGAGGGAGGGAAGGAAGGAGGGAAGGAAGGAAGGAAGGAGGGAGGGAAGGAAGGAAGGAAGGAAGGAAGGAGGGAGGGAGGGAGGGAAGGAAGGAGGGAAGGAAGGAAGGAGGGAAGGAAGGAAGGAGGGAGAGAAGGAAGGAAGGACGGAAGGAAGGAAGGAAGGATGGAAGGAAGGAAAGAAGGATGGAAGGAAGGAGGGAAGGAAGGACAGAAGGAAGGAGGGAAGGACGGAAGGAAGGAAGTAGGGAAGGAAGTAGGGAAGGAAGGAAGGAAGAAGGAGGGAAGGAAAGAAGGAGGGAAGGAAGGAAGGTAGGGCAGAAGGAAGGAAGGACGGCAGGAAGGAAGGAGGGAAAGAAGGAAGGACGGATGGAGGGAAAGAAGGAAGGAAGGAAGGATGGGAGGAAGGATGGAAGGATGGAGGGAAGGAAGGAAGGAAGGAAGGAAGGATGGAAGGAAGGAAAGAAGGATGGAAGGAAGGAGGGAAGGAAGGACAGAAGGAAGGAAGGACAGAAGGAAGGAGGGAAGGATGGAAGGAAGGAAGGAGGGAAGGAAGGAAAGAAGGAAGGAAGGAGGGAAGGAAGGAACGAAGTAAGGAAGGAAGGAAGGACGGATGGACGGAAGGAAGGAAGGAAGAAAGGAAGTAGGGAAGGAAGGAAGGAAGGAGGGAAGGAAGGAAGGAAGGAAGGAGGGAAGGAAGGAAGGTAGGAAGGAAGGAAGGAAGGAAGGAAGGAAGGGAGAACAGAAGGATGGAGCTAAGGAAGGAAGGAAGGAGGGAAGGAAGGAAGGAAGGAAGGAGGGAGGGAAAGAAGGAAGGAAGGATAGATGGAAGGAAGGAAGGAAGGAAGGATGGGAGGAAGGATGGAAGGAAGGAGGGAAGGAAGGAAGGACGGAAGGAAGGATGGAAGGAAGGAAAGAAGGAGGGAAGGAAGGAGGGAAGGAAGGACAGAAGGAAGGAAGGACAGAAGGAAGGAGGGAAGGACGGAAGGAAGGAAGGAGGGAAGGAAGGAAGGAAGGAAGGAGGGAAGGAGGGAAGGAAGGAAGGAGAAATCATCTGAGTAACACCTTTTTTGGATATAACTCTTTAATAACTCTTCCTATTTCTTGCATGACTAGTGCACCACTTTTTCATTTCTTCTAGAATAAGCTTTTGGTGATTTATGTTTAATGCTGTGAAGAAAAAATGTATTCATCATAATTTTTCTTAGAGACAGAATTAAATCAATTAGTCCACTCCGTAGAGAATGTGAGACTGTAAGCAAGCCTGACTGTGGGAAAAATAATAATGCCTGAAAAAAGAAGCCAGGAATTTCTTGTTTACACCTGCAAGAAAATGAAGAGAGAGGGGAGAGAAACAGAGCAGAGATGAGAAAAAGAAAGATGGCAGACAGCTATGTAGTGTATGATTAAACCCCTTCCCATTGCTCTTGAAATAAACAGAAATAGTCTATATGCAATAAAGCACTTCACGCCCAAGGAGACACACGCCGCAGACATTGTCTCCTTCTCAGGACTGTTACACAGCACTCTTTAGAGCCCTCTCTCTCCTGTGCACAATGGCAACTCTTAAGGAAAAACTGATTGCAGCAGTTGCGGAAGAGGAGGCAATGGTACCAAACAATAAGATCACTGTAGTGGGTGTTGGACAAGTTGACATGGCCTGTGCTATCAGCATTCTGGAAAAGTCTCTGGCTGATGAACTTGCTCTTGTGGACATTTTGGAAGATAAGCTCAAAGGAGAAGTAATGGATCTGCAGCATGAGAGCTTATTCCTTCACACATCTAAAATTATGGCAGAGAAAGATTACTTTGTGATCGCGAATTCTAAGATTGTGGTGGTTACTGCGGGAGTCCATCAGCAAGAGGGGGAGAGTCATCTCAACGTGGTGCAGAGAAATATTAATGTCTTCAAATTCATTATTCCTCAGATCATCAAGTACAGTCCCGATTGCATTATACTTGTGGTTTCCAATCCAGTGGACATCCTTACATATGTTACTTGGAGACTAAGTGCAATACCCAAGCACCGAGTGACTGGAAGTGGCTATAATCTGGATTCTGCTAGATTTTGCTATTTTAAGGCTGAAGAGCTTGGCATTCATCCCAGTAGCTGTCATGGTTGGATTCTGGGAGAACATGGTGACTCGAGGGTGGCTGTGTGGAGTGGAGTGAACGTGGCAGGTGTTTCTCTGCAGGAACTGAATCCAGAAATGGGAACGGACAGTGATAGTGAGAATTGGAAGGAAGTACATTAAATGGTGGTTGAAAGTGTCTATGAAGTCATCAAGCTAAAAGGGTACACCAATAGGGCCAGTGGATTACATGTGGCTGATCTCACTGAATCCATGTTGAAAAATCTATGCAGGATTCATCCAGTGTCAGCAATGGTGAAGGGGATGCATGGCACTGAGAATGAAGTCCTCCTGAGCCTTCGTGTATCCTCAATGCTCAGGGATCAACCAGTGTTATCAACCAGAGGCTGAAGGATGATGAGGATGCAGAAGTGCAGAGACCCTGTGGGACGTCCGGAAGGACCTCAAAGACCTGTGACTACTGAGTTCTAGGATGGTAGAAATTTTAAAACTACAGTGTGATTAACCGTGAGTCTTTAGTTTTCGTCCACATTCAGAGACCACAGTTTGCTTTTATCGTCATTAATATGTGAATTGGGGCTCACAGAATTAAAGCCCATGCTTGGTTTAATGCTTGCAAAATGAGCCCTTAAACAAATAAAATTAACAATTGTAGTGTGCTTCTAAAAAAACAAATAAGAATAAAACACTTAACAACAGCTGACATCTAATGAGCTCTTACTATGTGCCAGTCACTTTTCTAAGCACTGAATATATTCTCATATTAGTTCATCAATACTCGTTACAACTCTGAGGTAAAAATTATTATTACCACTGTTTTCTAGATGAGGAAACTGAGGCACAGAGGGGTTAAATGTTTTTCACATGTCACACAACTACTAAAAGGTGGAGTCAGGATTAAAACCCAGGATTCAAAGGCAGTTTGACTCCAGGGTCTGAACTCTGTAGCCATCATAGTCTGGAGCAGGACTGAGAAAACTACTACCCCAGGCCAAATATAGCCAGGGGTCTGTTTTTATATATCCAGAGAGTGAAGAACATTTTTTGCATTTTTAAAAGGTTGAAAAAATAAAAAGAGGGAGGCTCATTAAAGAAAAAGTTTCCCAACTCCTGCTCTAGTGCCCGGCTGTGATATGAGTGATTGTCATGTAGAAACTGGAAAAGGGGCAGATTGATTCATGCTGGATGTTGCTGGGAAAATAAGGACAACCCACATGGATGCAGGAGTGTGGACGCTTAGAAAAATAGGAAGAAGATACAAAATCTCAAAGCACAAGGAGGTCTTCAGATTGTCACAGCAATAGAAGTGGCATTTGAATAAAAATCAACCAAAGCTCTGGGGGTGGAAGCTACAGCTGATATAAGTGTTATATATATTCTTCAGAAATTGTCTGTCTCATGAGTTTTGAAATTATTTACATAGAACCCACACACCTACAGCCATCTGATCTTTGACAAAGGCTCCAAGCCTATATGCACTGGGGAAGGGACTGCCTCTTCAGCAAATGGTGCTGGGATAACTGGATATCCATATGCAGGAGAATGAAACTAGACCCGTACCTCTCACCATATACCAAAATCAACTCAAAATGGATTAAGGAATTAAATATACACCCCGAAACAATAAAACTCCTTAAAGAAAACATAGAGGAAACACTCCAGGAAGTAGGATTGGATACAGACTTCATGAATATGACCGCAAAAGCACAGGCAACCAAAGGAAAAATAAACAAATGGGATTATATCAAACTAAAAAGCTTCTGCACAGCAAAAGAAACAATTGACAGACTTAAAAGACAACCAACAGAGTGGGAGAAAATATTTGCAAAATATACATCTGACAAAGGATTAGTATCCAGAATATAAAAGGAACTCAAGCAACTTTACAGCAAAAAAACAAGTAGCGCACTTAAAAAATGGACAAAGGAGCTGAATAGGCATTTCTCAAAGGAGGATATATGAATGGCCAACAGACACATGAAAAAATGCTCAACATCACTCAGCATTTGGGTAATGCAAGTCAAAACCACACTGAGATACCTTCTCACCCCAGTTAGGATGGCTAAAATCCAAGAGACTGAGAATGATAAATGCTGGTGAGGTTGCGGAGAAAAAGAAACCCTCCTACACTGTTGGTGGGACTGCACAATGGTGTAGCCTTTATGGAAAATGGTATGGAAGTTCCTCAAACAGTTACAGATAGATCTACCATACAACCCAGCTGTTCCACTGCTGAGAATATACCCAGGGGAATGGAAATCATCATGCCAAAGGGATACCTGTACTCCCGTGTTTATTGCAGCACTATTTACAATAGCTAAGAGCTGGAACCAGCCCAAATGTCCATTATCAGATGAGTGGATACGGAAAATGTGGTACATCTACACAATGCAATACTACTCAGCTATAAAAAAGAATGAAATACTGCCATTTGCAGCAACATGGATGGACTTAGAAAAAAATTATATTAAGTGAAATAAGTCAGGCACAGAAAGAGAAATACAACACATTCTCTAAATAAATACACAAACAGACGGGGGCAGTGGGGAAGAAGACACAGCAATCACAATTCCTTGAACTTGTTAAGACGAGTGAACATATGATGTTGATGGGTGGGAGGGGGGAGAGGGAGAAGGGAGGGAGGAATCGGTAAAGTGACACGAAGATCAACTACATTGTATATTGATAAAATAAAAAAAATATATAATAAAAAATGTGAAATAGCAAAAGAAAAAAAAAGAATTGTCACTGGGTCCAATCTTAAAAAAAAAGAAGAAATTGTCTTGTGAGTTTTGAAAGTATTTACACAGAACATTTCACAGTACCGTATTAAATTTTTAATATCCATATTTGTAGTTATATTCCTTAGCAACATTTGCATATTTTAGCTCATTTTTATTTAATTTGTCAAAAATTTGCATATTTTTTTCCCCAAAGATTATCTCTTTCTGGAGACAGCCACAGTCAGGGACCACACTGTCTTTTTAAGGTGTGTGGACCAGGAGGAGGCAGGGAAGGCAGAGTCAGAAATCTTTTTGAGCTGATTTTTGAGAAGTCCATTCCAATACTCAACAATACTAAATACCTGCAGATGGAGCTTGGAATATATACCCTGACTATTAGCCCATTGTTGAATGGCATTTCTCACAAAAGGGGCACCATTGTCAGACTGCAAAAGTCAAGCATATGACACAGACTAGTCTCAAGAGCCACAATGGAATGGCCAGAGTTGGCTGACTGGACTGGAAAAGCATGCTCTGAAAAAGTGTCAAGAGCAATGAGACACCCCCAGTAGCCCCAAGAGGAAGTCAAAGGTCTGATGTAGTCAATGTGCCAGGAGTAGACAGGGTGATGCCTGTGCAATGTGACCTCCTTCAACACGAGACAAACAGGCCAACCCTTGGCAGGAGTCACAAGTCTGGCACACATTGGTGGCTTCTTCATTAGAAACATATAACACTTTACTTGTGCCCAGTCAATGATGGTACTTGTGTTGCCACCTCTAGTATGATGATGAATCCAGGTGGCAGTGGCAGTGATCTGGACACTGCAGACTAGATCAGCAACTTTATTTCAGGTGGTATCACTGGAGAACAAGCTATTAATATGGACATCTAAGACAACTGACCTAGATATCCATCAGCCATGGTTGGTTCCCACAGTTCATACCCTCAAAGAGGTGGGGGTGTCTTTAATCTGTCAGTCTATAGTCTTCCAAGTAGCAAATCAGATAGCACACCAGACAGCTAAATCATTGGCAATATGCCAAGAGTTGGTAAAATATAAGTTTACCATGGGAGGCATTGGCCAGACTTGCTTAGAATGGCCTTGAGTTCTGCCCACTGAGTAGACAACCCACACCAGTTTTCAAGACGGCATCTATGGAGCAGCAGTTGAACAGCTGCCGCAGCCCAGTGGACAGCAACAGGTTTCAATTTGTCCAAACCATCAGTTAAGGCCCAGGCATTAAGGTGAACCCTCCATAATCGAGGGCCTCATTGATCCAGTGGCCTTACTTTAGGTGTTACAATGGGAATAGTTTCTCCAAAGTGATGGCTGCCACTTTTTCATGTAAACTGAAGAGCTTTTGGGACTAGGCCAACTATGTCCTTGAATATACAATTTCCATTTGATAAGTGAGGTGTACTGCCCCTTTTTCCTTATTAGTTGTCAAATCTGAGTTTACCCACCCCAAAATGCGGACATCAGGCTTCAAAGTCACAAAGCCTCTATGGGTAAAGGGCTCAGCTTAAACAGGAGCTCAGCAATAGGACAATAGCTGCTCCCCTTTTTCAAAGAGGTGTACTTGGTACCTGCATCAGGCAGGTGACAATGTTGTTACTAGGAAATTGCCTCTGTAAGTACTGCAGCCATCAAGTCTTTAATGTTGTGACTTCCATTTTTTCTCAGATTTTACATTCTTTTTGCTGGACATTGGGAAGAGAACAAAGATTACCTCTCCACATGCCACAGTCCCTGAATGGAAGAATCTGTTCTGGACTTCATGAGCATTCACAATACAAGCATGGAAAACATGAATACTAATTATACACTCAGCAGTGAAAGACACAACAGTACACTGAAGTAGCCCAAGAGGTCCTTCCTATGAGGTCACTTTAATTTCCCTTTTTAACATAAAACATTGCCCAAACTCCATCAGTTGATTTTTGGGCACTTACCACCCTATAGCAGTGTTCTCATCCTTGGCACTATTGACAATTGGGGCAGGATAATTCTCTGTTTGGGGGGCTGTCCTGTGCACTGTAGTGTTTGGCAGTATCCCTGCTCCTACCTACTAGATGCCAGCAGAACACAAAACCCCGGTTGTGACAATCAAAAATGTCTCCAGACATTGTCAAATGTCCCCTGGGTGGGAAGAGGGGACAAAATCATCCTGGCTGAGAACCACTGCCCTACGGCAACATGGACAAGAAATCTAACAGGCAAAGCAGGGGCTCTAGCAATAGCTGCTGGAGCAAGAAGTGAGGGAATGCAGGAGGGAGGAGAGGAAGATAGACTGTGGAACATCGCTTTTTTTATCCTTTGTTTCTTCAAACCAGCTCACCCCACAGTCCTTAGTGACTTTAGACACCCTTGTGCACAGCTCCCCCTCCATCCGTGAAACTGGGTAGGATTATGACCAGCATCTATATTCAATAGAGCTAAAAATATGTGAGTTCCTCTCCTCCTTGACGTTCCCCAGCATACTCAGCTTTTTTAAAAAGCAGCTGAGGAAGATGTACAGGGGAAGGGGAGGTTCAGGAGGTATAGAGGGAAGGAGCAATTCTATGCCCCTTAGCAAGGCTTGCATCAACTTTCGGTTTCAAACGGGTAAAAGCGACTGGGGCTCATCCAAATGAACATCTGGCTTTAGTCCTTGTAAAGGTCTATCTACTTTTTGCTGATATCATTTATTTAAGGTTTGGGGACCCCTTGACTCAGCAGATACAGCCACCTTGGGCTGCCCCATTTTCACTACCCCATTGTCATATAATGTCCCTTCCTCCTGCAGACTGAGCACAAAGCACTATTTGGGTTGATTGTTTCAATCTCTGGCAACTTAGCCTCTAAACATTTATTAACAGGTTGGACACTGGGGGAAACTTACTTTCCTCCTTGCTCACCGCTGGGCTGAGAACATTTGCTACTGGATCCTGGAGAGTCTTCTCATGCCTACCAGCACAGACACTGGGGTCTTCCAGAAAGGCATGTCTCTGTCACCACCCCATCTTGTCACCAAACTGTCAGAGTCTGGGATTTTACCCTACATATAAGCTAATAATTTAGCCTGTTATTGTTTCATGGATGTTGGCAGAAGAGGCTCTTGGGTCAGAGATAAAGTACTTTATTCCTCATGCATAGCAAGTAGCATAAAAATAATGTTGCATCTGTTCCCTTTGCCCTCAAATCCCGTGGAGACAACAGGTAGAGGCCCAGATGAAATGCTGTGAATTAAGTGTTTGCTTTGTAGCTAAGGAAAAATGAGATTGGGAAACCCACTGCTATTATAGTAACTGAAAGATCTGTCAGAAAGAAATACTCAGAATGAAAAGCAAAGTGACTAGAGAATGGAAAACATAAGAGACATAGAAATTACAGTAAGACAGTCTAACATATATGAAATTGTCATCCCATAAAGAAAGGAGACAGAATGGGACAGAATCAATATTTAAAGAGACAATGGTTAAATTTTTTCCAACAATACTGAAATATATTAATCCACAGATTCAAAAAGTCCTATGAATCCCAGAGAATAATAAAAGAAATTTATGGAAAATTCAATCTGGTGAAAACCAAAGACAATAGAAGATTATAAAGGTAGCTAGAGAAAAAGAAAAATTACCTCCAGAGGAGGAAAATTTAGGCTGACAATGGACTTCTCAACAAAAGCTATAGAAGCCAGAAGACACGAATTGATATTTTTAAATGCTGAAAGAAAATAACTGCCAAGCTAGAATTTAATATCCAGAAAAAATATCCTTCAAGAATGACACTAGTATATAACACCAAATTCAAGGGTTCAGATCACTTACTGGCCAGCTGCCAAAAACAAAAAACAAAAGAACAAACAAACAAAAAAAGAATGACAGTAAAAGAAAGACATTTCTCAACAAATGAAACCTGAGAAAATTTGTCACCATCAGATCCACTAGAAGAAATACTAAGGGTATTATTCAAACAGGAGAAAATAATCCCAGAAGGAAAATTAGACATGCAGGAAGGAATGGAGAACAACAAAAATGGTAAATGTATGCTTAAATATAAATAAACATAACCTACATGAAACAACAATAATAATGTCTTGAACAGTTAGAACCTATGGGTATAAAAATACAAGATAACAATAGCATAGAATTTTTTTTTTTTAAAGGTAAATGTAGTTAGAATTTTGTAAGAACCTGACATTGTGCAAGAAAATATAAAAGTAACAATTAACATTAGATTTTGATATGACAAAGATGAATGCTGTAATATTTTGAGTAAACATTAAAAGACTATCAAAAGAGCTCTGAGAAAATAATAATAACAATAAATCTTCAGTGCTCCCGGGGTAGGGATTAATCATAGTCATTTTTGAACCCATCATACCAACCTCCTAGCAGAGCCGGTTTATTCACCAAATAAATTTCTTCTCTCTACTCTAATTTCTAGGGTATTCAGTAAGTGTAAAATTAAGGGACAGGGGGCAGATTTCTTAATCCATTAATGTTTTCTTCTCACCATACATTCCCTTAAGGCTAACAACAACAGTCCTCTCAGCTTTTCACGTTGACAAGGTGTTTGCTGCATTTTCACATTCCATCAACAGAGGGCAGTAGCTGACCATCATCTTGTTTGCCTATCCTTGGTACTTTCAAGGATGAACTTGGAATAGACACAATGTATCTTTCTGTGTTGTTGGTTGTTGCTGTTTCCTCCCACCAAGCATGGGGGAAGGGGAGAGAAAGCTAGGATTTTTTTCGTTTTAAAAAGCACTTAAATTGACATGTGAAAGCATTCTCTCCATAAACCAGAAATAGAAATGAGACAAATGTGTGACACATTTGCTGTTTTTTCTACTCTCATTTGTGAATGTAACCATATCATTTTTCTTGGAAAAAAATTAAATAAATCAATAGCGGCAGGCTCAGAACATGACATCCAATCACACTGAATAGATTTAATGTACTAATCCTGCAGAATACTTCCCTCTCCACCCCGGAAAAAAAATAAAATAAAAATGACACATTGGAAAAGCATCCGGTAAATTGACATCTGTGAAAGATGGTACCAGACAGTTAGGAATTATGCACCAGTCCAAAATTTCACACTGGAGCTGTCTCTGATTTCTGACACCTCCATCCCCCAGAACGAGAACTATCTTTTCCTGGGTGCACCTAAAATACAGGACTACAGAAAGATCTCCGCACTATAATCAAGGAGAACAAGGTCTGAAAATAAGTGAATAAGAAATTCTACACTGTATAGTGATAGAACAAAGTTCCCTCCTAAAACACTTAAGTCCCTTTTCTTTGCTGCAAAGGACAAATAATTTATAACTTTAGGGTATCTGATGATTTTCTTGCATAATCGTTAGAAGTGTAAGCTCTGGAGTGAGACCATCCTTCCTTCAGACCCCAGGATGGTAATTTATGAGTTTTGTGACCTGAAGCAGTTATATAACTACTCTGAATCTCAGTTTCCTCATCTGTGAAATGACAACAGTAAATGTTACCAACCTCAAAAGTTTCTTGTGAAGATTAAATCGGACATTTAATGACATTTGGCTTTTATTAGAAGCTATATTGAGAAAAATGGCGCTTAATTGTAAGCAGCTGGCCAGAAGATCCTGGTTCCCTGGGGACAGCTAGAGGATACAGGCACTTAGATATAAAAAAGAGAGAGAGAGCGCAAAAATTAAATATATGGCAGGTATGGCAAGATGGTGGGTAGCAGTAGGATATCTGTAGGAAGCCAAGATGAGACTAAACTGCCTTTCCTTATTATGAATATAGCTTTTATTTTTTTGTAAAGAGGACCAGAAAACTTATTTCAAACTTTCTCTGGTATAAAGAAAACACATGTTCAGTGAAGAATTTAGGGATTCTAGAGTCAACCTCAATCAAGAAATTCAGGAAGACTACTTTATACTTCATTGATTGCCAGACAGATGTTCTCCCTCTGTGCCATGCTGCAGAACCCTGAACAGCATGCAGGCCAACAGAGAGCAAACAGCAGAGGCAGAAAGAGACTGACAGTAAGTCAAGAGCCGTCAAGCTGGTCCTGCGCACCCACCATGTGCCAGGCTTCGTGTTATTGGTGATGAACAAACTGACAGGGTCCCAGGCCCTCACAGAGCATGTATTTCTAGGTAGCAAGTCCCTGGTGCCAATCTGTGGACATTCTAGAACAGAATCACTGGTAGCAAAAATTTGGGTTCTTCAGAATCTGAGCAGAGATCCCACCCCTGACCTCAGGAATCAGACATTCAAGGGGAACACAGGAGGCTACATTTTTCCTAAGTGCCCTCTGATGATTCTGAGCAACACCACCAGTGTTTCTCAAAGGATGGTCTTCTGACCACCAGCATCAAACTCAGCCTCTCTAAGAGTGTAGCATGGGCATGTGAGTTCTCAATGCACCCCAATGTTTGAGAACTATTCTGCTAGACTGTCTTTCTCTTACACCACTGCCTTTCCAGTAAATAATATGTGTGTGAGTGCACTATAAATTGCAAAACATTATGCAAAATTGGGTATAGTTCTTCGGACCATTCAATAAACTGAGAAAGTCCAATATTTACAAGTAACTAACTGAATCGGCGAGGAATACAAACAGGCATCCCCAGAGCTTGACAGGCCTCTGACAGAATCCTCATGATACTTCTGACTGTAGCAGTAACTTTTGGCAGGTAAGTCTGCTAGAACAGTGCTGCTACCACACCTGAAGTCCCTTCTGCCTCTGGCTCGTGGAGCAGAGCTGTGATACCTGAGCAGCTACCACACACAGGTGACTTCCTCTCAGAAAGTCCATAAGCACATACACCCTGCTAGGCCACTAGCAGAACCTTCTTAGTATGACAAATACTTACTAGGCAGACCTAGTGTGAGCATGGTATTATGATTCTAACCCCTTAAACATTTAGCTTTCTCAGCAAACCATGACATCCAAATTTGAGATGCTGGATTCAGGAAGAGGAAGAAATAGGATGTACAGGAAAGGATAGACAGATGGTTAAAGAGGATACTAAATTCCCATCTTAGATGTGAGGAGTGACAGGTGTCTGTGGATGCCACCAGTGGCTGGAAATAAAGATCAGAATTAGGTTAAGTAAGACCAATGACAGAGACATAGCAGGCTTCAGCTGGAAGTAGCAGGGAGTTCACATAGAGAGAAAACAGATGAAGAAAAACTCAAGTGTCCAGAGCAATATGTAAAGCAAGAGCAGAAAGAGTACAGTGAAAGAGTCTGAAAAAGAGGGATCAAAGAGGGAAGAGGTAAATCATGAGAAGAAAAGGCTGAAAAGCCAAGAGGAGGTTAAAATTTCAAGGAAGACTAATCACCAGTGTCAAATACCACAGAGTGATCAGCAAGGACAGGAAGAGAAGAGAGGCCACTAGACTCTTGATCAGCACATCACTAGTGATGTGTCTAAGCAACAGAGTGGAGTAATGTGGGAATTATTCCCTTCATGGTGTTGGCCAACTGCTTACTAATAAACCTCAATTCCCCTTAGCTCCAATTTAATTATTTTCTGTCAAGAATTATCAATTATATGTATGCTGTCACTGAATATTAAGAAATTTTGCTTTCTGATGGGCTGCCTCAGTAAGAATCAAAAGTTAGCTGGAAGTGTTCTCGCTGTACTCCCCCAACCTCCTACCCGCTCTCACCTCCCCCTAACTCCCAAGGGGATTCTTGTATTATTTTTCAGGGCTTGTGGTGAACATTTGGCATATGGTGAACACTCAAGGAAAATTTGTTCAATTAATGTGAAGGATGTAAGAAGTGGATGGGAAGAAAGTCTCCTCCCATATTGGAAATATGGCAAATTACACCCTCTTTCAACATTAAATACACTAGGGATACCTTTACCCTATAGTCTACCATGATGGAAAAGCCGGGGCTTGGCGGTCAGACATGCCTGAGGACTGAATCCAGCTGTGCCACAGTTCACACCTGCGAAGTGAGAGCTGGTTGGACGGGTATGTAGAGATCCAGTCTAGAGCTCTGCGCGAAGTAGAAGCGCAGTGAATGGTGCAGTCCCTATCAGTATTAGCTGTGAGTTATTCATCCCGTAAGCTGCTTATTCAGATGGAAAACTATGGTAACTTTCCAAATAACTTGGAAAGGAAAACCTCACGACCTTTCACCTAGAAAGATCTAATCACTTCTTTGAACTCGACTTTGCCTGAGAGGGCGCAACTCCAACCAACGTCAAAGCGTGTGTCCTGAAGGCCCACTCGGTGCCGTTTCTCAGCCGTTTCTCTGACTCCAGACTCGTAAACAGCATGACGTTAAAAAAAAGAAAAATCACTCGTAGTTCTTTTGCATTCTTCAACCACCAAAACGTTGAAGTCCTATCCTGATGGTCTGATCCCGATGCCCACTAGACACGCTTTGCGCAAAGAACTAAGGCAGGGGGTGGGGGGACGAAGTGGGGAGAGGGGCGAGGAAACCACACGTATGGGGCAGCCAGAAAATGAACCTTGGCCGTTATGGCCACGTCATTTAAAAATATAAATGCATTTCTTCCCTACCCCTGCTGCCCACTTCCTAGAGCGAGCTGGGCAGTCACACCCTCCACCCCAGAATAAGCAGAGGCGGACCCGGGCCGAACGACGTGGCCCCACTTCCTGCCCTCCCCTCCCCTCCCGCCCAGGCCGCAGTTTCTCCAGCGCGGGGGCGGGGCCCGGGCAGGCTCCGCCCCGCTCCGGCCGCTGCCCGCGCTGGCCCCGCCCCGCCCCGCCCATCGTCCGGCGGCCTGGGGGCGGCGCGGGGAGGAGCGCGGAGGCGGCTGCTGGCACCGCACAGGGCTCGGTCGCGCGGCCCGCTGCTTTTGGTCGCGGGAGCCGCACAGTGCAGTCCGCGGTGAGTACCGACTCGGCCACCCTGTCCTCCGAGGAGTCGGCGCGGGCCTTTTCCGCGGCGCCCGAGGCAGAGTGGCCTGGAGATGAGGGGGCGAGCCCGGGGGAGGTCGAGGGGAGAATCGGGGACTTGCTCCTGGGACTGACCTCTCCGCCTGGTCCCCAGGCCGTGACGCGCCGGGATAAGGGTCAGGGACTGGAAATGGCTGTCCTCGCTCCCCTTAGTCTTGGCTGAGCGGGCCGCCCGAGAGTCCTAACGTCGGGGGTGTGCGGGCCACCCGGGGAGTCCTGACCCCGAGGCTGTGTGTCCCGCACCGGGGAGCCCTCGCCCAGGCCGGGCCGGGCTGAGAGGGAAATCCTCGCTGAAGTTGCCCAGGCCGATGGGGGAATCCACACCAAGGGGTAAAGGGCAAATGAGATAAGGGGAAAGAGACACCTCCGTGGAAGGATTGGGCACAGAGTCCACCCTGATAGATTCGGGCTGCGTTTCCCGATTCCCCAGCACATCAGAATGGCACGTCTTCCTTCCCGGAGCACACACAACCCTCCTCACACCCGGGCGAGCTCTAGGACAGAATTCCCAAACTTTTTTTGGAGTCAGTACCCCTTTAGACTCTTAAAAATTAGTATCCTAAGGATCATTTGTTTATGTGCATTGTATCTATCGATGCTTATGTAAACTGAGACATTTTTACTGTTTAATAACTCATTTAAAAATAATAGTGGACCAGTTATATCTTACCATAACACAATTTTTATGAAAAATAACTGTATGTTCCAAAACAGAAAGTTATTGAGAAGAGTGGCATTGTTTTAAAACATTTTTGCCAGTCTCTTTAATGACAGGCTTAATAGAACAGCTGGATTCTTATATCTGCTTCTGGGATTCAGTCTTTTGCAATATCCCATGTCATGTAGCCCCTGGAGAGCCCCAGTATAAACTCCTGAAAACGAGAGAGTGAAAAAGCCTAATAAATCCTTAGTGTTATTAAAGTGGTTTTGACCTTGCAGGTCCCTGCAAGTTCTCTGTACCACTCTTTGAGAACCACTGATGTAGGAAATGCTTTGGAAGCTTCACTCCTTGGGCCTCTTTCTTGTTTGTGATCCTTGGTCTGAGTGGAACACACACCACCACATGCCATAGACAGTGTTAACCTCTGGTATGTGGGACCAAGTTTGACCTCACTTTGGAAACCAGATGCAAGGTGCCCACATAAGTGATGATGATTCTTGGTGGCCTCCCGAGAACTTGGCAAGGCTCACACGTGGTGTGTGTGCCTGCAGAGCTGACCTGGCCCTGCATCAGGATTACAGCAACAATGTGGCAAACACGACCTGTGGGTTCAGAGAAGTGCCTATGTGAGACTGTGCCAAGTCTGTAGGCATTCGTGTGGACTTACCAAGTAGTTGAGAAGTTATATTCAAGAGAACAGGAAGGCATGCTTTTGCCTTCCTTTCCTTGTGTTCATTTCTGTACACAGTTGGGTGGTTGCTAGCCTTGAGTTTATTGGAACATGATTCCCAGTCTTGGAGCTCTTTCACTTTCCACTTTCAGAAGTGTCACTGTAAGTGGTCCTTCCTCAGCCCCTGCTGGAAATTAGTGCCTAGCATCCTGGTGTGTGGTGGATGGGATCCTTTACCACGTTCTTTCCTTGGCTTCATGCTCTGTCAGCTAAAGTACCATATGGAAATTAAATACATATATACATCAAAGGAGAAAAATTCTTCAACTGTATCTGGTAGAGAATCTGTCCTGGTGTTTCTCTATCCAAAGAGCTGCTCTGGTGCTCTGATGGACAAGTTTGGATGCTTCAGCCGATACTGTAGAGATGTTGTGTGCGCATGAGCCTGTGTTGTCACACGGCCCACAGATGAAGAAGGCAGTGGGATCTAAGCTCTGAGCACCGGCTGTGTTCTCTGTATAAGACTCCACTTTGATGGTGGGGTCTCATTCCTTCATCCCTTCAGTGGATAATTATTGACCACCTATTGATCACATGCCCACTTCTGTACTGGACACCAAGAAAGTAATGAGCACAAAAGATACAGTCTCTGCCTTTCTGGAGCTTGCGGTCTAATAGCTTAGGTAACGGTTCACTGAGGCAGCCCATTGTCAGAGTGTTTACATGAAATGTGGTCCTGTATGAAAAACAATACCCCCTATCAGAAGTATACTTCAGAAGTATGTGCTGAGGAAACCAGAGTCCCACATTATGAAGATGATGATAAAAACCAACATTTATTATCATTGCCTGGCACAGAGCTTCCTTTGCCTTCTTTCTCCTACTCTTCATTTTATGGAGGAAGTAATCTCTGTGAAGCAGCCAGACTGTACAGGGAAATTACTTCAGCCTGGTGCCAGTCACTGAGCCAGACTTGGGTAAGGCACTTTCTCTCTCCAGGCCTCAGTGTCTTTGACTTTAAAGTGAGGGGTTAGGCCATTGATAGCAAATGTCCTAAGGAGCCAGTGGTTTACTAGAGTTGATTTATACAAGCACTTATGCACATCTCTTCCCAACTTCATGTTCAGTGGCATCACATTTTTTAGTTTGAATTAAGCCATGATGAGAATATTTACACCATGGAAATCAGCAAATGCTACAATTGGGGCTTTTTCCTCCTGGAGAATAACTTGTTAAACATTATCAGCACAGAACTGCTACTATCAGAGCCAAGGTCCTTTGGGTTGTTTGGTATTTTTTGGCCTGGACAAACACACTGGATAAGGGGTTTGTGATTCAAGTTCTCCAAAATTTTGGGCAGAGAAGAAACAATCTGTTTTCACTATAACCTAGAATATGGGTCAGCAAAGTTTTTGTGTAAAGGGGCAGATAGTAAATATTTTAGACTTTGTGGGCATACAGTCTCTATTGTAAGTACTCAGTCCTTCTGCTGTAGTGTGAAAGCAGACATAGACAATATACAAACAAATGAACATGGCTGGGTTCCAATAAAACTTTATTTACTAAAACAGGTGGTGGGCCATAATTTCCCTGTTCTAGAATATCAGAACAAGAGCCATGTTTCAAGGAGGTAGTTTGATGGAAAAGGAAATTTTTCAGGACTTTATGCATCAGTACCAGGGACTTGAATCTCCAAGACAGATATAGGTGAGAATAGGAACTGCAAAGGATTTCAAGTCAATCACAGAAGAATCCATAGTAGGTTGTTTAAAGGAAGGCCAGGTGTATTAGTCCATTTTTGTGTTGCTTTAAACAGAATACCTGAGACTGGGTAATTTATAAAGAACAGAGGTTTATTTGCTTATGATTCTGGGACAGCTGCATCTGACACGGGCCTCAGGCTGCTTCTACTCATGGTGGAAAACAGTAGGCAGCCGGCAGGTACAAGCAGATCACATGACAAAAGGAAGCAAGAGAGAGAGGGGAGGTGCCAGGGTCTTTTTAAACAACCGGCTCTCTCAGGAACTAATAGAGCAAGAACTCACTCACTACCCCCACCCCCCAGGAAGAGCATTAATCCATTCAAGAGAGATCTGCCCCCATGACTCAAACAGCTCTCAACACTCCCAAAATTGGGGATCAGATTTCCACATGAGTTTTGAAGGGACAGCACATCCCAACTCTGTTACCAGGAATGTTCACATTCTGAGGACACAGCCATGGATGGTGAGTGGGGATCTTTATTCCCAAATCCCTTTCTGAAGCTACTTCAGACATTGTGCTGGGATGGTTGGACCTGCAGTCTAACCTAGTCTGTGAATTTTGGGTGTTCTTATGTAAAAACTGGTAGTGTCTCTGACAGCTATCCTGATTCCAGGAGTAAGGACAAAGGAAATGTTAAAAAAAGGAAGGAAAATCCTCATCATGTGTATATTACACATTGTGTATGTATACTGTGTGTATGTATACACGTGCATGTGCGCATATTTGTAATTTACATGTGTTCATAAGTTGTGTGCATGTGTGATTACACATTCCATGTATTTAAAGTAGCCTCATAAATGTTTGGAAGACAAACTATTAACAGCAGCCAGTTTTCGGCAGTTGAAGCAGTGGAAGGAAGGCAGGCAACTGGTGACTTTTTGTAATACCAGGTGTCTGCTTGTCCTGTAACATTCATATATTGCTTTTACAACTTCAAAAGAAAACAAAAAACTAAAATCCCAAAAACCTATACTTGTAAAAAGAAGACAGGGTTATTTCTCTGGTATGAATCTTGCTACCACCCTCCCCCCCAATAAAACAAATTACTTTAATTGTCACATCACAGTTCTGAACTAGTATATATAATACCAGTATACATTAACTCAAAGTACTATTGAGAGAGAGCCCTCTCAAGTTAAAAAATTTTATTACACAGTATTACGGTTTGACTTAGAACTTGCCCAAGGTTGGAAGTACCAGATCAAAGTGTTCTTTAATGGGCTATTATGCAGCCCTTAAACTGGTGTTGTAAAATTCTGTTGTATGGTTTTAAACTAAAAAGCATGTTACACAGGAATGTTTCCCTGTGATCCTACATTTCTGAGGAGAAAAAGCGTGCACATACAAGGGTACTTCAAAAAGTTTGTGGAAAAGTAGAATTAAAGGATAATATTAATTTTTCCATGACCTTTTTGAAGTACCCTTGTGTATTTGTGAGCATGCACATATGGAGACAAAGGCAAAGGATACGCCCCAGTGTTGAATGGTTTTCTCTTGATGGTGGGGTTCAGTTAGTTTTTGGTTTCTTCACTTTGTTTATCAGTGTTTTCTAATATGAACAAATATTTAATTTGATGTGATCAAAATCAAATTACAGTTATTTTTACACACGTACATTGAGGACACAGTGGCCTCTGGTTTTCTTCGACTGACTTACACCAGCTTGTCTCCTCACAGATCCCGGCTACTCTCTTTCTCCCGGTGGGAAGTAGAAAAGCCAGTGAGGCATGTGAAGCATGGGAAACCAAAGAGGGGCACGTTGACCCTTATAGTGACACTGTGCTGTCTCCTTCTCCTTTGGAGTCTGTTGCAACCTCAGGCCCTGCCCACTCCTTCCAGTTGGCCAAGAGGATAGGAAGTTCTTGGTAAGATTACCACTGTCAGCTGAAAAGCCATCAGTTGACCATCTTCCTAGATTGGCCGGCTTTCATGTCAGTTTTAGCTGTTTTTAATGGAAAATTTCAGGCAGAAAAGGAAGTGGCAGGAGAGTATGAACCCTCAGCTTCAGCCATTATGAACATTCATCACTGGCCAATCTCATTTCACCTATCCCTTCCTCAAACTCACTTCTTATTCCCCATGCCAGGAGTTGGCATCTTCATTTTTAAATTTTTTAAAGACTATTATTTTTGTGTCTTTTTAGTAGCAAGCATGTAGTGACCCTAATGTCAGCCAGAATGAGCTACTGAATGGTCCTTGAACACTTGCTGTGCTATCTGTCCTGCTCTCTGCCTTTCCATTTGCTCTTCCCTCTGTCTGCGAGTCTGAATTTATCTCTCCTTTTTCCAGTGAAGCTTTTCTTGTATCCCAGTTGTAGCTGTCTCTTTCCTTTGACCTTCTTATGATCCTTATCATATTGTATTTAATTATGTGCTTATCTTAGTCTCCTTGTTAGATTGTAATCTTCATGCAAAAGCAGTGTTTTCCCAATCTTCTTTTCTCCTGTGGTACCTAACAATGCTTAATGCAAAGAAGATACTCAAGAAATAACATGGTGAATGAATCTGAATTGATCAAATTCATTAGAGAAAAAATTTGACTATAAAAGAAATCTATCACATTAAAAGAAAAGTTACCAGATGTTACCTAGGATCAACAACATTTTCTCTCACTTGCGTCAACTTCAAAAGATTTTGAAGAATTGTGGCAAAAAGAATCTTGAATTTGAGCCAGTATTAAAAGGTTGCTTTTTTTTTTTTTAGGAAAATAGTTTTCTTAAGGCTCTTTTGTCATTTTTTTGCATCCATAACTGGAGCCTTTATATCTCCTCTGATCTTAGAATGCTTCCCCCCAACCCCTCCCCCTAGGAAAAAGACCTGAAAAAATAAAAGTGAATGATATTGGGTCACTGTTATCGGCCGAGTGATTCTTGACTAAATTTTAAATATTCGTTGCTTTAAAATATAGACTTAAATCTTCAGATATAGGCTACATTTAGAACCCGCCATGTCCCATGTAGTAAATCGATAGCAATCTCTTGAATTATGGTATCTCACAGTGATAGAGTTCCCAGGATATACAATGCGTGTTACCTCATTTAATTATCAGAGCAGCCCTTGTCATCTGAATGGAACAGTTCAGACAGGCATTGTTACCTTAAATTTGTAAAAAAGTAAATGGAGGTTTAAGAAGATAAAGAAAATCTTGTCTACGGCACTAAGCAGCAGGGTCTGGTTTTCAGTGCATCTTGGAAACCAAAGGGCTTTGGGATTTAATGTTGCAAGCATGCAAAGACACAAAACCATCTTTCTAAGCATTATATGTCTTTGGGAGACAGAACATGTTCTTGTACCCCTTAATGTCATAGAACTACTGAAATGATATCACACTCTGTAAGCCAGTTGTTTCTTAGATTCCTCATGTTCTGCTTTAGTCTTTGTGGTCAAAAGTAATCCACCTTTAATGAATTAACAGGGCTGTCTGCATGTGAACGCTGGTGTGGTTCTCTCTCATTCTCTTTTCTTCACCTAAGGAGAACTCTGGGCAAGCCCACCTTTGGATAGTGCAACTTGCCTGGGCCATTGCTCAAACAGATGTGTATGGAGCACTTAATTATTCGTTATCCTCATCATCCATTCTGTGACCATAATTGTAGAATTACAAAAAAGCAAGGTACAAGTTCTGGCATAGTTCATAAAGAAGGTGTGTCAGTCTGAGAAGTGTCCTCCTACATGATCACCAGGTTTGAATTTTTGTTTGGGAAGAGGAGAGGTGGATAAACCATTGCTGAGTGATGGAGTTTGGATGTGTTTTCTCCTCCAAAACTCATGTGGAAATTTAATCTCCAGTGTGGCAGTGTTGGAAACTGATTGAGTCATGGGGGTGGATCCCTCATAAAAGGATTAATGCTCTCCCTGGGGGATAAATGAGTGAGTTCTCACTCTATTAGTTCCCGCGAGACCTTGTTGTTTAAAAGACCCTGGCACCTTTTCTCTCTTTCTTGCTTCCTCTCTCTTGCTTCCTGTCGCCATGTGATCTACTTGTACCCGCTGGCTGCCTGCCACTTTCCACTATGAGTAGAAGCAGCCTGAGGCCCATGCCAGATGCAGCTGTACCAGAATCAGAAGCCAAATAAACCTCTTTTCCTTATAAATTACCCAGTCTCAGGTAATTCTGTTATAGCAACACAGAATGGACTAAAACACTGAGAATCTGTTGTGTGTGAGAGCTATGCTGGGAAAGACATAAGAAAGGTACAATTCTGTATGAATTGTGGGATCAAGACTAGCCTCAGGATTGGTGTTAAAGATGTTATATTTCATAAACCCTTATTCGCTCAGATAAGGAATCAGTTGTATTCCGAGTGCTGGTGATACCTGTATTATTCACCTCAACCCATCTGTATTAGTCAGTTTCTGTTGCTTGTAACAAAATACTTAGAACTGGGTAGTTTGTAAGAAAATAAAATTTATTGCTTACAGTTTCTGAGGCTGGAAAGTCCAAAATCCAGGGAACACATCTGGTGAGGGTCATGGTGGTGGCAACAGTGACCCAGGGGTCTCACATGGCAGAAAATGATGGAGCAGAGAGAGACTAACCTCTAATGTGTTCTCCCTTTAAAGCCCTCAGAACCACACCCCTGACCACCATTTTTAATCCATTCACTACTGCATGGTCCTGCAATCCAATCACCTCTTCAAGGCTCCACCTTTCAGTAACCATAATAGAATTTCCCACCCTCTTACCAGTCACAGTGGGGGTCAAACTACTAATGCATAAAACTTGGGGGACACAATCCATATCATTCCTCCCCTGGCTCCCAAAGTTTATGTCCTTCTCACAGGTAAATACATTCATTCCATCCCCAAAGTCTTAACTTGTTTCAACTCAAAAGTCCAAGGTTCAAAATCCCATCTGTGAATTCAAAACAAGTTATCTACTTCCAAGAAACAGTGATGGGACAAAGGGTATATATTCCCATTCAAAAAGGGAGGAAGTAGGCCAAGAGAAAGGAGTAACAGATCCCATACAGATCCAAACCCAGCAGGACAGGCATTAAATCTTAACAGCTAGTGAATCATGTACCTTGACTCCACGTTCAACGTCCTCTCCATGGTGGTGTGGGGGTTGCTCCACCAAGTCCTCGGGCAGCTCTGTTCCTATGGCTTTCCTGGTGTCAGGCCACACTTTGGCTCTCACAGGCTGGCATTGCATGCTGGTAGCTCTACAATTCTGGGGTCTCCATGGTGGTCCCTCTCTCACAGCTCTACTAGGCATGGCACTGATGGGGTTTATCTGCTGCAACTCTGACCCCACATTTCCTCTCAGCATTGTGGTAGTAAAGGGTCTATGTGGTGACTCCACTCCTGTGACAAATCTCTTCCTGGGCCCCAGTGCTTTTCCATACATCCTTTGAAATCAGGGTGGAGGCTCCCAAGCCTCCCCAACTCTGGCATTCTGAGAGCCTGCAAACTTAACACCATGTGGACACCACTAAGGCTTCTGGCTTGTGTTTTCCAAAGCTGCCAGTTCAGCCACACCTGGGGTCAATTTAGCCACAGCTGGGGCAGCCAAAGTAGCCGGAGTGCTGGTGCTAGAAGCAGCTTCCTGAGGTGGCCCTCAGCAGTGAGCCCATGGAGTGCGCCTTGGGCCTTTTCCCCAAGACCGCTCTGTTTCCCTAGGCCTCTGGACCTGTGATGGAAGGGTTGGACCCAGAGGCTTCTGCAATGTCTTTAGGGCCTTTTACCTAATCTCTTGATTATCCCTTTTTTTAAAAAAATACTAATCTTGTTAGTACCATCACATTTTTCTCCTGAAAATGTTCTTTGCTTCTCTACCACATGGCCAGGCTGCACATTTTCCAAATCTTTATGCTGTGCTTCTCTTTTAAATTCTGGCTTTATGTCTTGCCTTTGCTGCTATAACTCAGCATAAGTTGTTGCTACTAGCCATGAAGCTTCCTGAATGCTTTGCTGCTTAGAAATCTCTCTGCCAGATACCTTGTATGAACACCTTGAAGTTCCACGTTCCATAATACTTTTCGGCATGAAGAGAATGCAGCCAAATTCCTTGCCAGTTCATAGAAAGGGTGATCTTTGCCCCAGCTTCCATTAAGTTCCTTCTCATTTTCATCTGAGATCTTCTCAGAATGGCCTTTACTGTCCATATTTCTATCAGCACTCTGCTCACCACCATTTGATCAGTCTCTAAAACATTCCAAGTTTTCCTGGTTTTCTTGTCTTCTGAACTTTTGCCAGCATCCAGGCGTTTTCTAGCCTGTTCCTCCAAATTCTTCCAGCCCCTCCTCAACATCCAGTTCAAAAGCCACTTCCACATTTTCAAGTACCTGTTGTAAGCAACACCCTACTTCCCTGGTATCAAGTTTTTGTATTAGTCCATTTCTGTTGCTTATAACAAAATACTTGGAACTGGGTACTTTGTAAAAAAAACAAAACTTATTGCTTACAGTTGTAGAAGCTGGGAAGTCCAAAGTCCAGGGAACACATCTGGCAAGGGGCTTGGTGGTGACAACAGTGACCCAGGGGTCTCACATGACCACCATTCTTAATCCATTCACTAGGCATGGTCCTACAGTCTAATCACCTCTTCAAGACCCCACCTTTCAATTACCATAATAGGATTTCCCACCCTCTTAACAGTCACAGTGGGGATCAAGCTACTAAAACCTAAAACTTGGGGGACACAATCCATATCACCATCCTTTTGAAGGTATGGATCATACAAATTTTGCCAAAATCAAGGATATTTTAGGGAACTTGAAATTGACTCTCTGGTCCTCACATATTTGCCTTAGAGTTTGAAGATTGTTTTAAAGTGAGATTTAATTTTTTAAATCCATTTGGTTAATTTGGATCTTCATATATGAAGTGACTATACAGTGATATCACTCAGGCTGCCTGTTGGGACAGCAGCACGGTACAAGAAAGACCACTCTGGCATCAGGAGACCTCAGTTTGACTCCCAGCTTGATCTCTTACCAGCCACGAGACCTTGGCAAGTTACTTCACCCCTCTGATCCTCAGTCTTCTCACCTTTTAAATGGGGTGGTGATGCTGTGTTTCCACAGTTGCTGAGGGACTGCATTAGACAGCATGGGCAAGGTTCCTGGCACCCCACTGCACTCAGCACGTGTCTCCGGGCTGCAGTGTTGCTGGGATGATTGATATAGCGCTCAGGGCATAATGCCTGCACATTGCTGCCATTCTTCCCAACTTCTGTCGCAGCCCAAACCTCCTGAGCTCTGGGCCCACAGATGCAGCTGCCATTGGACATCTTCATCCCAAATTCACAATGTCTACAACCAGCCTCCGGGTTTCCAGCTTGGTCTTTGGCTCTGCCAGTTTGCCCAAATGAGAAACACAGAAGCTTTATTAGACCTCTCTTTCTTCCTCACCCACACCCAGTCCGTTCTGCATTCCTAAGTCTCCCTGGGATCTTGTCTCTACCGTACCTCCTCATTGCTTCTGCCCTCATTTTCTGACTTGCTGACTGTAATAATGCGGTAATCTGACACCCGTCCACACCACTATCAGAGAGATCTCTTAACATCAAGTCTGGTCTTGGAGATTGCAGCTTAGACTCCTTTAGTGGTGCCTCCTTGTCTTCAGTACAAACCTAGACCTTTCAGCGAGGTCCCTTGCAGCCTGGACCCTTCCCCATCCCTTTGCTCTTAGCCCTCCCCAGTATGTGCCCTGTACTTCATCCACATGGAACAACTTTATAATTCCATCAAAGACACACTTCTGTGCTTTTACATATGTCGTCTTCTTTGCCAGAATATTCTTTCAGTGACTCCCCACCTCTGTGCAACTCTGGAAGGCTCATGCATGGGGTTACCTGTCCCTAGAGGCCTTCTTGCCTCCCCCTGCCCCCCCCCCCCACCAATGCTGGATTAGGTGCTCTCTCCTGATGTCTCCTTATCACCCTCCGTCCACCTGGCTGTAGTGTGGGCTGCATGATTCTCTGCTTGTTGCCTGACCAATCTCTCTTCTCAGTCTGTGAGTGACCCAAGGAAGATGGGGACCTTTATCCCTTTGTCACAGTGGTCCATAAATGCCCAATGTGTGAATGAATCCACATCAGTCCCTTCTCTTAAACAATCCAGAAAGGCCCATGTACCAGATGTGTGAAGGTCTAATGCTGCTCTAATACTTTTCACATCTTCAACTCAATGAAATGCAAGTGTCATGTAGAAGCTGTGCTACTTACTGTGTGAGTCACTGAAATGGAACTAGAGTATAGTTGCTTGAGAGCTGAGCTTTAGAGACTGGTGGACTTGAGTTTGAGTTCCAGTTCCCCTTTCTACACACCCACATCTGGCCTCAGATTTCTAGCTCCTAACTGCGCTGCTATGCTGCTGTTGGGAAAAAATGTGCCAGTCAGAAACCAAGAGCATCAGGTCCTCAGGCAGTTGCCTTTCTTATGGGAAATTAGTAAATGCTCTGGGAATGTCATTACCATGAGTCCTGGTCACCAAGTCCAAGTAGTTCTGAGGCCCTGGTGAGATGTGAGGGTTGGGGGGAGGTATAGGGCCTCAGAAATTTGGTAAATTCTCAGAGATAGAGGCAGCCCTGTGAGACTTCTGGCAGCCAGACACTCAGCCTTTTGTGGTGACACCCTTCCTTTGTAAATCCTAAAGTTTGAGTTGGAATCTAAGTTCATTACCTCAATTTATGAAAGGAGTTCAGGAGCTTGAGGAAATCATGCAGCTTTCTTAAAGAATGGATCTCAACTAGACCTGCTCTGTAATGCTTTTTTTAAAAAATGCAGTGGTCTGCCCCCCTCTCCTCATCCCCCTCCTCCTCTCAAGACTTCGATGCAGTAGGACTTAGTTGGGGTCTCTGCAGGTGTCATTTACTAAGTGACTGTGAGAAGCTGCAGCATAGGGGGCCCACATTCTGAGAAGGGACTGAGAGTGACCCTAATGAGGAGGGGATGAAGTCAGATGCAGAGGGCTGGGTCAAGACACGGGGTTCTGAGGATCCAGGACCGCCGCTTCTTCCTCTACTTTCTGGCCAAATGTTTCATGACCCCACAATGACTTTCTTTTCTCAGCCCATCTCTGGAATTTATAAATGCTTGAAGTTAACCAAGACTTTTTATGAAATTCTGCTTATAATAGCCCACAGTGATACAAAAACGAATGTTTCTGTTGTCTGAGTTTGTGCTGCTGCAACTAATTTAAAAGCCGCTTAAAGGATGCATTGAGTTATGTGTCTCCCTTTGGGAGCTGCATACGATGCTGTACTTTCTCTTGGCCAGTGAGCCCAGAACTGGGGGAGCCCTGATGAGACAAGGGCTTGCTCAGTTGGGTGTTGCTCAGCATGGCCCAACTCCCCCAAATCCTGACCATTGTTTTTGGCATGGCTACACACATCTGTCAAATGAGTCATGATCATTTTTGTGATACATCCTGAAAATTTCTAGTGTTACTTAATAATGAAGTTTAGAGAAACAAACTTAGATTTCAGGAAGTGGCCGCTTTTTAAATGCAATCTAATATTTTTATGTTATCAGTTAATTTCTTGTCAAACTTTAACAAATCTTGATGTTGGAAATGTACAATTTAAGCCAGGTATACAGCTAGGAGCTTATAGTTTGTATTTGTCAGTCCCTGTAGTGGCTGGCAAAGACCCATGTAGTCTGGCCTCTGCTACCTCCCTGCCTTTTCTTTCTTGTCCTCACTCACTCTGGCCTCCTTACTATTTCTTAAACCCACCAGGCATGCCCTCACCTCAGGGCCTTTGCATATGATCTTACCCATCCCCCAGTGTGCCATAATTTGTCCCCTTACTTCCTTCAAGGCTCAAGTGGCTTCATGTCAGTGAGGTCTTTGATGATCCGACACCCCCCATGCCCCAGCACTCTGCTCTTGCCCTATCTTATCCACAGAATGGATCACCATCCAACATTCTGTTTCTATTTATTTGTTTAGTTTGTCTCCTTCCACTAAAATGGAAGTACTATGAGGGCAGGGACTTCGTCTGTCTTTTGGTGTATCTCCAGGACCAAAGACAGTTTCTGACACAAATTAGTTAACAAAAATATACATTGAATGAATTAATCGTAGAACCTTTTTTCCATTTCTGTTTATTTTTGTAGGGTACAGTTTGTTGTTTCAATACATGCATATACTGCATAATGATTCACTTAGGGTAGATAGCATAGTTTTACACCTATTAATCCACTACTTCTCTGCCCCACCCCCACCCCCCATCACCCTGTTCTCCAGCCTCGGTAACCATTATTCTACTGTCTACTTCTATGAGAGGCAATGTGGTATTTGTCTTTCTGGGATTGGAGAAGGAGGAAAGGGATTTGGGGATGGGTGAAAAGAGGACAGGGGGTGTCAGCTTGGATTGGTATGTTTGACCTCAAGTATGAGACTGCCCATCTAAAGCTGAGTATGAACCATTTAGGGATTCTCTCCAGAAACTTTTCGCTCCATTGGTGGATAACAAAGGACATATTTGGGAAAGCAAAGTAGGTTTATCTCGAGTTATAGCCACAAATTTACTTTTAAGTAAATCCTCACCAGGCATTATTAAAGAAAGACCTGCATATTTTAGTTCCAGGAACTTTATGAATTGTTCTGTCATCCTTTCAAAGAACATCACTGAAGATGTCAGGTTCTCATTTTATAGAGATGCTATTATAGGTATTTATGTACAAAGTTAAAATGACTGCTCTAGTTTTTAAAGAAAGTAAGTTGTAAATGAATACTTGCTAATCAGAAATAGAATTTGGATAGTACAGAAGTATATAATATAAAAAGTTTAAGTTCCCCTTTTATACAATGTGTTATTCAGTTTATAGATAATACATGTTAACTTTATATCTTTCTTTTTTGTATGCATTTGTATATACAACGGTGTATGTACAAATGAATCTATACTAATAATCTTGAAGTTTTTTAACTTAAATTGGATCCTAGTATATATATTATTCTGCAAGTAAAAAACTTTTCTCACTTAATGTGAATCTTTGCACACATTTCTTATGTTGAATCTGAGTAAGGAATTATGTATTTCATATTACATCGATAAAATGGATTTGCCCTTATTCCTCTACCTCCGTTGGAATAAACTGGCACTGAGGGCAGATTGTCAAAAACTTAAGTCAAAAACCATAACTTGTTTCCCCAAAGTTTAGCCATCAGTTCTCTGAAATTCTGAATCAAGCACTGAAAGACTGTGATACCTTAAGTAGTACTTTTTTCACCTCTACCTGTGAAATATTTTAAGCTTTTTTTTTTTTTTTTTTTTTTTTGCTTTTCATTGGAGGGAAAATCAGCTTTATTTTCTTCCCACTTTTACTACAATGAGCCTTGTCACCCTAGGCAGTCACTTTGTGTTTAGGGCCTCTATTTCCTCCTCAGACAAATGCTAGGTGATTTCTAATAGTACATGAGTTCTTTACAGAAAGCTCAACATTCTCTGATTCTGTCTCATTACCTCCTTAGCATCTGAGGTCAAGGTGTCCCTTAGGTGCCACTCAAAGTCAGTTGCAGGTGTCCTAAATTGAGGCCAGTGATCAGTTAGCAGCAAGCCTGTAGTTGGGGAGGAACCTCTCTGCTCTGAACTCCCCACACATTTTTATGAGGTTCATTTGTTAAATATCTTACTTCAGATCTGCCTGCCTGTGCCTAATATTTGGTATTTTTTAGTGATTTCCTTTAAAAATCTGGAGTTCAGAAACTTCACCCGCCACTCCCACCCTTCCATGCACAAAGTGTACCCGTGGGAATCATGACATTGTACAAGTCACCCAGCTGGTATTTCAAGATGCTTTGAAAGGCATTGCTTCTCTACCAAATAATTATGCTCACTTTTAGAATGTGAACTAGGTGTAGTGAAGGGTTTCGGATACAGAGCAGGTAACTCTTGATTGATTTTGTGTAAGAACTGTTCACGATGCGTCTTGCTTGATTCAGTGGCCAGGGACAAGAGTTCCCCAGCCCTGAGCATTCTGACAGCACCCTGGAAGGATGAGCCCTGAATGACTGTACCCACCTTGCTGCTTAAGAGATTTCAATCCCCCTTTTTTTCTTTTCTTTTTTTCCCCCCTGTTCTTTTCCTCTTTTTTCCGCTCTCCTCAATGCAGTATCATCTCATCCTGTGGAAAAGAAAAGACAGCATCCCCAAATATTGCCATGTATGCTCACTCTCCCCACTTCCAAAAAAAAGAAAAAAAATTAGGATAACACTCCACTCCCCTACCAAAAAGTCAACATTTACTCTCCTTGTTTGTTCATTCCTCTCTTTTGTTACTGAATGAGGATTAGATAAAACAGAGAAAAGAGACAAGAACAAAGCTGCAGGAAGAAAAGAATTGAAACAATAGGATCCCTAATGTATCTACGTGGATGTGGGAAGTAGGAGGGCTCCCTGGCCATTTAGTGAGGTTCCTAGACAATGTTAGTTTGGGAGTTTTCAGAGCCTGTGATAATACTCAAGGAGTGGGGATGGTGGGATTCTGGCCTGGGAAAAGTGGGTTGAGGGGGCGTTGACATTGCCTGCACTTTACTCTGGATCTGAACCTGTTCCCAAGCCAAAGATCTTTCTCCTCACACGTTCCTTGAAACAGGCTTGGTTTGGGCTTTTTCCTGGATTTTACTAAACCACTAGGAACTCCTGTAAGGAGATTTGAGACAAGAGTGATAGTACAGATGGAACCTTGGAGTGGCTCTAAATTCCAGAGTCCAGCTCTGTTTACAATAGCCAAGATATGGAACCAAACTAAATGTCCATTGATGGATGATTGGATAGGAAACTGTGGTATATAGACACCATGGAATACAACTCTGCCATAAATAAGAATGAAATATTCCCATTTGCAACAACATGGATGAACCTGGAGAAACTTATGTTGAGTGAAACGAGCAAAGCATAGAGGGATAAATACCGCATGTGCTCACTCATATGTGGGAGCTAAGAGAGAAAGGAAGAAAGGAAAGAAAGACAACAGTAGTGCCTTGATCCAACAGAGGGAGGGAACATTCCTAGGGCTACAAATTGAAGTTGAGGGGAGAGGGGGAGGCGGAGGGGGGTTGGGGGATAAATGGGTGGGGGACACGGGGTACAAAAGTTATTTCTGGTAGTGGGTATGCCCCCAGCATGAATTTGACCCTCATATAATGGGCATGAGGGTGACAATTAGCTTTGTATCTCATGAATACGATAGATAGATAGATAGATAGATAGATAGATAGATAGATAGATAGATAGATAGATAGATAGATAGATAGATAGATAGGCAGAAAGAAAGAAGAAAGAGAGAGAGGGATAAATTCCTAACCATAAGAAAAAAAAAAATAAAGTAAATTCAAGAGTCCTCTAGGCTTAGATGCAGGGACTGTTTTCAAACTTCTAAGCCAAACCAATGTTTGGTTGCCAGAACATGGCTGCTGTTGCTTTCTACTGACCTGTGGCTTAGTGAAGAGTAGCAGGGACATGTGACAATGCTTGGCTCAGCCCTGGTTGCTTGGGGGACCCCAGGGAAGAAGTAACAACAACTCCAGTATTCGGAGCTGAGTCTCTCCTGGCAGGATTTCTCGTGGCTCTGTCGAGTCCTGGGGCTGGTGGGTGACCTCCAGCTGGCATCACCTTCAGAGCAGGAGTTGCTGCACCTAAAGAGGTGGTTTGGGGTTTTGGAAAGAGCTGGGGTTCAAAACCTAGCTGTTTCTTTTACTAGCTGTATGCCCTTGGGCAAGTTTTTCCATCCCTCTGAGCTTCAGTTTCCTCAGTTGTGAAAAGGAAATCATGATATGCTTTCCTTCAGGGAGGTGTTGCCAGGATTCGTGGTGGTGTGAAGTGTATTGCACATTCTGGTCTTAGAAAGTAGTAATGGGTTCCTCTCTTTCCATACTTCTGCAAGTGGAATTTGCTTCATTAATATAGTGAAACTAGATAATTATCTAATTTCCAAGGAAAAAGGGAGGCAGGTGGTGGTGCGCTTTAAAACAAGCCATTTTCTACAAGAGCCACCATATTGATCACGATGTCCATCCTGAGATACCAGCTGACTTTGTAGGGTGGTGGGAATAGCAAGAATTGTGGGAGGCTTCCTGAGTGATCTGTAAGGCATCTGTAAGCTACCTGGAAATCAATCAACACATTTGGTCCTCACTGCATAATGGCAGATATGGATACAACTTAGCAACTGGTTTAACCATAAAGTTTTGGCAGACTCAGGGCACCTGGCCCCTTCACGACTTGACACAGAGCTAGGGCTGATTCAGAGACTTAAGCTCCCTAAAGAGGTAAATGACCCTTCTCGCTCAGTCCTGCAAGTTTCCCACCACTTGCACTGGTGCAGAGATTCTGAAATGTCCCGCAGCCTCTGTGGACACATTGTTCTGTTGATCTGCTTTTTCAGGGAGGCCCAACAGCAGTTTTACTGTTGCAGTTGCTACTGTTTAGGGCTTAGAAGTTTAGTCTGGGTGCTGTGGCCTGGGTGACAAATCAAAGGGAGAGTAGCACTATTGCTTCTTTAAATATACTTCTTCAGAATTCTAGTGGAATTTTTAGTCTTATTTTCTGATCCCACAGGTTTGTAGACTTCTCCCTCTGCAGACAAGCTAGCATGTTTCTTACTCAACAGAGTATTTATAGGTATTTTCCTCCTGACTGGCTGCTCATTTAGTGGGAATTAATGACAAATCTCTTGCATTTGTGTGGCACTTTATCTTATAAAGCACTCACCTCAAAAACTAAAGCCACCTTCTTCCCTCCCAAAGGAGTCCTAACAGCCCTCAATCCTCCACACCTGGAGTTAAGTTCTATATCTTCTCCCCTTTGATTATTCCCCATTCACTCAGTGGCCATTTTCTTGAAATTTTGCCTCTTCCGTTTTTAATCCATCCCCCTCTTTTTCTATTTCAGTTTCTGACACTCAGTTGCCCTCCCAGGTTACCTGTCACCTCTGGTCAAATAGGGACCACAGGTGTGTTTGGTTTGGCCATCATGCCACAGACGCACACGGTTAGTCTAGAAAAATTTAATTGCCAACTTTTATAAACCAGGACAGTTCATATAAAAATCTGTATTATCAGGCTCACTTGAAAAATTGGATGATCTGTCAGCACTGGGCAGGCGTTCCTGCCTGCAGCTCTGCCCCCCTAGGTGGGCACATGCTTCCCAGGCTGCCTAATCCCTGTGCAACCTGCTTCACTTGTCCAGGTTCTCTTCCTGAGCCCTGGAGGCACTTTGATGGTGACTCCTGCTTTAGAATGTGCCCCTCCCCTTTCCTGCATCTTCCTGCTGTCTCTGCTTCCCAGTGAAGTGCAAGCCCCTCACCTGGGAGGTTAAAGGTGGTGATTCCTGCCACCTCCCCCATTCACTCTGATTTAGTAGTTCAAAGAAGGGGGAGTGGAGACCCAGGAATGTGCATTTTTAACAAGAAAATCCCCAGGTAATTCTAATGCAGATGGCCCAGGATGTAGATGTTTTTATACTTTTAGAAACACAGTATCTCCCAGCGACCTTTGCTATTCTTTCTTTAGTTTCAGTTCCCAAACTCCTAGAGTAGGAAGTCAGTTGGCCCAGACTGGATCAGATACCTTCCCTCTCTCCCACATTTGGCAACTGCTGCAGACTTGGGGAGTAGCAATTCCTAGGAAAGAGGCAGTGGACAGACACCTCGTTGTTTTCCTCTACATTGTCGTGTGCCTTTTTACAGGTACCCAGTGGCTTGTCCTGTCGCCTGCAGCACTGGTAATCCAGGAAGACAAAAGGCTGCTTCTCAATTAACTGCTTCTCCCCAGAACTACCTAATACAGGTTGAGTAACCCTTCTCCGAAATGCTTGGGACCACAAGTGTCTCAGATTTTTGAATACTATTTGCAAAATACGTACCAGTTGAGCATTACCTTTGAGCTTCATGTTGGCACTCAAAAAGTTTTAGATTTTACAGCATTTCGGATTTTGGATTTTCTGATTTGGGATGCCCAACCTGTACTGCATTTTGGACAGAGGACCTGTGCAAATATCTATTTCTTTTAAAAATTTAACTAGTTTTTTTAAAAGTTATGTGTGTACACAGCTAAAAATGCAAACAATATTAAAGGATATACAGTGAAAACTGAGTGTTTCTCACAGTCCTGACTTCTAGATCCCTGTCCCTCTTAAAGTAACCCCAGACAGACCTTTTGGGCTGTTAATGAAGATATGGTCCTGTCCGTAGAGAAAAGGCACACTTCTAACTTTTTACTCACAAACAATCCTTTTCTATACACAGTGCTTTTCATTTTATGGTAATATATTGATCATTCCATATCAGTCATTCCATTAATATGTTGAATATTTAAATAATATTTACTCATAAAAAACCCTGGGATTGAGTAGGGAAATGTTAACTGTTCTTCTCTTAAAATTAAGAATATTGCAGAATGGATTGATTAAAGGATTTTTGGCCAAGAAGTAGGACCAGAAAGCAAGTCTTCTGACTCCCACCCCAGTGTGTTTTGCTCTAAGTTGTGTAAAGTTCTTTGAAATCACTGTTCATCTGTGTGGTGGAGGCCAGGAATAGTGTCTTCTCTTGTTCACTGCCTGTAATTTGTAAAAAGATACATGAGAAGTCCTGCCCAGAGCTGGGGCAGAGAGGGTCCCCTCCAAGCATATCTGAGGAGTTTGGGCCTTTATGCCACCATAATGTACTTTAAAAATTCCCTAATGTTAATACACTGTTGCCACAATATGTAAAAGCGAATTAGGGAGTATTCTAACTATGGTGTTCAAGTTTATTAAAAATGCTACAGAGATTGTTACAACTGGCAATTCAGAGGACAGTACTAGAAAACTACTTCTCTCAAGTCCTAACTTTGAAAGTGCAAGTTTCATACAATCGCATGTCACTTGATATGGACTTCTTACCTCCTGCCAAGCAGGACATGAGTCCATCTTAGAGGTTTGTTCATATATTCAGGATTTACAGTGAGATGTACTCTTCAGTGGAAGAATGTTGGGAAGTTGTAGAAATAAGACAAAAAAAATTGGGGGTTTTATGCTCTCTTGAGAGGTGAATGCAAGCTTTCACAGTAGCTTCACAGAAGCCCATCTTATTTGCTAAGAATATCATTCTTGTATTCATTTATGTCCCACCATCCCCCTACTTTGAAAATATAATAAGCAACTTCTTTCAGTGAATATATACTGAAATTGTTAAAAAGGGCAAACGCTCATCAGGGTGAATGAGGTCCAGCTTCAAAAGTAGGAATGAAATGTTCTCTTTCCTTTTCAGGGACACAAGGCCATCAGTAATCATGAGCAACCCATTCACCCACCTTGCTGAGCCATTGGATCCTACACAACCAGGAAAGAAATTCTTCAATTTGAATAAATTGGAGGATTCAAGATATGGTAGGTATATGGCTCTATGATGTAATTGCTCTGATAGCAACTGGAATCTCATTTGCATTATAATCGAGCTGTGTAATTTATTAGCCGCTGGGAGTGTTGGAAAAGGGAGTAAGAGAGAAGGAGTGAATGTTCTTGGATTAAACACATAAACATACAAACTCTGTCACACACACACCTTTTTTATATTAGCCATTTTTAATTTGGTTGTAATGATTATATACATGTAACATTTATATGACATTTCATAGTATATAGAGTGTTTGTATATATAACATACCATTTAATCTGAATAACCACCCTATGGGGTCATATTTATAAAATATAAGAAATCCTGAGGAAGCTGTGGCCCAGAGAGTCAGTGACATATGCTCAGATAACAAGTATGTGCGTAGCAGAAGAGGACAAGAACACGAGTCTTCTTTATTCCAAATCCTCTGCTTTTTCTACCATTGCACTGTCTTTTCCAGATAATATTTCCAGGTAATATTGGTGAGTAAATTTTCATATACAAAGATGAAATTTTTGTTAAATAAATAAACAAAATAGTTTTTCTATGAGTTACCATTGTTTTAGCCTAGAAACTCCAGTTACCAATAGCCATATTACATGGTGTTTAGTGTTTTATTTTCTTTGAAAGATGTACCTATACTTTGGTCTTAATTACAATAATTGTAAAGGGGTTATTTCCTCATTTCTTGAGCATTTGTTTTCATTAGCAATGTTACTCTGTGTGTGTATAAACATATATTATTTGCTAACATACAATACAGTAAAACTCTGGACTGATGGTGAGATGTGATGACTTATGGAAAATTTTGTTATTGGAATCAAAGGCAAGGCAACCATTTAGAATGAAAGAATAAACTAATATTTTACTTTTGCCTAGCCTGCGGGTATTTCCTATTACTGAATATCTCTTAAACCCATTCAAGATCCATATCTTTTAAACCATTGGTCACTTTACCCTCTTTCCCTGTTGGTAGAATAGTCTGATGCCTCATATCAAGTTTACCTAGAGTGGCTTTAAAGAAGGTTCTTATAATAGGGTGTCTCATGGTCTTTATTTGTTTTGTTGTGCTTACCCTCTTATTCTAGGACGCTTACCGTTTTCCATCAGAGTTCTCCTGGAGGCAGCCATTCGGAACTGCGATGAATTTTTGGTGAAGAAAAATGACATTGAAAATATCCTAAATTGGAAGGTCATGCAACATGAGAACATAGAGGTGCCATTTAAGCCTGCCCGTGTCATCCTGCAGGACTTTACGTGAGCCTAATGCTACCTGACTCTCTTCTTCTCTGCCTCTCTTTCAGCCTTTCAAGAAAAAAATTTTTTAACAAAAAAAAACCACTGCAGTGACTATAATTTATCACCCAATATTAAGACACGTTTGAAAGAAAAAAGGGGCTATTATTCCTGGCAGCAGGAATAAACTGGGATTGTATAAGGCAAACCAGGATGTGTAGTCACCCCGCCTTTTCCAGTGGCAAGGATCAATGCCTCAAAGACCCTAGTCCTGAGTATCCTAGGGAAAGGTGAAAAGAATAGCCCAGAGCAGAGATGTCTTGGAATCTTTTCCCCTTCTCGTCCTGTCACCCAGGATACCAGGTTTCAAACAGCTGTACTTGAAACATGATGTGCTGTCTTCTGAGGGGAGACAGGTAGCTCACAAGGCCTGATCGGTGCTGTGTAAGCCTCAGCTCACATCCTGCTCTTCTTCAGACTCCTTGCTCCTCATCACAGCCTCTTTTTTGAGACACTATCTTTCCATTTTTAAATGATGTTATTTTATTTCTTCTAGAGACCTAATTTCTTTTTCCTAGAGGAAGATCACCCAAATTTTATACTTTTTAGATAATAAGAAGGAAGGATCCACTTAACATAAATTTGATTCACAGCCTACTTTTCTGAATTATAAACATTCCTTTAAATTTGGTCTGAAGTTAATGTGTGATCTGTATGTCTTCTTCAGGTCTTTGTCAACCCTCCATGTGAATGGAAGGCGGTCATAGCAGTAAAAGGTTCAGAGTTTTTAAGTACCAGCTTTCCCATAGTTTCTCTGTTTAGACCATAGTTGTCATTAAATTTAATACAGTGATAAAATTGTATATAGAGATACTACTCAGTCACGGTACTTATTACCTATATGATTTCTGCTCAAGGAAATATGCTTAGAAGCTTTCACTTTTCTGAAGAGTTAGTCCCTTATGAGTATTATCAATGGAAGCAAAAGCTGAGAAATCCAATTACACGTGTTTACAATTACACATGTTCTGCTTAATTCTCTCTTAGGGGTGTGCCAACTGTGGTTGACTTTGCTGCAATGCGTGATGCTGTGAAAAAGTTAGGAGGAGATCCAGAGAAAATAAACCCTATCTGTCCTGCTGACCTTGTAATTGATCATTCCATCCAGGTTGATTTCAACAGAAGGTGAGATATTAAGATATGAATTACCTGAGTGTTCTGCTTTGTGTGAAATCTTTGGAATACATGTCTTTTTTGTGTGTATGTGTGGTTAAATTAAAATATATGTGTGTTTAAAAGATATCTTCAGGAAAACTCAAACTTAATGTAGATATTCCAGTGAAGATTTCTGGGGGGTGGTTGGGGGATATTTTTTAAATCTTTTTTCAGTGCATGTTTACTTCTTGGGTGGGATTAGCCTGCATTTTAATCTAGATTAAAATCTGGGTGAAAAGATACACACATGGAGTTCTGCAGTGAGAGCTTCTCAATACAGGTATACGTTTGACTCTAAAAGAGTTTGGGATTTTTCATCCACTGGATCCTTATTCCTTTTTTGATCCCAAGCTATCACTGCCTCTCTGTGGGCTTTCATAATGCCTATCTATCCCTTTCTTTTCTTCTTCTATTGTTTAGGATATCCTCTCCTCTATTCCTGTGAAAATCCTACCTGTCCTTCAAGGCCAGCTTAAATTCTTTTCTATTAGGAATTCCTTGCTCTGCAGCCTACATCAAGCTACAACAAAGCTTCCCTTTTCTTCAGTTTGCTAGAAGACTTAGAAAATATGAGTCTGTAAGTGTCAAATGTCTTGATGAGAAAGATCTTTCTAAATTTAGAAGCAATAAATGAAACAAAAAAGGAAAAAAATCTATAGATGTAATGACTTCAAAGTTAAGAAGAAATAACTTGAAAAATATTTGCAACAAATAAGACAAAGGATTAATATCTTTAATATAAAGAGGGTGTGTAATTCTCTTAGAAAAATGGTAAGAGATCCTCACTGAGCGGATCCTAAGATGGCGGTGGCTGCGGCAGTTGGCGCTGAGTTGCTGAGGTGGAAAAGGTGGCCACTGGGCCTCAGGCAGCCAGGAAACTTGTGGACCTCCCTCTTGCCGTCTCTTAAGGGAGGACCGCTGCTGGTGGCCGGTCGTGGGCGCTGACCGCCACTTTGCCCTTGGCAGGAGAGGCTGCCTCGTTTACAGGCAACAGTGTTGAAGTGTGGAGCAGGAAAAGAACTGTTCCTTAGCTGCATCGGCCAGCTGCCCTATTCAGGATTCGAGGTTTCAGGCCGGCATAAAAGAAGATTTCTAGGAGCACCCGAGCCGTGCCGCAGGACCGAGTGAGCAGCCTGAGGTGGCAGCGGCCGAGGACGGGGATGGCGACGGTGATGACGCGGAGGCAGAGAGGGAGCCGCCCGGCCCAGCCCCGTGAGTGACCCCCGGCCCGGCCCTGCTCGGGGGGCGGACACCTGCCTGGCTTCCGCCTGCCCCACCGGGCCACTCACCGGCCCCGGGGCTGCCTCCATTTTCTCAGGTGGTGGCGGCTGTGGCCTGGCTCGGCTAGTCCTGTCCTCCTCACCTGGCTCGGCTCCTCACTGAGCCTTCCCACTTGCTCGCCACAGCGCGGGGCTTCCCGGGGCCTGCGGGCCGGCTTCCCCTCCCACTCCCTCCATGGTTCTCTGGCGGGGCTGGTGGCGTGGGACATCCCCAGCCAGTGTCAGGTGGGCAAGGAAGTACGGGCTGGGCCAACTGTCACTCCACTGCACCCTGGTCTCCAGCCCCCGGTAAACTTCCTGTTACCGGGCGGCAGATACCATCTCTGCGGCCACCACTTCGGAAAAACGCCTAACCGATTTCTGGTTAGGAATAGTGTGGTCGGAGTGTTCCCGAGTTTGCTTGAACCTGCCGGAGAGCTGACTGCGGGCGGGCAACAGACTCGGTCCACACCATGGGGATTCAAAGGTGAACCGTGTGATGCGGGCTCCTCCCCTGAGGAGCTCACGCTCTGGTGTGGAAGATAAGACAAGCACACAAATAACCACGATACCAGGAAGAAGGTGATAAGTCCCGAGAAAGATCTACACAGTGCTACAAAGGCACCCAGAGCGACCGGTTGTCTGCGCCTAGCAGAAACTGTTAGACTTCATGGGCGAGGCGGTGCTGAGCAGGGTCTTGAAGGCCCGGCCGATAGACGAGGGTTACAGAAGACACGTTCCAGCCCAGCCCAGTGCGCACATGGCAGGGAGACGTCCAGCTAGGGAGGCAGAGACTTGACAGAAACCACACACCCTGTGGGGCTGCCACTGCGTGATCTAGCAGCCCAGGCCAGAGTGCACGGAGCAGGGAGAAGTCCTGCACGGGAAGTGGAAGATCAGCAGAGACCACACACCCTCCAATACCGCCCTGTGATCCAGCAGCCCAGCAGAGTCCAAGCTGACCAGAGAGGTGGCTCCCCAGAGAGACCCAAGACCCGAGGCAACCACACACACAAGGCACTAGAGGCCAACTTAGCAGTCACAGAAGTAGCCATACAAAATTGGCAACCACAGCAACATCTTAGTTAGTCAATAGTCTCAAACCAGTGGACTGTGAAACCCCCTGCCACAATAAATAAACATCAAAAAAAAGATACCAGCAATACAAAAAATCAAGAAGCACACCACCAAAAGTTAATAAATCTCAAACTCTAGATCCTATAGAACAAGAAGCCCTTGAAATGACTGACAAGGAATTTCGAGTGATAATTCTAAGGAAACTGAATGAAATACAAGAAAACTCAGCTAGACATCATGATGAAACGAGGAAAAGTATACAGGACCTGAAAGAGGAAATGTACAAGGAAATCAATGTCCTGGAAAAAAATGTAGCAGAACTTGCTGAACTGAAGAAGTTATTCAGCAAAATAAAAAACACAGCAGAGAGTTTAACCAGCAGGCTTGTCGAAGTTGAAGAGAGAACCTCTGAACTTGAAGATGGGCTGTTTGAAATAACACAAGCAGACAAAAACAAAGAAAAAAGAATCAAAGACATTGAAGAAAATCTGAGAGAGATATCAGACAACCTTAGGCGCTCAAATATCCTAGTCATGGGTATTCCAGGAGGGGAGGAAAACAGAGATTGCATTGAAAACATATTCAACAAATTAGTGGCAGAAAACTTCCCAGGTATAGGAAAAATCACAGATCTTCAGATCCAGGAAGCTCAACGATCTCCAAAAGTATTCAACCCCAAAAGGCCTTCTACAAGACATGTTATAGTCAAATTGGCAAAACTCAGAGACAAAGAGAGAATCTTAAAAGCTGCAAGAGAGAAGCATCAAATCACCTATAAGGGAGCCCCAGTCAGGCTAACATCAGACTTTTCATCACAAACCCTAAAAGCCAGAAAGGAATGGGATGATATATTCAAAATACTAAAAGACAAAGATTGCCAGCCAAGAATACTCTACCCTGCAAGGCTGTCCTTCTGAAATGGAGGGCAAATAGTATATTTCACAGACAAACAAAAACTGCAGGAGTTCACTACCACACAACCACCCTTACAAGAAATCCTCAAGGGAGTACTGGGTTTGGTTCCTGAAAAATAACTACCACTGCCATAAAGACCCAAGAAAAATCAAAACCCACTACTACAATAAAAATGGCATTCATGAAGAGAAAACAAACAAACAGAAATGCTATCTACAACCTAAGGAACCAACAAACACAGAAACCAAACAGTAAATCAGAAAGCAAGGAACAAAAGACACCTAAGACAACCAAACAAGCAATAAAATGCTAGGAATTAATCAACACCTTTCAATAACAACTCTTAATGTAAAAGGCTTAAATTCCCCAATCAAAAGACACAGACTGGCTGACTGGATCAAAAAGCAGGACCCAACTATATGCTGCCTACAAGAGACCCACCTCACCCATAAAGATTCACATAGACTAAGAGTGAAAGGATGGAAAAAGATTTGCCATGCAAACAGAAAAGAAAAACGAGCTGGAGTAGCTATTCTTATATCTGACAAAATAGACTTTAAAAGCCATAAAAAGAGACAATGAGGGACACTACTTAATGATAAAAGGACTGATCCATCAAGAAGACATAACAATCATAAATATGTACGCACCCAATGTTGGAGCAGCCAGATTTATAAAACAAACTCTATTAGACCTAAAGAAGGAAATAGACACTAATACCATAATAGCAGGGGACCTGAACACCCCACTGTCAATATTAGACAGATCATCTAGGCAAAGAATCAGTAGAGAAACACAAGATCTAAACAAGACTCTAGATCAATTGGAATTGGCAGATATCTACAGAACATTCCACCCAACAACCTCAGAATATTCATTCTTCTCATCAGCACATGGATCATTCTCCAGGATAGATCACATATTAGGTCACAAATCAAGTCTCAATACATTCAAAAAAATTGGAATTATCTCATGTGTTCTCTCAGACCAACAATGGATTAAAACTAGAAGTCAATAACAAACGAAACTCTGGAAACTATACAAACACATGGAAATTAAACAGCATTCTACTTAATGACATATGGGTAGAAGAAGAAATCAAGCAGGAAATCAAAATATTTATTGAAACTAATGAAAATAATGATACATCATACCAAAACCTGTGGGATACTGCAAAAGCAGTATTAAGGGGGAAATTTATCGGCTTAAATGCTCACCTCAGAAGAATGGAAAGATGGCAAGTGAACAACCTAACACTTCACCTTAAAGAACTAGAAAAACAAGAACAATCCAAACCTAAAGTTAGCAGACGGAAAGAAATCATTAAGATCAGAGCAGAACTTAATGAAATTGAAACCCGAAAAACAATACAAAAGATCAATGAATCAAAAAGTTGGTTTTTTGAAAAGATAAATAAAATTGACAAACCATTAGCATGGCTAACAAAAAAAAGAAGAGAGAAGATTCAAATAACAAAAATTAGAAATGAAAAAGGCGATATTGCAACTGATTCATCTGAAATACAAGGAATCATTCGAGACTACTATAAACAACTATACGCCAACAAATTTGAAAATCTGGAGGAAATGGATAAATTTCTGGACACACACAAGCTCCCAAAACTGAGCCATGAAGATATAGAAAATCTGAACAGACCAATAACAATAAAGGAGATTGAAGCTGTTATCAGAAGGCTCCCAACAAAGAAAAGCCCAAGACCAGATGGATTCACAGCAGAATTTTACCAAACATTCAAAGAGGAATTGACACCGATTCTTGACAAACTATTCCAAAAGATTGAAACAGACACAAATCTCCCAAACTCATTCTATGAAGCAAACATCATCCTGATACCAAAACCAGGTAAAGATATAACCAAAAAAGAAAACTACAGGCCAATATCCTTGATGAATATAGAAGCAAAAATCCTCACTAAAATACTAGCAAACAGAATACAGCAACACACATGTAAAATTATTCACCATGATCAAGTGGAATTCATCCCAGGGATGCAAGGTTGGTTCAACGTACGCAAATCAATAAATGTGATACACCATATTAATAAAGTCAAACACAAGGACCATATGATCATCTCTATAGATGCTAAAAAAGCATTGGATAAAATTCAGCACTCATTCATGACAAAGACCCTCTATAAGTTAGGTATAGAGGGAAAGCATCTCAACATAATTAAAGCCATATATGATATACCCACTGCCAATATCGTCCTGAATGGGGAAAAGCTGAAAGCTTTTCCTTTAAGAACAGGAACTAGACAAGGATGCCCACTCTCACCACTCCAATTCAACATAGGGTTGGAAGTACTAGTCAGAGCAATCAGAGATGAGAAGGAAATAAAGGGCATCCAGATTGGAAAAGATGAAGTCAAACTGTCCCTGTTTGCAGATGACATGATCCTATATATCGAACAGCCTAAAACCTCTACAAAAAAACTCTTGGTATTGATAAATGATTTCAGTACAGTAGCAGGATACAAAATCAACACACAAAAATCAGTAGCATTTCTTTTCTCCAATAGTGAACATGCAGAATGAGAAATCCATAAAGCCTGCCCATTTACAATAGCCACCAAAAGAATAAAATACTTAGGAATTGAGTTAACCAAGGAGGTGAAAAATCTCTATAATGAGAACTACAAACCACTGCTGAGAGAAATTAGAGAGGATACAAGAAGATGGAAAGATATCCCATGCTCTTTGATTGGAAGAATCAACATAGTGAAAATGTCCATACTACCCAAAGTGATATACAAATTCAGTGCAATCCCCATCAAAATTCCAAAGACATTTTTCTCAGAAATGGAAAGAACTATCCAGACATTTATATGGAATAATAAAAGACCACGTGTAGCCAAATCAATGCTGAGCAAAAAAAAATAAATCTGTAGGCATAACACTACCCGACTTTAAGCTATACTACAAAGCTATAATAACCAAAACAGTATGGTACTGGCATAAAAACAGACACACTGATCAATGGAATCAAATAGAGAATCCAGAAGTCAACCCACACACTTACAGCCATCTGATCTTTGACAAAGGCACCAAGCCTATTCACTGGGGAAGGGACTGCCTCTTCAGCAAATGGTGCTGGGAAAACTGGATATCCATATGGAGGAGAATGAAACTAGACCCATACCTCTCACATATACTAAAATCAACTCAAAATGGATTAAGGATTTAAATATAGACCCTGAAACAATAAAACTTCTTAAAGAAAACATAGGAGAAACACTTCAGGAAATAGGACTGGACACAGACTTCATGAATACGACCCCAAAAGCACAGGCAACCAAAGGAAAAATAAACAAATGAGATTATATCAAACTAAAAACCTTCTGCACAGCAAAAGAAACAATTAACAGAGTTAAAAGACAACCACCAGTGGGAGAAAATATTTGCAAAATATACATCTGACAAAGGATTAATATCCAGAATATATAAGGAACTCAAACAACTTTACAAGAAAAAAACAAGCAACCCAATTTAAAAATGGGCAAAAGAGCTAAGTAGGCATTTCTATAAGGAAGATATACAAATGGCCAACAGGCATATGAAAAAATGCTCAACATCACTCAGCATCCTGGAAATGCAAATCAAAACCACATTGAGATACCATCTAACCCCAGTTAGGATGGCTAAAATCCAAAAGACTCTGAACGATAAATGCTGGCGAGGCTGCGGAGAAAAAGGAACTCTCATACATTGTTGGTGGGACTGCAAAATGGTGCAGCCTTTATGGAAAATGGTGTGGAGGTTCCTCAAACAATTGCAGATAGATCTACCATATGACCCAGCTATCCCACTGTTGGGAATATACCCAGAGGAATGGAAATCATCAAGTCGAAGGTATACCTGTTCCCCAATGTTCATTGCAGCACTCTTTACAATAGCCAAGAGTTGGAACCAACCCAAATGTCCATCATCAGATGAGTGGATACGGAAAATGTGGTACATCTACACAATGGAATACTACTCGGCTATAAAAACGAGTGAAATACTGCCATTTGCAACAACATGGATGGACCTTGAGAGAATTATATTAAGTGAAACGAGTCAGGCACAGAAAGAGAAATACCACATGTTCTCACTTACTGGTGGGAGCTAAAAATTAATATATAAATTCACACACACACACACACAAAAAAAACCGGAGGTGGGGGAAGAAGATATAACAACTACAATTCCTTGAAGTTGATACGACAAGCAAACAGAAAGGACATTGTTGTGGGGGGGGAGGAGAGGGAGGAGGGAGGGAGGTTTTGGTAAGGGGCAACAATAATCAACCACAATATATATCGACAAAATAAAATTAAGAAATAAATAAATAAATAAAAAATAAAAATAAGAAAAATAATAAGACCCAGCAGATAAATGGGTAAAGGAAAGTGGACAATTCACAATAAAAGGAAATGCAAATGGTAGTAAACAGTATATAAAGCCTTTTCAATCTTACAAGTAATAAAGAAGTAAAATAAATATGTGATATAATTTTTTCTTATCAATATAATTAAGATTAGAAAATAAACATTATTAATTATAAAGGTATCATGAGGGAGACACTTTTATGCACTGGTGATATCACTGTAAATTAGAAATCATGAAAACAATATCTATGAAGACCTTAGAAATTTCTGTATCCTTTGTTTTGGAATTTCTACTTCTAAGCATACCTTTAATAGATCACTGAAGTTCAGAAAAAGCTTAATGGCCAATAATGTTTATTAAAGTATTATTTGTAAGTAGAAATCTAGAAACATTCTATATGTCCAACAAAGGAGAATGGCTTTTAAATTATGGTATATCCCTAAGTGAATTATTAGGTAACCTTTACAGTTAGGGTTACAAAGTGCTTAATAACACTCAGAACATGCTCATGATATAGTTCAATAAATGAGATACTAAACTGTGTATGTAGAGTGAGCTCAGCTAGATGAAAAGTTATGCAGGGATTAAAAGATTGAAAAGAGGTGCCAAACTGCTAAGCAGTTATCTCAGGTGTTGTATTTGGTCTTTATTTATTTTTGCAATAAGAAGCTATTATTTTTATGATTTAAAAAAGTCATTTAAGAATATGAAACAAACCACTCAGAGGAAAACAAAAACAAAAACATCTTTATTTGCTTCCTTGAGGATTTAAGTGGGTTCCAGGGCTGGCTGGTTAGTTCAGTTGGTTAGAGCGTGGTGCTGATAACACCAAGGTCCAGGGTTTGATCCCTGTACCAACCAGCTGCCAAAAAAAAGAATTAAACGTATTCCATACACCCTCAAAAGAAACTTAGAAAATGGTCATCTGCAAATTAATATTGCCAGTATCTAAACCAGATAAATTCATGATAAAGAGAAATCTGCTTTGTTCTCTGAATTGACAGTTCTTGGAACAGACTGGAATACTTGCCAATGCTTCACTTTCTTTGGACTCTGAAAGCATCCTTAGGCGATGTGTCTTTTTTTTCCCCTTTAAACCATGTGAACTCAATTTAATGTTTTGGTTTCAAAGGGAAGAGCTAAAAATATATGTGTAAAATGTTGGATATTTGACAATAAGGATGTTTCCTGAAGTCCTACTTCAGAAGTTGTAAAAATAGCCTCACAAAATCACGGCCAACTGCATCTTTCTTGGAGACTCTCATTGATGTTGATGGGTTTACCTTCATTTCACTGGCCTGGAAGGTGACAGTACTGGTGGAGACAGAATTGTAATTATTTTCATGACTAAAGTCTATCGACTCAGAATTCAAAGAGCTCGTGGCTGTTAATGCATCACTGCATCTGGGTCATCACCAAGTTCACTGTGATTTTTTTTTTTCCTTTAGACCTTGACTTCCCTTAACTTTGCTTTCAATTTTTTATGGACCTTTTTCATTTACACTGTAGTTCTGAAAACATTATTATAAAAACAGCAAAATTCAGTGGTAAACTTTGACCTAGATTGATATCCAAATCTAGTGTTCACACACACAGGGTGCTTCAAAAAGTTCATGAAAAAATAAAAGATAATAAAAATCTTTCTATGAATTTTTGGAGTACCCTCATGTATAATTAGAATCTTCCTGTTAAAAGTGGTTTTGATGGTGTTTTTTTGTTTTTATTTCTTGAATTTTGGTTTTGCAATTTGACCTCCTGGTCTCTTCCCTTATTTTTGTAAGGATTTAAGTGTGATATGTCTCAACCCGTGTGGAACTGTGTGCTGTGGGCTTATTTCCAGCTCCATTTCCAGAAATGAGCTAGAAAAACTGGGTAAGGGGTGGTAGAGTGGAAATTTCTCAGTTAAATATGTCTAAGTTCTTTGCCTGGTTTGAATAATACTAATTGGCCTTACACTATATTTAGGAATTAAGGATCTAACTAACACATTATTGTAAAGTTACACTAAGTTATCTCAGAAATAACCCCCCCCCCCAAGAAGAGTTTCGTAACAATTTCTGATGATATTTCATGACAATGAAACTATCTCCTCTATAAATATTGTTTGTGATTTCTGGAGCACCATTAGATGTAATTCTTAGAAACTTTGAACTACGTCCAAATATGAATTCCAATTAAGTAACTAAGGAGAAATTTCTTCTTTAGTCTGTGAGGCCATCCACATTCTTATTAAAAGAGATCTTATTAAAAGCTCACTAGATTGGGCTAATTTAGGAAAGTTTTGAGTGGTAGAAAAATGTGAATTCTAGGTCTGTTTATTGATTTCAATAACTAGAATGAGGCTAACTGAGCCAAGATTAGCATAATGAATGTTTTGTTTTCATGAGGAAATAGGTTTTTACTTGGAATTACTGTATCCTAAAACAGCCTAAGCACTTCTGGCATCTGCTTGTCCTGTGAATATGTTGTTTCCATCAAACTGATGTCCCCAGCGTTTTCTGCGGTAAATATTCCTCTTCAACCCTGCTTGTGCTGTGAGAAGCTCCCTCCTAATGCTGGAGGGAAGAGGACGAGGATAATGACTAGAAGCCCGGAAGTGCTGAAGTGCAGCAGAAGAGATGGGGGCACGAGGGGCATGGGCCACATGTGGTTAAGAGTCTCACGTCTACTGGAGCAAACCATGGTCGGAGATGTCTTCTTCTTTTTTTAATTAAGTCAGTTAACAGACCTACTGTGTGCCAGTATTTATTCAAGAATCAGGTTAGTTTAGAAGAGGAGAGAGGTTAATGAACACACAACTTTAATGCAATTGGTAAGTAGTCACCACAAGAAGGGACAAATCAGAGGATCAGACTTGGGAATCAGAGGGTCCTCCAAGGAGTGTCACTTGATCTGATCCTGAAGCATGTTTACCAGGGAAAGAAGAGCTGGACAAGGCATTCTGCTTAGAGAATAGAGTGTGCCAAAGGCATGAGAAAAAGTAGGGTTTGGGGAAGAGTACGAGGGCTACAGCATGGCTGAAGCTGAGAGTCTGGACTGGAGGATAAGAGAGGGCTTATAAAGAAGGTCAGATTGAAGGACTTCATTTTTTAAGACCAGGAATTTGTACTTTGTTAGAAAATGGGAAGCCATTGGCAGATTCAAGTTGATGCACAGTGATCTGTATTTTGGAAACGCATTCTGGTGACAGTGCAAAGGTAGGTTGAATGGACTGACAAAGAAACTGGTCGGCTACTTTTGGAATAAACACTTTGATAGCTGTAGGTACTAAGTGGTAGGAGAGGAGATCATTAGATGAGATGGGGACAGACAGGAAAGAGAAAGAGATTTGGGAAAGAAGGCCAAGCATTAGGGTTATGACCTGTTGAGTCTGTGGTACCCGAGGTATTCCTTATAGATGCCCAAGACACAGTGGAAACATGAATCTGGACCTGAAGAGGCAGGTGGGAACTGGGGGGATATAGCACTCAGCGTACCAGTGAGAAGGTGACATGAGTACCTTGAGGAGCAGCTGTGTCTCCTCTGGAGCATTTGCTGACTTGGGTGTCTGCACTGGTATCCCACCTTGATCTGCTCTACCAGGGTCTCCTTTCTCTTTTTCTTCCTTTTGCCTTTCTCTAACGTGCACACATTCACAGACATTTATTCTCTCAGGCAGGGATCAGCACTCTTTTTCTGTAAAGGATTGGTAGTAAATATTTTAGGCTTTGCTGGCCATGTACTATCTCTGTCACATATTCTCCCCCCATCCCCTCCACCACTGCCAGCCTTCAAAAATGTAGAAATCATTCTTTGCTCAAGCATATACAGGCATTGGTTCAGATTTGGCCCGCAGGCTATAGTTTGTAGAACCCTGCTCTGAGGCAGTCTTGGGAGTTGATCCCATTAAAGCAAATGACACTTAAACCTTGGAGAATATTCACTTCAAGAGAGAAAGAGAAAAAAATCAGTGTGGTAACTGAATGTGTTTTTTGCAAGATAAATAATTTGAGCCTCTAGTCCTTTTCTTCTCAAGGAATGCCTGCCCGTTTTTCTCTGGCTGACATCCTTCAGACTACATTGATGGCATTCTGGACCCCCTGGTCCAAGTTCATGACCCTATCTGAGTGCTCTCACAGCACTCTGGACTTGCCATGTCAGGCACTGATGATCACACGCCTTCATAGTTGCTGGTTGCTTCTCTATATCTCTCACCAGGATTTGAGCTCCAAGTGGCCATGAACTTGCAGCTTCTGCACCCTTTTTTTTTTTTTCCTTTCTGCTTATGCCTGGCATGTGGCACGTGATAGGTTCTCAGTAGATAATAAGTGAAGGGAGGCGTGGGTGGGAAGTAAAGTATGGTAGTTAAGGCAGAGACTCCAAGGCCAGTCAGCCCGGGTTCTGATGACAGGCATCTGACCTTGGACAAGTTATCTAACTTTTCTGTGCCTTACCTGCTGTTCCTGTACATTGATAACAGTAGTATCTACGTGAGGGATTGTTACAATGACTGAATGAATTCACCTGTGTAAAGCACTGAGCGCCTGTAAGATAGTGTTGCACCTTAGCTGCTGCTGCTGTTCTTGTGGTGGTGATGGTTTGATTACTGCTACCACCATTTCTGCAACAGTCTCTGTAACTACCACTTCAGGGAGACTGTATGGTGTAGGGATTAAGAGTATCAACCTTGGAGTCAGTCTGCCTGAGATTCAATTCCAGTTCCACCATTTACTGTGTGGTCATGAGTGAATTTCTTAACCTCTCTGTGTCTCAGTTTTCTCATTTGAAAATATGGATATTAGTTATATCAAACTCAAAGGGTTATTATGGAGACTAAATGAGAAAATTAAAGCATTTAGAATAGTGGCTGGTTCCTAGTAATGTCAGTGTTAACGATTATATAATTGATGAAGTGTGAGTTAGGTCTTAGCTATTAATTTTACTGTCCTTTCCTATGTCACTCAATCCTATGATGTACAATTTATAAGTGCCTTCTGTATGCTGAACCTGCCACGTTTTGACTTAATTTACCTTGACTTAAAACAATGCAGTTTGATTATAAAAACCCCAGAAAATCTTCTTGAGGCCCCAAATTGTCCTGCAAGACTGAATGACTTTGAGTAAATTACAGCATATAACCTGTGGTGTGCAGATGTAATGGATGGCACCATCCTCACCCACCTCTGTTCAACAGATAAGCGATGGTGATTCTATAAATGGCTGAGCTCCTGGTGTTGCTGGCTCCCCATCTCCCAAAATAAGCAGATGAAAATGCCAGCCCAGACAGCTCCGCTCGGGATGCTGTTATATAACAACGTCATAGATGAAAAATAGGTACACAAACAAGGGTTCTTTAAATGTCTAACCTGCTGTTATATAAATGTCTTGAGTCTGTTCCTGAGAGTCAGACCTTATGATTAGTTTAACTTGAATTCTGTTTATGTTTTGTGCTTATCAGGTTTAAAGGCATTGTAGGAATCACTGGAACCAAGCAATAATTATTCTTTTTACTTTCACTACTTGCCTCTCCTTTTCCGTATTGTGATAGTCACAAATGAACTCCTAGCAATGCCCGGCAAGCTGTGGATGCAGTTGCTGTTTTGATTATTCATCACTGTACATTTGACCAGTAACATTTTAAGCCTCAAAATTTATACGTTTGGTTTTTCTCTCTGACAGGGCAGACAGTTTACAGAAGAATCAAGACTTGGAATTTGAAAGAAATAGAGAACGATTTGAGTTTTTAAAGGTACGGACAATTTGATTCTGCTGTTTGGTTTTCTGTGTATGTGGGGCACGAGGCAGCGGTGCCAGGGAGATGAGCCGAGTCAAAGTCTGTCAGGTTTTCATAGTGTTCTTTCCATTTTTCAATCTTAGTGGGGTTCCCAGGCCTTTCACAACATGAGGATTATTCCCCCTGGCTCAGGAATCATCCACCAAGTGAACCTGGAATATTTGGCAAGAGTGGTATTCGATCAGGATGGGTACTATTACCCAGACAGCCTCGTGGGCACTGACTCGCACACTACCATGATTGACGGTTTGGGTGTTCTCGGTTGGGGTGAGTATTCTTCGCAGTTTCTGTTCTAGGGCATGCAACTTAATTCACTTTTTTGAGGCCATTATATCCCAGTAGCATGAAATTGTATGTCCAAAGTATCAGAAAGGTATTTTTGTCTGTTTTGTCCACTGCTGTATTTCCAGTGCCTAGAAAAGCACCTCGCACCTAGTAGGCACTCATTATTTATGTTTGGAAGAGTGAACCGGGGGAATAAGAGTTAAGGGCATTTAGCATAAATGAAAATCATTTAGGTTGTTTGTTAAAAATGCAGACTCTTGAACCCTACTCCCCATAAGGTATGGTACCACACTTTGAGAAACACTTGTTAAAAATTCTGTAGAGGGAAATAGAGAAAAATAACTGATTTTCATAGAAGCATAACTCTGTACCAGTTAAATATTGTAGCTGTATTTATTACCTGCTAATGACACTGAATTTATGCCTGAGGGATATACTGTAGTGAGAAGAATGAAAGCATTGTTCACTGCAGGTGTGGGTGGAATAGAAGCAGAAGCTGTCATGCTGGGTCAGCCAATCAGCATGGTGCTTCCCCAGGTGATTGGCTACAGGCTGATGGGAAAGCCTCACCCTCTTGTAACATCCACTGACATCGTGCTCACAATTACCAAGGTAACGATAAGCTGCCTCTTCTGTGGTCCTGGAATATTGTAATGACAAAGAGGAAATACATAATGGAGTCTCTGTTGGTTTTCATGTGCTCTAGAAATGCTAGGAAACTATGTTGATGATTTCAAAAAGACATGAGATAAGGGAAGTATTCTGTTAAGCTTAGATAGTTATGTTCATTTTACTCTTCTATTACCGAGTGGATCTTTATCTTAAATTTTTTTTTAAATTGTGAAATAGTTTAAAATATACAGAAATTAAAATGACATTCATATGCACACCACCTAGATTTAACAGTTAATAACATTTTGCTGTATGTGCTTCAGAAGTCTCTCTGTATATATTTAAATAAATAATATGTAATTTTTATAGCTAAAGCCACGCTTCCCATGCCTAGAAATAATTACCGTCCTGAGGTTGTGAGAATCATTCCCATGCGTGTGTTTATACTTTTAGTACATTTTTTCCACATGGTTCTTCTTTATATGTAAATAGCAAAATTAGTTTCAAGAACGATATTTGGTTTCTTTATTCTCTTCTCTCTATTATAAGTTATATTATGGTAACAGATATTTCTCCAAGCTGGAAAATACTAGTTTTCTTCTTTAGCCCTCATAGGAAATTATCTTTTTTGTGAATTACTTGCTTTGCAAAAAGAAGGCTGTTTTATTTTGCAAGACTATTGGAAAAACCATGGTTTTTTATTATCACAAGGATGATTTTTTCTAGTTGTATAGTTTGGAGGCTTGGGGTCTTTTGCCTGGACACTGTACTGTTAAAGACCATAAAAATTTATCTTTGATTTAATCTTCATGGAATTTGGAATTGGATTTATTTAGCTTATCACAAATGTCTGTGCACTGTTCTCCAGATATAGAATAGGAGATATAATAGGACTTACCCACAAAATTTGGCAGAATCCCACCTAGCCAAAAGAGCCTATCCATGTAGTTGTCCACTGTCCATGAAACTGGCTTCATGCAGGGTTAAGAGGGTCACTTGGGCCTTAACCCTAGATGATGGCTTATGTGGAAAAGATATGGAGAGTCAGACTGTCTGGATCTTTTGGTTACATTTGACTTGTACTTGTAGCATGAGTTTTGAAAATAAGTCATTTATTTACTCAACTAGTGCAAGTAATAATTTATTAGGGTTGAAAGAATTTAACATTTAGCACTTGTAGGCACTTCCAATTTTCTCATTAGAGAGAGAAACAGAGTGTTTCTCATTTTGAAAAACTTTTCTTAATGTTTTTTGTATTTTGGGCATGCTTTTTTAAAAAATAAGAACTATTTTGACATAATCTTAGATTTACAGGGGTGTTGGAATAATGATAGTACAGAGAGTTTCTTTTTTTTTCTCCCAGCCTCTCCTCATGTTAACATCTTACATAACTGTGGCACGTTTATCAAAACTAAGAAGCTAGCATTGATATGGTACTCAGCTAAACTACAGACTTCACCAGTTTTTTTCAGTAATGTCCATCCCTTTTCTGTTCCAGGATGCAACCCAGCATACCATCTTGTATTTAGTTGCCATTGCTTTATAAATTTTATTTTTAAAAGTAATGAAAGATATGTTGGGCTAATTTATTGTGTTTATTCACAAGGCTAATTTATAAGAATTGCAAGGTGACTGTTCTGCACTTTAAACACAGGCTAACAAGTCTCAGACTTTTCTATTATTTCTGCTGCTTAGCACCTCCGCCAGGTTGGGGTAGTGGGCAAATTTGTGGAGTTCTTTGGGCCAGGAGTAGCCCAGTTGTCCATTGCCGACCGAGCTACGATTGCTAACATGTGTCCCGAGTATGGAGCAACTGCTGCCTTTTTCCCGGTTGATGAAGTTAGTATCCAGTACCTGGTGCAGACAGGTAAGTGAAGGACTGTGAAAGCAGAGGGGTCTTGGTAAAAGTTTCATAGAATGCTAAGAATCAGAGCACTGCCTTCTGCCTCCACCCACAGAGTACACTGGGTTAGAGTTACACAGGTTTTTTTACTTGTCTGTGGAGTTAAACAGGTTGTTGCAATTTAAGGAGGTGTGAGATAGCATTGGTATGGCCAATAGAAAGAGCTCAGGTACTTCAGAAGCCTGGATATTTATACCAGTCTTCTACATCTAGTTTTTTAACAGTAAGCAAGTGATCTTAGCAGTGGTGCGGGATGTCTGTGCAACACCTGTTGTGTACTGGGCAATTGGTGTGTGTTTGCTGTTAACTTCTTTACACATCTATTGGATGGATTGATGAGTTAATTAACTAAGAGGAGAGAAAACTGAGGATCAAAGAGGTGCTATTACCCAAAGCTAATAAATAGCAGAGCCAGAATCCAAGCCTGCAGCTGCCCAGCTCCAAACAGGAGGGCCTGTGTAACACCCCTCAGGGGTGTCCAAAAGGTGAAATAAGAGACCTCTGTGAAGGCATTTTGAAACTTCCACAGATTTTTAACCCTGTATCTATTGGTTTAGAAATTGACTTTTAACTTTGAGAAAGCTTTTTTTTAAAAAAAATTTCTCAAGTTTATTTTAAAAACATTAAATATTCATTCAGTCATTCATTTAACAAATTATCAGTATCTGATCTAGGTCGTAGAGATACAGCAGTGAGCCAGGTAAATAAAGTCCCTGCTGTCAGGAGCTTACGTTACAGCCAGGGAGAAGGACAGCAAACAAGTAAATAAGCACGTAAGTGTGATAGTGTAAACAAAAGCAGGGATGGTGGTTCAGGCACCCCAGAGGTGCTTTTTACTTATAGGAAGGTCAGCAAAGGGCTCCTAGAGGTGAAATGTAAACAGATGTCTGTGTGAAGTGAGGGGACAAGCCATGGGAAGGGTTTCATGAGGATCTTACAGACTCCAAGTAAATCCAAGTCTTCTCCCGTAGCCCGAGGAACTTCCTCTGGAAGTAGCAACGATTGTGATAGAAACACTGACTTAAAAAAATGTTTTTATTAAATATAACCACATTGGAATTGATTAATACATCCTCATTTCCCAAAGGATTTGAGGTGAAAAAGATGTAAGAATAAAAGAACAGAATAAATAGTTGAAGGAATCAGCCTAGAGAAGAGAAGGGAAGGGATGGTGGGCTGGGTAAAGGGAAGAAAACTTCAAAATACATCCAGAGGTAAGATTTTTCGTTTCTGTGGTGCTGGCCACTAAACTTCTTAGTGACCCAGTACCAAATTTGTAACATCTGTTACACTGAAACAAACATACTGCTTCCGAAGAGGACAACCCTTTCTTGTACTACACCCTAAGAGAAGTTTCTCCTGTTCATCCTAATGGAGAGGATGGCATGGGATATAATGAACAATGGGCTCAAAAACGGGTCATGAGAAATATGTTAATGAAGCCCCTACAGCTGTCTTTTATGAGATCCATGCAGAAAGCTGATGACCTTTACAATTCAGCTAAAACAAACAAACAAAATTCTAATCTAATGTAGACCCCATAATCAAGCCTTCAATCTCATTTAACTGTCAGAGAAATGGGTGGAGTGCATGCCCAAAGGGCATATTTTGTGAGAATTATCTTCTACACCAGGATCTTGGTAAAAAGTTAATAGCAGAGGGTTCAGGGTCATATTTCAGGTCATGAGTTACATACAGCTTTGGACTTTGGAGTCAAACTCAAGCTTAGATCCTGGCTCTGCCATCTGCTGGCTGTGTTCTGTGAGAAAGTTACTCAGTACCTGCCGGAGCCTCCATGTCCTCACCTATCAATGAGAATAATAATAGTGCTGTCTCATAAGGTCATGATAAAAGATTAGATTGAGGTAATGCATTTAAAATGTTTAGCACACAGTACCAGGCACACAGACGGTGCTCAGTAGCTGGTAGTTTGGGATGGGGGAGGTGGGTTATTATTTTAACAATAATAATGTGGAATGCTGAGAGTCCGTATGGCCAGCTGAAGGGAAATGCGTAGGTGTGCTTTGACAATTGGCTAAGACTTAGGATTCTCCTAATTAAGGGCCACAACCAAAAAAGAGGGGGAGTATCTATAGGTAGAACAGGAAACTTTTTCAGAAAATAGTCACTTTAATAAGAGCAATAAATCAGTTAATAGCCCATAATAAAAAGCAGCATTAACTAGAGAGTCAAACAATTAGCTTGAAAGTTGAAATATCAACAGAGCTGTTGGTGTGTGTAGGTGAAATGCAGATTACTTATATAATTGCTGATGGAAGTATTCATTCATGGTCTTTAACCAAGAAATATTAACATAGGTTACTTGTTGCTCCTTAAAATACCATTTAGGTCGTGATGAAAAAAAGGTAAAGCACATTAAAAAATATCTTCAGGCTGCAGGAATGTTTCGAGATTTCAGTGATTCCTCTCAAGATCCAGACTTCGCCCAGGTAGGGGAACACCTTCCTCAAACATGTGTTTCCTCTTCCTCAAGGCTGCAATTTTAGTCATGTGTGTTTTTTTTGGGGGGGGGTGCAATTGTGGGAAATTAGTTACTGCCAAGTCATTGCAGGAGAACAGGGTGTTAAAAGGCTAACAAATCAAAAGGATAAGGAAATTGTAAACAAAATGATATAACTTCCTACATTCCTACTGGCCTAATCGTTTTAAGTTGTGTGTGCCTATTTTTCAAACTGCCGATTCACGCCTCTCATGTGGAAGATGGTTGAAAAGACTTTACTGGAGAAACTAAAGCTATTTGAAAGCTAAGGCCATCATTACTATAGACATGGGAAGAAGTGAGGTGTGAACTTATCAATTAGTTCTACTTATCCTATGACTTCCCTTTATTTTCTAGGGTACAAACTGAATCCTCATTTTTCTAGACAGCCAAGATTGGAGGGTAAACTAGACTTGGGACCCTTGTTTTGTTCATATTACATTGAGGGAAAGAAATATTCGATTAGACAAAGATCATTTCCTGGCATTGATGACTTTAAGGCTGCCTTCCTCCCCAAATCACCTTAGAAGAATAAAAGTTTATGTACTATTTCAATAGACAATCCTTCTCAACGTAACACAGAGATAAAAAGCATGTATGACCTGCTTTACAAGGACAGACAAGTGGAAGACGCTGGGCAGCAACTACAACATCCACCCTGGTCTTTCTGAGCAGCGACAAGGGTTCCTGCCTGTCTCACACTCCTTAGATACCCATCTTGATCTTGGGAAAGTAATCACTTAAGTGTTAAGACGAACATTAATGTCCTTGTTTTTGAATGTGGTAGTTTCCTTTGTTTACTTGCCTGTTTTTATTGTTGTGATGTTTTTAATTCTCTGGCATACCTTGTGTTTCTTCTTTGTGAGTATAATATGAATTCTGTAATTTTTTCTTTTGAGTAAACAGGTTGTGGAGTTAGATTTGAAAATAGTAGTACCTTGCTGCAGTGGACCCAAAAGGCCTCAGGACAAAGTCGCGGTGTCTGACATGAAGAAGGACTTTGAGAGCTGCCTTGGAGCTAAGGTAGGGCCTGGGAGACACGGGTATTGAAATCCTCCTGACTCCGCGCCATGACCGGTTTCTTAGTCCAGGTTTTCACCCCACTCGATGATGAACCCTGAAGCCTGGTAAACATCTCACCTCCTTTTCACAGGACTCTCACCACATTGTTCACTGTGTTTACCAGGCTTTGCTGGCCACTGTACTTTTGTTCCTGCCACTCCCCATCTGGTCATGTCCTGTTCTGTTAGTTCTATAAGACTCAGTTTAGCTTCCAGCTCCTCTGCAACGTAGCCTCAGAATCTCGTAGCAGAAAGTCATCTTTCCCTCATTTGAAACTTCATGCCACTTGGTCTGAAACCATTTGATGGCATTCATATTCTTTAACTTACATTGTTGGTATTTTATTTGCATGTGTGATTTCCCTTACTGGACTGTACATATGAGAATAGGATTTGTGTCAGACTCACTGTGGTATCCCACAGAGTACCCAGCATAACATCTTGTATGCAATAGATTTACAATAAACATTTCCCAAATGAGTGGTTAATATGTGTGATGGATTTTATGTATGGGACACCAGCATTATACCAAACGTTCAGTTATACTGTGTTTGCCTTATTGATCATGATTAGTTAAAACTGGTCAAAATGGCACCTTTTTTAAAATTTCTGTAAGATTAGAATCAGTATCCTCAGTCAGTATGTATCTATTAAACTGTACAGTAATGTCATCAAGTTCTGTTTACAGTAACTTTGAACTAAATTTGTAGTTTTAGCATTTTCATTTTTTAGGTGGGAAGGAGGTATTTGTTATTTTTCTTCCTATAACAAGATATATATATCTCGCATATATATTTTTTCTTCCTATATGTAATATATATGTATATTTTTTTCTTTCTATAGCAAGGATTTAAAGGATTCCAAGTTGCTCTGGACCATCATAATGACCACAAGACATTTATCTATGATAATAGTGAATTCACCCTTGCTCATGGTTCTGTGGTCATCGCTGCCATTACTAGCTGCACAAACACCAGTAATCCATCTGTGATGTTAGGAGCAGGTAAACAAATCTGAATGCATCCCCATGGTCATATGGACTTGTAGGTGGAACTCTCCCGAGATTCTGCATGTAGTTCCCTGAACCTTGTCTTTTCCAGAAGTAGAGATTTATTGGCCCAGATATATACACAATAAATAGCATCCAAAGCAAAGTGTGTGAAATAGAATACCTAATGCATAAGTCTTTCTCTTTAGAATTAACAGAAAATAAGTAGAGGAAAACAAAAGAAGCTGAATTTCTGGCAAAGCCTAGAATGTTGTGTTGGACTTTGGAAGGAAAAAAACACTGTCATCGTGTCATAGACTTTGTTCTCTAAAAACCGTGACCAGCAGAATTTAGTACTGTCTTGGGTTTGTTGGCAAATGCATCCGAATTAGGGCACAGGGCGCTGGTTGATAAAATGCAGTGCACCTGACCTGTTGTGCAATTCTAGTTAAGTAGTTAACATTTACATGCAGGGTCTCTTTTTTACATAATAAGTTCTCTTTAGTTTCCAAGTTTTTAGTCATCCCTGACTTTCTCTTTTATCCTAAGATTAAGCAGTGCCAACAGTTCTTAATTTATGGGCATAAGAGAACTTCTTTGTCTAAGGGTTCATCTGTTGTCACCTAACCTCTCCTTATTTGGAGCAAACCAGTTTTCTTAAGACAGGTCACCAGCTTGTCTGTAACTTTCTCTCCTTTATACTTTCATCCCATTCATTTCTTTCCTACTTCTGCGATACTTCTGCAGACAGAGCACCCAGTGTTCCAGTAACAGTCTCTGTATTTGCCAAAAGTCAAAAGCCCCAGGAGATCTTGATCTTCCACTTCAAGAAATATCTGTGGACTAGATTTGTATCTCTAGGCTGACTGTATTTCTCGTCAAGTGATATACTTTTAGAAAGGGCTAATTCGATTATAATTTTCATCCAAATCAAACATAATGTATTACTTAATTTATTAATTATTAATTTAAAATTTTCCAAAAATTAAAAACTCATTTTGTAACACATTTCTAAATGATTTTAGGTTTATCTCTTAAAAAAAAATCAGTACATCTCCATCTTTATTTCCATGACTAATTTTGAGTTTGCTGCATACATGAAGTGACTTTGGGCCAGTGAGCTTTTGATTTCTGTTAGATGGCAGAAAGTGCCAAAATGGAGGGGGCTTTGTCAGGTGGTGGCAGGAAATGCAGACTGAAAAATCAGTCTCTTTTCTGAAGTGTTCCTGGCATCTGAGAAGGCGGCCACCCACACTGTCTGTGTTTACCATTTCATAGGACTGTTAGCAAAGAAAGCTGTGGATGCTGGCCTGAATGTGAAGCCTTACATCAAAACTAGCCTGTCTCCTGGAAGTGGTGTGGTCACCTACTACCTACGAGAAAGCGGAGTCATGCCTTATCTGTCTCAGCTTGGGTGAGAGAGAGTTGCCTTTTACATCATTGCTTTTGTTGTGTTTTATTGCTCATTCATCTTGCTGTGTCACCTTGTAACAGATGTGAGCTTATCTGATGGTGTTTAATTGCGTAGCCTTTTATCAGATGGCAGGTAGACTTAAACCCTTACATTTTAACTGAGGAGGATCCTCCTCTACAGTTGTGCTAGTTGTTAATCATACAAGGATGCCCTGTAAGGGCATTGCAGAGGCTGAAATCAAGCCTGTGCTCTGCTTACCAAGTCTTGTGCTCTGAAGTGGTACTGCCTCTCCTGGAGAACGGGGGTGCCTTTTCTTAGTTGCACCAAGGTATGCTATGGGCTAGCAGTGGCTCTGCAACTGAGAGTCCGTCTGCCTTTTGGCATGGAAATAGTTATTTACCATAGCTAAAAACATTCTAATTCATTGAGGCAACTTAGTTATTAGTTGCAAAATACAGTTTCTCCAGTTTCCATATTATTCTTAATTTGGATGATAAATATTTTATTCTTGTGCCTCATAAAATTAAAGTCCTTAGGATTTTACAATAATAGTAGTGAATGGAGACATTAAATGCTATATATGATTGTGACTTTTAAAAATTCTAGATCATTCAATCCGACTCCTTTTTAGACGTTAAAAATATGAATAGTATTCTTCTTTGATATGCTATATCAAAATGTTCTCAAGAATGAAAGCTTTATAGAAATAGCTCTGTACTAAACTTACTTCATGCACTACTGTTCCTCTTTGATCAGTGGTCTCCAGGAACTGTTCTCAGCAGCAGGGCTCACTGAAAGTCGTTTTCTTTCTCATGCTCCCCTTTGGCACCTAGGTTTGACGTGGTGGGCTATGGCTGCATGACCTGCATTGGCAACAGTGGGCCCTTGCCGGAACCTGTGGTAGAAGCCATCACGCAGGTAATCACAGAGGAGCCTAGAGGTCTTCAGAGCTGCTGCTGCTTTTCATACAATGTGTGAAAAAAATGCTGGTAATTTTGGGCTGGCCAGTTAGCTCATTCGGTTAGAGTGTAGCCTTAAAACCCCAAGGTCACAGGTTCAGATCCCTGTGAACTGGCCAGCTACCAAAAAGAAAAAAAAAATGCTGGTAATTTCAAGAAGGTCCATGGAAGCAGGGGATGTGGTTAAGAGTGTGGTCTTTGAAGTTAAGCTCAAATTATAAGTTTATTAACCTGTTCGTGTCTCCATTTCCACAACTGAAAGTTGGAGGTGGTAAGAGTATCTGTTTTATACATTTGTGTGCACTAAGATGAGGACGACCGTAAAACACTTAGTGCAGTGCCTGTCACACAAGTAAGTGTTCAATACATGCTAAATTTTGACTGCCAGAATTGGTTTGGGCTAAAGAATTGTTACCAATAATTTGAAAATTGGTTCAAAGTCAGACACGTCTCTACACAAATGAATCTAAACTAAATTGCACTGGCTTGATATATGTCTGCAAAGTTCTTTAGCCTTGAAAAATACTGTTTGGTTCTCTTCGCATTAATTATAGAATTTATAAGTCATTGTGGCTTCCTTCGGCTCTCAGCTTTTAGTCTTTCCCGCCTCTTCTTAGACCTCAGGCAGCAATAACAAGGATGTTGCCTTCTAAACTACCTGCTGTTTTCTCATGAGCAGAAACTACTGAACATTTTGACCCAGAGTATCTCCCACAGGGACACCTGTGTATACCCTTCTCTCCAGTAGTAGGAGAGCGCCAGGTGAAAGGGCAGCTTAAAGAGCTATGTCCATGTGATGTGGAAACTATTCCAAAGATGAGAAGTCTAGGCAATCTCTTCTCTTTGTGACCTGATTTTTCTCTTGCCTTACACAGGGAGACATTGTAGCTGTTGGAGTACTGTCTGGGAACAGGAATTTTGAAGGTCGAGTCCACCCCAACACTCGGGCCAATTATTTAGCCTCCCCACCCTTAGTAATAGCATATGCAATCGCTGGGACCATCAGGATCAACTTTGAGAAAGAGCCATTGGGTAAGATTTTGTTTATGTGGCTGTAATTTTTTTTTCTAGTGAATTCGACAATATTACTGGAAGAAAGTTGCTGCTTTCATTTATAATAAATGGAGCATATACCTTCCAGAGATAAGACAAAGAGGAGAATCTTGTTTTTATTCCCCAGTACATGGCTAAAACATAACTGAAGTAGTTAAAGAAGAATCTGCTGAGGGGAAGGGATGACAAAAGAGAAATGAATGCCAGATGTGACAGTGGTTGCTAATCTGGTTTCATCTGCAGTTCTTCTCTTCCCATCTCTCACTTTCGTCTGACAATAGGCATTGTTTTGGTATACACTCTGTAGGAACACACTCCAAATATTTCAACTCAAAATTCTGGAGAAATGATGCTTCGTCTCTTTTCCTTTGGTCCTCTCACTTGCTATCCATTCTAAGCAGATTAGATAACAGGAAAACAATGCCCCTTAAATTTACTTTTTTAGGAATTCGTAACTTGAGAGGTGCAGTTGATCCTCATTATTTGTGGATTCTCTATTGCAAATTTTCCTACTTCCCCAAATATATTTTAACCCCCAAATCAATACTTATGGTGCTTTCGTGGTCATTCACAGACACGCACAGAGGCGTGAAAAGTTAGTGTCCCTCAGCGCATGTGTCCCATGCTGAAATCAAACAAGACAACACTCTGCCTTCTTGTTTCAACTCTTGTACTATAAACAAGTATTTTTTTCACAGTCTATTTAGTGCCATGTTTTTTGCATTTTTGTGGTGATTTCACTGATATATGGCCCCTGACCATAATGCTGAAGTGCCATCTGGTGTTCCTAAGCCCAAGAAGGCTGCAGTGTTTAGAAAGGCTTTACTCAGGCATGAGTTATAGTGCCGTTGGCTATAAGTCTAGTGTTAATGAGTCAACAATATAGGTTAAATTAGGTGTCTTTAAACAGAAGCACACATAAAACAAGGTTATGTATTGATCAGTTGACAAAAATGTGACCAGGCCTCACAGGAACCCAGTGCTGTTTCCCCTAGGAGCAGTGATTCAGTATTCACTAGGTAGTGTTCACACAGGCTTTATAGAACAAAACTACTGAGAAGAATGAGATGTGACTGTATGTAATAATGAAAATTCCGTATTAGAAAATTTTTCTCATTAATAAACATTTTCTCCCCAGGGGTAAATGCAAAGGGACAACCAGTATTTCTGAAAGATATCTGGCCTACCAGAGATGAGATCCAGGCAGTAGAGCGTCAGTATGTCATCCCGGGGATATTTAAGGAGGTCTACCAGAAAATTGAGGTGAGGTCCCTTGCTGCCCTCCCCTCCCCAAGGATCTAAGGGAAAGCAGCTCCTATGTACCATATCTGCAAACCTTGAGACTAAAGGGAGTAGAAACTGTAGAAAGTAACATTTATTTTTTCAAATAACTAGGGAAGTGGTTCTCAGTCATTTTTCTTCCATGACTCACATGTTTAAAAACCCCACACTCCCCAGATGTTCCCAGATTTGGACAGGTGGGTGACAGCCCACATTAGTCTGTTTCTGTTGCTTATAACAGAATACTTGGAACTGGGTAATATGTAAGAAAATGAAATTTATTGCTTACAGTTTCAGAGGCTGGGAAGTCCAAAGTCAAGAGGACACATCTGGTGAGGGTCTTTGGTGGTGGCTTTACGGCAATGCAGGGGTCTCATGTGGCAGAAAATGGTAGAGCAGAGAGAGAGAGACTCTCATGTGCTGTCCTTTTAAAGCCCTCAGAACCACGCCCCTGACCACCATTATAAATTCATTCACTACATCATGGTCCTGCAATCTAGCTACCTCTTCAAGGCCCCACCTTTCAATTACTATAATAGGATTTCCCACCCTCAACAGTTACAGTGGGAATAAAGCTTCTAATATGTGAACTTTGAGGGACACAATTCAGTCCATCACAGCACAGCCTCAAGAAGAAAGGCCTCAGGTTCAGCTGTCTGTAACTTCACCCCTTTCTCAGACACCCTGGGGGTGTGTCAGCTGTGGTGAGGACCCCTGTTGGTCACTATATTGTGTCACTGAGGTAGAGTGAGTTGGTTGAATGCACCTCTCAATGCAGCATTTGGATACTTAAATAAATAAATAAAGCCACTCTATAGGAAGTGTCGAACTGCTGAAATAAAACTTTCTGTGCATCTTACAAATAGGAGAAAATGTATGGGGCTCAGTATCATTTTCTGAGTCTTTTGGATGTTATTCCTTTCCCTGCTTTCTGAGGGAAAGCTGTTAGGCTGACACAAGGGCTTCTGCCTGGGGCTAGTGGTTTGAAATGAGAGCAGAGCCATCTGGAGAGGGTAAAATGGGCATGATGTCCACACACTGCACCTCCCACAAGCTGCCGGCTAGGAAGTGATATTAGGGAGCTTGGCAGACCTTGGGTTTAATGTGTTTCTCCATAGGCTAAGTTAATGGACCTGTGGAGAATTCAAGCCACTCCTAGTGCATAACAGCTGTCATTTGCAATCTAGCTTCCATGTAACCTGGAAATCCTTTCCCAAAATACAAAATATTCAAAGAGTTAATAATTTCCCCTTTGGTACAATCTGGATTATTATTTCATGAATTATTTATAAGTATATGTATGAGTATTGGTTATCTGTTGCCTTACAACAATTGCCCCAATACTTAATGAGTTGGAACAACAAGCATTTATTCTCTCAGTGTGTGTGGGTCAGGAATCCAAGTGCAGCTTCACTGGGCACCTCTGCTTCACAATTGCCTCTGCCAATCAAAAGGTCATCGGGACTACAGTCTGTGGAGGAGGATCCACTTAGCTCACTCATGTGGTTGTTGGCAGGACAAAGTTTCTCACGGGCTGTTGGCCTGAGATCCTCAGTTCCTCACAGGCTGCTAGCTAGAGACCTCCCTAAGCACTTGCTACATGGGTCTCTTCACAGCTCACAACATGGTAGCTGGCTTCCATCAGAGCCAGAGAGACAGAAGGCAGAAGTCTCTTTGTAACCTAATCTGGGAAATGAGTCATTAGGTTCAGTCTACACTCATAAGAGGAGGGGGTCACCTAAAGGTGTGAATCCTAGGAGTGGGGATCATTACCACCATCTTAGATGCTACCTGTCAGAATGCATATGTATTTTTAAGTTACATAGCGTGACATAATCTTAGTATAAAGAAACTCTTTTGTGACACTGTTTAGAATAAAAATGATTTTTATTGTGCTTCTTAGCTTGAATGTATTTTTTGCATTTGCATATTAAATTTTCCCTAGAGTGGAATGTGATTTGATCTGCCTTTCTTTTCCTTTTTTTTAAGACTGTGAATGAAAGCTGGAATGCCTTATCAGCCCCATCAGACAAGCTGTATTTGTGGAATCCCAAATCTACATACATTAAATCACCACCATTCTTTGAAAACCTGGTATGACTTTTTATTTCTTAACAAAACAAGTTCTGCAAAAGGTTTCTTTCCTTATAAAATCTACTTTATTACCCCATACCCTTGCTTTAACTACCTATTTAATTAAAATTTTGCAAACCCAAGCAGATGATGCTGGGGAGAGTCCTGGAGGCTATATATTTGGCTGTATTGGGCCCTATGGCAGTGCAGGGGCACCCTGGTAATTAGGCACCACCTGGACATAGACTCAGTAAAGTCTGAGGGACTGTTCCAGGAGAACATCTCCAGGGTTTATTGAAATCTTATACCCATAAAAATGTGAAACATCTTTTCCTAAAACTGATGATCAGGAAGTCCTTGCTCCCCTGGTGGGTCCTCCTGGGAAGGGATGGGAGTAGAAGTCAGGATTCCACTTGTCCTTAGCATCTGAGGAGTTCTGTGATGTGAAGAGACAGAGTGTCATTTGCAGCTGCATTCCTGTTGTTTTTGAGGGGATAGTGCCAGTATTTTGCCTTCTCAAGGTTGAGATATGAGTTTTGAGTAAATTTAACTTACTTTTCTCAGCATCCCTGATAAAAACCTGAAAACTAGGATTTTCTGTGCACTGATGTAGAATTGTCATCTGGTTCAGATCCATGGACCACTACTGTGGAGACTCACCTGGAGATAACCTAGCACACGTTGACTTCTTGTATTCTTTGCTAGACTTTGAATCTTCAGCCCCCTAAATCTATAGTGGATGCCTATGTGCTATTAAATTTGGGAGATTCAGTAACAACGGACCACATCTCTCCAGCTGGAAATATTGCAAGAAACAGCCCTGCTGCTCGCTATTTAACTAACAGAGGGTAAGTATGAGTGAGATAGGAAAGACTAAAGGCAAAAATGGAATAAATGGAGCAAATGAGGCCAGTATTTCTCTTTTTACTTGGTCTCTTTAGAATCGACTCTGGTTTTTCACTGAACTCTGGGGCTCAAAAACCAATTGCTTTTTCTTAGCAGCTTCTGTGAGAGAATCCATCAGCATAGGAATCCTATCGGGGGAAGGGGAGAGTGACCTTTTTGAGCAAATGTAAGCATTAGGCCCAGTTGTCATCCCTGCCCCCGGCCTGTCTGGTTGTTAAATTATAAGGTTCTACTTTTAACCTGTGGCGAGCCTGATAGAACCTGAAGGGCATTGCCGTGTCCTGGTTGAGAGGCATAATGTTTATAGAGACCTGCATCCATTCATCAATCCTTCAGTAATATACTGATATTAACAGATATTATACCAGTATTATCTACTGTTATGTAATAGATCAATATTAATCAAGGTCAGTGGTTCCCAAATCAGATTTTCCATGAGAGTCATATGGAAAGATAAAAATTCCTGGTTTCTGTCCCCACCTCCTGAATCAGCTTCTTCGTGGATGGGCCCAAAGCAAATGTGAGGAACATAATCCAAACACCTTGTTTTGATGGTGATTCTTCACCTCTTTCGAGACATGAACTCTTTAGGGAATTGAATGAAAGCAAATACAATGTGTTCCCAGAAAAATGCACAGACCCACAGCATTTGGATTTCAGGGGTTCCTCGACATGGTTACCTGCTCCTGAAGGCCATTCATAAACTCTCAATCCTCAAATTAGATCTAACCATTACATCATATTAACATTCACATCCACCCCTGGTATTTTAAGAAACAGTCCAGTGAACTGGTCACTGTGTTAATTGTAAGATGTTCTTCCTGACATCACAAAGTTTCCTTTCATTGGGGCCCACAGCCGAGATTTTTCTGTGGTTGGGACCAGAAATAGCTGTTCTGCCTCTTTGGCACTGCATTGACTTTTATCTTATGAGAGTTGGTTATGTTGTCCGTTGTGTTTCTTCACTTTGCATTGAGTTGCTGATAACTCAGGGACAAATTTGAACCTACTTCTGGTTAGTTTATAGAACATATTTTCTATTTCCCCTAAGTCTTGGCTCCATCTGATTTGCGTACCCTTGTTATTCTCTTTGCTTCTATTTTCTTACTTATTTTTAATCAAGCTTTTTTGGCTTGTATGAAGGCTACTCCACTGAGTAAGAAAAGTAAATACTCTTTCTTAAAAAGTTCCTCTTGATTTTTCTACCCAGATTTGAAAGACCCTAAGTTGACCCCAGGAGATCACTGGTTTCCACCTTTCTTCAGCTCACCTCTCACCTCTCACCCTACCCTCAGTTGAAGCTATGGGAACAGCTTTTCTGCCTTAGAGAACAAGCTTAGTAGACATGGAGAAATAGCTGGGTTTATGGGTTTATGTTTTATTCTTTTCTTGGTGTAAGCAAAATTTAATCTTTGCTCACTTCACTAAGGCAGCTCCTCTCCTGCTTGCATTATTAGCCTGACTCCACGAGAATTCAACTCCTATGGCTCCCGCCGAGGTAATGACGCCATCATGACACGGGGGACGTTTGCCAACATTCGCTTGTTAAACAAATTTTTGAACAAGCAGGCACCACAGACTATACACCTGCCTTCTGGAGAAATTGTGAGTAGTTTCTTCTGCTTCCTTCAGAAAGCACCGTTTGTAAGGCTCTGAGAAATTGAATATTTACACAGTTACTTTCCTTTGGTTTTAGTTTTTCTTCACAGCCTTATCCTACCTCAGGCTTCCTATTGTCCTTGCCAGGTGTCCATTTATGTGGAGCTTATCACTGATAGAGAAGCCCTTTAAACTTAAAACCTGTACCATCGTTTAACTAATCTTGTTTCCTGGGAGTTGAGCTCAAAAAGCCTTTGAGTGAAATTTCATCAGAAGTGTTTGAAGGGGAAATTCTGGGATAAATTAGAGGATATTTATCAAGAAATGTTATTGTATGACTTTATTAAAATTTAATTTAATTCACTGTACACACTAGGAAAAGAAGGAATGCAGAGGCCCTTGGAGGCCTGCTTGGATCCTAAGGGAGCCATTTGGAGTTGGTAGATTACAGCTGGATTGTTTGTTCACAGATCGGAGGTGTGGTAGATGGGGAAAGCCTGCACTTAGAGTCAGACAGATCTGGGTTTAAGACCCAGCTTCACTTCATCCTAGCTGTGGAGGCTTTAGCAAGTTATATTCTTCTGTAAGCCTCATTTTTCTTACCTGTGAAATAGAAATAATACCTACCTTGTAAGACTCTGAGGCTTAAAATAAACAGAATGACGTGGAAAACCTAGCATAGTATCTGCAGCATGTAGTACATCTTCAGTGTCACTTCCCTTCCCAGTGAATGCAGTCAAACTACCTGAAAACTATTTAACCTACCTGAGAAATAACCCTGCAACTCATTCAAAAAATAGTAATAGCTAATATTTCTGTGGAACTTACTACATTCCAGATACTCTTCTAAGCTCTTTGCATAATTGATTTATTTGGTCCTCATAACAACCCTTTGAGGTAGGTACTGTAGTTATCTGTGTTTTAAATTGAGAACCTGAAGAATAGACAGGTTGTATAACTTCCTGAGGTAACACAGTAGAAAAGCTGAGATTAAAACCCAAGGAGTCTGGCTCTGAAGTTAATGCTCTTTACCACCATGTGTACTAACTCACTTATAACTGATTGTATTTTTGTAAAGCAAACTCTCTCTTCATAGATAATCACTGGTCACCAGGACATAGCCCAAGAGATGTTTGTTTAATGAATAGCAAGTATAATAAACTATTCCACACACACACACAAAATATATATATATATATTGAATGATGGAATACCCAAGAGAACAAGGGGAAAAACTTGGAGTTACAGTCTTTGGACCCCCAATAAACTGTCACAGTGAACCTCAAACCTCAAACCCTGCCATGACACAGAACTTCTAGTCAGATGTTTAGTGCCTCATCTGAAATAAGGAGACAAAATCAAAACAGGCATTTGAACCAAGACTTTAACTTAAAAGGCAGACCTAGACAAAGAACAGGGGGATAAAAGTAAAGAAAACAGACAATGCAAAAAAGTACAAGAAAACTTTAAGAAAAAGAATTGTCTTCTCAGAGAGATGAGTTAATTTTCTGTTGCTATAAAGTAACAACCAGAAAACAAGAAAGAATTCTATAAATTTAAAAAAAAAGACGCTCCCCCCCCCCCCCCAAATTCAAAGGAAAAGTTGATTAGTTGAGAAAAATCTCCTGGAATATAAAACAGAAAGACAAAGGGAAAATCAGAGAAAAAAATGTAAGAAAATTAAGGGCTGAACAGAGGTCCTAAAAAGAGAACAGACAAGATGGAACAGAGGAAATTATCAAAGAAATAACACAAGGAAAATTCCCCGATTGAAGGATCTGAGAATCGAGATTGAAAAGGCCTACTGCGTGCCCAGCCAAATGATTTTAAAAGACCAGTCCAAGCCACATCATTGTGAAATTAGAAACAACAGAGGTAAGGAGAAGACCTAGAAACTTCTGGAGGGGAAAACAGCTTACATGCAATGACAGGAGACCAGAAGTGCTCCAGACTTCTTGAGAGCAACACTGGAAACTTAGACTGAGGAAAATGATTTGCTCCCACAGCTCTCTGCCTGTCTTACTAGCAGTCAAGTGCAATTAAAGTAATGACACATGCAGATATTCAAAAGCTTAGAAAATATCCATCCCTCAGTCCTTCTCTCAGGAAGCTACTTAGTGAATGTATTCCACCAAAATAAGAGAGTAAACTGTTCCAGCTTGGAACAGGACCAAGAGCTCCAGGAGTGATGTTGCCATGACAAAGATTTTTAAATGAAAGATTGCATGATGTGTGTCAATGTCTTTAGTGAATATTTGTACTTTAGGCAGAGCATTTAGGATTAATGAGTAGGGATATAGACACAGGTGAGTACACCAAAAAGGAAAATTACTAATTCCAGGAGAAACATTTTAAAAATTGCCAAGAAAAGGAAGTCGTAGTATATTACATGGCTCAACTGTAAATAGTATTTACATAATCATAATGATTATTGACTTACCACAGTGTATGGCATAATTATATTGGCAGGTTGGGGAGAAGTGAGGTGCGGTGGGATGGGGGGAGGTGGTATTCAGGAGAAGTTCATCAAAGCAGGACATCGATAGATGATAACAAAAGTGGAGAAATCAAGAACTAGCAGTTTAGATATAATACTTAGAGATGGAGACACAATAACAGAAGAAACAGCTTAATTTCCTATTATGTTCTCTTCTTCAGAAGAGAGGGAGGGTACAGGAGCTGTTGCTGTATAAGCTGTTTAGTGCTCTCAGCGGGGCTCACGTAATAGAAGAGTCAGGACACTGGAATTCTAGACCTGCCTAGCTTAGTGCCTCTGATCTTGGGTAACATGACCTGCTTTACCATGGGACTGTCAGTTTTGCAGTAGTTTTGAAAACACTTTTTAAAACACTCCCAAGTTAATACGCAAAGTTAGTGATATCTGAAATTAGCAGGTAAAGTTGTTTCTTTTTTGGTCTTTGAAAGGATCCAGACTATTTGGGCAGAAGAGGCTTTTTACTGTTTTGCTAACAGTTTCTATATTCATGAGTTCTGTCTAGCTGAAGACATACAGAATCCTCCCCAGGTTTAGGTAATGTTGTGTGAAATTAACCACAGTCTCCATCAGTCCAGCAAAATATTAATTTGTGGAAAGCCTGCTTGAGAATTTGATTAAACACCTTTCTTGAACTCCTTTCAATTGAAACACATCTCTGTCTTTTAAGAGATTTTGTTTTCTGACTTACATAGCAAGGACAAATAATTGTTTCATTACTCAGTCACCAGTGATTATATCAAATGTCTTTGTGAAGTCTCGGCACAGCAGAATATTCAGAATTCCTGTGAGAAATAAACGAATCTATTTGTACAAGGCATTTCTCTTCTATTAAAATATTAGTTAATTCTTTTCTGTCCTTTAGTGATTTGTGCTTCTATCCACGTTTCTGCTGTCTCTACCCTTGACCTTCATGTAGAAGGGTGACTGATAAAAGGTTTGCATTTTTAATAATTTCAGAACACATTACCTTTCGTGTTTTGCTACCCTTCACAACTGACCTGCGCTGAGTCTCTGATACTGACTGATCAAAACCCAGGTTTAGGTAGGATTCTCTGTTTTCTTAAGTTTTGAAATAGTTCAGGCAATGGAAGAGAAAAAAGCCTAATCTAGTTTACTTTTTTCCCCTGATGACCTAGCATTTGAAAGTTTTTATAAAACCAACAACAGTTAGGCATTTCAGTCAAAAAATATATAAAATTCAATTTGGTAGAAGTAAAATGATTGAGGAAATTGGGACTTTGTAGACGACACAGCTGGTGGGTTGAGTTTTCCATTGGCTGTGTATTGACTTGGCTGTCTGCGGGCCCTTGTGACCCTGCACTTCTCACTAAGGCTAACTGGGCCTGTGTCTACACCCTTTGCCTCTACCGAGTTCTGAAAACCTAAGTACTGAGTACTACTGAGTACTGAACACCTTCCTTTTCTCTTCCTGAGCTTGATGTGTTCGATGCTGCTGAGCGGTACCAGCAGACAGGCGTTCCCCTGATCGTTCTGGCTGGCAAAGAGTACGGCGCAGGCAGCTCCCGAGACTGGGCAGCCAAGGGCCCTTTCATGCTGGTGAGTGTGAAGCAGAGACGTCCCAGCAGGCAGCTGCCCCTCTGAATGGGAAGAGAAGCTGGGAGGGCGCTTTCGTTTCCAAGATGTAGTGGAAAAGCAAGCACTGAAAAGCATGTAGTGTCTATTTGTCTCCTGCTTCTTGGTGGATCTAGATTTATTTCACTCAGTGAAGGGTAATAATCTAGAGTTGAACTGATTTCCTTAAATCAGACATTTATACCCTGGATTTTTTGCTGGTAGGTGTCTATAGATCAATTTGAGGGGACAGTCTGTGAAGTCTCTGAAATTATATCCAGGAATGTATATGTATGTCTTTTTTAATAGGGAGAAGTTTCACGGTTTTCACAACATGCTCAGAGGTTGAGGACCCAAAATTTATTTAAGGCCATGGTCCCAGGTGAATGTAAGGAATAAGCCAGGGATACTGTATTGTCTGTCAGGTCACAGAAGGGAAAAAATAAGGAACCTGGGCTTTTTCAGGAGTTACTTCAGTGAGAATGGTTCCAGGTGTCTTGGATAAGCTAGGAGAATGCACTTTTTACAGTTGCTTTTCACTGCCAGTGAAAATCTGCTTATAGTTTTCAAAGAGAAAGGGAAGCTCTCTCTGTACGTAGCCAAACAGCTTTTTAGAACCTTCTACCGTTTCAGGGTTCAGCCTGCTTGAGGTGTCCCCAGAGGAGGGGCTATGCGGGAAGCAGAACGCTCTTATCTCTTGAGAATTTGCTTGCCCGGAAAGCAGGAAAGAATCCTGCTGCCTGGCTTTAATCCTCAGGGTGGGGTAAAAATGGCTTAGCTAATGTCAATTTATATCAATTATGGCTCAAGCAAATTAATGCATTAATGCACTTGGGAAACACTAAGTTGTCTGGCAGGCAGCCCTCCAGACATCCAATCTTCTGAAAATGACCATCACATCTATTGTTTTTTTAATTGGACATTTTGCTGTGAGGGGGAAAAAAAGTTCTGATTAGTTGGTAGTAGGTCAAAGGCCTACCTTTTCTGGAAACTGCTGAAAAGAACCAGAGAAATTATAGAAGAAAAGGATTTTAGGAAGAGAGTTGGGGGTCAATAGCAGAAATGAGACCCAGCCAGTGAGCAGTCAGGTGGGGAACTCTGAGATCTGATAGATGATGAGAAGCAAGCTGGCACCGAAGGCGCTCTCTGCAGTCCAGACCTCTCTACAGAACCTCTCTGAGTGCTGTTGCCCAGGAGCCATGCACAGTTCCGTTCTGTAGCTGCCCAGGCTGGGCCATTCAGCAGTGCTGGACTATACTCAGAAAGGGCTAGGGCTAGATGACTATGATTTGCAGCATCTGCAGCACAGCACAGCTGTTTACACAAAGCGTGTGTTTAGAAAGTTCCAACATCCCCCAACATCCCCCAAAATGTACATACATACATTTCTGCAAAATATCTCCTGTCCCAAAGAATCTGCCTTTCCTCTATGGCAGGGGTTCTCAACTTTGGAAACACCTGTAAGATTTTTAAAAAATACCTATATTTGGATCTCATCCCCAGAGATTCTGTTTTAATTGGTAAGGAGAAAGGCCTGGCCACTGGGATTTTAAAAGCCTTCCCTGGTGATTCTCCTATGCAGCAGAGTTTTAAGAACCACTGCTCAAAGTTACAAGTTTTGGTTCTCAAAACTTACAAGAATCACCAGCCCCCTCTAGCCCCATGCTCTCTGCAAGAGATTCTGATGCAGTAGGTCTGGTATAGTACCCAAGAATCTACATTTTTAATAAGCTCCCCAAATGACCCTGATGCAGAGCATCTTAAAAGTGCCTTGGATATCACGAGACCTTTTAGAGGTATCTCTGTATTAAAATTAATATTATAATTATTGATAATAATGGGGAGTTCTAGTTAACCGAGTACCCTGCTTTATTGATTGTTGCTGTATATTGCCAATTATAGATTACCATTAAAATGTACTTTATAGGAAGTTTAATATCTGGACTATATTCAATACAATTTGATCCTTGAAACAGGAAGCATAAAAGCAATACACAGTAGGTAATCATTTATTTTATCTGTAGTGTGTTTTGACAGTTGCTTTTTTGATTAAACCTTCTGTGTCTGCTGATGCACCTACAGTATTTGAAAAATTCAAGGGAAAGAAAATAATTTTCTTTATGTTGTTTGGTGGTGTGGATTTCCAGATACAATGGAAGTTTGTCAAGATAAGTTGTATCACCAAGTGGCTAAGTATGTGGGCAGACTTCATGGGTTCAAATACTAGATACCACCACTGACAACCTGGGTAAAGAGGGACAAAAATAGCATCTACATCCCAGGATTGCTGGAGGGTAGAATGAGAGAATTCATTTAAGTAAGTGCTTACCTAGTGCCTGTCTATTGTAGGCAATCAGTTAAGACTATTATGTTATTTATAACTAGATGGTAACATATTTTATATAAAAGATTAATTGGTACTTATAAAGAATTTAGGTGTGAGCGCCTTTTGTAAAGTTTCTGTGTATCTAAGGAAAAAATTGGACTATGTCCAAACGACTCTCTTTGTTCATCAGGGAATCAAAGCTGTCCTAGCTGAGAGTTATGAGCGCATTCACCGCAGTAACCTGGTCGGAATGGGGGTGATCCCCCTTGAATATCTCCCTGGTGAGAAAGCAGACACCCTGGGACTCACAGGGCGGGAACGATACACTATCATAATCCCAGAAAACCTCAAACCACGAATGAAAGTCCAGGTCAAGGTAAGCCGGAGCTTCTCCATGCCAGGCCCTTCTGAAAGAGGCCCTTCATTTGTAATCAGTCTTGTTAGAAGGAAATTGGTGGAATTGGAAGAAAAAAAAAGTTACTCAGTAGGACTTAAGAGTCCTACCACCCTTTTCTACCTGCCTTCACAGCATAGTGAGTATACCTGTTGATTTCTCATTTGTTTCCCTGATTATTTATAGAGTTATCATCAGTTCTATTCTTACTTCCCAATCCCAACCATCCCCACTGTCTCCTATTCCTCCCACTCTCACTAAGCCCAGGGAATCATGATGAAAGTTGAGGGATATGACCGAAAAGACACTTTTTTATTATATAAATGTTAACAACAGACACACTCACCCTGTCCCTAAGCCTCACTGTAGACCCCAGGCTACGAGTAGCCCTATGGTGGAAATGACAGATCCCGAGGCGAGGTGAGGATGAGATGCCCAGAACAAGTATCCCAGGGGTGATTCAGCCACCCAGGCAGAGGCAGCTGCTGAGGTTTGTGTCTCAGGGTGACCAGCCTGGTCAGCCCTCTGAGGAACAACTTTAATGAAACCTCTGCTGATCTGAGACACTTCTGTCCACAGAGAAGGTTTACAAAATATCATCCCAGTGTCACTAGTAGCTGCTGCCCTGAGAAACTATTTCTGGTTCTCAAGTGCCTTTCACTTCCATCATTTATACTCTGCAGTGCTTTTCAAACAAATGTGCAGATCTCTCAGGGATCTCGCCAAAATGCAGATTCTGATTCAGTGGGTCTGGGCTGGGGCCAGAGGCCTTGCAGGCTCCCATATGCTGCTGGTGTTGCTGGTGTTGCTGGTGCCGCACCTTGAGTGGCAGGCTGGAGGGCAGGCTGGGTGGGATCTCCTCCTGCTATCTCGCCTCCTCCCTTGGTGATTCTTCTCTGCTTCTTTGTCCTTGCAGCTGGATACCGGGAAGACCTTCCAGGCTATCATGAGGTTCGACACCGACGTGGAACTCACTTATTTCCACAACGGGGGCATCCTCAACTACATGATCCGCAAGATGGCCAAGTAGGCCCTCATTTCTTAGGAGACTTGCCCTCAGTGCTGCCCCAAGTGCCTCCCACAGTGGGGTACTCCACAGAGGGGTACAAGCCTCCCCCACTGCCTCCACAGAGGGGTGCCACCTCGCAGACGGAGCACTGGGGTCTTGGTGCCATTCCTGCAGGCACAAAACCAGAAGTTTCTACATTTTATGCTTTTGTTAATGAGAGAAGCAAGCTCATCTATTAAGTTACTGATCACAGGATGTTGATTTTTCACTCTTACCAATTAATCTTCAGCTGAACACAAGGACGTCTTCCCGGAAGGTGTCTCCTACCCTTTTTATTATTCCTCTCATCCTCTGCTCAATGAAACTTTTCCCTTCAGGGTCATTTTCCTTTGCATATTATACCAGTGATAACTGACATGGGTAGATGAGAGCTTTTTACACTTCAGATCATAGTTATTATTGTGATTCTCTCTCCTCTTCCGTTCTCCTTCAGAGTGAGTGATCCAAACACCTTATGGACAGGTCAGATGTTGAGTGTTTTAAATTATGTATGTACCTTTTGATAGCTCAACATAAAAAGAAATACAAAGTTTTCTTTTACTACCTTCAAAAAATTTTCCCAGAAAATATTTTTGTCAAGAGGAGACCTTTGTTTGGAAGTGGTTTGGGAGAGAGGCACAGAACATTTCTAATTTGAATAATATTAAATCTATTTTCAAAGAAAACTTGTTGATTTTGGAATTGAGTTTCGCTGTGTGTGTGTGGCTATAACTTGGAGGTATTCAGAGCAGAGTGAGTCTCAGACCACATCATCTTGAACCCTGAATGGCCTTCGTGCTTTTCTGTTCTTACAACTACATCAGACCTGTGCAGGTACAGTGGAAGTGTTGAGGAACCTGTATGTTCTCTGCCCTGTTCGGGAGCAGACAAGAAGAAAGAATAGCCTGGTAGCAGTAGCAATGATGTTAAGTATGGTAAGCAAATCACAGCTTTTTAGTGTCCTGAAGTTTATCTGCTCATTTTTATCAATGATGTTATTTCAGGGCATGTCTTAGTCTGCTCAGGCTGCCATAACAAAATATCACCAGCTGAGTGGCTTAAGTCACAGAAATTTATTTTCTCACAGTTCTGGGGGCTGGAAGTCCAAGATCAAGGTTCCAGCCACTTTGATTTCTAGTGAGGGCAGTCTTCCTGGCTTGCAGGGGGTCGCCTTCTTGCTATGACCTTATGTGGCCTTTCCTTGGTACATGCCTGAAAAGAGGGAGAGGGAAAGAGAATGGGCTCTCTGGTGTCTCTTTATATAAGGACACTGATTGTATCAGATCAGAGTCCTATCCTTATGATATCACTTAACGTTAATTACTTCCTTAGAGGTCCCATCTCCAAATATAGCCACATTAGGAGGTTAGGTACTCAACATATGAATTTTGGAAGGACACAAACATTGAATCCATAACAGGGTACCTTATACTTACAGGTCAACCCCCTTGCAGTGAATATTTTTTAAATTTGTCACCCACACTTTAATATGAGGTTAGCAACACCATGAAAGAGGACAAGTATTATTAGTTCCACTGTACATATCAGAGAGGTAAAATAACAAATCTTAGATCTAGTAAGTGGAAGTGCCAGGACTTCAGAGCCAGTTTTCTAAACCTAATACTAGAGATTTTTCTAAATTTCTAAGAATTGACATTTGGAATATATGAGATCTCCAGGTCTTAGCAATTTGAAGATCATGGATAAAACCCTTTAAATTCCCTCCCTGTTTGTTTTCTGTCTCTGGAAGCCAGCCTGCCACCTGTTTTCTTGGACTGTCATGCTGTGGGCCTGATCTCCAGTGTCCCAGGGCTTCCAGGCTGCATGAGAACCACAGCATTAGGGACATCACCTAGCTCCACACAATGGTTTATCTGTCTGAGCTTTGGCTACAGCCCAGCCAGTGCCCCTGTTATGGATTAAAATTGAATCATTTCTTTTTTTAAAAAAAATTTTAATTGACAAAAATTGTACATATGCACAACATGATGGTTTGAAATATGTATACATTGTGGAATAGCTAACTCGAACAAATTAACATATGCATTACCTCACATACTTGTCATCTTTTGTGATAAGAACACTTAAAATCTACTCTAAACAGTTTTCAAGAATATAATACATTGTTATTAACTGTAGTCACCATGTTGTATTTCTTGAATTCCTCCTAACTGAAGTTTTGTATCCTTGACCAACATCTCCCCAATATCCCCCCTTCCAGTCCCTGATAACTTCTGTTCTCTGCTTTTTTGAGTTTGACTCTTTTAGATTCCACATATAAATAAGATTATGCAGTATTTCTCTTTCTGTGCCTGGCTTATTTCACTTAACATAGTGACCTCCATGTCATCCACATTGTTGCAAGTGAGAGGATTTTCTTCTTTTGTAAGGCTGAACAGTATTCCATTGTGTATATAAAACATTTTCTTTATCCATTCATCTGTTGATAGGTTGTTTCCATATCTTAGCTATTGTGAATAATGCTTCAGTGAACACGGGAGTGCAGGTATCTCTTCAACATACTGATTTTATTTCCTTTGGATATATACCTAATAGTGGGATTGCTGGATCATATGGTAGTTCTATTCCTAATTTCCACTAACAGTGTGCAGGGGTTCTCTTCTCCACCAGCATTTGTTATCATTCATCTTTTTGATAATAGCCATTCTAACAGGTCTAATGTGGTAACTCATTGTGGTTTTAATTTTCAGTTCCCTGGTGATTAGTGATGTTGAGCATTTTCTCATATACATGTTGGCCATTTGTATGTCTTTTGAAAATGTTTATTTAGGTTCTTTTCCTATTTTTTAATTGGAGCATTTGATTTTTGTTTTTGTTGTTGTTGAGTTGTGAGAGTTCTGTTTATATTCAGGATGTTAACCCCTCATCAGGTGTATTGTTTACAAGTATTTTGTCCCATTCCATAGGTTGTCACTTCACTCTGTTGATTGTTTCTTTTGCTTTGCAGAAACTTTTTAGTTTAATGTAATCCCATTTGTCTATTTTCACTTTTGTTGCCTGGACTTTTGAGGTCATATCCAAAAAATCATAAACTAGACCAATGTCATGGAGCTTTTCTCCTATGTTTTCTTCTAGTAGTTTTACAGTTTGGGGTCTTACATTTAAGTATTTAATTCATTTTGAATTGATTTTGTGTTTGATGTGAGATAAGGATCTAATTTCATTCTATAGCATGTAGATATCCAGTTTTCCCAACACTGTTTATTGAAGTGATGGTCCTTTTTCTATTGTGTTATTGACTCCTATGTCAAAAATCAGTTCACTGTAAATGTGTGGATTTATTTCTGGGCCCTCTATTTTGTTCCACTGGTCTCTGTGTCTGTTTTTAGTGTCAGTACCATGCTCTTTTGTTTACTATGGTTTTGAGAAGTATATTTTCAAGTCAGGTAGTATAATGCCTCCAGCTTTGTTCTTTTGCTCAAGATTGCTTTGGCTATTCAGGGTCTTTTGTTGGTTCCGTAAGAATTTTAGGTTTGTTTTTCCATTTCTGTGAAGAATGTCAGTGGAATTCTTACTAAAGAAATAAGTGATTTCCACACCACCATTACAGTATTAGAGTATTCTGAATTTGACTGTGTACTTGCTTTTACCAGCAAGTTTTATACTCTCATGTGTTTCCATTTTACTGATTAGCCTCCTATTCTTTCTCCTTGAAGAACTTTTAGCATTCCTTGCAAGACGGGTGTGGTGTTGATGAACTCCCTCAGCTTTTGTTTGTCTGAAAAGGTCTTTATCTCTCCTTTATTTCTGAAGGACAGCTTTGCTGGGTACAGTATTCTTGGTTGGCAGGGTTTTTTTTCCCTCCAGCACTTTGAATGTATCCTCCCACAACCTCCTAGTCTACAAGGTATCAGTTGAGAAATCTGCTGTAACCATATTGAAACTACCATATATGTTATTTGCTGCTTTTCTCATGTTGCTCTCAGGATCCTCTGTGTCTTAGATTTTTTGACAGGTTGATCATGCAGTAGTTTCTTTTATCCATGGGGTATACTTTCCAAACCCCAGTGGATGCCTGAAATCAGATACTATGTTTTCTCCTATATATACACATACCTATGATGAAGTTTAATTTATAAATTAGGCACAGTACTCTTGTGCTTTGTGGCCATTATGAAGTAAAATAAAGGTTACTTGAACACAAGCACTATGACATTGTGACAGTTGATCTGATAACTGAGATGGCCACTAAGTGACTAATGGGCAGGTAATTTATACAGTGGGAATATGCTGGACTTAGGGATGATTAATGTCTCAGTCAACAAGAGCAGCACACATGACATTTCATCACACTACTTAGAATGGCATGCAATTTAAAACTTATGAATTATTTCTGGAATTTTTTATTTAACATTTTGAGACTGCAGTTGACTATGAGTAACTGAAACTGTAGAGGGTGAAACCATGGATAAAGGGGGACTACTGTAACATGTCTTAGTGTAGTCTTGTTTGGATTGAATCTGATTGGAGACGTTTGACTTTCCTGTACCTGAATATTTATATATTTCCCCAGATTTGGAAAGTTTTCTGCTATTATTTCTTTAAATAAGCTTTTGACTCCTTTGTCTCTCCTTCTTCTTTAATATTTATAACATGAATATTTGCTCTTTTGATGCTGTTCCATAAATCCTGTAAGCTTTCTTCATCCCTTTTTTTTTTTCTTTTTTTGCCTGTGTATATTTTCAAATAACCTTTCTTAGAGTTTACAGATTCTTTCTTCTGCTTGATCAGTCCTGCTGTTGACACTCTCTATTGCATTTTTCATTTCATTGACTGTATTTTTTAGCCCCAGAATTTGTTTGATTTTCATATATATATATATAATTTCAATCTCTCTTAATTTCTCATTTTGGTTGTTTTTTGTCTTCCTGATTTCATTGAATTGTTTTTCTGTATTTTCTTGAGTTTGCTGACTTCCTCAAAACAATTATTTTAAATTATTTGTCAGGCAGATTATAAATCTCCATTTCTTTAATGCCAGTCACTGGTACTTTATTTTATTCCTTTGGTGGGGTCATGTTTCCCTGGTTGCTTTTGATCCCTGTGGCCATGCATTTGTGTCTATGCATAGGAAGAAGTAGGGACTTATTTCAGTATTTGCTGTCTGGCTTTGTCTGGAAAAGCCCTTTAACAGCCAGCCTACCAAGAGATTTTGGGGAGATCATCTGGAGTGGACTGTGGGTGGGCTTGCTGCTGGTGTCCCTGGGAAAGCTGCCTGGTGCCTAGGTCAGTAGGTGGGTGGGCCTACTCGGTGGCTGGGTCTGCAGGGTTGGGCCTGGATCCTGGATCCACTGGACTGGCTCTGTTGATTGGAACAAGAGGGTGGACCTGGAGCCTGGGTCACGGGAGGTGAACTGGTACTGAGGTGGCCATTGTGCCTGAGTCTGCAGAGTCTGACCAGGGACTGGGATGGGCCTGGCCCCTGCATCCACTGGGACAGTCCTCAACCTTGAGTTCATGGCACTAGAGTAGGCTTGGGTCCTGGACCCACAAGTGCTACCCTGGAACCACGGGTTTGCGGGAGTGGTTCTGGATGCTTGGTCTGCTGGAGCAGAGCTGGACTGGATTATGGAGCTGCAGCAGCCTGTGGCTATGGATGTCAGCCTGGTGCCTAAGGCCAGGGGTTCCAAGCTGGCATGGGATGGACTTGAAGGGATGGGCCAACCTGGCTCTGGGGTGGTATGGAACCTGTATCCACAAGGATCAGCCTGATGACTGCCATGCGGCGGCCAGCCTAGTGCTGGGACAGGCATGTGGCCTGGTGCTGGGGTGGGCCTGGAAACCAAATCCTCCAGGCAGGCCTGGAGCTTGGGGCTGCAGGGGTCTGCCTGGTGCTGTTTTAGTGGGGTGGACCCAGTGCTGGGGTCCAAGGCAAAGTCCTGTGCTCACCTCCCTCTCCTTCCCCAACACAGTGTATCTTTCTCCACACTTTGCTGCCTGAGGTTGGAGAAGGGGTAACATGGGTAATATAAAACTGTCCCTCCTGCCCTCTTCAATTCATCTTTTCTTATTTCTGTTCTACATCCAGGTGCTGTATTCTCAGACTTGATTTCCTTAGCTTTTTTGATGGTGTTTTTGTGCATGGATAGTTATTCAAATTGATGTTTCTGTAAGGGGATGAGTGCTGGAAAGTCCTATTTCATCACCTGCTCAGGTTTCATCATTTCTTGATACATGTGACTATGGAGACCAAGAGTCACATGTGCCATCTGCAAGCTGGAGACCCAAGAATACTGGAGATGTAATTCAACCTAAGTCCAAAGGCCTAAGAACCTAAGAAGGGGCATGGGGAATGCTGGTGTAAGACTCATAGTCTGAAGTTCTAAAAACCAGGAGCTCTGATGTCTGAGGATAAGAGAAGATGGATCCTTGTAATAAACTTTTCATCTCAACTTTAGCAGGGGATGTGGCCTGGTCATCACAACACCTGGGATCTAATCTTGTCTCTACCTCATGCCAGATTAGGGATTAAGACAGGTTATATAGCATCCCTGCCTTTGAGGTCCTGGAGATCCAATTTGCATTCATAAATAAAAATTGCAAACAGAATCCCATTGTCCAAAAAAAAAAAAAAAAAGCCTGTAACCCTCAAATTAGAGTCAGTCCTATGCATAAAACCACTAAGAAATGCTGAGAAAACAGACCTCTACCACCTTAGGTCTCCATTACTGAGCATCTGGAGAGCTGTCTAGCTCCTCACATTCAATAGTTGCTGTTATCTGAATGTTTGTGTCCACCGAAGAGTCATATGTTGAAATCTTAACCCCCAAGGTGGTGGTAGTAGGAGGTGGGGCCTTTGGAAGATGATTAGGTCATGGGGGAGGAGCCCTCATGAATAGGATTAGTGTCTTCTTTTAAAAGAGCCCCAAGAGAGACTCCTTACCTCTTCCACCATGGGAGGACACAGCAAGAAAGCACCATACTATATGAACCAGAAAGTGGGCCCTCACCAGACACCAAATCTGCCAGCACCTTTATCTTGGACTTCTGGCCTTCAGAACTATGGCAACTAAATTTCTGTTGTTTATAAGCCACCCAGTTATGGCATTTTGTTAAAGCAGCCTGATCAGACTAAGACAGTAGTTGTGAGAAACAGATTTTGGGGGCTATAATGTCTGGAATTGGGTTCCTTCACTTCTGGACTCTCCTCCTGTACCTCCAAATACACCCACCCTCTGTCCTTTTTGTTAACAAAGTATATTGGCCAGTGTCCCATCTTTGCCCACAACAAGGCTGAACAAACAAACTTCTTTTAACTGGTTTCTCAAGGCACCGGTCCTTTTACTCTCCAAATTAAAAATATGCTGCTCTTGCTGGTCCCAGTCCCTCCTTCCTCTGTATGGGATAACCATCTCCTTTGTTCTTATAGTTTTCCAAGTCCATTACTGCCTGATCCTTCCTAGGGAAAAAGAGGCATCCCCTTGGTGTCCAGTGAGTTAACTGGCAAACATTTAATGCAGCAAATAAATACATGCATCTTTGGCTATGGATGGCCTTCATGTGTGTATACACACCATGTTTTCATAGTGCATGGACAATAGTCTAGAGGAAAGATATATTAGTCATGACTCTTAGTTATGGCAGTAGAATCCCAACTCAAACTGGCTTAAATAAACAAATTGGCTCAAAGAACTTGAACAGTGGTGGCCATAGCCACAGGCTTGATTGGATCTTGTGACTCAAACCCAGGCCTTCTCCCCATCTTTTCTCCTCTCATCTTACCTTCCGCTGACCTCTGCAATGGAGTGGCCAATGGCCTCATTCTGGGTCCCTCCATGTGCCAGGGGATATGCCCACCAGCATCTCCGTGGTGATAGTTAATAATTTGTGATCTTAGAGATTTGTCTCCCAGTATTCCATAGGGTAAAAATATTGGGAGTTCCTAGTCACCTAAATGAAGAACCTTATTTTGGGCACAGTTTCCCTTTCAGAGCTATATTAGGACAGTGTGGAGTATCCTGCAGGGTTATGGTGAAGCAATGTAGAGCTACTTCTGAAAAATAGTAACCAAGGTTCTACTGGCTGTCTTCTTAGAAAATTGTTAAATGCCTTGACCACAGCAGAATTAACACCCAAGTATAGTTTTTGTTTACCCAGACAGACTAATTATCATGAACAAAGAGTATATAATTACAGCTGTTATAACACTTTTAAAAGTTTTCATCCCAAGAGTTGAAGTCCACATATTAAATACAGATTTGTTGAATGAAATTAGTAGTTTTATTCTGCGGGATAATAAAACAGTTACTGGCACAATTCTGAAGTAAATTTTCAAATTTGTTTCTGATTGTCTAGTCAGTATCCAGGGAAGATACATGCTATGGTGCTTCTACAGGATTTTAACTGTCCCGTGAATAAAAGGGTTCCAGGCTCAATAAACTGGGGAAGCTCTGGGTTAAATGAGTCTTATTACCACAGAATTACACAGTCAACCACAGTCCAAAAATATTAAATGGAAAATTCCAGAAATGTTTTAAATTGCATGCCATTCTGAGTATTGTTATAATTGCTCTATTTTATTATTAGTTGTCGTTAATCTCTTATGTGCCTAATTTATAAATTAAATTTTATCATAGATATGTATATATAAGAAAAAACATAATATATACAGGGTTTGGTACTACCCGCAGTTTCAGGCATCCAGTGACTGGGGCCCTGGAACATTTACCCCAAGGACAAGAGGGAACTATTGTAGTTGTGTAATAGGTTGTATCTGAACCACCTGAGCAACTTCAAAAAATACACATGGCTGCCAGGATGCTCTAATGGGGGCTGGGCACATGCCCATGAGAAAGACTCCCCCGTTGGTTCTGAAATGCAGCGTTTGATCTAGAAACCCAGTGACCAGCATTTGGGTGTCAGTAAGAATTTGCACTTCCTAAAACCCTACCTACTTCTATCTTTCATTTAATACATATTAACCAAGTGCCTACTCTGTTCCAGAATCTATGCCTGGCAATGGCTCTACTACATGTAAAAGTCAAACAAGGAAATTCTAAGTTTGTCTTGTTTCAGCTTTAGTCGGCCTTCTGTTGGCTGAAGAGAGGATGTTCACCTTCATTCAAATTTAACCATTTAGATAAAAAGTTCTTCAAAGAACTTTTCTCTTCTGAAACAGATTTCCAGTAGATGTTTTATACATCCTATTGGAGCTCTAAACAATAGCATCAAAAACAGGCAATCACATATAAAAAGAGATACTCTAATAAAATAGAGAATGAAAAAAGATCACCTCTCAGCAAATTGGTTTAAATAATCCATTTTTTATTGTGTCTTACTAAGAATACTACTAATAGTAACTATTATCAAGCAACTACTGTGTATCATGTACTTTTCATATGCTCTTTTAGTTAAAAACCCTCCACTGGCCCCTTAGAGTCTGGTATTATCTCTGTTTTACAAAGAAAAGCCAAAGAGAAGTTATGTAATTGGCAAGTTTCTCTGGCTCCCTGACAGCACTACTGTTCATCAGATCACATGGAAAGTGAGGGGGGTGTAGTGTGTCACCCCATTGATCTCCAGGGTGGATTTGGGTAGTATGAGTGGCTTAGGTGGTCTTCAAATAACCTTCAGGTATAAATAGGTGGTACTTGAAAAGGGTTACTACATTATTTCAAGTAATATGTTGAACATATTACTAACATTTTATGATCTTGGAGTTTTGCTTAAGCCATTAACAGTCCTGGTGAAATACAAACAACTAATCTGAATTCGTTTTAGGAAGATGCATAAATTACTATAGAGCCTACAAATTACTATAGCGCCTACCCTGAACTGAATACAAAATACATTAGCCTGGATGGAAATAACAAAACTCAGGCACTTGTCTCTATGTCTCGAAAACCCCAAAGTAAGCTCTCTGAAGCATCAGCAAACCTTGGTAAGTGGCACAGGAATGCCATTTGGATATATATTCTAATTTTTAAGAAGAAAGGACAGCCAAATTACATGGCCTCATCAGAATCATCCAGGGCACCTGAGAACAGACAGCTGAATATCAACCATTACTGGGAAACAACTTGAGATGACCATTCAAGGGAGCAATGGCACAGGTTAAGAAAAATTAATAGGGCAAGTACAATAACTAAAAGAGCAAAGATAACTTCTCAGGAAGTATTGTACCATTTTTATGCCTCCACTATTAAAAGCTGCCCACTCTAGAGTTTTAAGATTACCATACCACACATTGCTACATAGAGAACATGAGTATATATACATAAGTAGATATGAGCATACGCATTCATGTGATACGCGTGTGTATATGTGTATTGAACCCTTGGAATTATCAACACTTAAGGGTTCAGCAAAGAGGAGCCAATAAGAAAGACAGAACGAGAAGACATAGAGGCCAAGGGAGAATTTCAAGAAAGGAGTGCTCAACAGGGCTGAAAGCAAAGAGATCAAATAAGGAGAAGAACCAATAAGTGCCCGATGGATGTGGCAACCAGTCACTGGTAACCTTGAAAAGAACAATTTCAGTAGATTGTTAAGGACAAAAGCCCCTAGGTTAAAGAAAGAAAGGAAGGTATGGAAAAGCTTTCAACATTCCATTTACTGTTTCACTCACCCATCCCAGTGTGTACACTACTGTGGCTACTGTGTGTTTGCTGGCAGTTGGTTTTGAAGAGAAGGATAAAAACAGTAGGCTTTTTATTTTTTCCCAAGTATGAGTAGCCTTCAAAAGTTAATGGAAATAGTCGTATTGTCTTTTAATTCTATTAGTCCCACCAACTTTTTGAACTGCCCTCATACTATGATCTCTTGGCCTATAAAGTATTCAGTGTTGTGATTCATTCACTCATGCTTTGCACATCTGACATAGTACAAACTGTTGAAAACAATAAACAGAGGTGAAGTTAAGTAATAAATATTCAATGCAGGACAAGCCTTAGATAAAACATCTTCTGAATGGTACAAGTGATCCATTACTGTACCTACTGGTTTAATTTTTTCTTTACTCAAAGTCACCTGTACCCTGTAGCTGAAGATTGAGGCCCTGAAGTCATCTGGACATTTCTGCAGGATCAAACGGTATCTTCTCAAAATGAAAGTCTTTCCACTTTGAGTGCAGTGTCTGAATCCCAGTTGCAATATCCTCTACCACAAAACTTTCAATTTTTATAACTGGAATCTCAAAGGCCTTGTACTTCACATGGATTCCCCAGTCATGGTTGCAATCCTGTCCGGCACAGTATATCTTTGCTCTCTTCTCAAAATTCCCAAATTTCTTTGCATTGGGGTGTTTTTTACTCACAAAGCACTCCTTAAAAGCATCTCCAATCACAGTGTAATGGCATTCCTACAGATGAGGGGATCAAATATCACACAAAAGAACATTAGAACCAGTACGTAATTGTGATCAGAAAAAGAAAACTCCACAATAATCTGAGATGAAGAGCAGGTAGAATCTTACTTATTTAAAGTTGGGTAAAAAAGGAAAGATGGATTCATCTAAAGGATAGACTAGGATCTGTGTACCTGACCCCCTCATACAGGTGGGGTGGAGGTGCTAGTGAGACTATACCAGACACCTCATAGAGAGGAGGATTAAGAAGTTACCAGATAATCTAGTTTCTGAAGGTACTCTTTATTAATTCAGAAACAAAAGGGATATTTGTTGAAGATCTATGAAACCCAAGTTCACCAGCAACCCTGACAGGCATAATCCAAAGGATACAGGGAAGAACAACAGAGATCACTGTACATCTGAAGAGGGTCAGGGATTAATGTATCCAAAGGCCCCACCCACAGTCAACTGTAAACTGCACAGGAACAAATGCAGATCCAGCATCCCAGTCCCTCAGGAAAACACACAGTCTGAAAGGATCATTTTCAATAGAATAATCACGCAAATTGGAGCTTAAAGGACCTTCTACAGCAGGAAAAGCAGATTCATAAAGGTAAGAGAACTGAACAGTATCACTCCTAATATTCTTCCTGACCAAACAGTTGTACTGATTAGAGATTTCAGCTTTCTGTTGACCAAAAAGAACCTTAAAGCAGCAACTCATTTTCTGAGTCAGCCCAGCCAATCCACCCTGCCCTTCATTGGTGGCAAGAGAGTTACACCCAACTCTTTGAAGATTTTTCCAACAAGTTGGGAAAACAAAATAGGAAGAGAGAAGAAAAATCATGGAATCTCACCACTAAAATATTAATACATTTTGGTATATTTCCTCTAGTCTTCTTTTCTGTACAAAGGTAGGTTTCTTGGTTTTTTTCTTAACAGCAGTGATGGTGGTGTTGCTTCTATTGTATCACACAGCTATAGCAGCATATTTATAATTTCGTATTGTGGTTATTTTTTCCACTTTACCATTAGTTTGTAAGCCTTTCATTCTATTACATAAATTTCATAATCATTTTTAAAATAAACTTTACTTTGGAATAATTTCAGATTTACAGAAAAGTTACCAAGACACCCCAGAAAATTCCTGTATACCCTTCACCCAGTTTCCCTGAATGCTAATATCTTACATACCATAGTACATTTGTCAAAACTAAGAAATGAACTACACGTATTAGCTGAACTACAGATTTTACCACTCTTTCTACTAATATCCTTTATCTGTTCTAGGATCTAATCCAGGATACCACATTGCATTTAGCATAACCATTGTTTTTTTGTTTGTTTGTTTGTTTGTTTGTTTTTGTCTTTTTCGTGACCGGCACTCAGCCAGTGAGTGCACCGGCCATTCCTATATAGGATCCGAACCCACGGCGGGAGCGTCGCCGCGCTCCCAGCGCTGCACTCTCCCGAGTGCGCCACGGGCTCGGCCCCATAACCATTGTTTTTAATGGCTGTACGAGGGTACTTCAAAAAGTTCATGGAAAAAATAGAATTAAAAGATAATACAAATCTTTCCATGAACTTTTTGAAGGCCCCTCGTATAATATTTAAGTAGGAGGCCATGCAGCAATTTTTGAGGACTATTTCTTTATTATTGAACATTTAGGGTTTCTTTTTTGCTTTTTAGCTTTTTAAAATACACGGACCATGGCCATGATAGCAACAGAAACAATAGTATTCTTACTATAAATATTACACAAGTAGATGGTAAGCTTTAACTCATAATAAAAAATGACCAAGAGCTCTTTGTAAAAAGGCTCCTTACCTCCACCACTCTTATATCTGCTGTATAACATGCCAAGGCTTTGCACTTTCTGCAGAGCAGTTTTTTGTTTTCCTTATCAAGTACAGGTTTTGCTTTTTCTTGACTATCTCTGATGAATTTTTCATTCATCTGTATTTGGAGAATCTACATGCAAAAAGAAAAACCTCATAAATGGAATTTGAATATAACTAACATATCATGGGTTACATGTATACATAGATAGATGTACACATACATAAATATGCACACACACAAAAATATATAAATATGCACATACACATATGTAATCATTCATTTACAACTTTCATGAACATACACTACCTGGCTTTGTTTATAAAAATTACATAATTTCATTGGTTTTAACTCTTTATTAGGCAATGTTTAACTGACCTCCAATTAAGTCTTTCAATTTCATCATCAAAGAATCCCATAAAAGCACTAAAGATATCCATAAAATAGTCGAATCATGCTTTCTACTTTAGTGATTGTCAAAACTTTAAAAACCCTCTACAAATAGATATATAATATGAACTGACTATTTCACGTGCAATTACGCCCACTGTAGGCATAAACTCACTGAGTAGTAGGCAGAAGATCTCCTGCCACCTAAAATCTTTTCTTTTCCCTTCCAACCACAGAGAGTATTGCTGAATTACAGTAAAGTTAAATGTATGTATAGTGTGTGACTATATTCTATTTCAAAATTTAGGCCTTGGCTAAATACAACTAAGAATGCTAGACATTATATATGACATAAACATAAGATTCTGAAGGGGGAAGAGAGAAAGGCAGACCAGCTAGGAACCTTGGGACTCTAGGAACCACTTGGTGGTGAGTTCCCTGGGTTTTCTTTTCACCTGATATATCCCAGACTTAAGGCTGAAGAAGCTGGCAACCTGAAATGCCTATGGGTGCAAAAAGAAAGTCTCAATAAAACCATGCTCACCCCAGCCAAAGGACCAGGAAAGGGGTAGCCTAGCAAGATAGAAAACTTTTGGACAATAACTGCTCCACTTCAGCCAAACACCACAGAATAAAAAAAAAAGAAAGAAAACCCACCCATGCCAGCGCAGGCCAAGTGGAGAACCTGGACATCTACCTGGCAGAGCGGTAAGGAGACACACCAATATCCCCACCTGGGTGGTGTCAGAGAAGGCCAAGAAGGGAGCCAGGACTTTCAGCTCTGCTGACTGGTAATGTAGCCCTCTCCCTGTGGTGTCAGTGGAGACCACACTGGGGGGCCAGAACTCGTACCCCAATCCAGCAGTAATGAGGATCCTCCCCCACTGCTGGTATCAACAGAGACTGAGTGGGGAACCTGAGGCATAATCACCACCTTTGCCAGAGAGGTGTCAGAAGCCAGAGTTTCATAACATGTCTGGGTTTTATCAGACAAATCACACTTCATATCAAGAAACAGGAAAATCTCAACCTAATTAAAAAAGAAGACAGTGGATGCCAACATTGAGATGACAAAGACTTTTGAATTATCTGACAAAGCAAAGCAGCCATAATACAAATGCTTCAGTGAGCAATCATAAACACTTTTGAAACATGAAAAAATATAAAGGCTCAACAAAGAAACGGAAGACAAAAAAGAACCAGATGAAAATTTTAGAACTGAAAGATCCAAAAACTGAAATAAAAAGTACAGTGGATGGGTTCTACTGAAATGAAAGGACAAAGGAAAGAATCAGTGAAGTGGAAGACAGAATAAAAATTACCCAGTCTGAACAACAGAAAGAAAATAGACTGGGAGAAAAAAAAAAGAGCACAGCCTCAGGGGGGAAAAAAGGCATCTCACTGGAGTCCTGGAAGGAGAGGAGAAAGAAAACAGAGTTTACAAAGTGCTCAAAAAAGTAATGGCTGAACATTTCCCCCAAATTTAACAAGCAGCACAAACCTACAGATTCAAGAAGCTGAACAGACCTGAAACAGGATAAAACCAAAGAAATTTACTCCAAGACACATTATAATTAAACTTCTGAAAACTGAAGGCAAATAAAAAAATCTTGAAAGCAGCCAGAAACAAAATAATACACCTCACCAATAGGGGGAAAACAATAGGGAAACAAAAATTGACAATGGATTTCTCATCAGTAACCATGGAGGTCACAAGAAAGTGGCACAATATTTTTCAAATGCTCAAATAAAAGAATCATCACCCCAGAGCCCTATACCCAGCAAATATATCCTTCGAAAATGAAGGGGAAGTCAAGACATTCTCAGATGAAGGAAAACTAAGAGAATTTGTCACCAGCAGACCTACCCTAAAAGAACAGCTAAAATGTTTTCTAAGCAGAAGAAAATGATAAAAGAAGGACCACTGAAACACTCTTAGGGAAGAAAGAACATGTCAGTTTCCTCAACAGCATCTACGGAAGCATCTGCCTGTCCCACTGGTTTGTGGTGCCACCTCTCCTGTTTCACACTACACTTTCAAATGTTCCAGGTGGAGACAGACAGCCTAGATATAAATGCTATCCCTGCCACTTACCAGCTGTGCAATTTGGAACAAGTGCCTCAGTTTCCTCAAATACAAAATGGGAACAATGGCAGCATCTACTTCATGAACTGTCAAGAGGTAACATAAGTTTACAACTGGCCAGGCTCAGGACTGCCTGGCACAGGGTAAGTGCCTGTCAGTGTCAGCCTGGGTCTGTTAGGCTAGTCTTAGGCTATGAACCATGAAAATGTTAATGATGTTGGCTTGTCCTTTAGTACTAAGTAGGGCAATCCCCATTCTGTAGTTATTCTTCTAGAAATGTCATAGCTATTTTCATCTATTTATTCTTCTGTATAAACTCTGGACCATTTTATCAAGTTAAAAATATTTACTTTTATGGGTTGTGATAAATCTATAAGTGAATTTGGGGTGAATGCACATCTCTAAAATATTCAGTCATTCCATTTAAGAGCATGACATTTCTTTTCTTTTGTCTTAATTTACTTCCATATCTCCCAGTGAAATTTTTGTAGTTGTCCTTATTTATGTTTAAACTTTCCTTGTTAGGCCAGTAGAGGTAGTGGTTAGACAGATGGGCTCTACCAGCTTCCCCACTAACTAGCTGTGATATACTGGTACTGAAGCTCTTCGTGACTCAGTTTCCCTTCTATAAAATGAGCTAAGAAGCTATGCTGCATGGACTGCTGTGAGGCTGGGCTTGGTGAAGAGTCAGAATTCTACATTCATGAGTCGCAGTTACTGTCACCATGAATGGAAATCTCTCTCCCTCTTACATCTTCTAACTGGTTACTGATCATACACAGAGAATCTATTGATCCCTATACTACTTCAAATAAAATTTGGTTTATATTAGAAAAATTTAGACCTAAAATTTTTTATTAGAAAAACAGTCAAAATTTGTTTTCCCTCCTCCACTCCCTGTCCCATTCCACCTAAAATTATCTTGTTTTTGTAAAAATAGTGGGTGTTTATGTCTCCTCTTTTCAGTCCAACTTTTCACTACTGTAAAACTGTTACATTATGTGTGCTTATCCCATTATTTCCTTCACATAAATTTCTAAAATTGGAATTCCTGTTGCAGTGGATTGAATGCCCCCCCCCCAAAGTCATTGAAGCTTAATGCCCACTGTAACTATTAAAGGTGGGAAATCCGAGAGAGACCCAAGATCCACGGAGACTACATGCCCTGCGGTGCCAGCATGCAACCCAGCAAGCAGGTAGGCCTTGCCACCACTGCCCGACTCCATCCCCCGCCCAGCCAAGGGCACGCTAACCAGAGATGCACCTCCCCGGAGAAGCCCAAGACCCAAGGCAACCACGCACCGAGGCACTAGTGGGCAACTGAACAGACACTGAGGCAGCCATACCAAATTGGCAGACCCAGCAGCATCCTAGCCAGAGAATAGTGTCAAACCAGTGGACCGTGAAATCCCCAGCCACAATGACTAAACATCAAAGGAAAGATAACAGAAATATGAAAAATCAAGAAAGTATACCACCAAAGAGTAATAACTCTCCTGCCCTAGATCCTATAGAACAAGAAGCCCTTGAAATGTCTGACGAGGAATTTTGAGTGATAATTCTACTAAGGAAACTAAATGAGATACAAGAAAGCTCAGCTAGACAACACGATGAAATGAGGAAAAGTATACAGGACCTGAAAGAAGAAATGTACAAGGAAATCAATACCCTGAAAAAGAATGTAGCAGAGCTTGCCGAGCTGAAGAATCCATTCAACAAAATAAAAAACACAACAGAGAGTTTAACCAGGAGGCTTGCAGAAGTAGAAGAGACAACTTCTGACCTTGAAGATGGGCTGTTTGAAATAACACAGGCAGACAAAAAAAAGAAAAAAGAATTAAAAACATTGAAGAAAATCTAAGAATGATATCAGACAAACTTAAGTGCTCAAATATCCGAGTCATAGGTATTCCAGAAGGGGGGAAAAAAGGAGATTGCATTGAAAACATATTCAATAAAATAGTGGCAGAAAACTTCCCAGGTATAGGAAAAGACACAGATCTTCAAATTAAGAAAGCTCAAAGAACTCCAACTGTATTAAATCCAAAAAGGTCTTCTCCAAGACATTTTATAGTCAAATTGGCAAAACTCAAAGACAAAGAGAGAATCTTAAAAGCTGCAAGAGAGAAGCATCAAATCACCTATAAAGGAGCCCCAATCAGACTAACATCAGACTTTTCATCACAAACCCTAAAAGGCAGAAAGGAAGGGGATGATTTATTCAAAATACTAAAAGACAGACATTGCCAGCCAAGAATACTCTACCCCACAAGGCTATCCTTCGGAAATGAAGGGCAAATAGTATATTTCTCAGATAAACAAAAACTGCAAGAGTTCACTACTCAACCACCCTTACAAGAACTTATCAAGGGAGTCCTGTGTTTGATACCTGAAAAATAACTACCACTGCCATAAAAACTCAAGAAAAATTAAAGCCCACTAGTAAAATAAAAATGCCAACAATGAAGAGAAAAAAAAAAGTTTATCTACAACCCAAGGAACCAATAAATACAGAAGACAAACAGTAAATCAGAAAGAAAGGGAAAAAAACACTTAACACATCCAAACAAAAATCAATAAAATGCTAGGAGTAAATCAACACTTTCCAATAACAACTCTTAATGTCAAAGGATTAAATTCCCCAATCAAGAGACACAGACTGGCTGACTGGATTAAAAAAGAGGACCCAACTATATGCTGCCTACAAGAGACCCACCTCACCTATAAAGACTCACACAGACTAAGAGTGAAAGGAGGGAGAAAGATTTACCATACAAACAGAAATGAAAAATGAGCTGGACTAGCTATTTTAATATCTGATAAAATAGACTTTAAACTAAAAACCATAAAAAGAGACAATGAGGGATACTACATAATCATAAAAGGATTGATCCATCAAGAAGATATAACAATCATAAATATATACACACCCAATGTCAGAGCAGCCAGATTTATAAAGCAAACTCTATTAGACCTAAAGAAGGAAATAGACACTAATACCATAATAGCAGGGGACCTGAACACCCCACTGTCAATATTGGACTGATCATCTAGGCCAAGAATCAGCAGAGAAACACAAGATCTAAACAACACTCTAGACCAACTGGACTTGGCAGATATCTACAGAACATTTCATGCAACAACCTCAGAATATTCATTCTTCTCATCAGCACATGGATCATTCTCCAGGATAGATCACATGTTAGGTCACAAATCAAGTCTCAATAAATTCAAAAACATTGGAATTATCCCATGTATTTTTTCAGACCACAATGGATTAAAATTAGAAATCAATAACAAATGAAATTCTAGAAACTATACAAACACATGGAAATTAAACAGCATTCTACTTAATGACATATGGGTCCAAGAAGAAATCAAACAGGAAATCAAAAATTTATTGAAACTAATGAAAACAATGATACATCATACCAAAATCTGTGGAATACTGCAAAGCAGTACTAGGGGGGAAACTTATCACATTAAATGTTTACTTCAGAAGAATGGAAAGATGGCAAATGAACACGCAAATACTTCACCTTAAAGAACAAGAAAAACAAGAACAATCCAAACCCAAAGATAGCAGATGGAAAGAAATCATTAAGATCAGAGCAGAACTTAATGAAATTGAAACCCAAAAAATGATACAAAAGATCAATGAATTAAAAAGTCAGTTTTTTGAAAAGATAAATAAAATTGACAAACCATTCGCATGGCTAACTAAAAAAAGAAGAAAGGAAACCCAAATAACAAAAATTAGAAATGGAAAAGGTGATATTACAACTGATACCTCTGAAATACAAGGAATCATTCAAGACTACTATAAACAACTATATGTGAACAGATTTTAAAATCTGGAGGAAATGAATAAATTTCTGGACACACACAAACTACCAAAACTGAGTCAAGAAGATGTGGAAAAACTGAGCAGACCAATAACAATAAAAGAGATTGAAGCTGTTATCAGAAGGTTCCCAACAAAGAAAAGCCCAGGACCAGATGGATTCACAGCAGAATTCTACCAAACATTCAAAGAGGAATTGACACCAATTCTCTACAAACTATTCCACAAGATTGAAACAGAGGCAATTCTCCAAAATTCATTCTATGATGCAAACATCATCCTGATACTAAAACCAGGTAGAGATACAACTAAAAAAGAAAACTACAGGCCAATATCCTTGATGAATACAGATGCAAAAATCTTCAATAAAATACTAGCTAACAGAATACAGCAACACATATGAAAATTATACACCATGATCAAGTGGGATTCTTCCCAGGGATGCAAGGTTGGTTCAACATACACAAATCAATAAATGTGATACACCATATCAATAAAATCAAACACAAGGACCATATGATCATCTCTATAGATGCTGAAAAAGCATTGGATAAAATTCAGCACTCATTCATGATAAAGACTCTCTATAAGGTATAGATGGAAAGTATCTCAACATAATTAAAGCCATATATGACAAACCCACTGCCAATATCATCTTGAATGGGGAAAAGCTGAAAGCTTTTCCTTTAAGAACAGGAACTAGACAAGGATGCCCACTCTCACCACTCCTATTTAACATAGTATTGGAAGTACTAGCCAGAGCAATCAGAGAAGAGAAGGAAATAAAGGGCATCCAGATTGGGAAAGATGAAGTCAAACTGTACCTGTTTGCAGATGACATGATCCTATATATCGAACAGCCTAAAACCTCTACAAAAAAAACTCTTGGAATTGATAAATGATTTCAGCACAGTAGCAGGATACAAAATCAACACACAAAAATCAGTAGCATTTCTATTCTCCAATAGTGAACTTGCAGCAACAGAAATCAAGAAAGCTTACACATTTACAATAGCCACTAAAAAAATAAAATACTTAGGAATAGAGTTAACCAAGGATGTGAAAAATCTCTGTAACAAGAACTACTAACCACTGCTGAGAGAAATTAAAGAGGACACAAGAAAATGGAAAGATATCCCATGCTCTTGGATTGGAAGAATCAACATTGTGAAAATGTCCATACTACCCAAAGTGATATACAAATTCAATGCAATCCCCATCAAAATTCCAATGACATTTTTCTCAGAAATCGAAAAAACTATCCAGACATTTATATGGAATAACAAAAGACCATGCATAGTCAAAGCAATTCGGAGCAAAAAAAATAAAGCTGGAGGCATAACACTACCTGACTTTAAACTATACTACAAAGCTATAATAACCGAAACAGCATGTACTGGCATAAAAACAGACACACTGATCAATGGAATAGAATAGAGAATCCAGAAATGAACCGACACACTTACAGCCATCTGATCTTTGACAAAGACACCAAGCCTATTCACTGGGGAAGAGACTGCCTCTTCAGCAAATAGTGCTGGGATACTGGATATCCATATGCAGGAGAATAAAACTGACCCATACCTCTCACCATATACTAAAATCAACTCAAAATGGATTAAAGAATTAAATATACACCCTGAAACAATAAAACTTCTTAAAGAAAACATAGGAGAAACACTTCAGGAAATAGGACTGGGCACATATTTCATGAATATGACCCCAAAAGCACGGGCAACCAAAGGAAAAATAAATAAATGGGATTATGTCAAACTAAAAAGCTTCTGTACAGCAAAAGAAACAAGAGAGTTAAAAGACAACCAACAGAGTGGGAGAAAATATTTGCAAAATTTACATCTGAGAAAGGATTAATATCCAGAATATACAAAGAACTGAAACAACTTTATAACAAAAAAACAACCCAATTAAAAACTGGGTAAAAGAGCTAAATAGGCATTTCTCAAAGGAAGATATACAAATGGCCAACAGACACATGAAAAAATGCTCAACATCACTCAGCATTTAGGAAATGCAAATCAAAACCACACGGAGATACCATCTCACCCCAGTTAGGATGGCTAATATCCAAAAGACTACGAATGATAAATGCTGGCAAGGTTGCGGAGAAAAAGGAAGTCTCATACATTGTTGGTGGGACTGAAAAATGGTGCAGCCTCTACGGAAAAGGGTATGGAGGTTTCTCAAACAATTGTAGATAGATCTACCATATGACCCAGCTATCCCACTGCTGGGAATAAACCCAGAGGAATGGAAATCATCATGTCGAAGGTATACATGTTCTCCAATGTTCATTGCAGCACTATTTACAATAGCTAAGAGTTGGAACCAGCCCAAATGTCCATCATCAGATGAGTGGATACGGAAAATGTGGTACATCTACACAATGGAATACTACTCAGCTATAAAAACGAATGAAATATTGCCATTTGCAACAACATGGATGGACCTAGAGAGAATTATATTAAGTGAAATGAGTCAGGCACAGAAAGAGAAATATCACATGTTCTCACTTATTTGTGGGAGCTAAAAATAAATAAATAAATACACAAATAATGGCGGGGGGAGGGAAGAAGACACAATAATTACAATTCCTTGAAGTTGATATGACAAGCAAACAGAAAGGAGATTGTGGGGAGGGAGGGGGGAGAGGAAGGAGGGAGGAAGGTTTTGGTAATGGGCCACAATAATCAACCACATTGTATATTGACAAAATAAAATAAAACTAAAAAAAAAAAGGTGAGAAATCCTATTATGGTAATTGAAAGGCGGGGCCTTGAATAGGTGATTAGATTTTAGGACAATGCCCTAGTGAGTGGATTAATAATGGTGGTCATGGGCATATTGCTGAGAGCTTCAAAAGCAGGGCATGTGAGAATCTCTCTCTGCTCCACCAGTCTGCCACATAAGATCCCTGGGTCACTATCACAACAACAAGGCTTTTACCAGATGTTTTCCCTGGACTTTGGACTTCCTAGCCTCCAAAACTGTAAGTAATAATTTTTTCTTATAAATTACCCAGTTCCAAGTATTTTTTTAATAAGCAACAGAAACAGACTAATACAGAAAATTGGTACTAGAGAAGTGGGGTGTTGCTTATAACCGATACTTGAAAATGTGGAAGCAGCTTTGGAACTGGTTAATGGGCAAAGGCTGGAAGAATTTGAAGGAGCAGGCCAGAAAAAGCCTAGCTGCTGGTGGGAGTTTAGAACACAAGAAAACCAGGGAAAGCTTGGAACTTATTGGAGACTGGGTAAATGGTGGTGAGCAGACCGCTGACAGAAATACGGACAGTACAGACCATTCTAAGGAGGTCTCAGATCGAAGTGAAAAGCATCTTATTGGAAACTGGGCAAAGATCACCCTTGCTATGAACTTGCAAGAAACTCGGCCGCATTCTGTTCATGCCCAAAAGTTTTGTGGAGTGTGGAACTGTAAGGTGCTAACCCAGGGTATTCAGTGGAAGAAATTTCTAAGCAGCAAAGCATTCAGGAAGCTGCACGGCTACTTGCAACAGCTTATGCTGAGTTATGGCAACAAAGGCATGATGAAAAGCTGGAATTTAAAAGGGAAGCAGAGTGTAAAGATTGAGAATATTTGCAGCCTGGCCATGTGGTACAGAAGCAGAGAGCATTTTCAGAAGAAAAATGCAATGGTGCAACCCAGTGATCCTTTGCTAATGAGATTAGTACAGAAGAAAGGGATTATTAAGAGAAGGGGAAAAAGGCCCTGAAGGCATTTAGAAGTCTCTGGACCCAACCCTTCCATTACAGGCCAAGAGGCCCAAGGAGACAGAATGGTCTCAGGCACAGGTCCAAAGCACCATCCACAGGTTCACTGCCCAGGGCCACCTTGGGAAGCTGCTCCTTACACCAGTACCTTAGCTAATTTGGCTGCTCCAGCTGTGGCTAAATTGGCCCCAGGTGTGACTGGACCTGCAGCTTTAGAAGACACAAGCCAGAAGCCTTGGCAGCATCCATGTGGTATTAGGTCTGCAGCCTCACAGAATTCCAGAGCTGTGGAGCCTTGGGAGCCTCCACCTCAATTTCAAAGGATGTACGTAAACATCTGGGGACTCAGGAAGAGATCTGTTGCAGGGGCGGAATCACCACAGACAGCCTTCACTAGAGCAATGCCGAGCAGAAATGTGGGGTCGGAGTTATAGCAGAAAACTCCCACCAGTGACATGTTTAGTAGAGCCATGAGAGTGGGACCACCATGGAGACTCCAGAACTGTAGATATACCAGCACAGGACATCATCCTGCAGGAGCTGAAGCATGGCTGGAGACCAGAAAACCACAGAAGCAGAACTGCCCAAGGACTTCATGCAGAGGACATCAAACACAGTCAAAGTACATGATTTGCTTTGAGATTTAATGCCTGCCCTGCTGGATTTCAGACTTGTTGGGACAGGGTTACACCTTTCTTTTGGCCTATTTCTCCCTATGTACCTTATACTTGTCGCACTGTTGTATTTTGGAAGAAGATAACTTGTTTTGATTTCACAGATGGGACTCTGAACTTTGGACTTTTGAATTGAAACAAGTTAAGACTTGGGGGATGAAATGAATGTATTTGTAAGTGAAAAGAACATGAGTTTGGGGGAACTGGGGAGGAATACAGTGGATTGAATGGTACCCCAAAGTCACTGAAGCTTAATCCCCACTGTAACTGTTGAGGGTGGAAAATCTTATTACGGTAATTAAAAGTGGGGCCTTGAAGAGAGGATTAGATTCTAGGACCATGCCCACGGGCATGGTGCTGATGGCTTTAAAAGGAGAGCACGTGAGATTCTAGGACCATGCCCATGGGCATAGTGCTGAGGGCTCTAAAAGGAGAGCATGTGAGACTCTAGAAACATGCCCATGGACATGGTGCTGAGGGCTTTAAAAGGAAAGCATGAGTCTCTTTCTCTCTGATCTGCCATTCTGCCATGTGAGATCCCTGGGTCACTGTCACCACCAATAAGGCCTTCTCCAGATATGTTCCCTGGACTTTGGAATTCCCAGCCTCTCAAACTATAAGCAATATTGTTTTCTTACAAATTAGCCATTTCCAGGTATTTTGTTATAAACGACAGGAATGGACTTAATACACCTGTGTTACATGATACATATTTCCCTATGAGCTATTAAAATTTTAATTTTCTTTTTTCAGTAGGTTCTAATCATTAATTGAGGCAAGCTCAGAGTTGGGAGAATGTGATAGGAAAGAAGGTAAAAATACAAACTTGCCCCTTGGACATCAATTTTTTTTTGAATTCACTTATATCTAGTGGTATTCAATTACATACTAAATTTCAATTAAATACTAATAATCTCAAGTATTTTAAGTGTTACTATAAGCAATAGATAAAAATTATAATAAGGCAAAACTATTACTGGTAGACTTAAAACTAAGTAAAAATCAATAACTGGAGAAAGAGGCTCGACCAAAGTTATAAGTTAAGTCAATAGCACACTGCCCTCCCTTCCAATCTGTGGTTGAAAGATGCCTACCTCCCACACAGAAGTGGAAAAAAGCAAAACCACCGAACCCCAGTTGTGTACGATCATGGGTACACATCATGTAAGAAGTTCTCTGTTCAAAATGAGCTTTGTTTTACCCCCATCTGTTCTCTGTTTCATAAAGAAGGGGAAAAAAGCAGACTTCCACATTTTATTCCAGATAACCCTTCACAACCAGAACTCTCAAAAATACCCTTCATACCTTAATTCCTCCAGAATAAAATATTGCCAAATCCTGAAGCTTCAATCATGGAAATTAGTTCTTGGATACCTCTGGACCATCTACCTGCTAAGATGACTGCAGAGTACCCAGAGAATTCCACAGGGGCTACACACAACAGACAAGGCCCTGGAGCTTGGGAAGAAAGTGCAGCCTCTTTGTTCCCCCCTCTCCTTTTCCACCCACTTGCAGATTGTCCTAAAGAGCTGTATACTTTTTCCCTCTCTTCTACACAGTTTCTTTCTTCCATTAAAGCCAATATACAGGGACCAGAGTGCTTGTATTAGTTCTTTTCTGTTGCTATAATAGAATACCTGAAACTGGGTAATTTAGAAAGAACAGAGGTTTATTTGGCTAACAATTCTGGGACAGCTGCATTTGGCTCAGGCTTGAGGCTGCTTCTACTCATGGCAGGCAGACAGACAGCAGGTACAAGCACATCACATGGCGAGAAGAAGCAAGGGGGGGTGGTGCCAGGGTCCTTTAAACGGCTTTAATGGGAAATAACAGAGTGAGAACTCACTACCCCCACACCCCAGGGACAGCATTAATTCATTCAAAAGGGATCTGCTCCCATGACCCAAACAGCTCCCAACGCTGCCACATTGGGGATAAGATTTCCACATGAGCTTTGGGGGGACAACACATCCCAACTCTATCAGTGCTCAGATCCAACCCCCATGCCCTTATCAAAATACCACAGAAGGGGATCTAACCCCAACAACCATAATTCCTTTTAGCTTTAAGAATATAACATTTCCCTACCTCATTATATTTCTACTAAGCCTTTGAAAGCAAAGCTTTCCCTTAAACAGAGCAGCTGGGCTGATCACCTATGATAAGACAGGGATGTCACCAAAAGTCTGGGCTCCCAGCTGCCATGGAATTACCAATAACTCCCAGCTCCACTTGTTCTGGGCTCTCTTGTTCTTTACCATTACACCTGTCTTCTATCTATGGGTGTTAGGGGACCCCCAAATGCTATCAAAGTGCCTAATTCAACCCCACTCCTTGTCTTGATGTGCTGGTTACAAAACAATGTCTATGTCTGGTCCAGCCTCCTTCTTCCTCAATAGACTTTTACTCTGTCACTTCGGTCACATATGAGTCTAAGTAGCTTGTCACCCAGTGGAGGAGGTAAAAATTATTCCATGGTTATTGAGACTCAATATGATTTTTAAGCCTTGACTGGCAACATCATTATATTCAACAAAATGCAGAGGTGGTGCAGTAAAACTAAGGAAGGAACTAAAGAATTTCCCTACAATTCTCACTGAAAATGTAGAAGCAATGGTTTTAGATACCTTCATTCTCCAAACTTTAGGAAGAAATGTTTTTTTAAATGAGTAAACACTGACATAAAGTTGTAATTTTGTCCTAAAAAAGTGTTAATTTGCTTTAGATCATTGCTTCTCAGTACTTTTTGGAGCACAGAGATTATGACTTTTTAAAATTACGGACACTACAGAGTTGTTCTACTGAATGGTAAGGCTCATCTTCATGAACTTGAACTATGCCTCATTCCTCTGTCCAATAACAACTCTCCTTTTCTGAGCAGTTGTTTTACATGAGGCACTGGTCTAAGCAATGCATACATCTCATTTTATCTTCACAACTGCCCTGTGAATTAAATACCGTTATTTTCCCAACTTTACAAATGAGGAGATTATTTAAAAGACAGAGCAAATACCTGAGGTCACACATCTTGTTAGTGGCAGAATGGGATTTGAACTACGGATTCTAGTGTTAAAGCTCTCTCTGAGCCCTGCAGTGTTCAATGCTTCCAGAGATTCTGAGATGAAAATCTCTGCAAAGCGTCCAGAAAAAGTGTTAGCATGCATGCAAGCGAGTGTGTGTGTGTGTTTCTTGACTTTCTCCAATCTGATTTCATGCTTCTGTGTTATAAAGGAAATTACAAAATAATGAAGGTCATTACCAAGAGGCTGATTTGAATAGGTGTACCACTCCAAGTTATACATTATTGTCTATAGCTACAATAGGCATTCCAACACCTGCACAGTGACCTGGGAGATTTTCTCCAAGGACTGACTTTCGCTGGGCAAGAGAGAGAGACATGTGAGGAAGAGACTAACGAGATCTCTGCCCTGCAGTGTTAAGGTGTAGCCTTCAAGATGGACTGTCAACTTAAGAGCAATTCTAGCTCAGTTTGCCTTTTAGATCTAAAAACATAACTTCATATTTCAGCAATAATAAAGTATATTTTAATCTTATTGACACAAACAGAATGAATTTGATGTTTACTGCAGGATAAAACCATTATTCTAGTACACACTGAGCGATATGATAAAAGGCACCAACCATGCTCACTTTCCCTGTTTGTTATTCATAGTCAGATTCTGAAAGAATAACACAGATGAAAACTTACCTTTTCTTTAAATACTTCTTCGTCCCATCTCTGAAGGCTTAAAATGGAATCGTTCATCATTTTCTCTTTGTACATGTTTATTTTTTCTTTCTCAATTACATAAGCATTACTAGTCAGAAGAATGCACTTGCTACCTCTTGCTCTTCCTCTGCCTATCAGAAAATAAATATTTCATTTGTCATCTTTGACTTAAAACTCTAACACAACCTGAGAATACGTAAACAAAGGGATAGAAGTATTCCTGAAATTCAACTTTGGCTCACTGGATTCTGCTTTCTAGGGAAGTGAGCTGTTAAAAGTAGACTCAAATGTAGGTGTGCACCTGCATGTTAAACATGTGAATAAACTAGTAGGCTCACCTTAGACTGGCTTTCTCAGGGTATCCATCAATGCAATGTGATCGGACAGTCTTATTATCAGAAACACTGCTTTATAAATATTCCAACATAAACCCTCAGTATGAAGTATAAAGGCTCTACAATGAATAATAAACATATCCTCCCTCAAGAGTCTTCTAGGCAATGGGAAAATGAAATATGTTCACAACCACCAGAACATAGGTGGAAAATTATAAGGACTATTACAAAGATAGATATAAAGGGTTATGGACATTCATAAGAGAGATTATTGCCAGCTGGGGGAATTAGGGTCAGGTGATATGGTGGAAGGGGAAAAGGTACAAGGAAAGAGTAGCAATACATGAGTAATTCCTTCAAAAAGCAATAAATGATAAAGTCAGTTTGGCTGAAGTAGATAATGAACAAAAGGGAAGAATGGGAAATAAGGTTAAAAAGATAAGTGGGTGCCAAATGTTGAAAACTCTTTAACATCAAGCAAATTGGGGAACCACTGGAGTGTCTATACAGGGAAGTGACATGCTCAGAGTTGTTTTTCAGGAAAAGTAATGTGGCAGCTATTCTTATGGAAATTGGAAAAAGGAGAGGAGACTAGTTAGGAGACCATCTTGTCCAGGTAAGACAGAAAAACTCTCGGGTATCTCTTCTGGAATACAAGGAGCCCACCAGCACCACAAGCACAACCATGAAAGGTCCACATGTTGACTAGCAAATCCTCAATCCAAGTTGGAATCATCCTTCCAGAAATGTCAGTCAGTGATAGGCAAGAAAGCAGTATTATTGTGATCAAAACTGGGTACATGTTAGTGGACAAAACTGTAACCAACCAATCTTGACCAAGTAAGTCACTTCTAGGGCCAATGATACCAGAGTCCACTGTGCCTGCCACTGGTCACATACTCAACCCTGGCTCAGTAAAGGCGAAAGGCCAGAATGATAGACATACCCACAAATCAGATAAAATGGAAGCCATATAGGAATGGCACCAAAGCTCCTCTTACCTCTGGTTTGGATCATTTTGATGACGTTGCCCACATACTCATACAGGATGACCAGATTGCACTGAGCAATGTCAATGCCTTCATCAGCAACCGAGGTGGCAATCAGGATCTTGTTATCTCCGTTGGTTCTGAACGTGTCCAATACACACTTCTGTGCTGGGAGGGTCATTCCTGTGTCAGAGTAAGAGTGCATTATAAAACTCACTAAAGAGAGACTTTCTCCTTGAAAAAATAGCTACTAACTATGGAATGATTATTACATGTAAAAATATCCACAGCAAATACTCAAACCTTTACATGTATATAGGGGTTTACAGTGGTAAGTGCTTTACAACAACCCTAGGCAGTAAGGTCTATTCCTATGCCTGTTTTAGAGAGGGCATTTAGGGTGGCCTCTAACAGCTTGAACTCTGCCATAAGACTGCCTGAGTTCAAATCTCAGCTTTGGCACTTACTACTTATGTAGCTTCAGCCATGTTATCCCAAAACAAATATGGAGTATTTTGTAAATAAATCTACAGCTAATACTCACATCTTTACATATATATAGGGGTTTACAGCTGACTAAACATTTTCACATCTACTCTTCACAAAGCGTTTTTAGGTCAATGGGGCAAGTGTTATGATTCCCCTTATAGATTAGGGCCTTAAGGTTCCAGAGGTGTGGTAAACTGACAGGCTAGCAAGCGGCAGTGAGGCCTTGACCTTAAGTCTAGGACCCAAACAGTGTGCACTATTGGGGTGTCAGCATCCCCTCCCACTCCTGTTCTCTAAGAATCCTTCCCTGCCACACCCACAGGGGTAAAACCCTGGATAGCTACAGTTACACAATGTTTGTCTATGAAAGAGACAAAGCTATCTGTTCACGAAGCCCTGTATCTTTCTTCTGCTGGGTACACAGCTAAATCACACTTCCCAGCCTCCCTTGCAGTTAGGCGGGGCTTTGTGACTTAATTCTCATTGGTGGCATGTAGGCAGAAGTAATGCATGTCTCTTCCAAACCTGACCCCTAAAAATTGTCCATGATCTTGTTATTCTCATCAGTGGACTGGATAAGGTCACAGTGGAGGACTCTGAGATCTCCTGGGATGGCAGGAGTCATACAAGGAATGAGCCTGGGTCCCTAAGTGAGTGGAGGTGTGTGGAAGAGAGCCCCCAGCTCCTCCTATCTATACTTGGACTGTGATTAAGCAAGCAATAACCTTATTTGTTACATGCCTGAGATTGTGGGGTTGTCTGTTGGAGCAACTAGGTTACCCTGACTTATAAAGAGACTGTTCCCCTGTCTGGAGCTACTGGATTGAAATACGCATTTGAACCATGTTGGGCAAGATTTTCCCTCTTGGAATCTGAAATTGGGATTTGGAGACAGGTAGTAAATGGAGAAGGTGTGGAGTAGTCATGAGTGGAGAAGCAAAAGAGCAACCTGTAAAGGGAAAAGAATGAAGCAGATCTGCAAGATTCAGGTGACTTTCCAGTCTCAGTTACAATTGTCCATGAAGCCCAAGTGTACTTCCTGATCATGGGTTATGTGGAGCCCTGATTATCCTTGCAGCCAGCCCTACATATCCTTGGACTAGCCTAGGTGGGTTTCTATTAATTGGGGGAAGGAAAGGATCTTGACTAAGAGAGCCACATACTGCCTTCTAATATCCTATAATCTTGGAGGCTAAATTTAAATTGTCTGAATACAGAGTGAAGTGAGGACTTAATCATCAGCCAGTTCGTGTGATCATGACAAACACCCAAAATAGTGGCTCAAAGAATATGCACACCAAAGGTTAAACTTTATGGGTCTCAAAGACCCATCTACATTTATGTATTAGTTGAATCACTTCTGCTCTCCACTTCACTCTTACAGGGCAGACCTGTAGAGGATTCTTAAAGCATATGTACCTCACAGGGCCTGGCTTTCCAAAGCCCTGCAGTTTTAAATATTGACCTTGCAGAGGACTGGAAATTTTCCTCAGGCTATAAAGTCTCTGGTGTAAGACAAAGATTTGTGGCACAGCAAGGTTTCTTGCTCAAGGACAGACAGGTTACTGCTTGATATGTGTAGATACTGGAAAATTGTGGAGGGAGAAGGAATGTTTGCTAAGATCAAGCTGCTGTTGACAGGACCACTTAATTGTCTACTGGAATGTCATCTGGCTTGTTTCACTGAAAGTTACCAGCCTATATTGTTAAACTATAATCCCACCTATGTTCTCTTCCTATAACTTCCTGGTCTGGAAAATAAATGCAGGAAGAGAACCCAATTCATGGTTAATTTCCCAAGGAAGGGATGCCTCTCACTGGAGCATTCCCAAGGGAAGTTAACCACTTCGGGGTCTCTCACTGCTCAGAAGAGATGGGCTTTGAGTAATCCTTTGCATCTCTGTCACCCAGGGGAAGTGGGGTGACAAAACTGTGGGGGGCAAAGCAACACAAAGCAACACAGACTCACCTCAGACAGGTAGAGAAAGGTACCCTCCTTTACCTAGCTGGCAGTGGGCTCTCAGAGTTTGTAGAAACATCTTTTGTAGTTTATGAATTATTTATAATTCAAAGTCATGAAAATTAAAGTGCAGCCATTTTTGGTTTTAGAAAATACATTGTGGACCACTATATAAATGGTCTGTATGTGAACAGCTAATATTTAACATATGCTGAGCACTCACCATATGCCACGCACTGTTCTAAGCCAAGAGTTGGCAAACTTTTTCTGTAAAGGGTCAGATGGTAAATATTTTAGTCTCTGTGGGCGATACTGTTGCAACCACTCCACATCACCTAATGCGTGATCATAGCGTGAGAGCAGCCACAGACAACACATGAATGAATGAGCATGACTGTGTTCCAATACAATTTTTTTATTGACACTGAAATTTGGATTTCATATACGTTTTACATGCCATGAAATATTCTTTTGATTTTTTTTTCAACTGCTTAAAAATGCAAAAGTCATTCTTAGCAAGGGTTATATTTTTAAAAGGCAGTAAAAAAAATAAAAAATTTAAAAAGGCAGTAAACCAAATTTTGCTATTCCCATTATCCCTATGAGCTAAATGCTATTATCATTCTTCCATTTGACAGATGAGAAAAGTAAGCTATAAAGAGGTTTAAGTAACCTGCTTCTTCAAAATAGGAAATCAAGAAAGGGAAACAGAAAAGGAAATTTGGACACATTCACACTTAGCAAACTAAATTTTTGCTTTTTTACCTGAAGCTTTTTGTAAAAGCTCACAAACAACTTTTCTAATTTTTAGTGAAAGGAAGAGGAGCAGACCAGAATAAAATTCAACCAAAATCATTTTAATTCCCTAGTAAATTAAGTTTAACTCATTTGGTATAGAGTTCACACTGATATACTGAGAAAAAGAATTTCAGTGTTCACCTCAGAGCTAGTATAATTTACAAAATTTCCAAATTTTTCTAATATACTACCAAAATCTTTTTTCTTTTTTTTTTTGGCAGCTGGCTGGTAAAAGGATCTAAACCCTTGACTTTAGCATTATAACACTACGTTCTAACCAACTGAGCTAACTGGACAGCCCCTAAAATCTTGATATATATTTTGTTAAGGCCAAAACAATTTCTTTTCACTGTCATCTTTTACTAAACAATGAGCATCTCTAGGACAGATATCATACTTCATTAATTTCTGAATTTCTTTATCCATTCATTTTATCAATCAAACATTTATTCAGGAATTATGGTTCGTCAGATAAGGATACAGTAGTTAAAATGTCCATTTTTATCCACAACAAGCTCATATTTTGTGGAAAAAGGATAGAAATAGGAAGCTATAATTCAGCATGATGCTCTATGAAATGGATGCTACAGGGATTTGGAGGAAGACATCTCTTCCAGTTTTAGGAGTTTGGGGAAGGCTGGTTGGCAGAAGTACAATATCTGGCACAGAGCAAGTTCTAAGTAGTGTTGTTGGATGGATGGATAAAAGAACAAACAAGAAAATATTTTCTGAAGGTCTATATGTGGAGGAATAACAAAGTCTGAAAATCAAGTTAGACTCATGTTGAAGTCAGATTGCAGAGAACACTGAATTCCACCTGCAATAATGTGTATTGGACTTCATTTGGTAAGCCACTTTTAAAGATCTGAATCTACTTTTTGTATTCATGAAGTTTAAAAATTTCATAAGGGTAAAGAGGAAGGGTGATGACTAAGGACTGACAGGATGGGTATGAGGGGAGGTTGCTTATTATAAACAACACCAAATAGGAAGACCAGAGTGAGGACCCATCCCTGCCAATCACTGAGGGGCAGGGAGCACAGCTGTGAGAACGTCAAGATGAGGGCTGGCCACCTAGATCCTCCCAGATGATAACAGGGGCAGCCTTTATCTTGGACCACACAAGCTAGACTTCCAGATTGTCTGCATGGATTTTTTTTTTAATTGTAAAATATATAATACACACAAAAGCTGTATAATCTACCTTTTAAAGAATAACAATGAAATAGAAACAGAACATTTTGATTTCTAGTTAACCTTAATGAATTGATTAAGAATTGGAGCAGGAGAATGATGTGTTCAAACAGCATTTAAAAAATAATTTCAACTTTGTCTGCAGGACATATGAGATGAGGCAATGTCTACAAGGAAAGAGACTAGTGTAGTTTTTGGTAGTTAAGCATTGTGATGGCCTTTCGATGTGTCAAGTTGTCTAGGCTGAACTATAGTTCCCATTTATTCATCTAGGTGTTGCTATGAAGGAATTTTGCAGATGTGTTTAAAGTCTTTGATCAGTTGGCTTTAAGTTACATCAAAAGGAAGTTCATTCTATGTGGGCCTAACCCTTTTAAAACAGGTCTTATTCATTCCCTGACCTCAGAGATTACAAACAGCTCATGCCTGTGGGGTTCCAGCCTGTTCCTGATCTCTCCTTCCTGAACACCTGAACTTCCTGAACACAGACTATTTTTGCAATCCCAATAACATAAGCCAATTTCTTGTAAAAAATCTGTGTGTATGTATGTGTACATATTATACATACACATACACACCATATACATATTTATAATCTCCTACTAGTTTTGTTTCTCTGGCTGAACCCTGACTGATAGAAGACTTTAAAAAGAATTTTAATATATTATATATATTCTTATATACATAGTATACTAAATCTGATTCACTATATATAAATACCTATGTTCTGATCTGTTTTGCCACGTCCAGTCAATGTGCCAGGTTTTAAAAAGCTGAGTTTAGAATTTTCTTCAATCCATTTCTTTAAAGCCTGAAAATGAAAAGCAATGGTAAGTTGGACGCCAATTGTAAAACATGTATATTAATTCAATATTGAAATATATGCAAAAACGAAAAAACTTAAAGTTAATATTCATACAGTTTTCAGATTGACAAACTTAAGGAATTGAACTTTATGCAACAATTAGCTGTAATGGTACAGATCTTTGTGACCTGATATAGTTTAATCTTCAAGATATTTTTTAAGTGAAAAAAGCAAAGTCCAGAATAGTGGGTGCATAGAATTAATAAATGAGTTCAGCAAGATTGATGGACACAAGATCGATATACATAAATCAATTGTATTTCTACATACCAGCAACAAACAATTGGAATTTGAAAAGTTTTAAAAGTACCATTTACAACAGCATCCAAAAAAATTAACACCTAGATATAAGTCTACCAAAATATGTGCAGAATCTCTATGATGAAAAGGGCAAAACACTGATAAAAGAAACCAAAAAAGATGTGGCAGGTAGCCCTCAATGATCTTCGCCCCCTGTATTCAGATCCTTGTGAAATACCCTCCTGACTGTGAACTGGACTTAGTGACTTGCTTCTAATGAATAAAATACAACAGACATGAAGAAATATCACTTTCCAGATGAAATTATAAAATGACTATGGCTTCCATATTAGGCACTCTCTCCCAATCTCTCTTGGATCACTCACTGTAGGGAAAGCCAGCTGTCTTGTTGTGAGGTAACCCTATGGAGAGGCCCACATGAGTGAACTTAGAAAGCACATCTTCTGAGGCCTACCAAATAGCCTGTTAAGAGAGCGTGGAAGTTGATCTTCCCCAAGTCAAGCCTGGGGATGACTGCAGCCCCTGCTAACACCTTGACTGCAGCCTTTTGGGAGATTTTGAGCCAGAAACACCCAGTTAAGTTGTTTCCAGATTCCTGATCCACAGATTCTGTAAGATAATAATTTTTGTTGTTTCCAGACACTAAGTTTTGGGGTAATTTGCTGCTCAGCAATAGATGACTAATACAGAAGCCCTACATAAACGAAGAGATGTAATATGATCATGGATTGTAAGACTCAATATTGTTAAGATGTAATTTCTCCCCAGTTTTATCTATAGATTCAATGCAATCCCAGACAAAATCCCAGAAGACTTTTTCACAAATGTGGACAAGCTGATTCTAAAATGTATATGGAAAGGCAAAAAAAATAGCTAAAACAACTTTGAGGGAAAAAAAAAAGTTGGAGGACTCATGCTGCCACATTTCAAGACTTACTATAAAGCTATTCTACTCAAGAGAGTGTGTATGGGTGAAAGGAAAGATGTATAGATTGATGGAATAGAATAGAGAATCCAGAAATAGATTTATGCAAATAGTCAACTGATTTTTTTTTTTAAGTTGCAAAGGCAATTCAAATAGAGAAAAGATAGTCTTGTCAAACGTGCAGTTTTGGAACAATTCAACATCCATATAAAAAAGAAAAAAAGAAAGCATCTCAACCCATACCTCACAACTTACACAAAAATTAATTCAACATGGATTGTAGAGCTACAAAACTTCTAGATGATAACAGAGAAAATCTTTGTGACCTGTGTAAGCAAAGAGTTCTTAGATACACAGGCAAAATCCATAAAAGAAAAAAATTAAAAATTGGACTTTGTCAAAACTTTCAACTTTCAATCTGCAAAAGACACTATTAAGAGAATGAAAAGACAAGCCACAGACCAGAAGAAAATATTTGCAAGTCACATTTCTGACAGAGGGCTTTTCTCTTAGAATGTAAAAAAGAACTCTCAAAAACTCAACAATAAGATGATTAACAGCCCAATTTTAAAATAGGCAAAAGGTCTGAACAGACACCTAACCAAAGAACATATATATAGATGGCTAATAAGTATATGAAAGATGTCCAACCATACTAGCCATTAGTGAAATGCAAATTAAAACCCTAGTGAGACACGAATTTTAGCCATTCTATGGCTAAAATTAAAAAATTGACAAAAGGTACAGAAGAGGACAAAGTGCTTGCTCTTCACATATCAAGATATTATAATCTAGAGTGATTAAGACAGTAGGGTTTTAGTGTAAGGATAAACAAAGAATTAGAAAAGAATAGAGAATCCAGAAACAGACCCACACATACATGGATACTTGATTGCAGAGTAGTGGAGAAAGGACAACCTTTTCAATAAATGGTGGGTCAATCTGTCATCTACAAGGAGGAAGAAAGCTTACATCCACAAGTGCTCTGGTTTTCACAAAGAGAATGGTTCTTGACTCTGGGTTTAAGTGGTACTCCTCTTGCAAGACGAAACAGAGGTCTTTGAGTTTAGGGTTCTCATTGCTGGGATCCACAGAAATACTTTCTAGTTCCTGTAGCTTTTCTGCAAATGAGAAACATTTTATAAATGGCTTATAAATTCTAAAAATGTAGAACACAATGTGACCTTTTGTGATAGTTCTAACGGTTCATTAATTGCTCAATGTTTGACCAGAATTTTATGAGTAATAACCACCAATTTAAATTGGCACAACCTTTTAGGAAGGCAATTTGGCAATACCCATCAAAATAAAAAGCTCATACATCCTTTGATCCAATAATTCTCCACCTAGGAATATGAGACATAGTTATATTTAGAAAACTACTGATGACACATCCAAGGATATTCACCATACTATTGTTAGGAACATAAAAGAAAAATAGAAAACAACCTAAATACCCAACAATAGGGAAACAATTCAACAGATCATGGGCTATGCATTTGATGTTAATATAATGTGGCTGTTAAAATTAATGAGGGAGCTGTTTGTATGCTGATATGGAAAGATCTCAAAGATATTTTAAGTTAAAAAATAAAGGTACAAGGACAGTGTGTTCACTATGATCCCACCTTTAATATATATATATATATCTCCACCTTTAAAATATATATATAGTTAGTTAGTTAGTTATAAAACAGTAGTGTGCTGGGGCCTGATCATACCAGAGGATGAGTCAGTTGTTTATAAAATAGCATGCTACTGTTCATCTGTCTGTAGCACTAGTTCAATGACATCATACTAGTGGCTTGAAATTGACTACAGTATACCACGGAAATCAAGAAATACTAAAAAATCAAGATTGTTGACAGTTTAGACTTATGAAAGTTATAGAGAAAATAATAATGCAGATTAAATTTAGCTATTACATTGTGAATAGCACAAAAAAATGAGAAAATATCTTCCAAGTGTCTGAAAAACTATTATCGAATTCAGTAAAAAAGCTGTTCACATCATTGACAAACAAGTGAAGTTCCAACATATGTCTTTGTTGTTTCATTTTCATCTTACTCCTAACGTTAGTGAAAATATATACCAACATCCAAATCAGAACTACACATTTGTCTGTTGTAACCAGTGATTAGCTATGAATACAAGAGTTCCGCAAAAACCACCAAAAGCATTCTATGAGAACTAATTGGCTATATGAAATTTATTATAAAGAAAATATTTTTATTGTTTGTAAATTGTGTGCTAAAATCCTCTGTTATCAATAAAAGTTATAATAAACAGATGTGCATATATACGCATGCATTTTTTTCCCCAGAGAGCTGGTTGTCCAACACACCACTGGTTACACATATGCATAGTAAATATTTCAGTATAGGTGAAAAAAAAATTATTAGCAGCGATTACCTCTGGAAAAAGGAATTCAAAAGAGGGGAAAGGGAAAGTTACTTTTCATTTAATATCTTTCTGTATTTTAATTAATATGAGGGCAGTGAGATTATGGTTAATTTTGTTTTCTCTTTATATAGAAATATATATAAATTACAGTCATTTTAATATCATTAAAACTTTTTTGTATTTTTTAAAACTTCATAAAATTAATAAAAGTTAAACAAAAAGAATGCTACTATTTGAAATTGTATGGGAAGTACCCTTTGTAAATCCTACTATTTTTCATTTTTCCAATTAGGAAATGTCACAAACAACAGAATCTTTCCATAGGTACTAGATTTCACTGAAGCAAAGAAGTCCTACCATCCATAATGTCTTCTTAAATCCAGAACAACCTCCGAAGCACCACCAAACTTATGTATGCTAAATACAGTACCATATACGTAAGCTGCCACCCAAGTCACCAGACTCCAACGGATTCCTCTGAAAATACCACCTACCATCAAATCTCCGAGTAAGATCTTGCTCGATCTCATTAAATCCTGCTGCTCGGACTTGGCTGAAGAAGTCTTTCAAGTAATCCAGGGCATCTTTCATTCGCGCGTGCTCATTGATAATGAGGGCATCATTATATTTCTGTTTCAAATGAAAACTGAGTTTCAATATGTTTCCAATGTCTAACACATTCACTGTTCTTAAATTCAATTAGGTGTACTTAATAGGAGACCAGTTTCAACAAAACCTTTCTCAAGTCTATTCCAACTTAGCTTTTTTAAGATTAATGGTCCCTAATAGTTCTGGAATAAAACCTTAGAATCAAATACCATTTGAAAAAAATCTCAATTAGCCAGAAGCATTAGTTAATTAGAATCACTTTGGATTCTAGAATGCTACCTTAGAAAAGAAAGAGAAAACTACATGAAAAATGCTTATCAAAGGTTACAGAACAATAATTCTTTACAAACTATTCCAAAAGATTGAAACGGACGCAAATCTCCCAAACTCATTCTATGAAGCAAACATCATCCTGATACCAAAACCAGGTAAAGATATAACCAAAAAAGAAAACTACAGGCCGATATCCTTGATGAATATAGATGCAAAAATCCTCACTAAAATACTAGCAAACAGAATACAGCAACACATACGAAAAATTATTCATCACGATCAAGTGGGATTCATCCCAGGGATGCAAGGTTGGTTCAACATACGCAAATCAATAAATGTGATACACCATATTAATAAACTCAAACACAAGGACCATATGATCATCTCTATAGATGCTGAAAAAGCATTTGATAAAGTTCAGCACTCATTCATGACAAAGACCCTCTATAAGTTAGGTATAGAGGGAAAGTATCTCAACATAATTAAAGCCATATATGACAAACCCACTGCCAATATCATCCTGAATGGGGAAAAGCTGAAAGCTTTTCCTTTAAGAACAGGCACTAGACAAGGATGCCCACTCTCACCACTCCTATTCAACATAGTGTTGGAAGTACTAGCCAGAGCAATCAGAGAAGAGAAGGACATAAAGGGCATCCAGATTGGAAAAGATGAAGTCAAACTGTCCCTGTTTGCAGATGACATGATCCTATATATCGAACAGCCTAAAACCTCTACAAAAAAACTGTTGGAATTGATAAATGATTTCAGCACAGTAGCAGGATACAAAATCAACACACAAAAATCAGTAGCATTTCTTTTCTCCAATAGTGAACATGCAGAAGGAGAAATCAAGAAAGCCTGCCCATTTACAATAGCCACCAAAAAAATAAAATACTTAGGAATTGAGTTAACCAAGGAGGTGAAAAATCTCTATAATGAGAACTACAAACCACTGCTGAGAGAAATTAGAGAGGATACAAGAAGATGGAAAGATATCCCATGCTCTTGGATTGGAATAATCAACATAGTGAACATGTCCATATTACCCAAAGTAATCTACAAATTCAATGCAATCCCCATCAAAATTCCAAAGACATTTTTCTCAGAAATGGAAAAAACTATTCAGACATTTATATGGAACAATAAAAGACCACGAATAGCCAAAGCAATGCTCAGCAAAAAAAATAAAGCTGGAGGCATAACACTACCTGACTTTAAGCTATACTACAAAGCTATAATAACCAAAACAGTATGGTACTGGCATAAAAACAGACACACTGACCAATGGAATAGAATAGAGAATCCAGAAATCAACCCACACACTTACTGCCATCTGATCTTTGACAAAGGCACCAAGCCTATTCACTGGGGAAGGGACTGCCTCTTCAGCAAGTGGTGCTGGGATAACTGGATATCGATATGCAGGAGAATGAAACTAGATCCATACCTCTCACCGTATACTAAAATCAACTCAAAATGGATTAAGGATTTAAATATACACCCTGAGACAATAAAACTTCTTAAAGAAAACATAGGGGAAACACTTCAGGAAATAGGACTGGGCACAGACTTCATGAATACGACCCCACAAGCACGGGCAACCAAAGGAAAAATAAACAAATGGGATTATATCAAACTAAAAAGCTTCTGCACAGCAAAAGAAACAATTAACAGAGTTAAAAGACAACCAACAGAGTGGGAGAAAATATTTGCAAAATATACATCTGACAAAGGATTAATATCCAGAATATATAAGGAACTCAAACAACTTTACAAGAAGAAAACAAGCAACCCAATTAAAAAATGGGCAAAAGAGCTAAGTAGGCATTTCTCTAAGGAAGATATCCAAATGGCCAACAGACATATGAAAAAATGCTCAACATCACTCAGCATCCGGGAAATGCAAATCAAAACCACATTGAGATACCATCTAACCCCAGTTAGGATGGCTAAAATCCAAAAGACTATGAACGATAAATGCTGGCGAGGCTGCGGAGAAAAAGGAACTCTCATACATTGTTGGTGGGAATGCAAAATGGTGCAGCCTCTATGGAAAACGGTATGGAGGTTCCTTAAACAATTGCAAATAGATCTACCATACGACCCAGCCATCCCACTGTTGGGAATATACCCAGAGGAATGGAAATCATCAAGTCGAAGGTATACCTGTTCCCCAATGTTCATCGCAGCACTCTTTACAATAGCCAAGAGTTGGAACCAGCCCAAATGCCCATCATCAGATGAGTGGATACGGAAAATGTGGTACATCTACACAATGGAATACTACTCAGCTATAAAAACGAATGAAATACTGCCATTTGCAACAACATGGATGGACCTTGAGAGAATTATATTAAGTGAAACAAGTCAGGCACAGAAAGAGAAATACCACATGTTCTCACTTATTGGAGGGAGCTAAAAATTAATATATAAATTCACACACACACATACACACACACACACACAAACCGGGGGGGGGGGGGAAGAAGATATAACAACCACAATTATTTGAAGTTGATACAACAAACAAACAGAAAGGACATTGTTGGGGGGGAGGGGGGAGGGAGAAGGGAGGGAGGTTTTGGTAATGGGGAGCATTAATCAGCTACAATGTATATCGACAAAATAAAATTTAAAAAAAAAAAAAAAAATACAGAACAATAATAAAAGCAAATAAACCTGCCTAATAGTTCAGACATTCAACTTAACATACACTGCAGCCGTTACTAAATTGTAAATACATCTATTCAGAATAATGGCACTGATCACCTGCACCAAATATTCAAAAAGCTAATTAAAATTCTATAAGTGCATGCTAATCAAATGCATTTTAAAATATTTTCAATGGCATGATAAGCAGAGGGGGCAGCTGTTACTGTTGTTCCTTAACTTCTCAGTTAACTAGAGACCCCTGGATTTCTGAGCATGTGGCTTTGAAAACATACGGTGGAATAAGGTAAGAAAACATGTGCTTCAGGAAATGGCAACAGGACCCATTTACTGAACTGTAAAGATGGCTGTCAATAGTCACACATTTAGAATAATGCTCTCTTATCACCACCCAATTTTTTCCAGCCATGTCAATTATGAGAATGACGAAGGCACGGCACAGAATATGAACCTTTGTTTCAGTCCTGTTGCCTTCAGTGTTAAGTTTCAGAAAGCAAATTAAAGTGATTCTAAATGAGACAACTTTTGGAGCTTGCTTCATAAGAACCTTCTGGGAGGGTTCTTAAGCAAGCTCTGGGGGACAAAATGAGAAGTTGATGTTCTCTCATCTGCTACAGTGCAGCTTCCAGTAGGTGCCACGACTAAAATATGCCTTCCAAAAGAAGGAACATACCCGCAAATGTGAAGTGTACAAAAACAGTGCTTTACAAATCCTGCTCTCTTCATCTTTGTCTTGCATCTGAAACACCACGCATGCTTTCTGAACTGCAACAATCCACTGTTCATATCTCTGTGTTCCAAATTCCCTATTTTGAATTTGAGACAGGTTTTCTGGAAAAAAAAAAGTTTTTCACTGTGCCATATGGCCAGTCATTTAAGTTTCTAAATATGCCTCATCCTCCAATTTTCTTTCTTACTCTCTGTAAACAGGGTATTCCCCTTTGAATAGACTTGAGTTTTCAGCAGTGTATCTGTGTATATAATTGTTTACTAAGTACCTACTATGTACCAAGAATCAAAGTCCCTGACATTCTTAATTTCACTTAATTTTCACAACCCAATAAGGTAGATATTACATTTTATAGATGAGGAAACTGAAGTTCAGAAAGGCTAAGTAATGTACCCAAAGTCACACAGCTAGTACATGAGGGGACGGCAGGAATTTAAATCCAGATGTGTCAGACCCCCAAGCTCTACTGGCTCTATAAGCTGACAACAAAAGCAGCACAGAGGTAAAACAATGGACATGAAAAAAACCCAACTTTGCCTTTAAAAATGAAGAAGCAGTGAGTAAAAATAGATAACAGGTCTCAAGAGCTTCATCAGAGGAGGACATATAAAAACCAGAGGCTCAGGACAACCTATTCTGCTTTGATATGAACTTAGGCCATCTGATCTCCAGAGCAGCATTCACAGGGCCAAGCATACAGCAGGTGCTCAAAAGACACGTGTCATGGACACTTCTGTATGTGTGCATTTCCTAAGCTAAGCCTCAGTTGTTTGGTTCAAAATAGAGCATCTGAGGGCCAGCACGTGGCTCACTTGGGAGAGTGTGGTGTTGATAACACCAAGGCCAAGGGTTTAGATCCCTTTATAGGGATAGCCGGTTAGCTCACTTGGGAGAGCGTGGTGCTGACAACACCAAGTCAAGGGTTAAGATCCCCTTACCGGTCATCTTCAAAAAAATTAGAGCATCTGTTTTAGTCCAGGTTCTGTGCAGAGAACTGGGGATATAAAATGAGGAAGGAAGGTACAGCCCTGTTCTCAAGTGCCTTAGTTTGTGAGTTACACTAGTATACAATAAATTCACAGGCAAGAGCCATATCTGTGGGTTATATTTCTCCTCTCACCCATTCATTTTTAATAAGAGGAACAAAGGACACTACTGACATGCTTCTTTCTCAGCCCCGGCTACAACGAGGTGGCCAGCAGTAAAGAAGATGAACCAACAAGTATTTATTGAACTTGGGTCGGTATGAAAATAACCTAAGCAATCTGGAAATTAGCAGTTGACAGGATCTGCATTGGCAAAAAGGTTGAGACAGGGTTCCTGAGGTGAGAGCAATAAGAAAGTAGAAATTCAAGTGACTTCACTGCCACTTCTCCATCCTTCTGCCATTTCCTCAATTCAGAACATGTCATTTTGCTTCTAACTGGTCTTCCTACCTCTTGTCTTGTTCCCTCCAATCCATTCCCTATCCAGCAGCCAGAGGAAGTTTCTAAAATTGCAGATGCAAAACTATGCTACCCCACTATTTAAAAGCCTTTAGTGGATTCCTCTAGCCAACTCCTACAAGGCTCCTGAATAACATATAATCAAGAAAGCCAACCTCTGGATGTGGTCTTGACATTGTCTGAACTAAGGAGAATGAAAAAAGACACTAGTGAACAATATATGGCTATTTACAGGCGGAAAGCATACAAAATAAGAGATTTATCCAACTGAGAGTTAAAGTAGAACTCACCAAATTCTTCATAGATACTCTTCGCCATACTCTCTGTCTGCCTCATTAACTGAGATACGATGCACTTAAATTTGTCAGTTGTCCTTGATTCCACTTTCCTGAAAACTAGAGTCATCAAAGAAAAGTGAGCATTTTTCAGGAAAAACAGATCATAGTTCAAAGCAGGTATCTCCAAACCTTTCTCTGACTTTGTTATTTCCTCTGGAAAACCTGAAATCCCAAGCTCGCTGGCAGGTGGTCTAAATGATATAACAAATGCTCAAAAATCTTGCAATGGCTTCCTATCACTTCGTGCACCAATTCTAACATCGTTCATGGTCTGGCTCTCATCCCACTGCTCACCCGGCTTTCCCGTTACCTCTGCGCTGAGGAGGCTGGTGTGCCTCCTTACTCTGCAAGGCCACGTTCTAACCATCTCTGTGCTCGGATGTTCTCCCTCCCCTCCCAACCCCCAGGGGGGTTCACACTGATCCTTCCATTCACTACTGTACTCTTTCAGCGGAAACTTACTTGCCTACCTATCATGTGCCAAGTTCTGGTGACAGACAGTTAAAAAGAACACACTCCATGCTCCACAGAGGGCTGCATTTTTAGGGGGGATACATAGTCAAATAACCACATCAGAGTTTTGTAACATAAGTATGTGCAAGATGTCATGGAGCACAGGACAAGGAATATCTAATTTTTCCAGGGAAGGCAGTGTTGTAGAATAAATATGAGAAGAAGCAAGAGCAGCCATATACAAAGGACAGCATGGAGAAAAGCTTAGAGAAAGCACATGACATGTTTGAGCAACCCAGAGGAATACAACATGGCTGGGCTTATGGGTTTGGGAGGCAATGAAGCTCAGAGGGCCAGAAGGACTGGATTACAAAGAAATTCACAGGTAAAATATTTCAGACATACAAAAAAGTACCAAGAATAATATATTGAGACTTGTGTACCGACTACTGAGCTTAAGAAATGAAATATTATAGTCACAATTTTTTTAAAAAAAGAAATTCATAGGTGATACTAAAAAGCTGAAATTGGATACCTTCTCTAAACTCCTTACAGACAGCTCTCAAAAAGGAACTTAACTGTGCCCCTCCGTACTTCGCATGTATTTGTTCTGCCTTAGGCTCATACAGTCATATGCTACTAAGAGAGCAAGCATGAAAACATATATGTCTTTTGAACTCCCTCTCCCTTGCAGAGTCAGTATAATAGTAAAGTCAATAAACATTTGCTAGCCAATCCTATAAAAATCATATTCTGATCTTTTGAGGAGAGATATGATAAATTCATGTAACGTCATTTCAACTAAAATTATCAGATACATATTTAAACAATGATGACCACAAAATATGTGCATGGGCACAGGGAAGGACTGAGCCCAGCAGTGGCTACCTACATGCTTAGATTTTCTCATCACCTCTTTCGCATTGCTAGTACTTTTATAATTGTTTTTGTTTTTGGAACCAAAGAGTAAGAATGTTTGCTGTCTACAGGCACTTCCGAGGTTCATCAATTGCTTGGGGACAGAGCTCAGCTAGGAAGAGAGGCCAGAAACATAACTACAAGTTTGGGGATAAAAATTTTCTACTAAACAGAAAAAGGGTCAGAGTTCAGTGTTCACCTAAATCGCTCTGAAGCAGGGGTAGCAGAGATTAACACCCAACAGGCTTGTTATTCGCTTTCACTTACTCTTCTGGGGCTTATAAACAATTTCCTCCAGTTCTTCCAAGTTGTCTTTGACTGTTGCTAGCACTGTTGCATCAAGAGAAGCACACAGCTTGCAGATATAATCAATGGCTTCATCTGGGTTTTTGGCATCCCCAACGCCAACTGAGGCAGTCAGCCCAACGACCTGTAAGAAGCATTCCAAATCAGCAGATGTCTGAGAAATAGCATGATGTCTTTTCAGCACCTCATATAACACTTTCCTGGTAAAGTAGGGTTTTTTGTTTTTACCAACTTCAGATAAAGAGCAAGAACAGTTTTTTTTTCTGAAATTGCAAAAAGAAATGTCCCTGTTAGGCAAAGCACTGAATAAATGCAGGAATCACCCCTCATCAGCTGGACACTAACCAGCACAGAAACTGAGACAGGAAATCCTTTCAAGTCAAGACTTCTCTCTTTTCTTTAGCCTTGTGTGCCCCATGATGTGAAGAACAATGTATTGAAAACGAAAAGGACTGAAATCAGACACACTTCCATGTCACACTGGTTTTGTGTCCTTGGACAAGTATCTTCAGCTCTCCATAAAGTTGGGAAACAACAGCTATTTAAAATGGTAGCTGTGTGGATTCAGTAAGATAACATTTTTTAAAAGAATTTAGCTTAAAGGTAATCTAATAAATATTCATTTCTTCCTCCAATAGCCACTCAATAATTATTCAATAACTGACTCACCAGCAAGGAATCTAGTTAACCATCGATTTTATTCTAGAAGAAAAAGTTGTAAGAAATATGATTGCTATGGAAGGGTACTTTTCTCCTGTGGGCACCATACTGAATTTCTTTTAACCTGCACTTCCTAAATGGGTAATTATTAGGGCAGGAGGATTTTATACAAATGTGCAAAGTGGTATACCATAAATTTATGGTTTCCAACCTCATTTGGGCCTCCAATATGACCAAGGAGTTCATCAGTGTATTCCTCTCAGTTCTCTCTCCCATTTCAAATCCTCTCCACCCTCCCCAAGCTCCTTCCCCCATTCCCATATTGATGATTCTCAGCAAATATTCTACCTCTCTTATGTTCAAGAGAAAAGAGAGGTTATACACCAGTAATTTCCTTCCTTTCCTCATCTAAGAACTACTCTCTGAATTTACTCTTCTCACTCCTGTTCTCTGATGACACCAAAAATGGTGTTTCCATCTTCTCTCCCATATTAATCTATCTACTTGCCTCCTTATCCCACACCCTCTGATCTCTCCGGACATCTTGGTCCATCAATCATTCTCTCTCCCAGCCTGCTTCACCTACTGCTATTCCCTACCTCACACTCTAAACTCAAGTAATATTGAAGCTCTTTAGGATTCTTGAGCACACCAGGCTCTTTCATACCTCTGTGCCTCAGGACACACAGTACCCTCTTAATGAAAACCATTCAGCTATCTACCTGGCAAACTCTTGTTAGTTTTTGCTTAACCTAACTTCTATTACATCTTGCCTTACTTTCATAGCACACTTAGCAGTACTTTCACTTTATGTTCTGACTGTACCTTGTACCCATCTCCATAGCATGATACCACCATAAACTGTGACATAATTCTTACATATCTGGTTCCCCAGGAAACTTATTCCATTTGAGGGCAAGGATTATGTCTTTTCATATTTGTATCCCCAGTGCCCAGAACCATACTTGGCACATGGAGGCACATAATACATATTTGTTAATGAATGAATCAAAATTAATCAGTAAATTGTACAATATGGACTTAGAACCTAAGAAGAACATCCTCAATGTGGCCACAACAGTAAGTAAATAGGATTTAGGATAATTATAGCTCTTCTGAGGAATTCATCTGATTTGGCAATACCTGGGGCAGTGGGTCTGAAGATCCTCCAAGTTTTTGATCTAGATAATTGAACATGATCATATTGTATGGGTGTTGTTTACTGGTGTTGTGGCATTCATCAAATATCATCAAAGTAAAGACAGACAGTGATGGAATAGTTCCATTTTTAAGATTGTTCACAAGAATCTGTGGAGTTAAAATGATGATGTCACTGTTCTCAACAATTTGTGCCACTGGCACATTCTCAGCTGTTGCTCCAGAAATGCCTGCAACTCTGTACCTAGGAAATGACAGAATTCCCTATTATCAACCACAATGTAAATGAGCAACCACAGAGATAAAACACTAGATTAGAACATCAGTTGATTTAAGTTCTCGCTAAAGTCCAAAAGGAATACAACTGGAGACAAGTTAAGTCCTTAGCACAGAGACTAATACATGGTGATAAATAAATGCAAGGTAGTTATAATTTATAGCAGTATATGTTAATTAATTATTAATAATAAATAATAAATATTAATAATATATTAATATAATTATTCACTGAGAGGTGAGTACTTGAAAGAGTAATATCAAATAAATTATAAAATCATTAAAGAAGTTAAATGTACCATTTAAATGTTAAATTAATATCTCAAGTCATTTATTCACTCTACATGAGTAAAATAGGGAAGTTTAGGCTTCCTGGTATATCTAACAAAAAAAGAGTTGAATCCTTGAAGAAATTACATCTCGGTTATATAAAAGCTAAATCTATTATAAAATTTTTTTAATGATGGCTTTCCAAAAATAAAACAGAAAACACATCAATTACATGAAGCTAGAGAAAAAGAAGTTGGACTGATATACTTACCCATGTCGTTCAAAATATTTTGAGTACACAGATTTCTGCTGTTCATACACTGGGATGTGATTAGCAAAAAAGGCAACCTTCCCATTTTGTCCTTGTGGAAATTTTTTAAGATGATGGTCACATATAAGAAGTGAAACAAAGGTTTTTCCACAACCTTTTAACATATAAGGAAAAAAAATGTAAAATGTAACTAACTCACATGTAACTAATATTTCTGTAAAAGGTATTTATTTTGGGCTCTTCTAATACCAATGGGCTGACCAGCAAATTGATAATTTAGATGGGTTAACAACTGCAGAATTTACACTTTGACTAAAAAATATCGGGCTATTTCCTAGGTAACATGCATCCAAACAGCCAAGACCAAAAGCAAACTAAAAGAGGGTATTTTTCATTGGGTAAAAGTAATCTTTTCACATGACACCCATTTAAAATTAATTAATTAATTAATTTAAAAAGAGGGCATTTTTCTTTCCCTTCTCATGTCCCTTAAGATATATTGAAGCTATATTAATATGGTAATTTCTCAAAAGACAAACAGAACAAGGAGAAAACAAACTTGCCCATTTTGTCCCAGTATTCAATAAAAGAAAAAAAAGGAAGCAGAGAAACAAATTATACTCACAAAACTAATAGCAATTGGCTTACCAGTAGGAGCACATATTATTGTGTTTTTTCCTTCCTTAGCAGGCAAAGCAAGCTCTAGTTGATAATTTCTTAATTTCAATGGGCTATCCAAGTTATTATGAGACACTTCTGGAATACAAAAGTAACAAAATACCACAGTCACTGCACTGAGGAATCACTGCAACAGCTATAGTCCGATGGACACAAATTCTGACTCTAGCAGGAAGGGCCTCATTTGAGAAAGTTTGGAAGCTTGTCTCTTGTTAACCAGTCCAGCTTCTCCACTGATTTGAAGTACAGCACTCTCTCAATGACAAAGTATCTATGGCAAGAATGGGGAAAAAAAAAAAAAAAAAATACATAAAGATTTCTAGGTTAAACAATCATGGAAGCCTAATAAAGAGAAACTAAACTGGTTAAAGGCAATGAATGGTACATAACAACAAATCTCTCCAAGATCTCTGAAGAAAACCAAATTGATAATATTGGATTCTCAAAGCAATTCCCTTTTTTTTTTTTTTTTTGTCTTTTTCGTGACCGGCACTCAGCCAGTGAGTGCACCGGCCGGCCATTCCTATATAGGATCCGAACCCGCGGCGGGAGCGTCGCTGCGCTCCCAGTGCCGCACTTAGAGTGCGCCACGGGCTCGGCCCTCAAAGCAATTCCTTATTGAAGAGCAATCATGCATTGTAATTCTTCAGGCTCTAAAGTAGTATTTTTCTCTCAGTACAACCAGAAGTTTTAAAAAAATAATCAGAGACTTTATCTCAGTAACAAGTTAACACATATAAAATGTTGAGAGCTAAAAAAAAGACTTTGGAAATCATCTAATGAGTCTAGCCTACCCATTCTGAAGAAAGGGAGAACTTCTAAAAGGTTAAATGAGTTAACCTCACTTAGAAGACAGGTAAGGATCTCTACATGTCAGAAAAATTTTAAGCAACCTGTACTCATTGATTTTATTCTGGAATGACAAAAAATTTTATCATTCAGTTGCAGAAGAAATCTGTAAATTTTCTTTTTGTGCTATTATTCTAAAATCACATTTTTCTTCTGACACTTCTCATTAGTAATCCTAATTTCCTTCCTGATATCCTTTTATAAATAACATTTTATTATGGCATATTATACAACTTTCTGTATCATAAAACAGTCATGAAAATATGCTTTAAGAAACATAAGGGGGCCTTATAGGGCCACAGCTAACTTACATAGTGCCTTTGTGTGAATGAGAAAGAGGAGCTTTTCTTGGGGAACACAACCCTATAGAACATTGTTTGGCAAACAGCACAGGCTGGATCTCAGCCCCTACTCAAACTTTAAGTTTTATGGGCACTTCTATGCAGTACACAACTTCATCAACTTGAATGGCAGCTCTAGGATCTTAAAAGGAAATTGAGCAAGTGGCTCAAAAATAGTAGAAGTATTTCTTTAAGAAGCAAGGCTGATTTCTGACACATTGAGTTCCTGGGAGGACTCTATTTACATTTCCAATGTAGACATGCACATACTTTCTTAGTGATAAAAGATTTTTTAAAAAGAAGAAGAAGAAGATAAAGCAGAAGAAGCCACTATGGAAGGAGAGAATGACATTTTCAATTATAGAAAAAGTATCTATTTTAACATAAATTCTCTTTTCTTTCTTAATTTTTCTTAAAAACCTTTTTGTAAGGCTGTGACAGCTGGCACTGAAAAACATGTGCCCACACAAACACCTGAAGAGCATCATTTGGTAAAGAATAAACAGTGCTGGGTACCTGAAGGTGGACATGAGTTCTGACTAAGGTTCTGGAATTCTGGATCTTCCTGGTAGAAAATCTGCACGTCAGAAGTTTCCATTTCATCATCCTCAAGATCTTTACTTTCAACATCTTTTTCACCTTTATGAGGCCAAAAAACATCTTAGAATCTGAACATAATCTGATTATAGTTTTGATGGTGAAAGCCCCAGAAAGAGGTCACAACACTAACATTTTAAACTTCCATTAAGATTTCTCACAACCACTCCCCTTCACCTTTTAAAACAATTAAAAGAATCATTTTGAGTTTGAAATTCCAATTTGGAATTTGAACTCCAATGTCATTTAAGACTACATTACTCTAAGTGTAGAACATGGAGCAGCAACTTCAGAAATTTGTTAGAAATGTAAATCTAAAGCCCCTCCCTACTGAATCAGAATCTGCATTTTAACAAGATCTCCAAGGGACTCACATGCACACTAAAGAATAAAAGCATGATTCAGCAGACATTCACGTCTTCCATTCCTGACTGAACCCTGACCCAGGAAATCAGATGTGTATTTATATAGTTTCTGGAACAACTTATGATCTTAGAAGCCTAAGCAAAGCTAAGACCGGATAATCAGACATTTACCAAACTCAGCCTTTGAAACAATGCTCTGAGAAGATGTTAGTTTAAATCAAATGATGGCTCAGACACTTAGTCACAACAAATTCTTCATTCACCCCTGTTCTGGTTTAGTCCCAGATGGCTTCTAGGAGAGGGAACCAGGCAATATCTATCAGGATTCTACTTTGAAAAGAGGGCAAATCCTGGAGTTTGAACATTTAACTCTAGAATTCTCAAGCTATTTCTCTGGGAGCTCAGATTCTGCTTTCCCCAAGTCCTTTGGGCCCAATGGGCTAATTCTGGATAACATTAGTTTGCCCTGATCCATTTTTAGGGGTTATATACAATCAAACTATTACATAGGCAAGAAGCTACCTTCCTCCCAGAATTCAGCTTTATGCTGGTCTCTCAGTAGAGATGCAGCCCTGGGTATGGAAGGGAAGAACATTTCTCACAGTAAGTAGAAAATGGGTAGGAATGAGGGAATCCTTATGTGGAACCATGAGGAGGACACAGCATGTTTTCAGACCCTCCCCCTTCTCCCTTCAGAGCTCTTCCTTGGGATATCCTACCTTTCTCTAAAGTCCACAGTTCACTGAACTTGCTCTCTTCTTTCTCCAAAGCAAGTTTCAAAGTTTTAGGCCAGTTCTCCTTGTCTGATCTGAGAAGGCATTCAACCATCTTCTCTGCACCTGCCATCATCCCCATATTGGAGGAAACCTAAGCAAAGCAACTGCAACTTATTTATCAATTATTTCAAAGTTTTCCTTCTATGAATTTTTACTGAATAAATGTCAATTCAAGTACTATCTGGTTTAAAAATCACTGCACATTATGGTTCAATGGGTCTTATTCATGACCATTTTTGCATCCTCTAACAGGTCTTTCGAGTTACCCTTTCCTTGTCCTTTTCATGTGATACCACTATGTAAAGCCACGACTTCTCACCTCCTGAGTTCTATGATCATCAGTGATATTAGGAAAATAACTAATCAATCTGACAACCATTCACAATATAGATATATTGACATACAGCAATATTCAGAAGGGTGTAACAAAATATAAACAAATGGTTTTTTCAAGGTAGAGGGATTTACATGATTTTTATTAATCATAATAACTAAAATTTATCGTGCACATATTATGTGCCAGGCATATGTAAGCACTTTACATATATTATCTCATTTAACCCTTAAAATACCATATTAATAACGTACTATTATTATTCTCATTTTTTGCATGAAGAAACAGATACCTAGAGAGGCTAAGTAACTACCCCAAAATCACACAGCTAATAAGTGTTTGATCGGGGATTCTAACAAAATTTATCCATGTCTAGAGCCTTAAATGTTTAACTGCTAGAGTACATAGCCTTTTTCTTTTCATTTGCTGAACTGTTCAATTTTATTTAAATTTGCATAAAATATAATTCGCAAAAGTAATAAAGTAATTTTAACTGAAAATAGGGCAAAGCTGAAAAAAAATTTTGTAACATAAAAATTACCCAATTCACACTAAAAGTACTATTCTAGGTACTTATGCCTTAGATATGAGGATTTTTGTGGGTCTCAATTATCTTTCTGAGGTCTAAAACAGAAGACATTTCCCATGTTCCAATTATTCCCCCAAATTTAGTATTTTATATTAACTTACCTGTATAATTTCTTCACATTCCTGATTAATTAAACATTCAGATATTTCAGGAAGAATACCTGTTGGATTAACGCTTGTTTTAAATTCTGGTTGTAAACGTTTTAAAAGTGACCTATATTCTTCCAACTTTTCAATTTTTTGGAAATCCCAACTTTCAATGGCTTCATAAAGTCCAGAATAACCTGACAAGAAACAAGAAAATTAGGACTTTCATGAGACCAACTGAAAGAATCTTTGAGATTATTATTATAAGAAACATGTCTGAATGTATGGTACAGAACTCAAAAAAATCTGCAAATTACCTCAATTATTAATGATTTTTCAAAAAGAAAACAATATTGATTTTAGGCACCCAACACTTTAGGTGTTTTAACCATGTCTGTTAGGTGAAAGTACTGAGGACAAATGTGAAGTTTTACATTTGGTCTTAGTATAAAATCTTCCTTCCAAAGTGCCCCATGGACTTCACCTATGACCCCTAATTTTTCTTTAAATAAGTAAATTCATCATGTTTATTAAGTAGCTTCTCAGTGGAAAACAGTAAAGAAGGCAAAAGAAAATAAAAATCTTAATTCCTGCCCCCAAGGAACTTTCCTTCTACATTATTCCAAGAAAATAATATGAAGTAAATGAGAAATTTGAGGAGAAAAAAATGATTTCCAACTGTGACAATCAAAGAATGTCTCTAAGGTTCTCTAACAGAATCACCAGGTGTGAGGAAAATGAAGTAGTTTAGTCAGGCCCCCTCACTTCCCTCTGGTTGGATGTGGTGCAGCACATTCTTTGTAAACAAGTTGTGTGGGGGTGGAGTTAGTGCCATGCCTGACCTATATTTTTAGCTTGTTTCTATTTTTGTGTGTTCTTCACTGTGTGTGAAGGAAAGGCTCTGAACTGCTGATCAGCAGAGCTCCCCTCTGGAAATAAAGACTATTTTTTCTTCAGCCACGGCTCCAAGGGCCTTTTTCTTGTTACCTAGCTTGTAGACCTGCGTGTGAAACATTTGTGAACGGGCTCAGTTTGTGAAGGGGCTGAGGGGTCTGTGAGACCTAGCCCTAGCTCTACAACCGGGTTTGTCTGACTGTAGGGCCCACACTTTCATTAAATTAGGAAAAAAACGCTTTTCCCCCTATATAAACCAAGTGATAGCGTTTGGACGTGCCCCCCCCCAAAAAAAAAAAAAACTCGTGCAAATCTGATCCCCAAAATGGCAGTGTTGGAAGCTGTTTGAGTCATGGGGGCAGGTGCCTCACGAAAGAATTAATGCTCTCCCTGGGGGATGGGGATAGTGAGTGAGTTCTCCCTACATTAGTTCCCGGCAGAGCTTGTTGTTTATAGGACCCTGGCACCTCCCCTCTCTCTCTTGCTTCCTCTTGTCATGTGATCTGCTTGTACCTGCCGGCTGCCTGCTGCTCTCCACCATGAATAGAAGCAGCCTGAGGCCCGGGCCAGATGCAGCTGTCCCAGAATCATGAGCCAAATAAACCTCTGTTCTTTATAAATTACCCAGTCTCGGGTATTGTTATAGCAACACAAAAACTGACTAATACACGAAGTAAAACTAAAGCAATCATAAATATGCTTCAGCTGCAGAAATGGCTCAGATGGAAAAACCCTTGGATTCTGTTAAGAGAGTCTCGACCTGATATTTGCCCTGCAATGTTCTTTCTGTAAGTGAACATATAACAACAAAAAATACAAGAAATATGCTAGAGACCACAGTAAGCAAAAGATACCACTAATGATAATATGTTTAATGCATATCAACTGTGTCATCCATTTTCAGAAAATTCCAGCTGTCTCACAGTGACAAGTTCAGCAATATGTACATATAACTTTAGCGTATTTTTATTATAATTGAAGTTTATTCTTTATGTCTTTAAAAGGCATTTTTTCTAAAAATAATAATAATAATATTTTAAAAGTTCAGAGAAACATACCAATGGACAATAAACATAAGATACTCAATCTCATTCATATTTTTTAAATTGTGGTAAAATACACTAAGGATTGCTCTCCGGGAAGCAGCGGCTACGTGGTGGTAGCGCACAGCCCTACCTAGGAGCTCCCGGTCCAACCAGAAGTCCCGGCCCAAACAGCACCCCCAAGACCCTGATCCTCCGAAACCCCGGGCCCAAACTAGCCCCCACCCTCCGAGCCCCCGACCTTCTGTCTTTGCCTGTGGGGCAGGCAGCAACAGCGCTCTCCCAGGGGCGCTGCTCGGCCCAAGAGACTCGGGTCGTTGCCCACGCCGCCCTGCGGGGCACTGGAGCCCAAGGGTCTGGCGTCGGCGTCCGGTGGGTGGTGCTGGGGGCTCTCGCGGAAGACCCAGCGACTGCGCGGCAGGAGCCCTCCAGGTGAGGTGCCGCGGGGGGAAGGGAGCAGTCCCAGCCAAGCGCGCCTGCGTGTGTGCCACCGCGGAAAGCAGAGGCGGAAGGTGGGGGTGCCCGCGGGAACCTGAGCCCCTGTAAGGGGATACTGGGGTCTTGGGGAGGGAAGTGACTTGACCTGGGAAAATCCGACGTGAGCACTGGCCAGAATGAGCGGCCCTTGCGGCCTCAATCGAGGTCAAGATGCAGAGGCCAGGAAGGATGTGGGCTTAGCTCCGTGCCGTGCAGCACGTCAGAAAAGAGTGCAGATACGGGTTCTGGGACCTAGGACATCACGGGTGTGGCAGCGTGTCACGTCCTCAGGTGCAGAGAGCACCGAATGTGTTTGCAGCCTCACAGCCGCTCTTTCCACATTGGCTCCGAGGTCTACCCACCGACCTCCAGCCTCGTCCTCTCCACCTAGGCAGGACGGTGCGCTCCAGTTGCCTGGGTTCACCGCAGCTGGCTAGGGACAGCTCTAGGACCTCGCCTCACAGCCTCCCTCTGCAATGAGGGGAGGACTCGCGAGCTCTTGGCGGCTGGATTATCCTTGGCTGTTGGATTATTAGGTTGCTCTGCCACTGTATTCTGAAGGTAAATATAATCTTTTGGCAGAGGTTTTGAACGGCCTAGAACTCAAGATCCCAACCTATTTTTTTACTGTATTTGGATTATCTTGATTTGGCCCAAGGAGAGGGAAAAGGTTATCTTAAAATACAGGATGAGGTTTAAGAATTAGCACTGAGAATACGAGCATTATAGCTGAAGTTTTGGAATTGCAACTGGAATTACAGTTGAAGTTTTAACCAAAAGATGTTAAAGTGATTTGAAAGATTTATTTAATGTACTTTTCTTCAAGGAAATTATTTCCTTTTGTGTTGGCAAAATTTGAGAATAAATTGGTCTTGAATTTAAAAAACAACAACATAAGGATTGCCATTTTAAGCATTTTAAACATACAATTATGTGGAATTAATAACATTCACAATACTGTGTAACCACTACCTCCATCTATTCCCAAAACTTTTTCATCATCTTAAACATAAACTCTGTACTTATTAAGCAATAACTTCTCATTATTCCTTCCTCCCGGTGTCTGGTAACTTCTCATATACTTCTGTCTCTGAACTTTTTTTCTTTTTCTTTTTTCTTAATTGACCCATGATAATTGTATATGTTTATGGAGTACAATGTGATATTTGGGTACATTTATACAGTGTGCAATGCTCATATCAGGGTATTCACCATATCCATCACCTCAAACATTTATCACCTCTTTGTGTTGGGAATATTCAAACTCCTCTCAGTTACCTACTTGAAGTTATTGCAGTAATTTGTTGTTGACTGTAGTCTCACTATATTGCTACAAACACTAGATCTTATTCTTCCTTTCTCCTTTCAATTTTGTATCCATTGACCACCCCTCTCTTTTTCTCCTCTCCCCTCTGCCCTTACCAGTCTCTAGTAACCACTATTCTACTATTTTTTACTTCTATGAGATCAACTTTTTTAGCTTCCACATGAGTGACAACATGCAGTATTTCTCTTTCTGTGCCTGGCTTATGTCATCTAACATAATTTCCTTCAACCTCATCCATGTTGCTGTGAATGACAGAATTTCATTCCCTTTTTATGGATGAGTAGTATACCATTGTATATATATATATATATATATATACCACATTTTCTTTATCTAATCATCCATTGATGGACATTTAAGTTGGTTTCAAATCTTGGTTATTGTGAATTAAGCAGTGATAAACATGCGAGTGCAGATATCGGCATTCCTATTTTTTTACTGTGGTAAAAAACACACAACATATAAGTTATCATCTTAACCATTCTTAAATTTACAGGTTAGTAGTATTAAATATCCCGTTGTTGTGAAACAGATCTCCAGAACTTTTTCATCTTGCAAATCGAACTCTATACCCATTAAAAAGCAACTCATCTTTCTCCCCTCCCCCCAGCCCCTGGTAACCACCATTCTTTCTGTTTCTATGAATCTGACTACATTAGGTCATTCACATAATTGGAACCATACAGTATTTACCTTTTTGTGACTGGCTTATTTTACTTAGCATAATGTCCCTAAGGTTCATCCATCTTGTAGCATGTGACAGGTTCTTCTTCGTTTTTAAGGCTGAATAATATTCCATTGCATGTGTATACCACATCTTGTCTATCCATTCACCCACTGATGTACCTTTGGGTTGCTTCTACCTCTTAGCTACTGTAAATAATGCTGCTGTGAACATGGGTGTGTGCAAATATCTCTTTGAGACCCTACTTTCAATTCTTTTGGAAATATACCAGAAGTGGGATAGCTGGATCATATGTGGTAATCATATGCACCAATAGAACTGGTGGTTCTATTTTAATTTTTTTAGGAACCTCCATACTGTTTTCCACAGCAGTTAAACAATTTTACAATCCTAGCAATAGTGCACAAGGGTTCCAATTTCTCCATATTTTTACCAAGACTTGTTTTTTATTTTTTATTATTATTATAGAAGTCATTGCAAAGGGTGAGGTGATATCTCATTGTGGTTTTGATTTGCAGTCCTCTGATGATTAGTGATGCTGAGCACCTTTTCATATGCTTGTTAACCATTTGTATATCATATTTAGAGAAATATCTGTTCAAGTACTTTGCTTTTCACTCTGTTGATTTATGTTCTTCGATGCACAAAAGTTTCTAAGTTTGATGTAGTCTCATTTATCTATTTTTGCTTTTGTTGCCTATGCTTTTGGTGTCATATTCAAGAAATCATTGCCAAGTCCAGTGTTATAAAGCTTTTCCCCTATGTTTTCTTCTAGGAGTTTTACAGTTTTACATCTTACATTTAGGTCTTTAATTCATTTTGAGTTGATTTTTGTATATGGTACATGATGGTTAATTTTATATATCATCTTGACTGGGCTAAGGGACACTAAGATAGCTGGTAAAACTATTTCTAGGTATGTCTGTGAGGGTGTTTCCAGAATAGATTAGCATTTGAATCAGTACAGGGAATAAAGAAGATACACTCTCACCAATGTGGGCAGGTATCATCCAATCTGTTGAGGGGCCAAATAGAACAAAAAGGTGGAGAAAGGTCAAATTCTCTCTCTCTCTTCTTGAGCTGGGACATTCATTCTCCTACTCTCAGACATCAGAACTCTTGGTTCTCAGGTCTTTTGACTCTAGCAATTACACCAGTGGCCCCCTAGTTTTCAGGCCCTCAAACTCACATTGCATTACGCCACCAGCTTTCCTAGCTCCAGCTTGCAGATGGCAAATCATGACACTCTCAGCCTCCATAATCATGTGAGCCAATTCCAATTTTATATATATATATACACACACACACAAACACACACATATACATATATATATACACATACACACACATAAATAACATATATGATGGTACTTTGAAAAGTTCATATGAAAATTGAATTAAAGATAATATGAAACCTTCCATGAACTTTTTGAAGACCCCTCATAAGTGTGTGTGTATATATTGCATAACACACACAAATAACATATATGTGTGTATAAATGTATCCCATAATATATATACACACACACACATATCCTATTGTTTCTGTTTCTCTGGACAACTCTAACACATGGTATAAGATAAATGTCCACCTTCATTCTTTTGCTTTTCCAGTTTTCCCACCACCATATATGTATTAGTCCATTTCTGTTGCTTATAACAAAATACCTGAAAGTGGGTGATTAATAAAGAAAACGAAATTTATTGCTTACAGTTTCAGAGGCTGGGTTCCAAAGTCCAAGGAACACTTATGGTGAGAGCCTTCTTTGGTGGTGGCTTTATAGCAATGCAGGAGTCTCACATGGCAGAAATGGCAGAGCAGAGAGAGACTCTTCATGCTCCCCTATTAAAGCCCTCAGAACCACGTCCTGACCACCATTAGTAATCTATTCACTACTGCAAGGTCCTAGAATCTAATCACCTCTTCAAGGCTCCACCTTTCATTTACCACAATAGGATTTCTAACCCTCAACAGTTACAGTAGGAATTAAGTTTTGGAGGGACATTTAACGCAAAGCAATATATTAAAGAATCTGTCCTTTCCCCATCGAGTGGTCATGGTACCATTGTTGAAGACCATTTGACCATCTACCCACGGGCTTATTTCTGGGCTCTCTATGGGTCCATATGATTATCTTTATGCCAGTGCTACAGTGTTTTGATTTCTGTAGCTTTGTATATGTTTTGAAATCAGGAAGTATGAGTTTTCACAAGTTTGTTGTTCTTTTTCAAAAGATTGGCTATTCATGGTTCCTTGAGATTCCATATGAATTTTAAGATGAATTTTTCTATTTCCACAACAAATGCCATTGGGATTTTGATAGGGATTGTGTTGAAATCTGTAGATCACTTTGGGCAGTATGGACATCTTAATATTAAGTCTTACAATTCATGAACACAGGAGGTCTTTCCATTTATTTGTGTCTTTGATTTCTGTCAGCAATGTTTTGTAGCTCTTTCATCTCCTTGGTTAGGTTTATTCCTAAGTACTTTATTCTTTTGATGCTATTATAAATAAAATTGTTTTCTTAATTTCCTTTCTGGATTATTTGTTCTTAATGTAGACATACAACTGATTTTCGTGTGTTGATTTTGTATCCTGGAACTTTTCTGAATTTATTAGTTCTAACAGGTTTTTTGTAAAATCTTTAGGGTTTTCTGCATATTTGATCATGTCATCTGCGAACAGAGATGATTTTACTTCTTCCTTTCCAATTTGGATGCCTTTTATTTCTTTTCCTTGCCTAATTGCTCTGGCTAGGATTTTCAATACTAAACCTCAATCAATTTTAAAAATAAAAATTAGAAGTACCATTTTTACCTAACAGATTGGTAAGAGTTAAAATAATTTATAATATCAAGATTAATTATATCCTCAAAGTGGAGAAACAGTGGTTTCTCTGAAGAGGGCTGTATGAGTAGCAGGGAAGAAAGTAAACAAAAGGCAACTTTTACTTTTCTCTTCATACCCCTCTATACCATTTGAATGTCTCATAATAAATAAGCATGTATTACAGTAATTGTGTAGAGGACTTATAAGGCAAGGTGAGGAATGAAAGAAAATAAATCAACAACTATTAATTATGTTATTAGAAGCAGAATACCAAGTTTCAGTTCATAATAAATATTGTAACCAAGATTTAAACCCTTTCACCTAAAAAGTTTTTGAAAAAAAAAAAAAAACACATTACTTTTCATAAAGCAACTGCAATCAGTGACTACTTATAGGCCTCTTGAGGAATTCTAATACCTAAGAAAGGTAGTATGTGTTTGTTTTTAATATATCTGTGTTACAACATGATAACATAGGTAATAGAGGATACCCCAGCATCAGTAGGATTTTTTTTCAGTAGCAGTCCTTAATTTGTCCATTTTAAAAATCATTTTACTACAATGAAAATAATAATAGTTGTAATAACTGCTATATTTTCTTTAGTGCCTTTTGTATGTACTATGCTAGGTTCCTTATATATGTTCTCTCGCTCATTGTTTACAACACTGAAAAAAAGTTATCCTTTTGCTTCTTTGAGAAATGAATAACCTGGAGCATCAGAAAGGCAAAGTAATTTGGCTAAAATCCCCTAGAGAGTAAGTAGCTGATTTGGTATTGGAGCCCAATATCTGACTTCACATTCTGGTGTTTCAGTGAGGTGAGTTACCCCAAAACAGAAACTCCATGAAAAGACCCAGGTTCTGGCTCCAGCTTTTCTACTAATCAGCTGTGTGACCTTCAGCAAAGCACCTACCCCTCTCTAGGCCTTAGTGTCCCTGCGTTAGGAAGAAGGGAGGTTGGACTAGATAAATTCTAAGATGTCTTTCACCTCTAGGACACACTGACTTTGTATGCTACGGACAGGAGAGAACAAAGAGCACATCATAGCTCTGAAAACAGAAATTCAAAAATTATATAAAAACTGAAATGCATAACAAAATATTTGTAGCATACACACACACACACGCACACACACACACACACACACATATAAAACACAGAACACACCAACAAAATGAACACATGTTAACCGACTACCCAACTTAAGGACTAGAATATTCTAATACTTTGTGCCTTCTCTTTTCCATCCCTGTATCTCCCTGCCAAAGATACCACTATCACATATTTGATGTAGTACTCCCTTAATTTTTTTTAACATTTTCATGGCATATATTTGGTTCCCTAAACAATATATGTTTAGTTTAGCTTGTTTAGAACTTTATAATATTATATCCTATGATATGTAAGTTTCTTTGACTTTTTAAAACATCGTATTACATTTCTAAGGTTCACTTGAGTTGTCTATAGCTATGTTCACACATTTTCTTTAAAGTATAATGGACCATTGTATGAATACTATAAAATTTATTTATCCTCTTGAAGGATACTTGGGTTGCTTCCAGTTTTGTTTGTTTGCTTGCTTGTTTTTGTTATTACAATTACACTATGGACATTCTTGTATGTGTATTCTGGAATATATGTGTAAGAGTTTTTCTAGGGCACAAACTTAAGAGTGAAACTTGGATAGAAGGATACGTGAGAGTTGAATTCTATAAGATGATGTCAAAGTGTTTTTCAAAATAGTTGCATCAATTTATACTCCATATAATGATATTTAAGATCTCCCATTATTAAATATCCTCTTCAAGCCTCAGCACTTAAGTTTTGCTATCTAGTAGTTATAAAATGCTATCTCATTGTGTTCCTAATTTACAATTCCCTATACCGGCTAATTGGGCTGAGAATCTTTTCATATGCTTATTCACCTTTCACTCTTCCTATTCTTTGAAACATCTGTTTCTATCTTTTGCTCTATGGCTGTTTTCTTTCTTTTTCTAATTGATTTTCAAACATTTTTAATATATTCTTGATAATAAGCCTTTGGTGATTATACATTTTGTAAATATCCTCTCCCAGTATGTGACTTGTATTTTCCCTTCCTTTATAGTGTTTTTTTGGATAAACGGATGTTCTTAATTTTAATGTCATCTAATGTATTCAGTCTTTCTTTTATGGTTATTGCTTTAATGTCTTGCTTCATAAATCCCACCATGCCCCAAGGTTCTAAAAATACTATTCTATATTGTTTTCTAAAATTGTTAAAATTATAAAAAATTACATCTTTAATTCTTTTGAATTGTGTGTATTGTAGTATGGAATGAGGTAAGGAATACAAATTTATTTGTATCTACATATGTATGAAAGTTAGGGTTTGTTTGGTTTTTAACATTACCCTGTTTATAATGGCCCATTTCTATTTATTGAATAGCTCATTTCCCAGTGATCCTCTTTTCCCAGTGAGTGTACTTTAAAAATTTTGTGGAAAAGTTTAATTAAAAGACAATATCAATCTTTCCATGAACTCTGAGAAGACCCCCTGTATATCAGGCTTCCATAAATACATAGGTCTAATTGGAGGCTCTCTATTCTATTTCTTTGGTCAGTTTGTCACCACCAATACAAACATTCACTGTCTCAATTCCTGCAGCTTTATAATAAATCTTGATACCGAGAAGAGGAAGCTCCAATCTACTTAATTCCTCTTCTTTAGGAGTATCTTGACTATTCCTGGGTCATAATTCTTCTACATACATTTTAGAATCAGCTTGTCAAGCTCATTGAAAAAGCATATAGGCTTTTTATTAGAATTGTATTGAATATATAAATCAATGTAGGGAGAACTGACATTTTTATGATATCAAGTCTTCCTCTCCATGTGCATGGGAATATTCTTTTACTATTATAAATGGTATTTAATTTTGGATTACATTTTTTATATTTGCTTCCAGTAGGTAAAAATGCACTCTCCCATTAGTTACAATAATCTCTCTGTAGATTCCTTTGGATATTTCACATAAACAATTGTATCATCTATCTGAAAATCGTCTTTACACTGCCTCAGACTCAGAGACATGAGCGATAATATGTGGATACCTTAAAATTAATGGCTTTTCACTTCTACAGCATTATGAAATAGCAAAATAATAAACTCAGATTTGTGCATAAGAAGCGTGAACAAACCTGCTTGGCCTAGGGCATCCAAAAAGCCACGGAACCAGCCTTCCTCCTGGAGCTCCAATAGGAACTTGAGAAAAAGTGTGGCAGCCTCCATTGCGCCCTTGTTGTTTTTCTCAGCCTGAATATACTGCAATTCATCTACAAACAGAAACAAGAATGACTCAAACTGCAGAACCACTACTAATCACTGGAAGAAAAACCAGAAAAAGATTGCCAGACCTTTCTGAATGGGGATGAAGACTGTAACTAGTCATAGCATTGAAAGGAACTTCAGGAAAGCAGTGAATTCTCTGCCCAAGCTGATTACGCCCCTTCTTCACCAACGCACCCTCCCATCCTCTCTGGAAACTTCTCCTAGTTTGGTGTAGAAGTCTGAGCACACACTCTAGAAAAGGAGTTTCCTCAAAATGTTTGAAAAAGTCTCCCCACACAAGGGAGAAGTTATGATAGCACTGATCAAAGAACAAAAGCTTCCTCTGACATTTTGATCATGTTCTGTTCAAAAGCCTGAATCAACTCCTGTACTAAAAGAGTGTGAGAACAGGACCACTCCATGGCATCAGTAACAGTTATGATAGACTCAGCAAGCTGTTAGAAATAAATAGAGATACTTTCATGGTCCTTTTTGTAGGTTTTTGCCAAGCAGGTAGGAAATATAGCAGAAAAGAGAAAGGGAGAGGAGCAAAAGAGAAACACGGTGAGGACAGCTGGCAGAAAACTACCCACCTGCAGGTGGTCATTGAGTTTGTACACTAACTCCACGGCTAGGGAGGAGTGATCAAACCACTGCCTCAGTATGACCTGATGTTTGATCATTTTCCATTTCTTCCCCATTGTTGATGGAATGCAAATTCTAAGAGAGTAAGCATGTTGTCTGGCTGGTGAACCACTGTATTCTCAGAGATTAGAAGAGGACCTGGCACGTAATAGACACTCAACAAAGGTATGCTGAATGAATGAAGGAAAAAAAGGAATGTCTTATATTCTAGCTCTAATTAAAGGGATCTTAATCAAGGTCTCTGTCTTGGCAACAATAAAATTAACCTTTTAAAGTGTAAAATTCAATGGTTTTTAGAGTTGTGAATCTATTATCTAATTTTAGTACACTTGCATTAGTATAAAAAGAAGTGCTATACCCATTGGCAGCCACTCCCCACTCTCCTTCCCCTCAGCCTCAGGAAATCACTAGTTGACTTGGGTCCCTATGGATTTGACTATTCTGGACATTTCATATAAATGGAATTATACAATATGCGGTCTTTGTGACTGACTTCTTTCACTTAGCATAATGTTTTCAAGGTTCATCTACGCTGTAGCACGTATCATTCATTCCTTTTTATTGCCACATTTTGCTTATCCACTCATTAGTTAATAGGAATTTGGATTGTGTTCACATTTTAGCTATTATGAATAGAAATGCTGTAAACATTCATGCACAATTTTTTGTGTGTGTAGATGTATGTACTCTTTTCTCTTGAGCATATACCTAGCTGTGAGATTGCTTGGTCATATGGCAAATCCATTTTTTAACATTGTAAGGAACTGCCAAACTGTCTTCCAAAGGAACTGCACCCTTTTACATTCCCACCAGCAATCTAGGAGGATTCCAATTTCTACACATCCTTGCCAATGCTTCTTCTTATCTATTTCATTTTTGCTGTCTGTATTAGTTTCCTATGGCTACAATAACAAATTACCACAAACAAGGTGGCTTAAAACAATAAAAATTAACTTTCTCACAGTTCTGGAGGCCAGAAGTCAGCAGGGCCACACTTCCTCCAAAGGCTCTAAGGGGAACACAGTCCTTGTCCCTTCCAGCTTCTGGTGGCTGCTGGCATTCCTTGGCTTGTGACTATACTCCCTCCAGTCTCTCTGCCTTTGTCTTCATACTGCCTTTTCCTCTTTGTCTGGCTTGTAGTCACATCCCTCCACTCTCTGCCTCTATCTTCACTTGGCATTCTCTTTGTCTCTGTGTCTTCACTTGGCTGTATTCTTATGGGGACACCAGCCATTTTGGATTAAGGGCCCATGCTACTCCATTATGACCTCATCTTAACTCAATAACTCTATAGGGACACTGTCTCTGAATAAAATCACATTCTGAGGTATTGCGGATTAGGACTTCAACATATCTTTTTTGGGAGACACAATTCAACCCATAACAGCAACCTATCTTTTCACCTATCCCAGCTTCTCTGGGCCCTCAACGCTACCTTATTCCCTTGAGTCAGTTCACTCTGTTCCTGAACCCAGTCCTTACAGCTGTGTTCTTGTTCCCAGGCCTCTCCACGGCTTGATCTTCCCTTCAACATGCTACCAGCCATTACGAGTACTGATACTCCATGTGGCAGTCCAGATTTATCCCAGCCACAGCTGAGGCCTTACCAGGTGAACTGCCCTGCTGTGTCCTGAGCAGTTTAGATTTACTTTGCATGTGGTCAGGCCCATCCTGCTGCTACCTGGCCCCAATATCTGCTGCTACAAGTGGTGATAATTTTGTCAAAAGCACTGGGAGTTCACCCAGCTTCAGCCATCAGTATTTCCCCCTGCCCTTGCTGCCTTGGGCCCTCTGTGTTGCCATCCTCAGCTTGCCAAGGCAGAATTTGCTGATCCCTTCTCTATGCTTTCTTAGTCTCTTTACAGGCCTCTGACTAGAGCACTTAAACTGCCTGTCTTCTCCCTTAGACTGTGACTATGGTCATTCTGTATTCAACTTTGTCTTCATCTTTGTATTCTAATCATCCACACAGTGCCTAGCTCATGCATGTGTCCAGATAATTTTACCAAAGGAATGGATACTCAGAATCTGAATATTGCCTACCCAGCACCCCTCCAGGATAAGGGTTAGTCTTTGACTCCAAAGTCATATTGAAAAAAATCTGTAGCCTACCCCCAGGTCTACCTCGAAACATCCTGGTCAACCTGTAGACAAGCAAAACCCTGCAATATCCAGGGAACCATGCAAGTTCTCCAGAAGAAACCTTGCTTCTGTGTTCCTTTGCCAATGTGCAACTAGCACCAATGATCACAATATTCAACTTGTGGAGAAAAGGATCACAGTAAAAGAGATTCTGTATGGGCATGGGGAGAATACAGTAAGTTCCCACTGCCTTCTAATGAGGGGAAAAAAATAAGAGTTAAAAATTTATATCCAGCTCATAGTGTCTCTGGTCCCTGACTGAATCCTGACTGATGAAATAGACTTGTCACAATAAGGTTAATGGATAGAATCCAGAGCTTCCAAAGCAGCCAAGGAAAAAATAGGGAATAGAAAAAAATCAATCAATCTAACAGAAAACACAAAAAGCAGGAGGAAGAGCAACAGGTGTATGAATACATATGTACATTTTAAAGTTTAAAGACATGAACAGGATGATATAAACTATAACAGCAGTTGCCTCTGGGGAGGGGATCGAAGATGTCAATGGCATCTTTAACATTCAAAAATACAACAATATTATATGCAGTGTTCTTCACCTTGCCTTTTTAACTTGCCTTTTGGCAATCCACCCAAATCACACCACACAGAATGAATCACATGTAATATTCTGGAAAACATCCTTCTGGGTATCTAATTATATGTATAAACATATAGTTTTAAGTGAATAGGATCCTATAAATCTGCCTTTTCTCACTCATTAATAGATTATAGATGTTGTTTTCCATCAATAAATATGAATCTATATCAACTTTTTGTGGCTGCATAGTTTTAAATCACATAAATATATTTATTTAAGCCATTCCTTATTAATAGATAATTAAAATGTGTTTAGTACAGACATATCTATGTCTTTGCCTGCTTTACCTACCAAATTTTCCTTAGAATAACTTTCCAGAAGTATAATTTCTGGGTTAAACAGTATACACTTTTAAATGTTTATATGCATTGCCCACTGCCTTCCAGACAAACTGTTCAGATTTACCCTCTATCAATAGCATATGAATGCCTGCTTCCCTCACAGCACTGAATCTGTTCAATCCTCATAATCTTTGTAAAACTGAGAGACAAAAACAGACCAAACAAACAAACTTCATTGTTTTTAACGATTTCTTATTTGTTTCCTCCCTTGGCCACTGTATACTGTATACTGTATTTCTTTCTTTCTTTCTTTTTTAAATAAATTTCCTGTTCACGTTCCACAGCTAGTTTTCTGCTGGGGTCATTCATCCTTTTTCTGAATTAGATTTGTAAGAATCCTTTGTGCATTAGGAAAAAGTTATATTTTCTAAATGGTTTTTCTAGTATTTAAAAACATTATTAGTTTTTAAATATCTACTGCAATAAGACTGAATGAACTCTACTAGTTCCAATAATTTAGGGGAATTTATTTTTTCTGTTCTTTATTTTAGCTGATTTGCTTTCTTTGGAGTTATCTGATTGCTCTTCCTGTAATTACTTGAGTCAAATCCATTAATTCATTAGTTTTCATTCTTTTGAAATACCAATAAATCTACTTAGGCCATAAATTTTCCTCTGATTAAAAGCTTAGCTGTGCCTTAAACTATGTAACGTGGCCTAATTGCTATCCTTACTTTTGAAAGTGGGTACAATTGTTTTGATTTTCTCTTTCCACTAGGAGTTATTTTAAAAAATGGAAGTGTATGAATACCTATTTCCCTCATAACACTGAATTTGTTCACTCTTCATAATAAATAAAAGATAATTTTGAAATTATCTGATAATTTTTTTAAAGACCAATGATTAATTTCTGGGATATAGAATAATAGCTAACATTTATTTAGTGCCATGCACTTTAATTCTCAAAATATCTAAACACAATTGTTATTCTCATTTTACAGATAAAGAAACTAAGGTACAAAGGAGTTAAGGCATTTGCCCAGAGTCACAGAGCCTAGCAATTAGAGAATAAAACTCATATAAGCTATGCTTTGGGAAATTTATTAAAGATTTATCTGTAATCTAATATAGGATCAATTTGGCAAAGCTTGTTAAGAATTGGGGAAGGAGGACACATTCTTTATAAGAGTACAAAATGGAACGTATAGTCATTAAATCATCCTTATTACATTAAACAGATCATTTATATCTTTATTATCACTTACCTGACTTAGCAACACAAGTAAAGATGTTTTATAATTACCAAAATTCTTGACTCCTAAAAATTTTTTATTATATTTAGTAAATAAAGATTTATATGTGTCACATCTTCATTGTGAGTTAGGTGTCCTTTTCATCTTAATACTTCCTGCCTGTGCGATACTTTTTTGGTATTATTAACTCTTGTTTTCATTTGCATTTATTTAATGTATCTTTGTCACTTTTTAATTTTTGATGTTACTTTACTTTACATGGGTCTCTGGCAGACAATAATGACCTGGAATCTGCTTAATGACTCATTTAAACTCATTTAAAAGACACATTTGATCTAATTACAAAGCCAACACTAATATAACTAGTCTTCCTTGTGTTACCTTGCTTTATACTTCCCTTTTCTATGTTTCTTGTTTAGCTTAAATTACTAAATACATTTTTCTCTTTTTTCTTCTCTAGAACAACAAAATCTACATAACCTCCCTTAAATTGCTGTATTATTATCTTTAACCTTTCAGACAGCATTTTTAAACTATAGAAACAAGAATAAAATATCTTTACAGTCTCCCCTCTTTTGAAGCAAGGAATTTAACTTTTATCTATTATTATTTTCCCTAGCTCCTTACTGACTTAATCTAAAGGTTTTAATACAAATGAGTACTTTGAAATTGTTTTATTTTTTACTATAAACCCTCTCTTTAAAAAAAAGAAAGAAAAACAAAAACAAAAAGTGCTCTCTATTTACTTTTGTGGCCAGATTTATAAAATCATTTAAAATGAACTCTACATGCCTGGTTTCAATATCCATCACCAATCCTTGTATTCCAAAACTCTCTTTACTGAGCTATTAATATTTTTCAGGTCTCAATGACTTGGAATCATGTTTCAAGTAATTTCCACAAGAAATGTATTTGACACCCCATAATGTTTTCCTTTTGCTTACACACATAAAAACCTGGCTATATATAAATTTGGGGGAACTTTGTTTTACCCTCAAAATTCTGCAGCTGTATTGTCTAGCTACATTAGAGTTGTAGAAAAGTTAGAGAACAACTTGATACTGATACCTGAGGAGTATACTATAAAGCAAATATATTTCACAGGACCTAGTTTCTTGTACTTTTGGGTTTAGTCTAACTTCTTAAAAGTACATATAAAGAGTTTCAAGATGGCGGCGGCTGCGGCGGCTGGTGCGGAGTAGCTGAGGTGGAAAAGGTGGCCACTGGGCCTCAGGCAGCCGGGAAACTTGTGGACCTTCCTCTGGCCATCTCTTAAGGGAGGACTGCTGCTGCTGGCCGGTCGTGGGGGCTCAACGCCACTTTGCCCCCGGCAGGAGAGGCTGCCTCATTTACAGGCAACAGCTTTGAAGTGTGGAGCAGGAAAAGAACTGATTCTTAGCTGCAAAAGTGAGTCTTGAAACAGGGAACACGGCGCCAGGGCTGCTGTGGATGCAGCCAGGATCCCGGAGGCTGGGGCCGCACTGAAGGCGGCCAGCTGCCCTATCCAGGATTCGAGGTTTCAGGCCGGCATTAAAGAAGACTCCTGGGAGCGCCCGAGCGGCGCCGCGACTGAACAGCCCGAGGTGGCAGCGCCGAGAACACGGAAGGCAACAAACCAGAGACAGAGCGAGCGCCCGACCTGGCACAGCACTGTGAGTGATCCCTGGCACAGCTCTGTTCGGGGGGTGGATGCCCACGAGGCTCCCCGCCTGCACCACCAGGCCACTCACTGCCCCGGTGCTGCCTCCATTTTCCCAGGTGCGGGCAGCTCCGCCCTGCTCGGCCATCACTGAGCCCATTTGCTTGGCCTGGCGCGGGGCTTTCCGGACCCTGCGGGCCGACCTCCTCTCCCACTCCCTCCACGGTTCTCTGGCAGGGCTGGGGGTGTGGGGCGTCTCGACCAGTTTTGGGAGGGCTAGGAAGTACGGGCGGGCCGACTGTCACTCCACCACACCCTGGACTCCGGCCCCGGTAAACTTCCTGTTACTGGGAGGCAGATACCATCTCTGCGACCTCCAGTTTGGAAAAAAGCCTAACGAATTTCTGGTTGGGAATAGTGTGGTAGGAGAGTTCCCAGGTCTGCTTGAACCTGCCGGAGAGCAGGCTGCAGGCGGGCACTAGACTCGGTTTATACCGGGGGGATACAAAGGTGAACAAGACCCGAGAAAGATCTACACAGTGCTACAAAGGCACCCAGAGAGACTGGTCGTCTGTGCCTAGCAGAAACCTGGTAGACTTCCTGGGCGAGGCGGTGCTGAGCAGGGTCTTGAAGGCCCAGCTGATAGACGAGGGGTGCAGAAGACACGCCCCAACCCAGCACAGTGTGCACAGAGGGGGGAGACGTGCGGCCAGGGAGGCGGAGACTCGACAGAAACCACACACCCGGTGGGGTCGCCACTGCACGATCTAACAGCCTGGGCCAGAGCACACTGAACGGGGAGAAGTCCTGTACAGAAAGTGAAAGCTCAACAGAGATCACACACCCTGTGGTACGTGATCCACCAGCCCAGCAGAGTACAAGCTGACCAGAAAGGTGGATCCCCGGAGAAGCCCAAGACCCGAGGCAACCACACACACAAGACACTAGAGGCCAACTGAGCAGTCACGGCGGGAGCCATACCAAATTGGCAACCACAGCAACATCCTAGTTAGTCATTAGTCTTAAACCGGTGGACTGTGAAACCCCCTGCCACAATGAATAAACACCAAAAAAAAGACACCAGAAATACAAAAAATCAAGAAAGTACACCACCAAACGTTAATAAATCTCATACTCTAGATCCTATAGAACAAGAAGCCCTTGAAATAACTGATAAGGAATTTCGAGTGATAATTCTAAGGAAACTGAATGAGATACAAGAAAACTCAGCCAGACATCATGATGAAATGAGGAAAAGTATACAGGATCTGAAAGAGGAAATATACAAGGAAATCAATGTCCTGAAAAAAAATGTAGCAGAACTTGCTGAACTGAAGAAGTTATTCAGCGAAATAAAAAACACAACGGAGAGTTTAACCAGCAGGCTTGTCGAAGTTGAAGAGAGAACCTCTGAACTTGAAGATGGGCTGTTTGAAATAACACAAGCAGACAAAAAGAAAGAAAAAAGAATCAAGGACATGGAAGAAAATCTGAGAGAGATATCAGACAACCTCAAGCGCTCAAATATCCGAGTCATGGGTATTCCAGAAGGGGAGGAAAATGGAGATTCCATTGAAAACATATTCAACAAAATAGTGGCAGAAAACTTCCCAGGTATAGGAAAAATCACAGATCTTCAGATCCAGGAAGCTCAACGATCTCCAAACGTATTCAACCCAAAAAGGCCTTCTCCAAGACATGTCATAGTCAAATTGGCAAAACTCAGAGACAAAGAGAGAATCTTAAAAGCTGCAAGAGAGAAGCGTCAAATCACCTATAAGGGAGCCCCAATCAGGTTAACATCAGACTTTTCATCACAAACCCTAAAAGCTAGAAAGGAATGGGATGATATTTTCAAAATACTAAAAGACAAAGATTGCCAGCCAAGAATACTCTACCCTGCAAGGCTATCCTTCCGAAATGAGGGGCAAATAGTATATTTCTCAGACAAACAAAAACTGCGGGAGTTCACTACCACAAGACCACCCTTACAAGAAATCCTCAAGGGAGTACTGGGTTTGGTTCCTGAAAAATAACTACCACTGCCATAAAAACCTAAGAAAAATCTAAACCCGCTAGTACAATAAAAATGGCATTCATGAAGAGAAAACAAGCTAACAAAAACACTATCTACAACCTAAGGAACCAACAAACACAGAAACCAAACAGTAAATCAGAAAGCAAGGAACAAAAGACACCTAAGACAACCAAACAACCAATAAAATGCTAAGAATAAATCAACACCTTTCAATAACAACTCTTAATGTTAAAGGCTTAAATTCCCCAATTAAAAGACACAGACTGGCTGACTGGATCAAAAAGCAGGACCCAACTATATGCTGCCTACAAGAGACCCACCTCACCCATAAAGATTCACACAGACTAAGAGTAAAAGGATGGAAAAAGATTTACCATGCAAACAGAAAAGAAAAACGAGCTGGAGTGGCTATTCTTATATCTGACAAAATAGACTTTAAACTAAAAACCATAAAAAGAGACAATGAGGGACACTACTTAATGATAAAAGGACTGATCCATCAAGAGGACATAACAATCATAAATATGTACGCACCCAATGTTGGAGCAGCCAGATTTATAAAACAAACTCTATTAGACCTAAAGAAGGAAATAGACACTAATACCATAATAGCAGGGGACCTGAACACTCCACTGTCAATATTAGACAGATCATCTAGGCAAAGAATCAGTAGAGAAACACAAGATCTAAACAAGACTCTAGACCAATTGGAATTGGCAGATATCTACAGAACATTCCACCCAACAACCTCAGAATATTCATTCTTCTCATCAGCACATGGATCATTCTCCAAGATAGATCACATATTAGGTCACAAATCAAGTCTCAATAAATTCAAAAAAATTGGAATTATCCCATGTATCTTCTCAGACCACAATGGATTAAAACTAGAAATTAATAACAAACAAAACTCTGGAAACTATACAAACACATGGAAATTAAACAGCATTCTACTTAATGACATATGGGTCCAAGAAGAAATCAAGCAGGAAATCAAAAAGTTTATTGAAACTAATGAAAACAATGATACATCATACCAAAACCTGTGGGATACTGCAAAAGCAGTATTGAGGGGGAAATTTATTGCATTAAATGCTCACTTCAGAAGAATGGAAAGATGGCAAGTGAACAACCTAACACTTCACCTTAAAGAACTAGAAAAACAAGAACAATCCAATCCTAAAGTTAGCAGACGGAAAGAAATCATTAAGATCAGAGCAGAACTGAATGAAATTGAAAACCAAAAAACAATTCAAAAGATCAACGAATCAAAAAGTTGGTTTTTTGAAAAGATAAATAAAATTGACAAACCATTAGCATGGCTAACAAAAAAAAGAAGAGAGAGGACTCAAATAACAAAAATTAGAAATGAAAAAGGCGATATTACAACTGATTCATCTGAAATACAAGGAATCATTCGAGACTACTATAAACAACTATACGCCAACAAATTTGAAAATCTGGAGGAAATGGATAAATTTCTGGACACACACAAGCTCCCAAAACTGAACCGTGAAGACGTAGAAAATTTGAACAGACCAATAACAATAAAGGAGATTGAAGCTGTTATCAGAAGGCTCCCAACAAAGAAAAGCCCAGGACCAGATGGATTCACAGCAGAATTTTACCAAACATTCAAAGAGGAATTGACACCGATTCTTTACAAACTATTCCAAAAGATTGAAACGGACGCAAATCTCCCAAACTCATTCTATGAAGCAAACATCATCCTGATACCAAAACCAGGTAAAGATATAACCAAAAAAGAAAACTACAGGCCGATATCCTTGATGAATATAGATGCAAAAATCCTCACTAAAATACTAGCAAACAGAATACAGCAACCCATACGAAAAATTATTCATCACGATCAAGTGGGATTCATCCCAGGGATGCAAGGTTGGTTCAACATACGCAAATCAATAAATGTGATACACCATATTAATAAACTCAAACACAAGGACCATATGATCATCTCTATAGATGCTGAAAAAGCATTTGATAAAGTTCAGCACTCATTCATGACAAAGACCCTCTATAAGTTAGGTATAGAGGGAAAGTATCTCAACATAATTAAAGCCATATATGCCAAACCCACTGCCAATATCATCCTGAATGGGGAAAAGCTGAAAGCTTTTCCTTTAAGAACAGGCACTAGACAAGGATGCCCACTCTCACCACTCCTATTCAACATAGTGTTGGAAGTACTAGCCAGAGCAATCAGAGAAGAGAAGGAAATAAAGGGCATCCAGATTGGAAAAGATGAAGTCAAACTGTCCCTGTTTGCAGATGACATGATCCTATATATCGAACAGCCTAAAACCTCTACAAAAAAACTGTTGGAATTGATAAATGATTTCAGCACAGTAGCAGGATACAAAATCAACACACAAAAATCAGTAGCATTTCTTTTCTCCAATAGTGAACATGCAGAAGGAGAAATCAAGAAAGCCTGCCCATTTACAATAGCCACCAAAAAAATAAAATACTTAGGAATTGAGTTAACCAAGGAGGAGAAAAATCTCTATAATGAGAACTACAAACCACTGCTGAGAGAAATTAGAGAGGATACAAGAAGATGGAAAGATATCCCATGCTCTTGGATTGGAAGAATCAACATAGTGAAAATGTCCATACTACCCAAAGTGATATACAAATTCAATGCAATCCCCATCAAAATTCCAAAGACATTTTTCTCAGAAATGGAAAAAACTATTCAGACATTTATATGGAACAATAAAAGACCACGAATAGCCAAAGCAATGCTCAGCAAAAAAAATAAAGCTGGAGGCATAACACTACCTGACTTTAAGCTATACTACAAAGCTATAATAACCAAAACAGTATGGTACTGGCATAAAAACAGACACACTGACCAATGGAATAGAATAGAGAATCCAGAAATCAACCCTCACACTTACTGCCATCTGATCTTTGACAAAGGCACCAAGCCTATTCACTGGGAAAGGGACTGCCTCTTCAGCAAGTGGTACTGGGATAACTGGATATCATTATGCAGGAGAATGAAACTAGATCCATACCTCTCACCATATACTAAAATCAACTCAAAATGGATTAAGGATTTAAATATACACCCTGAGACAATAAAACTTCTTAAAGAAAACATAGGGGAAACACTTCAGGAAATAGGACTGGGCACAGGCTTCATGAATACGACCCCAAAAGCACGGGCAACCAAAGGAAAAATAAACAAATGGGATTATATCAAACTAAAAAGCTTCTGCACAGCAAAAGAAACAATTAAAAGAGTTAAAAGACAACCAACAGAGTGGGAGAAAATATTTGCAAAATATACATCTGACAAAGGATTAATATCCAGAATATATAAGGAACTCAAACAACTTTACAAGAAGAAAACAAGCAACCCAATTAAAAAATGGGCAAAAGAGCTAAGTAGGCATTTCTCTAAGGAAGATATCCAAATGGCCAACAGACATATGAAAAAATGCTCAACATCACTCAGCATCCGGGAAATGCAAATCAAAACCACATTGAGATACCATCTAACCCCAGTTAGGATGGCTAAAATCCAAAAGACTATGAACGATAAATGCTGGCGAGGCTGCGGAGAAAAAGGAACTCTCATACATTGTTGGTGGGACTGCAAAATGGTGCAGCCTCTATGGAAAATGGTATGGAGGTTCCTTAAACAATTGCAAATAGATCTACCATACGACCCAGCCATCCCACTGTTGGGAATATACCCAGAGGAATGGAAATCATCAAGTCGAAGGTATACCTGTTCCCCAATGTTCATCGCAGCACTCTTTACAATAGCCAAGAGTTGGAACCAGCCCAAATGCCCATCATCAGATGAGTGGATACGGAAAATGTGGTACATCTACACAATGGAATACTACTCAGCTATAAAAACGAATGAAATACTGCCATTTGCAACAACATGGATGGACCTCGAGAGAATTATATTAAGTGAAACAAGTCAGGCACAGAAAGAGAAATACCACATGTTCTCGCTTATTGGTGGGAGCTAAAAATTAATATATAAATTCACACACACACATACACACATACACACACAAACCGGGGGGGGGGGGAAGGGGATATGACGACCACGGTTATTTGAAGTTGATACAACAAACAAACGGAGGGGACATGGTTGGGGGGGAGCGGGGGAGGGGGAGGGGAGGGAGGTTTTGGTGATGGGGAGCATTAATCGGCTACAATGTATATCGACAAAATAAAATTTAAAAAAAAATTAAAAAAATAAAAAAATAATAAGAAACACTTTTCCACATAAAAAAAAAAAAAAAAAAAAAAAAAAAGTACATATAAAATGTTGACCTTGCAAAAAACAGGAAATTTTCCCCAGGCTATAGTCTCTGTTGTAAGATAAAAAACTGTAACACAGCAAGGTTGCTGGTTCAAAGACAGACAAGTTACTGATGGATATGTAAAGATACTGGGAGCTGTGTAGGGAGAAGGAATGTATGCTAAGATCAAGCTTTTTTTTTTTTTTTTTTTTTTTTTTTTTTTTTTTTTTTTTTTTGATGGATCACTTAAATTGCCTTATGGAATGTCACTTTGCTTGTTTTACTGAATGTTACCAGCCTATATTGTTCAACTATAACCCCACCTATATTCTCTTCCTGTTACTTCCTGGTATGGAGAATAAATGCAGGAAGAGAACCCCAATTTGTGGTTAATTTCCCAAATAAAAGGAATGCCTCTCTCTTGAGGGTTCCAGGACATTAACCACTTCGGGGCTTCTCACTGCTCAGAAGAGATGGGCTTTGAGTAATCCTTTGCAGCTCCATCACCCAGTGGAAGAGGGGTGACAAATCCATGGGAGGCAAAGCAACAATACCATTACAGGAGACCTGAGTAACCTCATTTGTTTTTCCCAAATGCTTATATAATTATTTCTTCAAGTCAGAAATATGAAAAGCCTACAGGTGTATATAAGACATGATGCTTTTTTCATTAAACTCACATACAAAGTGCTATTTCTTTCTTAGATAAGTAAACTTTTCTTCTATCTTTTCCATTTATTTTTACACCTCTTCTGTTCTCATATCCTTTCTTGGAATCCATATTGTACCCAATTGTATAGTCTGGATTCGTGCAAACATACTACTAAGTGCTGCCTCTGTTGCAATTTTTAACTTGGCAATAAGTTTTAAAAAGAACTGCCTACATTTACTTTCTCCACTTCTTTATCTTTTATTTTTGCTCAGTCTACTCTTGCGATTAGTTTCCCAACTATCTATACCCTTACCTCCACTCCCACTCCACAGAAACTACTCCTGTGAGTGGTCCCAAAGGTTTATAATACCAAAGTCATGGGAAATTTTTTTGTTTCTTTGAATTTTCATCATACCTGAAACCTGTTATTCACTCCATTACTCGACTCTGGTTTTCATGATGCCTCCTTGCCCACACATCTGGCTCTTCTTTTCCAGTCTTTTTTCCAGCTCTTTCCTCCTCTGCTCATCTTCTAAATGACGGGCTTTCTCAGGATTCTGTCCCAGGCTTTCTACTCACCATCCAATGGGCAATCTCACCTACTCTCATTGTTTCAGCAAGGATCTCTACATGAATGACTCCCCAACCCTAGACCTTTTTCCTGAACTCCAGACCTGTGCAGCAGACAATCTGATGAACATCTCTTCTCAGATATTTCCAAGGCACACATACTCAGCTTTTGGAAGGATTCCAAATCTGAACCCTTCATCTTCCACTGCAAACCTGTCCCTCCTCCCGTGTTTCCTATCCCAGACACCACCATTCATTCACCAAAGGGCCTAAGCAGGAGATCTAGGAAGTCATTCTCCATCCTGCCCTCACCCTTACCTATTCTCTCCACCCCCACCACCAAGAATAATATTGATTATACTTTCCAAATGTCTCTTGAATCCACCCATTTCTCCTTGTTTCTCTGGATTCCTGTTCTTGTAACTGACCTTCCTGCTTCCAGTTTTGCCACTCCACTGTCTTGGAATCTTTGCAGCTGCTATTTCTTCTCCTCCCAGTCTTGTGCCTACCCAATCCATTCCTCAAACTGCAGCTAAAGTCATTTTTCCACAACACAAATTCAATTTTGTCTCCTCTCCTTATAACTTTTCATTAGATAAAGTCCAAAACTTGATATCCCCTCTTCTGCTTGCCTCTCAAACCCCATTACTCCCAACTCCTATCTCCCTGTCCACATTTCAACCACACTAATATTCTCCGGATTCCTAGAACACACTGTTTTATCCCTCACCTTGGACCTTTACATACAATGAACCCTTTGCCTGCAATTTCTTATCTCCTTCCAGCTAATTCTCTCTCCTTCTTTAGACCTCAGTTCAAATGCCACATACCTGGAAAGCTCTACCTGTCCCCTTCAGACTAGGTAGACACCCCTGCAATGTACTCCCACAGCACCCTGTGGTTTTCCATCAAAGTTCTTACTGCACTTTGTTATTTATTGTTTAGTTACATGCCTTCACATGTGCATTCTGATCTCTGTTAGGGCAGGGACTATTTCTATTGTGCTCACCACTGATTCCTCAATCCTAATATGATGCTCCTATTAGATAATAGGTGCTTAGTAATTACTTCCAATGCTGACATAATGCCTGACATGAGTTGCTTATTTTATTTAATCAGCATTTATTGTATCAGTACATCAGTGCGTGAAAAAATGAGATTCATAGCCGTTTGTTGGGGTTTCATCCAAAGATTTCTGAGAGATGTCTCGCATAGACTTACATTCTTCAGGGGCCCAAGCTACTTTAGTCATTAGGATATCATTTTATTACTTATCTCTGGGCACAACTAGAAAGTGGAGGTCCACTTTTGTTGCTGGCATTCTTTCACTACTCACTCTACAACCTGTGATTTGATTTTGCAGAGCAATTAGCACAAAAGTTACCTGCCTGTTTTAATGCAATTTCCAAAAACTGCCTAACATCAGGAAAGACACTTAGGCACGCCTGAAAAGAAACTGCCAGACCCTCTTCTCTCATCTGAACTCTTTCCAAGCACCACCTTTCTTTCTCCTCTTTCCTGGACGCCTCTTTTCATCTCCAGCACAAAGCAATTCACAAAAATGGCCCTTACCCACAATCATGCCTCTCAAAAGTCAAATGGAAACACCTACACTAAGGCCTAAAGCTATTCAATCTGGGGAAAGTCTTGCTCCTCTCCGGCTTCCGGTTATATGGAAGTGCAAATATGACCCCACAAGATAAGCATCAACTTCCTTTGAGCTTGGACAGCATTTTGTACAGTGGTATTGTAATCATCTGCATACATCTGTCCTGGCCCTTCGTTCCCCTCCTCCCAAAACCTTGGGCTGTAAAGTATGTTAAGGAAGGGTCTATGTCTTATTTCTCAATTTCTGATACCATTACAAAACAGAGCACACAGCAGACTTAAGTATTAGTGGAAATAAATGAAACAGGCGAGTTCTTTCCCCACCTTTGAACCTAAATATATTTGCACACCTAGGCAAGTCACTTCACCTCGCTGGAATTGTTCTGCTCTCTAGGCATCCAAGAGCTCCTGAAACTGAATATTTAGTCCGAAATGCTGTGTGGATCTTGCCACAAACCCGGCATCCCTAAATAACATATATTGATTAAAAGAAAGTAACAACACGAGGGGAAAACAAGGCAATTGTCTTCCTGTCCCGACCGGCGAGCGGGCGCCGCTGGGGACCACTCACCCTCCCTAAACCAGGGACTCATGTAGCTCAGGATGTAGGTAGGGTCCAAAGTCTTCCTGACATAGTCCTGGAAGGCGCGCAGATTCCGCCGCTGCTCGGTGGTCATGCTGGTCTCGGCTCCCTGCGAGGTCCCTGCGAGGTCCCAGCTCGGCTGCCCGAATTCCCTTTAAAGCCGGGCAGGCGGAGGAGGACGCTGCGAGCGGGGAAGGCAGGGATTTTCCGAGAAGTCGAATCTGGCTGAGAGGCGGATCCGCGGGGAAACTTTAACCACTGGAGGAAGAATCGAAACTGCAACTAGCGACAGCGAGGGGCTGGCAGGGCTCGCGGACGCTGCGCTTCCGCAGATCACGGTGTCCTGGCCCCGCCCCACTTTCGTTTCTCGCCAGTCTGAGGGAGCCCGCTGACCCGAGGGGGCAGAAGAATACTGTTGGCAATTGCTTTTTATCTTATTTGTCTTATTTTCCTTTTGCTTTTATAGCGGTAAAGATTAGATATAGTAAAATCCACCTAGTTTAAGTGTGCAATTCGATGAATTTTCAAAAATGCATACAAGTGTAACAACTTCCCCCAAGTTGGCTGGGTCCTACGCTAAGTGTATGTTTAACTGTATAGGGAACTGCCACCTGTTTTCCAAAATGGCCATACCAGTTTGCATTCCCACCACAGTAGAAGATAGCTCTAGCAGATACATTGGTCATTCTTTTTTTTTTTTTTTTTTTTTTGCTTCCGTCTTGATCGTTGTGAAACGGTACATTATTGTGGGTTTAATTTTAATTTCCCATAAAATTAATGATATTGGACACATTTGCATGTGCTTTTCGACCATTCATATATCTTCTTTTGTGAAGCATCTGCTCTGATGTTTTGTTTTGCCTGCTTTTGGAGGGGGGTGTGTGTGTGTGGAGGGGGGGGGGTTGTTTGTTTCTGGTTTTTTTAATGGATTTATAGGAGTATTTATTCTAGGTACAAAAATTGTCAAATATGTGTATTTGACATCTTCTCCCAGTCTGTGGCTTACCATTTCATTTTCTTAAAGGTGTCTTTTGATGAGCGGAAGTTTATATTGGTGAAATCTAATTTATTAGTTTTTTCTTGTTTATTGCTTTCTGTATCCTCTTTAATTAATCTTTGCCTACCCCAAAGTCACAAAGGTGTTCTATGTTTTCTTTTAGAGTTTTTAAATTTTTAGTGTTTACTTGTAGGTCAATGACTACCTCAAATTAATTTTGTTGAGGTGTTATATAGAGGGTCCAGGTTCATTTTTTTCCATACTTCTAATTGTTCCAGTACCATTTGTTGAAAATTTTTCCTCCCCACGTTGTATAACCTCAGGAGCTTTGTCGAAAAGTCAATTAACTGTATATGTGTATGTCTATTTCTTACTCTATTCTATTCCATGCTATTTCCTGATACTTCTGACAATACCACTCTCTTCTGATTACTGTAGGTTTCAAGTAAGTCTTCAAATCAGATAGTATTGAGTCCTCCAAATTTGTCCTTTATTGAAAAGATTTTATTAACTATTCCAGGTTCTTTGCATTTCCATATGAAATAAGAATCAACTTGTCAATTCAAAAAAAAAGCCTGTTGGGATTTTGATAAAAATGGCATTGAACCTACAGATGAACTTGGGGAGAACCGACATCTTAACAATATTGAGTCTTCTAATCCATGACATGGTTGTCTTTCTACTTACATCTTTAATTTGTTCAAGCAATATTTTATAGTTTTAAGAGTACAGTCTTATACATATTTTGTTAAATTTGTTCTTAACTATTTTATGTGCCTCGATGCTACTGTAAGTGGAATTATTTTTAAAATTTCATTTTCAAATTGTTTGTTGCTACTATGTAGAAATGTAAGTGATTTTTATTTGTTGACCTTATATCATGCAATATTGCTAAATTCACTTATTAGTTCTAGCAATTGTTCTGTAAATTCCTTAAAATGTTTTAGGTAAACAATCATGTCATTTGTGAATACATAGTTTTACTTTTTCCTTTCCAATATTTATGCCTTTTCTTTCATTTCCCTCTCTTATAGTTTTACTTCTTCCATTCCAATCCTTTATTTTTATTTCATTTCCTTTCTTTATCGCACCACCTAAGGCCTCTAGTAGAAAGTTGAATAAAAGTGGTGAGAGTTGGTACCCTTACCCTATTACTAATCTCAGTGGGGAAATGATCAATGTTTCACTTTACCTACAATGTTAGCTGTAGGCTTTTCTTAGATGAACTTCTCTTTTATTTCTGGTTTGTAGAGAGTTTTTATCATAAATGGTTGTTGAATTTCTCATGATTTTTCTGTATCTATTGAGACGATCATATATTCTGTTAACATACCAAATTTCATTAACAGATTTTTTCCCAGGTGGTCTCCCATCCAAGTACCAACCATCTCCGACTTAGCTTCGGAGATCAGGCGGGCACGGTCAGGCTGATATGGCTGTAGACCATAAACAGATTTTTTAATGTTGTCAGTCTAGTATTCCTCCGATAAATTCTATTTGGTTATGATGTAGCATCCTTTTTACATATTTCTGGATTCACTTTGCTAGTATTTTCATAAATATTTTTGTGTTGGTGCTCATGAGGAATACTGGTCTGTAATTTTTTCTTGCAATGCCTTGATCAGGTTTTAATGTCAGTGGTATGCTATCCTCATAAAACAAAAGTTTAAGAGTTGTATCATTTTTCCCTTAAATGTTTAACAGAATTCACCAATAAAACTATTTGGGCTTGGAGTTTTCTTTGAAGATTCTTTATAATGTTTAATTTCTTACTAGATATAAGACTATTCTGATTTTTTATCTCATCTTAAATCAGTTTTGGTAAGTTGTGCTTTTCAAGTGTTAAAATAAATGGGAGGTCCTTAGACTGAGGCAGCTCTAATGCCCTAGTAAGCAAAATGAAGCTTAAGCTCAGCCAGTCATGGGCAGCCAACTAGACATTATATTGTCTTGAATAGTCCAAATAAGGCAATCGCTCAAACTTTGATCAAATAATTTCTTTGCTCTGCTTCCTTCAACCCCCTCTGGTGGAGCCCCAAATAACTTCCAGTTTGGAGCTGCCCAATACATGAATCACTGTCTGCTTAAATAGATGCCATAAAATTTTAATGTGCCAAAGTTTATCTTTTAATCCAAGGAATTTTGTCATCTCCTCTAAACTGTTAAATTTACTGGCATAAAAAAATTGAAAAACTGATTTTTTAAAAAAATCAGTCTTGCTAGGTGTGTCATTATGATAAGTATATTTCAGTTTGTCATCCATGGTTCCTGGCTTGTTCTAACCTTACCCTGCCTTTCTGTCTCAGAGCTGGCCATAAAGAAATCCTCTGACCTATCTTATCTGATTGTAGGTCATAAGACTTTCATTTGAAAAGGAGTTCCACCCCATACCCAGGAGGAAGGAATGCTGCACAGAGAGGCTGAGAAGAACCTGAACAAACAGGCCTTATTTAGCTTCCCTACCCAGTCTGTTAGCATTAGAGGATACCCTTTTGGTCTAATCACATTTCTACATGGTTGTCCATGCTTCAGTTATGCCTACATAATGAAGCTTCCATAAAAACCCAAGAGAACAGCATTCAAGGAGCTTCTGAATAGCTGAACACATGGAGGTTCCCGGAGGGTGGCACACCAGGGGAGGGCATGGAAGCTCCACACCCCTTCTCCTATATATAACCCTATGCATCTCTTCATCTACATACTTTGTAACATCCTTTATAATAAACTGGTAAATGTGTTTCCCTGGGATCTGTGAGCTGCTTAAGCAAATTAATCAAGCTTAAAGAGGAAGGAGGGGATCATGGCAACTCTGATATATAACTTTGGTCAGAAGTTCCAGAGGCCTGGGCTTGTGACTGGCATCTGAAGTGGCAGACAGTCTTGGGGACTGAGTTCTCAACCGGTGGGATCTGACACTTATCTCCAGGTAGTGTCAGAATTGAATTGAATTGGAGGACACCCAGCTGGTGTCCACTATAGAACTGACCTACTTGCTGGTGGAGAAATCTCCACACATTTGGTCACAGAGGTCTGTCATCTGTGTTGATGATTGTGCTGTAAGAGAATAAAAAATGTTTGTGTTTTTTCCTCTAACCAGGGATTTATCAATTTATTTATCTTTTCAAAAATGAACTCTCACTTTAATAATTTTCTGTATTGTTATTCTACTTACTATTTTATTGCCTTTTACTGCAGTCACTATTCTTTTCTCCTTCTTTCTTTCCTATTTTCTCATGTTGTTTGCCATTTCCAGTGCTATTCATTCCCTTTTGTAGACATTGGTTTCTATCTGATGTCATTTCTCTTCTGGCTTCTCCAATCAATTGTTAAGGCTTCCAGTGAATTTTTCATTTCAAATATTGTTTTTCACATTTCTATAATTTCCATTGTTTCTTTTTTTCTGCTTGCCATGTCTCAGCTGAGAACCTCCATTTGTACATTCTATAATGTACAAATATATATATGCTTTCCCTTTAATTTCATATACATATTTCTAATAGTGTCTTTAAAGTCCTTGTCTGCTAATTTCCCTCTGGGCTATCTCACAGTTTGTTTTTCTGACTGCTTTTTCTCTTGACTATGGGTTCCTTCACATGTCTAGTAATTTTTTATTTTATACTGGACATTATGGATATGTTATAGAATCTCTGGATTCTATTATTTTACTCTCAGAAGTGTTGCTTTTTGTTCTAGCATGCCACTAAATTATCAGCCGATCACTGTGAACTTACAGAGGATTTGTTTACACATTGTGGTGGGTCTGTTTGTTTTGCTCTTAATACAAGGTAAATCCTTCATCCTGGGTCATGGTGTTCTCTGGTAAGCTATGGCCCTGCATGGGTTTCAGTGAAAAGCCCTATGTTTCCCAGCCCATCTAAGTTGGTGGGACTCAAACTGAGATATCTGTTGAGCTCTTTCAGCCTTCCAGCTATTGCTTACCTTGGAATCTTCCCTGCACAAATGTACTTCAGGTCAGATAAAGATTTGAGTGAACACTGCATACAAATGGGCTCTCTGTGTCTTTCTGAAATTTCTCCCTCAAAATCCAGTCACTGTGGCAGCCCCAGGGTCCATCTTCTAACATAATGACTGGGGTTTTCTGCTTGCATTCTAGCCTCCATATGGAGGAGAAAGTCCCTCAGATAAAAAGCCAAATAAACTGGCCAGAAATTAGGAACTGTTCATACTGTGCAGTTCCTAATTTCATGGGTCAAATTCCCTCCAGTTTCTGCTTTTTGATTTTTCTCCAGTGCCTTCAAGTAGTTATTCTTTATGTTTTGTCTATGTTTATAATTGTTATCTCATACAAGCAACTCTGCACTACCTAGGTTTGGGGTTTTAACTGAGAAAAAGAAATCAGATCGAAAATTCCTTTAAAAAGATAAAGATGTCCTCTTTTATGCTACCAGTGGGAAACATGTACCCCTGAATGACAATGGATTTACTAAACATCAACAATTATAGTGTAGACTATATCTGAAAGAACTGAAGTCCCAGAAATGGAATCATTTGGCAGATTTGTAGATAAAATATGACCAAGCCCAGGGAAAGCAGAGTGCCACAGAATGCTAGGGAAGAAATATCTCAGTTTTAGACCCTCTACTCACCTGGGCATTCATTTATTCAGTACATTCTCAGAACATATACTATATGTTAGGTACTGCGATATATGAGAAAAGGGAAAAAGAATCTCCCCCATGAGCTTAGAGTCTGATTGGGGGAGGAAGAAGACAGACAGTAAAGATGTAAAAATACAAATAATTAAGTAATTGCCAAATGTGAAGTTATATGAAGAAAACTATTTCAAGTGGTAAGGGAATAACTTTCCGAGTAGGTCACATTTCAGCTGAGTCCTTAAGAATCAGAAGGAATCAGTTACTCAAAAAATGTAGGTAAAGGGGTATTCCTTACAGGGAGACAGAATGCACACAAGAGTCAAAAAAAAAAAAAGTGAAAGACCTTTGTAGCAGGAACTTTGTAAACAAGGGGTAAATGGTATGCAGTGGAACTGAAAAGGTAAATGGGGCCTTTAAGGCAAGGAATGAAGTGCAACAGAAACATACAACAGAGTTTTAAGCAAGGACTAACAAAATCTGATTATGTTTTTTAAAAGACCTCTCTGGCTCCTTTCCAGAATGAGACCAGTTAGGAGGTAACTAAATCAAGTAAGAGGTGATGAGGGCACAGATAAGGGCAGTGGTAATGGAGAGTATAAGAAGTTAATGGTTTGAGACATAACTCAGAGGTAGAACTGAGTGGCTGGCAGTGGAAAGGAAGAGGAAAAAATAAAGGATATATATTCTAGCTATCTGGACTAGCAATTGGGAAAATGGTAGTACTATGACTAAAATGGAGAAGATGGGTTTAGAACATACCATATTCTAGTGTGGGAGACAGAAAAGTAGACATTATATAGTAATAAGTGCAGTGAGGAGAAATAAAGCAGGGTAAGGGAATAAGGAGTAATGAGGGCTGCTTATATTAGATGAGATGGTCAGGGAAGACCTAAGTTAAGGGAGGAGGCAGGTCTTTTGGGTGAAGAGCATTATATTCACAAGGAACAGAATGTGCAAGGGCCCAAAGGCAGCAAAAAATTTGGTGTGCAAAGGAATAGGCAGTGGACAGGGCTGCTAGAGTGGAGTAGGCTAGGGAAAGAATGAGAGGGAACATGTAAGGCAATTCATGTAAAGGCATTATAGATCATTATAAGGACTTTGGTTTTAATCCTAAATATGATGGGAAACCACCGCAGGATTTCGAGAGGAGGAATAACACGATCTGATTCATGTTTTTAAAGGATCACTATGATAACTGGAGGAAAACAAACTGCAGGGGGGCAAGGGTGAAGGAAGAGTGACTAGGTAAGAAGCTACAGCACTAATCCCAGTGGAAGTGGTGAATTGCAGGAGGATATATATAACCCTGAAACCCCCTACAATTTGCTGATGAGTTAGATGTAGGATATGTGAGAGGAGGAGTCGAGCAGAGCTCTAATTTATTTAGCCTGAGCAGCTGCATGAATGGTAGTGCCATCTACAGGCTGAGCATACCTAGTCTGAAAAACTGAAATCCAAAATGCTCCAAAATCTGACATGTTTGAGTGCCAACACAAGTGCTGAAAATTCCACATCTGACCTGATGCGATTTGTCACAGTCAAAAAACACAGGCACACAACACACAGTTTACTCATCATCCCCAAGGAGGGGGAAAACATCCTCTCTTGTGTGAATAAGTGTAAGAAAATGATTACTTATCAATAATATATAAATTCAGAATCAGGAATGACGGTGATGTGTAACAACCATAGATTGTCTACATGGGTGGCTCAGATAGTGATACCTTTGCTTTCTGATGGTTCAGTGTACACAAATTTTGTTTCATGCACAAAATTATTTAAAATATTGTATGAAATTAACTTCAGGCTATTTGTATAAAATGTATATGAAACATAAATGAATTTTGTGTTTAGACTTGGGTCCCATCCCCAAGATATACCATTACGTACAAGAATACTTCAAAAAGTTCATAGAAGAATAGAATTAAAAGCAGTTCAGCCTTTTTGGCAAAAAGAAGTGAACTTCTTTCCTTCACCTCCTGCCCTTCTCGTACCTTTTCAGTGAAATTCCAGCATGCAAGCTCAGAACCAATACATTACTCTCTGTGCCTAATGTTCCTCAATGTGATGGATATTTTTTTTTTTTTATTTATAGAGCATTTCTAGGGGGTGGGGGAAACACACCTAAACACTTTATCTCCAAAGTTACAAAAGTTCGAGGTGCAAAGGGAAGGCCAGATTTTTTTTTAATGAAATTATATAGATTAGATCTCTATATGAAAACTGTTTCTCAATTTTGTGAGGCTCTGTTGGAAATAACCCGCCTCTAGTGCTGTTGGTATGCAAGGCAGTGGTGCTTATACAATATTTCCTGTGCTTACCAGAGACAAAACATACCAATTTCCTGACACCATTCTCTTCCACTTACTTCTGGTGGTTACCCTGAGTCTTGACTATTAGAAGTGCCCACGATGGAGCTAACCTTTATTATACAGATTGTGTATTATGATCTTGGTGCAGCCATAGTGCAGCTCCATATTCACTACAGACCAAACCATTTGTATCTGGCATCACTTACTAACACACGACATGCAGCTTTTCTGTATCAATTGCAGCGATGGGTAAGAATATCAGTATACATGAAGGAGTAGAAAACAGATACTGTTTTAAATAATCTGTAATTTCAATTTTTTTTTTTTTTGCTGAAATACATTATATTGTATGTTTGAGATAATTCTAGTACAAAACATAATAAAACGAGATGTATAATAAGCCTTTTAAATCACTGGTAAGTGTACAAGTGGAACTGAAGCATTTATTGGACAAAGTAATGTTACTCTAATGTTTACTTGCTTGTGTGTTGCCACACTGTTATAATTTGCTTCATTACCTTGCTATTTGATACATAGTGTGCATTTCTCTGTCACTGTAACTACTGTAATGACAAACTTTCGTCTTACTGAACAATCAAAATGGCATTGATAGGAATGAACTCCAGAGGCTGGGCCTGACAGGGAGGTGGTCGCTCAGGCCTGATGCCCAGCTGTACGACCTATACCTCTCAACTTTGGCCCTATCTGTTAAATATATGCTATGTCATTAAATGCTTCTAAATCTAAAAATAAATAAATAAATAAATAATATAAATCTTTCCAAGAACTTCTTGAAGTACCCTCATATATTCAAATGTTCCAAAATCAAAAAAAAAAAAAAAAAAAAAATACCAAAACACTTCTGGTCCCAAGCATTTCAGGTAAGAGATACTCAACCTGTATTAACACAGGAACATTGGAGGAGAGGCAGGCTTGGAAGAGGAAATCCAAAACATGCATGCTTGAGAGTAATTCACAGGCAGTGCTTCTCAAACATTAACATGCACATAAATCACGCACAGGTCTTGCTAAAGTGCAAGTTCTAATCCAGTAAGGTCTGAGACTCTGCATTCCTAACAAGCTCCCAAGTGATGCTGATGCTTCCAGTCAACAGACCTCACTGAGTAAAAAGTTGCTAAAAAATAAGGGATAGAGGAAAAGGGATAATTAAAAAATAAAAATTCTCATTAAAGTGAGGGTAAGTGAAATCCAAAGCACATAAGGATTATCCTAGAACAGTTCTCAAACTGACCTGCAGCATCAGAACCACCTAGAAACTTGTTAGAAAAACAAATTCTTGGCATCCCAGATCTTCTGAATCAGAAACTCTGGGGATGGGGCTCAACAATCTATGTTTCCGCAAACCCATCAGATGCTAAAGTTTGAGAACCAGAGACCTAGAGGAAGAGGACTTCATCCACTGAGTGAAGACGGATGCTGTGGTAGATTGCAAAAATTATAATTCTTCACTTTTTTCAATGTTTACACCTTTTACAATGTAATTTTGCAGCTCCTCCCAGCAACGGTGGAGTCTCTTTTCCCTCTCCTTGAATCTGGCCTGGCCTTGTGACTTTCCTATTAGGCAAGAGAATGTGGAAGTGCAGATGTGTCCATTCTGAGCCTAGGCTTCAAGAGACTTCTCTCTCTCTCTCTCGGACTCCTGTGATCACCTGTAAACAAGCTCAAGCTAACATTCTGAGGCCACCTTAGATCAGCAGTTGACTGAAGAAGACATGAGAGTGCCAGTCAAGACCAACTAGGTAGGCAGTGTCTCTAATAACTAATATGATAGAGGTGTTGTTTTTGGTAAACAGGCACAGTTTATATTTATCTGAGCCTGGTGCTGACCAGAACTGCCCAGCCAGTCAGTGAAAGTGAGTGGTAGAAGAGGGAAATTTGAGGAAGAAAAGGTGTGAAAGAGCCATTATACCAAAAACAATGAGTGAGAATACTAGAGCAACTTGCCCACTAAAGTTGTAGATCATATGAAGTTGAGGCGACTGATTACATTTTTATGGTACACCAATCTGTAGTTACTGACAACTGAACAGTTGGTTCATCCAAATTGAGGTCACATGAAAAACAAAAACCAAATCTGGTTATCCGAGAATTTCCCTCTACCTCACAGCCCATCCCCTGCTAAATGGTGCCCAAATATTGCCTAGTCTACCTCAGAAATCTCTTGAATCCAGCCTTTCCTCTGGATCCCTATTGTAACTGTTCTTGTATAGGCCCTTCTGATATCCGGTTTGAGCTACTGCTCCTTAAACAGTCTTTTACTGAGGCTCTCCCACTCCAAACTTTCCTATATGTTATGGCTAGTTGCTTCCCAAAAACAAATCCAACTGTTCCATTCCTGCCTTCTTTAAATTTCCTGTTGGTTCTATCCTATCCATCCTTATATCCCTAGCATTTAGCATAGTCTTGGACCATACGGACTCAATATTTGTTGAATACATGAATTTTATAGACAGAAAAGCAGAGATATCCTCTTGCGCTAGGAGAGAACTGTTTACCTATTTAAACTGCAGATGGTCATGCAGATAAGCAAGAGCCAGCCTACGCCAAGAAAATTCTAGAAGATGCCTAATTTTGACCCTTTGTGTCTACTAAACAAATTTCAGCCAGTGTTCTGGAACAGTCACAGCTGCAGATTCTACAGGGAGAAATTTAGACTCAGAGCTTAGCCTAACTTAAATTCCATTCTCCTTGCCTCTTGTTTTTCTCCAGTACAGATCCAATGGTATTTACCATCCCCCAAATACCCTTGCAGGTATAGTAGGAAAGAATTTGCTGATTTTCATGACATTATATAACAACCGATCTTACTGTACTTTTTAAAATGGCCATATCCCACTTAACTGTTTTCCAATATTTAAGTGATTCATATATTGATTAAAAATCCAGAATAAGGAAATAATCATTTAGTCAGCAAGTTTTGATTATCTTCTCTGTTCATGTTCTAGCTTCTGTGAGGGAACACAAATATAGTTTAAAGGACAAGATATAATTGCATGACACAACTACCATTCTCTTCTCCACCATGTATCTCCTGCCATCACCCAGTGTGTTTCATGTAGAGAATACTCACAGCCTCGCAGATCATTATTCTCAATTCCAGTCGTCTTCACCTCCACCCATTTCAATTTCAGTCACCCATCCCCAGCCATGCCTGGAAGTAGGCACTCCCTAAAACACTTTTTGTCTTCTTTCTCCTGCCCCAGTACCTACTCGATCCTCACTGGAAAACCAATCTCTTGACATTTCCGTCCTCCAAGTGTACTCGTCATCTTATTGCTTCACTTCCTTCCCAGCTCAGCCCAGATGCCAGAATGCATTAATTCAGCTGCTCTTACCTGTACCTCCCTCCATTCCCTTGCCCATTCTTTTACTACTCACATCCAGCAGAACTTCAGCCACAGATAAATCTATGTATTCTATTCACTCATTCAGTATATATACTGAATGTACACTACATGGCTAACATTAGTTTCTGTTGCTATTAGTTTCCCTGTGTTGAATGCTACCAGGACAAAAATAAATCACAAATCTTAATGCCCCACAAATTTAAATATCCCATCTCAGGTGAGGCCTCAACACTAATCAGCAATTCTTTTTTTTTTTTTTTTGTCTTTTTCATGACTGGCACTCAGCCAGTGAGTGCACTGGCCATTCCTATACAGGATCCGAACCCGGGGCAGGAACATCACTGTGCTCCCAAGCGCTGCACTCTCCCGAGTGCGCCACGGGACCAGCCCCTAATCAGGAATTCTTAATTAACCCTTTCTCCATGCCCTGCAAGCGACATTTTTTCACTCCTCTCCTCAGGCCCAATCCTGCTTAAGATCCATTGTTCTCAGAAGACGAGATTCTCCCTACTTCGTGGAGAAAAGAGAAGCTTTAGGGCATATACTACCTCATCTTAATGTACCTACCCACAAATATTTGCCCATTTTTACCTCAATACTTCTGCCATTTTAGAACAAGACTTTCCTCTGCCTCTAATGCACTTGCCTGTGCTCTGGATCGTCTCTCCCATTCAGGAACTTTGCTTCATCAACTATTGCTCTCCTTTATTTTCAACCTTTCCTGCTCCAAAGTCTCCTTCACAAAAAGCTCAAGTCTCTCCCTCCCATCTTAAATTTAAAAGGCACAGCAAACTCCCTTTTTGTACCCCTCTAGTTTAGACTTTCTATTTTTCTTCATGGCCGAGCTTCTAGTAGCAGCCTTTACTCAACACTCCACTTCCTCACCTCTTAACCCAAAATAAACTTGCTCTGTTCTACTGAAACTGCTCTCATGATTGACTTCTCAGCTGACAAGTTGGATGATGTAATAATCTTCAAACTGGTCTCCTCACTTGTAGCCTCAGCCCCTTATTACTACTAGTGATATTTCTTAACACAAAATACACCTGATACTCCCTTGCTTAAAATTCTTCCTTCCTACAGAATCAAATATAATCTTGCAGGGCATTCAATTCTTTATTAAGACTACCAACCTTCCAGTCTCAAATCATACGCTGTCACACTTTATGCTCCAGCAATTCTTAACTATTCTATTGTCCCAACTATATCATGTGGCCACTTACCTGTACTGGAATGTCAAATCCTCCCACCTCTCATTTTATATGCCTTGCAATGTCTTACCTTTGAACCCAAAATCAAATGCTACCTTATTGGTTTGGCCTTTCCTGATGTGTCTGAGCACATTTGGTTCATTATGTTGAGTTTCAATGCACTTCACACATAAGGCCATTGGTGTATACCGCTTTCCTGTGACCCTGAGTTATTGAGGTTAGGGCCAAATCCGACAATCATTGCACAACTCTTGGCATCTAATGTGCAGTGTATGACACATATTTATATGTTAAAGAAGATTTCGTGAATTTAATAATGTAAAGTAATGCATGGTTAGGAAACATGAATAGTAGTGTGAGACAAGTTCAGAAGAGGGAGGAATCTAGGAAGATGCTATGTGAGAAACAAATTGGTTCTTGAAGGGTGTTGGATGTCTAATGAGGCAGGGGAGTAATTTTCAGGTGATATCAAGAGCAAGAACAAGGGTTCAATGGCCAAAAAGAATACAGTATGTTCAAGAGAGAATAGAAAGTTCAGCCAGGACAGAATAGAGGTTAAAATCAGAAAGAGTCAGATTTTATACAACCCTGCATGCCAAGCAGAGATTTGGACATTTTTCTGTCCAAGTGGGGAGGCACATTTTAAGTATAGCAAGGTTCTTGTTAACTAAATTGGTCATTGTTAACAGTATGCTGGAGATATAGTGAAGATTTCTGCACAAATTTGGGAAACAAGATTGTCCTGAGTTGAACTCTAAAATCAATGAATAATGGATAAAAACAGAGTGGCCCTAAAGTTCCTTTAAAAACTGGCTGACTTCGGGTAAGGTAAGTGACAAGGCTAGAATATTCTTGTTACACTAGAAAAGAGTGCTAAAAAAAAAAAAAATGATGGACTATATTAAAAGGATTCAGAAGCCAGCTTGAAGATGTTCTCATTGGCTAAATATGGGAAAATTTGAGCACCAAAATAATGACAGGACTGGATTATAACCCATTGAACAAAATAAGAATCCATGGGTCCATACTAATAATAGATAAATGAAGGGAAAACTCTTCCTTACAGGAAAATGCCACCTAATAAACATAAAAGGAACCATGGGAGTTAAAAGATCACCACTTAACAGTCATCATAGTAAAAACTGATTCAGGCAAGAAGCATCAACAGATGCTATATTTAAGCAGGGGAAAGCTTAATGAGGAACAAGATGCTTACATGACTTTAAAGTATCTCCCCACAAATTACTTAATTGCAAAGGGAAAAACAGTAACTAGACAATGGAGAAACCAGACAATCTAACCAAGTGATCAACATTAGTATCACCAATAAGGTGCAAATGGACATCTACTGCCCTTTAGATATACCACCATACATGTAGTACTTTGTAGCCCCAAATCTACAATCTGAATCTAATTCTGAAGAAAACCAGAAATTGAGGGACATTCTATAAAATCTATTCTTCAAAAGCATCAATATCATGAAAGGCAGGCTACAGAACTGTTCCAGGTTAAGAGAAACAAATCAAAAAGCAAGAACAAAAAACAAAATGCAATCCTGGATTGGATCCTATTGGAGGGAGAGAGGCAATTGCTATAAAGGACATTAGGAAGGACACTTTAATAGAATATAGACTACAGATTATTTTATCAATGTTAGATTTGCTTAACTTGGTAACTGTACTGTTAGGTATATCCCTGCTCTTAGGAAATACTAATATTAAGAGATAAAGGGACATTGTGTATAAACTTACTCTATAATGGCTCAGAAAAAAATATGACATATATAGATGGAGAATAATAAAGCAAATGTAGCCAAATGTTAAAAATTGGCAAATGAGGGTAAAGAGAATATGGGAATTCTTTGTAGTATTCTTGCAATTTTTTCTGTAAGCTGGAAATAATTTCAAAACAAATTAAAAACAAAAAAAAAGTTTAGGACCGGCCCATGGCTCACTTGGGAGAGAGCGTGGTGCTGACAACACCAAGTCAAGGGTTAAGATCCCCTTACTGGTCATCTTTCAAAAAAAAAAAAGTTTAAAAATAATAAAAGTGCCCTTATAGGCCTGCAAGTCTGCCTGTATAAGAGTGTGTCAACCAGAGTGACAACAAAAAGAAAAAAAAACTACAAAGGCATATACTGAACATCGAACATCAAAGCCACTTCCTCTAGAAAAAAGAGCCAAAGTCACTAGACAAGTATTCTGGTCCCATTTATAAGACTGGGCCTGTAGAGATGAGGATCTCAGTCCTAGATCATACAGTTAATGTTCCATGTCCAGAAGCAGGCTTATGATTATGATTCAGCTTCCCATGTTGGTTTTCCTAAAGGTACAAGCACTGGACATGTATACAAATTTTGGTCTCAATGAATCTACATTACCATAGTAATCTCATCAGTATTCCGATTGTACATAAGTATGAGCTTAAAGCAAGAAATGGACCACACTCTGAATGCTGCTGAAATCAGGTTTTTGACACAGAGGGACTCCTCTTCCTCCACTTCCCATTCCCTGTTCCCACTGGTGGAGACACTGGGGTTGGCAACAGTCCAAACCATACCATATTTGGGTTCCAGCAACCCAAAGTGCCTCCCAAAATTTTTTCCAAGCCAGAGCTGCACTACTCACTGGCTCAGTGTGTCCACAGTCTACAATGCAATTATTCTTCATGAGGGAATAATTCCCAGCAAATGTGCGTCGTCTCTTGCCTTGCTCAAGTCCCTGCCCATCACTACTACAGACTGAATGGGTTAGTGGGGCCCTTGGATTGGCTAGCCTAGAGAGGCTGATAAGGTCAAATTTGACTTAGACTGGGAGGTAAAGCCACAACACTGAAAACCTGAGATAAAATGCCATGGACATTGAATTCAAAAGAAAAAGTTAAAAGTATACACTATTAGGCTAAAAGTTTATAGATAGTGGAGATTCGTGAAAGCAGGTCAGGTTTCAGACAATTTTTTAAATCTCTAGCACCTACTACCCATTCATCCAATATTTTAAGCACTTCCTATGTGATATAGTGAAAGGATATACCAGTACACATAGTTATCATAGAACTTTCAGACTGGTGAGAAATACAGCATTTAGTAATCAATTACCAATTGCAATGAGTGCTCTGAAGAAGTCTAGGGTTTTTCAAAGAGGAAGTAATTAAGGAGAAATAATGGGGTAGGGAGTTTAACCAGGATGGAGTTCAATTTCCAGCAGAAGAAAAATGCCATGTATGAAGATCTGCCATAGTAAAGAGCAGCACCTCCACAGACCTGAAGCAGCTAGTGTGGCCTAAGCACAAATGAGGTGGCAGAAATGCTGAAGATGGAGTCTGATTGGCCAAAGATCTGTAAGCCGTACCATATCATGTTGTTGGAATTTTGGGTTTTGTTTTTTGGGTTTTTTTGTCTGCTTTTAGAGAATAACAGCAAACTACTGAAAGATTTTAAGTAGGGGAATGCCATAGGAAAAAAAAAAGACAACACTTTTTTTTAAAGATCTTTTGAATGCTGCATCAAGAATGGATTGGGGAAAAGGCTGGGTGTAGAGCAACAGCGGACGCAGGCAGATGCATTAAGGTAATACAGGTGAGAGATCTTGGCTGCCTAGGCGAGATGGTATAAGTCATAATAGAAATATTAGAAAAATATTTAATGACCGACATTTGGTGGTTGGAAGAGGGGGCCGAAAGAGAGGGAGGAATCGAAGACTTCGAAATCTTTGGTTTGAACACCTAAGAGGACGATGGTGCTGTATTGTTTCATTAAATGTTTTACTAAAAACGTGATGTGAAATCACAACCTGGAATAAAACAGCATGCTTCAGGTTTTAATACTCATTAAGAAAAATCATATTGTAACTGCAAAGTAATTTCATAATTTCAAAGGATATTCCTTGATCTACCATAATCTTTCCAAAATTTCTCAATGTCCGAGCTTACTAAAAATTGCCAATATCAGTTTTAGATTCTTGTAATTTTAAATCAACTTTCTAACTACTCTTAGGATAAACAAATTCTAAATATGGCCTACAAAGCTTGCTCCCACACTTTGTCCTTTAGCTAACTCACCCTGCCTTCTTTTAGTTCTTGGAATATGCTAGGCTGCTTCTACCTTTGGATCTTTATATTTTCCTTTGCTAACAGCAACTCTACTCAGCCAATGTTTACTTGTTTTCTGGATCCCAATTCAATCATCATTTCCACCTGAGATTAGGCTCGCATTATATACTCTTATAAGGAAATTATACTTTCCCTTCAGAGAACTTATTAATTTGTAATGTTATATTTATATAAATATTATCTGTCTTAATTCAACAGTCTGTAAGTCCCATGAGGGCAGGGAGCATATCTGTTTTGCTCTATCACTAAAACCTAGTACAGAACCTGCCACACAGCAGACATTCAAACTTCTATTGAATAATAAATAAATATGGTAGCAAGACAAACTGAAGGCTGAATTTAGATTTAATTCAAGCTCTGTTATTCACTGTTAAGCTTGTAAGGCAATTTCATCACCTCTAAACCAAGGTAAAATATAAACATAGCCAATTTTTGTAAAAGAACTACCAATTGTAAAAGAAGTTTGGCAAGGGGTTTTGTATTTTTAGTAAACTAAACGCCAATTGCATTTTACTGAAGATAGAAAGCAATTAAGATACTCCTTAAAATCAGATTAAAGAACTAAAATAATCTTTAAAGCTGTGAAGTATCTGTACATGCTGATCACCTGAAACTTAGTATTTATGACACAATTATATCCTGTTATTTTCAAGATTTTGGCTCTACTAAAATAACTTTACTTTTTAAAAAAGCAATATTGCATAGGAAAATTTCTGATTGTTTTGAACTGTTACTGTTTTATTTTTTCTTTTATTGAATACACATTTCTTTTATTGGCAGTCCAGATAAACAAGTTTATAAAGGTAACATTAAACTTTTCTTTTGGCAGAAGATAAACTGTGCAGATTTAAATGCCTCAATTTAACCTGAAGAAATGGTTCTGAATCATACAAATTTTTAAGAAAAATAAAGACTGTCCAAAGGGATTCTCCTAACTTATCACACATCTCCAGAATAACTTTCAAAAAAAATTCAAAAATACTCATTGACTACCTTAAAAATATGTCAATACCATATGGCTTTATGAAATAACTTCTAAATTTTATATCTTTTATTTAAAAAGGATCCCAAGTTTTAAATAAACTGCTACCAATATCATTTTCTTCACTTAAAAGTGCATATCTCTGAGGGTGGAACATACATACATTTTGAACAAATAATGATTTTTACAAATTAACACCAAAAAAATCATTTAAAATATTTTAAGGGGGAAAAGAGTTTTAACCAAAAGTTATCTTTAAATAGACTGCAGTAGATGACATTGTTCTTTTTTTTTTTTTTTTTTTTTTTTTTTTTCCCTCTTTATACCATCAGAACTCTCAATGAGATGCTTTGGCAGTTTTAAGACATATCACAGTCTACCGAGACACTCTGACATTAACGATGTCCGTGGAGATGGCAATTGCCTTCTTGATGGCTCAGTTTGAATAGATACAACATTACTGGGCTGGTTCTCCAAATCAGAAGCAAAGGTGCTCTCTTCTCTTACATCAAGAGTTTCTCCTACTGAAGCTGCCTGGGATGGATTATCTACAGTTTTGTTGGTATTACTCAAGTTGTTAGTAAGTGTGGTAACATCACACTCCTTGTCCAGGACACCAAATTCATCTTCTATTGTAACTATATCTTTACTTTCAAATGGTTCCAAGGAAGGAGCCAAAAACTCACTTTGTAGAGGGTCTTGAGGACCACTATTACCACATTCTGTATCTTCCCTTAGTTCAGAATCTTTATCACTATCACTGTCAATGGTAATTACAACTGGAGAATGTGAAGTATTATCTCCATGGTGTTTCTTATGCTTCCTCTTGTGTTTCTTTCTTTTCTTTTTATGATGTTTAGTTGTATCAGTAGCTTTTCCTTCATAAACTATCTCTACACTGAGGCTCCGGGTCCTCCTTTTTCTCCTTTTGTGTTTTGTCTCTCTGTCTGATGATCGACTATCTGAAAAGCTGTCACTCTCGTTTTTGTAGTTTCCATCCAGTTTTGATGAAGATTTTGGGTAATGACTGTCCTTCACTTTAGAAGTAAATTCACGAGACTGTTGAGACACTTCATTAGTACCCTCCAAATGTCGTGTTTTGTATTTTCGTTTTCCTCCAGGCTTTTCATTTCTCACCCGGTCAGGCCCTGTAGATGCGGTCTTCGATCTATTACTAGACAGGCTCCTTGATCTGTGCCTTTCGTAATAGTAATATTTCCTTTCACTATGATTATTTTTTTTCCTAGCATTTGTTCTTTCAGAAAAGGACTGAATTCTAAATTCTGGACTTGAAGATTGTCTGGAATAATGGGCTCTGGACAGAGTTCTCCTCCTATACGAGGATTCATAGCCATCCCTGTCCTTGTTTCTACTATAATAAGTATACTCCCACTTATATCTGCTTCCATAATTATTTCTCAAATAATAGCGATCTCTATTTCTGCTCCGTGACCTTCTTTTACCATGATCACTGCTACGAGACCTTGATCTGCTTGTGCTTTCACTACTTAGGGACAGAGTTTGGCTTCTTCTGGACCAACTGCTATCTCTAGTTCTTGCCATCTTTTTGTCTCTTCTCCCTCTAGGTCTGCTACTCTCCCTGCTTCTGGATCGTTTGCTTTTCATTCTTTTCTTCCCATGATGCTTTCTATGATTCTTTTGGTCATGACCATTTCTGCTCTGGGAACGTGAATCTGAACTTCTTGATCTTCCCCTCTTTCTGTGTCTATGGTTATATGGAGAATATATTCTGTCTCCTCTCATAGTTGAGCTCAGGTCTCCGGGAGATGACAATGTAGATCGTTTCTCTTCCTTCTTTGATTTGATTCTCGTACCAGAATCATGACACTTACTTATTTGCTCATCCTTTCCAAGGACAGAGTGTGGAGATGAACATCTACTGACATCACTATCACCAGAACTGTAAGACTGCTCCTGTTCTTGTATTTTCACTGTCTCCGTTTTCTCATAACAGCCTAACTCCTCAGAATCAGAGGACAGTTCAACAAGTTCTGGGGTCCTCTCAGCTAGTGGTTTAACAAATCCAACAATGACACAATTATCTGAAGAAGAATCACTGTCATTATTTAGGTCCTCAAGGGCTTGTACTCCTGGTATCTGAGTTATGGCTCCTCCTGTGACAAGGTCTTCATCTGAACTGTCAGAAGTATTTAAAAGGGAAGACATGGTAACATGTACCTGCTCTGAGCTTGAGTAAGATGGTCCTGGAGTTTCATCATCCCATGGTGCCTGACTAACAGTGCCTACATTAATATCCAGCTCTTGGGTCTCAGCCTCATCTGGAGATATTGTTATGACCGAAGAATCAGAATGGCTGCCTTCTTCATATGAAGGGGCAGGGCAATCATAATTAGCATGCTGGTCAAAAGCTGCCATGTTAAAAGGAGACCGAGCAAAACTGATAAATTCATGTATAAAATGCTCAGTTCGATTAAGTAAAAATGGTCTTAAATCAGATACAAATGCCTGGCTCTCCAAGTCATAGCGAGTAACGTTACTCATGATGATGTGCTGTACAATATTAACTAAAGATCCATGAGCTCCAAAAAGAACTGTAAGTTCACGTTTTAACCAGGGGACTAATCTGTGAAGGCAAGCTGGATTTCTACGGAAAAATTCAGCTGAAATATCCCTGTAGCGGCCACCATCTTCAATATTTCTAACTCGAGCACCAGCACGATAAAGAGTTCGTCTAAAATTAATAATATCCTGTTCTTGAATTTTCCGCAAAGATCTTTCATCTGTTGTAGCTGGCCTCCTTATTGTAATCTGTCTCATAAGTTGAGGAATTTCAGCATCTCTAGATCTTGTTGAAATGCCTAACCCTTCAAACAGTACTCCACTATCTGGTGGAGTTGTTGTTCTTCTATTTATGGCATTAGTAGGTGAATAAACAGAAGCATTTCGTTCTCTTGTCATAGTTGTACGGTAGCGAAATCGTCGAACATCAGAGGTGGCAAAAGAACCATTATATGAAGGCCTTAGGACATACTCCTTGAAGTCATCTTCTGCCCTCACAGAATGGAAAATAGAATCAAAAGGCTGTTTACAGAGTGGACATTCAGCTTTGTTTTTTGACCACTCCTGTACACAGCGAAAACAGAACTTATGTAAGCAGCGATCTAAGTAAGACACATTATCAAATCTATCCAAGCATATAGGACACTTAGAATCAGGAGATGCATCAGCTGGTACTGTCTGCTGCAATTTGCTAGTGCCAGCTTTAGGTGAAAAGTTGTCCATTTTAAATTCCTTAGCAGCTGATGCCATTATCTGTAAAAGGGAAAGAAATATATCAGTAACCTGATAAAAAGAAGAATGACTAAATAATCTGAACAAAGATGCAAATAAAGCCTTGAAACGTGTAGTTTGGTGAAAATACTTCTGTGCTTCATTGTTTTTGTAATATAAAGGAGCAGTGTAGCATAGTAATATAGTGCTTAAAGCGTAAACTCTAAAGTCAGATTTCTTGGTACTGAATTCTGGTTCCACACTACCAATGTGACTGTAGACCAGTTACTCTCTCTGTGCTTTAATTTCATCTGTAGGTCAGTGCTAATAGAATCTGCCTCACAGAATTTGTGAAGATGTAAAAAGCCCTTAGAAAAAGTTCCTGGTATGTAATAAGCTCTCAAAATTATATAAAATTCCATTATTCTTTTTAAAAATAATTTGAGAAATATTTGACATATACAAAAAAGTATGAAAGAAGATATATCAAGTACTCATCTCTACCATTCAGATTTAACAACTAACATTTTCTCATAGTAATTCCAGATTTTTTAAAAATTTCCTTTATCTTCCCCTTCTATCCCTCTCTAGAAAACAAAAGACAAGAACATCACAGTCCTCAGCTGATGTTATTTCTATGTATGGTTTTACATCTTTCATATACATATGCCCCTAACAATACAGACTACTGATTTATTTTATGTGTGATAATACTGTATATGTACTTTTCTAAAACAGCTTTAGTGAGATGTAATTTCTGTTTAACCAATTCTATGAATTTTAGCCAAAGATTCTTCCACTAAAAAAGGACCTTTTAGTAAAGATTAAATGAAATAATAAATTTAGTAAAAGCACTCAAGGGCAGTGCTTCATCACACTGGTTCATGGTAACTGCTAAGTAAATGTTAGCTGCTGTTATTACTTTACTACTACTACTACTATTATTTCTACTACACTATTATATTCAGTTTATCACTGATTACCTTCAGCATTCCTAAGAAGCCTTCCTTAGCTTTTGTATTTAAGCCAAAAGTCAAGCCACGAAGTATCTTGAAATTATGTTTTCAGTCCCCTTCCCTACTATCTTTTCCCACAAGGATCACTAAGACGTTAATGATTAGTTTTGTCTTCTTTAAATTTATCACTTTCTATTGGCTCTTAATTTGCCAAAGCTGAAATCCAGTAGGCATTATATTTTGGCCTATCTTATAAAACTCCTTTTTAGCTGCATTTCATACTAATGATTTTTTATATATTAAATATTAATTTCTTCTTTTATGTTTCCCTAGGCCTGTTATTCATCTTCCTCCACCTCCTCTTTTACAGGAAGGTCCATCATGGGTCAACTGCTCTCATATCAGTCAAATAACAGTAATTTTCTAAACAATAGACACACTGCCTTAACAATCTATAAGAAAAACAAATAAAACTCACAACAAAAACACATGATTGTGAAATACAAGCATTCCATCATAGGTTTCAAATTAAACTTGCTCATCTAGGGCATCATAGCTTTCTCAGAACCATAATTTAACAGAGAATCAATGATGAACAAATGCGTTTCTTCAGGGACCCAAATATTTCTAGTCTTCCATTTTCTGGACTGGAAATGCAAAAATCACCACTGTACTGAAATCTTTAACAGGTCTGGAAAAGTAGAATTATAACATAATACTAACCACTTTTTTGTTAATATATTTAAACTCTGAAAACTTAATACTGCATAAATATTTCTCAACATTTCCACCTACTTCTAATTTTTTTTATCCATCCGCTTACGGGGGAAAAAAACCCATAAAAATAAAAACCTTTAGGATCAGAGACAGTGTGTATTTTCTATGGGGAAGGGGTAGAGAAGGGTGGGGAGGGAACTGGAGAAGTTATCAGAAGACCTAGATTAAAGACCAGGCAGGTTTCACTAAAACTAGCTCTGTAAACCAAAGAAATCCACATTAACTCTAGACTTTAGTTTTCCCCTTTATATAATGAAGAGATTATTAGACTTGGAAAAAAGACTGGTGAATTTCAAGTTAAAACATTTTATCTTAATCTGGGGTTTTTCTGGAATGTAAAATTTTAGTGTTTACTGAGCATTTCCAGTTCACATAAAAATTATAACCTAGAATCAATTTATTATAGGAAAGAGGTAGTAAACTTGATGTTTAAATTTTTAAAAACTCAAGTATGATTTTTAAAAAGTAAAACCTTAGTCATCCCTTCTCTAGTTTTATAAGCCTGTTAACCACTTTGGCAACATAAGGCTAAAGAATGACCAATGATGTTTTCTATAATAGCTAAAAAGAGTAAACAGGAGTTCTCTCTTGTATTTCTACACAGGAATATCTTTAGCTACAAAAAATAGTATTCATCAGAAACATCAAACAACGGTAATGCACGTAGATCATGAAATAAGAAATTACCTCTTCAAAATCATCACTAAATATTAAAATTAAAATGTTAACATACAAATGAAGTGGAATTACCACATGACCCAGCAATTCCACATCTACATTATCTACTCAAGAGAAATGAAAACATGTCAAAAAATATATATATATATTTTTATGTCCACACAAAAAACTGTATGTTAATATTCACAGCAGCATTAGTAATAATACCTCAAAAGTAGAAACCCAAATGTCCATCAACTGTTGAATGAATTACGTGGTCAATCCACACAATGGAATATTATTTGGCAATAAAAAGGAATGAACTACTGATACATGCTACAACACAGTTGAGCCTTTTTATACGCTAAATTAAAAAAAAAAAAAACTCAGTCACAAAAGACAACATATTGTATGAATCATTCATATGAAATGTTTAGAAAAGGCATATCTATAGAGAAGGTAGACTGGTGGTTGCTTGGGGGTGGTAATGAGGTTTCCTTTGGGGATAATGAAAACATTCTATAATTAGATAATAATGATGGTTACACAACTCTGTAAATATACTTTATATACTTTAAACAAGTGAACTTTATTTTACAGTTTAATCACCAATTCCAAAAGAGGATACCAAAGTTATAGGATCTATTGGCCAGATCCTATCAAATTTAATTTCAACTTCAGCAATAAAAAGAATTGCTTAGGAACCATTCCCCTCTAACGCTATTCATCTCAGATAAGCATAATTGGTTTTGGCTGACTGTATATAGCTTTGCATTTCATGCACTAAAACCCTCATGACTATTAAATCTTGAGTAGCTGTTTCTTAATTTAACTTAAACAATCCTTAAAATTACCTACCAAAAATTCTATTCAGTTTTCCTCTTAAATCACTATGTGCCTCATCTTGGCACCACCCCCTTCCAGTCTACGAATTGGTAGCCCATGCATGAGGAAAGCTGCACTAATTGGATGGATGAAGTCGCCACAGGCAGGCAAGCCAACCCAGAACGTGGAACACTCCACAGTCAACTCCAACAGTCACAGTCATAATAATCGCTTCCTCTGATTGAGAACTGCCACCGGCCAGTATCTAAGATAAGCACCGTGTGTATTATATAACTATAACGAACTAAAATACAGTCATGTTCATTTTACAGATAGGCTCAGGGGGTTAGAGGAACTAGCCAAGGTCACACACCCTGTCAGTGGAGATGCCACGACTCAGACTCGGTGGTGTTGTTTGTTTGCTTCTCCCAGAGACCGAGCTCTTTCCAGGATGGCTAGGCTCACGCTCCTCGGGAGCGCTTCTGGAAACGCAACCCTCATCCTCCCACCGGCGCAAATCCACAGGTGCGCCACCGGAGCCGCCCTCCGAGACCCCCACCTTGCCGAGGCCCCGACAGCCCCTCACGCCGAGATCTCAGCCTTGGGCCTCGCTCCTGGCGGGAGCGCCAGCTCGCCCAGCCCTTCCGACCCCCGCGCCCCATTGTTCGCGATCTTACCCACCCCAGAGGATGCCGGCGCAGGCCTGGCTGGAGCGCTCGTGGCAAGCTCTCGACGGCCCAGTAAGCTGGGTCGGTGACGGCAGGATCCGCGGAGGCGTACCCGGCGACTTCTCCGCCTACCCTCAGGAGCAGGAGCAGGCGGGGGCGCTTCACCCTCCTCGCGAGACAGCGGAGACCCCGGCGGTTGCTGCGACCCCTGTAACGTAAAATGCTCATCACCAATGGCAGGCTGGGGGCGGGGCAGAAAGTGAGACCCACCCCCAGCTCCCGGTGGGTCAAAACACAACACTCGCCCTCATAACGCATGCGCGACAGAGGGGCGCCCGCATTGAAGGCGGGGTTTAGTGGGCTCCGGCCCGAGACCCGGCCCTCCCCCACCGCTCCCTTCCCAGACTGAGAGCAGCGTGACCCTCCGACGCAGAAGTCGCTATCATCACCATCGCTCTTCTCATTAACTGCCGGAGTTACAGGGACACAACTTAAATGTCCGCAACTAACTTACTAGGAAAAAACGAAAACTATCTTTGTCTCATTTGAGCCTCACCAAACTGTGTGAGAAGTGACTAAGATTATCTCTAGGGTATACATAAAGGAACTGTTACAAGGAGTCTCACCCCCGGTTGCACCGCTGGGAAGTAACACCGAGTTTCGAAGGAGATGATCTACTCCAGCCTGGGGAGAAACAATCTGACCTAACAGAGCAGGGCCTGAACTTCCTCAAACAGATAAGATTTCTCTCTCAAAAGAGAGCTTTGTCCCTTCCCACTCCCCGAAATCGGGGTTAAAACCCGATTTAAACGGTATCAGACGTAGAGACCAGGCACGTCCGAGCCTGAAGCGGCACTGCCAGACCCTACCACTCGGGCCTCAACTGTGAGCACGCAAACATTCTAGAGCGGAACGTGGTGCGTTCGCGAGCCCAACGGCCGTGCTACGGGCTTGATACTTCACATGTGCTGCCGGTCTAAGCACCTAAAGAGCGCTCAATAAACACTTGTTGAGTGGCTGGTACATGTATGCAGGGTAACGCGTGACACGCTGTTTCTTAGAAATATTAATATCAACAAGCCACTGCGTTTTCAGACCATACGTTTCTTGAAAAGGGGCTCAATTAAGAGGGTGTCCCATAACAGTTGTCACTGTTCTATAAAATATTCTTGCTTAAGTCAAAGATGAACATACGAAAGTCTAACTATATTATGTGGGAACAGAGGAGGGGAAAACGTTAATTCTTCCAGCGTTAGACGCCGGTGTAATATTTAAAACATGGATTATTTTTCAAATGCACACGACGGCACATTATCCTGCCTTAATACTGACTGCAACTAGAAAGAAAACTGGTTGAGGAGGCACGCCTACCTCTCCAGGTGGGAGATAACAAAAAAAAAAAGCAATTTTTATCATATTTTCTGGTTTATTTCATTCCCACCCAGAAAGGCGGGCTAGGTCCCCGGTCACGTGATCCCTCCCCCAACTCCGGGCGGAAGAGGCCGGCCGGGACGATGGGAAAAGTTCCTGGAAGCTAATGGGCGGGCGTTCGTGCCCGGCTGAAAGATGGCCGCTGCCGCTCGGCAACCACCGCCCAGGAGATTACTGTAGGGCCCCGCGGCTTTCGCCGCCGCCTCCTTACCATGAGACCAGTGAATCGCCGCACTCTGGACTGGACTTATTCCGTGGTAAGTCTCGAGTCTGGCGGGGTCCCACAGTATCGAACACCTGGGCCCGCAGGCGGAAGGCCCCCTATTTCTTCAATCCCAGAAAACTCCAGAATCCATTCCTGAATTAAGTATTTCACTCCCTCACCTAGACTCCGCCTCTTCCTGGAGGACACGAGCTTCCGCTTCTTACGTAAGGGTGGCTGGGTACGCGCCTCTGAACCCTTTATTCGGGTTTGTCTGTGTCATTTCCACCTTAGCAATGAAATTCACGGGGCGAGGGGAAGTACTACGCATTTTTTTTTTCTTTTTTTTTTTGCTTTTACAGCCCTTTTGCGTTTGTTTTTGTTTCTAGTTACTGCTTGCAATTGTTTTAATCTCCTGGGGATACGTCATCTATGCATCGACAGTAGCTGCACGACGACAGCTAACGAAGGAATACCCAGACAAAATCTTCGGGATGAACGAAAATTTGTAATTCCTCTGGATTTAATTCTCTGCAAATACAGTTCTTTTCCTCATGCTACGTAGATTTAAAAGTAAAATTCATAATAAAAAGTTCCCAAATGTATTTTTGCATAATCCTTTATAAAAGTCATGCAAATTTTTCAAACAGATTTTAGTCTTTTACATTTTCAAATGACGAAATTAAAAGCAACCTAGATCTGACAACCTCTCAGATCATAGATGGAGTGACAAGCTTTCCAATAAAGTTTATAAAATACTTCTTTTAAAATGCCTCAGAAAACCTTTAAAAGTGTGTGGAATTTTTGTTCTTATTTTTGTTTTTTTCAACTTTTCACTCTGTTGCATACCCTCACACCAAATTAAAGTACTGTGTAAGAAAAAACATCTATCATATAACTACTTTCCTACATCTGGTTTTCCATATAACCAGTTGTTTATTAGCATGTCCCGTTTTTACTTATTATTATTCAAATAATTCCAAATTGTAAATGTTTGGGAAGGAATATTACAACACATTTCTGAGAGTTAACTTTATTAAAGTCACTTTTCCAGAAAATATATTCAGTAAATATGGTAATGTAGGAACAAACTTGGGCTAATAATAAGCCTTTGAAATTTGTAAGTAATCTTCAATGATGTTGATCAGGAAATTCTTTCATTGGTGGAATTACTTCTCCAGTCTCCAGAATTGTATCACCCTAGAAAAATGAAAACACATTTACTAAAAAAATATTAAGTCTGCAGAGGTGATAGTTCTCCTCAGTTCCATATCGGTCAGCCCTCTCATGGAAAATCTAGTTGAGTTCTGGCATTGTCTTTAAAAAAGACTTAGACAAAGTAGAAGCTGTCTAAAGATGAGCAACCAGTATTCAAAATCTTAAGGTACAAGTTAAAGAATAGGAGAAGTTTCCTTGGAAACAAAGTAACCAAAAACATCATGAAAGTTGTGTTCTCCAAGTGACAAAGGGATAATCCTTATTTCACATGGCCCTAAGAAATAGAAGCCCTAAAAAGAAGTTGTAGGTAAACACCTTCAGTTCAATTTGGGAAGGTAATGTATCACCAGTTTTCCATTTGGCTTATATATTGGAGACAGAATGCAAACTTTGTTTGTAGTCCAAAGGGCTTTGAAACCAGAACCAAGTGGTGGGAATCTTGGAAACTCCATTGACAAACTATAATTTTAGGCAAATTGCTTAGCTTTAGTTCCAGTCATATGTTTAAGATAACAGATTCTCTGTCAGAATCTAACAGATTCTCTTGACAGTCCCTGAATGACTGGGTAGAGGAGAATTAGCCCCACCCCCACCCCTGCCATTCCCTGACCTAGTACTGCTCAGGACTGTTATCTAATGAAGAAATAAACATTATGTTTAAGCCATTTTGGGAACAATTTGTTACCACAGCTTAGCATTACCCTAACACAGAAATTAGTGCCTTGAAGTGGTACTAATCCTGCTGTAATAAAAATCAAAACTATATGTCACTGGCTTAGAAGTTTGGTGGCAAAGACATAAGCACTGGAGGTTAAAAGATGGAAACAAAAGGCAGTGGCAAACTATTTAGCAAAATGTCTCCTATAATAAGTAGGAAACAGACTGCCTAATGAACTTGAGGTTCTAGGAGAAGTAGGTGAAAAAGAAGTTATAGTATGTACTACTGGCTGCCTTGGGAATGTACTTAAAGAAACATGAGCTCAGGGAAGAAGTGGCTGATTTGAGAGGAGAAATAAAAACGGACAGAATCTAAAAATTCAAGACCTTGTAGTATTAGAAAATCAGATTGCTTCTGAACCCCTAAATAGTAAAAGTTATCACAGATTCTGAGCAACAGAAGCCCAATAAAATTCAGTAAACAGACGGACTCAGCCCTATGGCTAAGATCACAATGAAGGCAGCCTTTGAACCAGTCTGTTTCAGATGGCCTACACATAACTGCCACTGAGTTGAGAGAAGAGAAGCATGAGAACAAAGAAATGAGAGAAATTTATAACTGTATAGAAAGAACAGATACTGGCATGACTAGAAGCAAGTAGATTAGCTGTCTACTAAGTACTTTTCTTTCCATGCCTATCAAATATTGAGGGAAATGGATGGCCGATGAATGGATATTCACAGACTATAAATGCCTGTGAATGTTTGAAATTAAAACAATCTCTGGCACTCAGCCTTCTGTGAGCAGGAGGCAGATTTTGAAGGCTGTACAATCCTAAGGAGCGTATGCTTCCCAATACCCATTTATATGTGGTCTAGGTTGATAATGAAAAAGAAAGAACCCCATGGATACAGCCAGGGACCAGGAAGAACAATGGACAAAGTTGTTCCTTCCAGAAAACAAAATCAGTGCCCATTCTAGTAACTTCCACACAGGAGTTAAGAGTTTTTACAATGTTTCACTACTGGGATTTCAGAATTGCCAAGAACCAGTGACTGCTGTGCTTTCCCACCACTGAACAATGGGTAGGGTTGGGGAATACAGTTAACTTGCCTTCTTAATTCAATGATCCTCAAATCAAGAGAAGTCACATTTAAACCTCACAGATACTACTGTGTATCACCTGTAGATTTTGGATTCTGGGCTAGCTGTAATGATGGAATGGGCCTTTCGAATTTCTCCCTATAGGAGGTACTGAGAGTGTTATATGTGTGGGAAGAAGGAAGCAAAGAACTCTCTGGTGACTAGAAGGATGGACTGTGGCAAGGACTCCATGCATAACAGTTGGAAATAACAGAGAGCATACAGATATGAGTATTGGGGGCAATGAGGAGTTCCAGCCAATATGACTTGAGAAGCAATGTAAGTGACTTTCAAGCTTAGACCTTAAAATCATTCCAAGTTGTCCAGCCCTCTTTTCCCCTTCCACGATGTTGGAAGCCTCATATTTCAGAGGCACAGCAATAAGACTGAGGAGGATTGTAGCATCCACACTAGTCTGTGATGTCAATAAGAAATAAACTTTTTTTAAGCCACTGAGATTTGGGTGTTTATTAACTGCCCATTCTATTCTAAAACATTTGTACAAATGAACATTCTTCAGTTTCTCAAAAGGGAAGATTTTCAGAGGGGTCAGTGGCACAGAAATAGAAAAGAACTACAGTAGCAAAAAATACAGAAATATGAGAAATGCTAGAGAATCACTTATGTGGTCTTCCGAAGAGAGCCCTCCTTTTCCTTTGAATAATAATGGCAAAATAAATAAATAAATAGTAAACAAACATATAAATGGAAGACTAAATAAATATAAATTGCCCAACTGGTGAAACCAACAAGATAATTTTCTATTTGGAGACTACATAGGCCCTGACACACATCAATTACACACAACGGAATAATAGGAGAAATCCCCTACTATTTCCTAAATCAGAATTCCAACTGGGATGGTCAGCCAATTTTGGTGGTTCTCCCTAAAATTCTCTTGTTGCAATAGATAATGGATTATTGTGTCTATGTCATTTGATTGAAGCAAGAATCACTGTGCTTTGTTTTTTTAAATTATAGAATTTGGAGTTATGATAGTTCATGCAAGATCTGTGACTAGAAATAGTCAACATTATAACATGTATTTTACTATGCTAAACAATAAACTCCCAAATAGCCAACTAGTTACTGAGTAATCTTAACACTGAAAGAACTCAGTTAAAATTATGGCTTACATATTCAAAGTATAAAATTTAAAACACACATTAATGGATTTTAAATGTACAGATGACAGCTTAAGGTCCAATCTTGAAAATGAGGCACAAAGCCATAGGAAATGAGAGTTTGGAAATAAAAGCAGAAATTCAGTTGTGACCATGCTAGGTTGTCTGCTCAGGCTTGTGCTATAAGTCCTTTACCCAACATGAAAGAGGGCACCAGTGAAAAACAGCTGGTATCGTCATCTCACTTTAAGACAAAGTCATAAAACAAGACTGAAAATAAATATGCCCATTTCCAATTTTTAACTGTAATTCTACCTCAACCTATTTCCTCCAACTTTTTTTTTTTTTTTTTTTTACAAGAATACACAAAACAAGCATTTAAACTGACAGCAAGAAGAAAAACATTTTAGTCTAATGATCACTTGGTGGAGGGGTGAAGAGAGAAAAATAATGAACAAAAGAAAACTCAGAGAAGTTTTAAGACTTACTGGGAATATTCTGGGCTTCCGTTCAACGATGCCATATGGTTTTTTCTGTAAAAAAAGTAACTCTGTTAATTATGGTGTTAGGATTTCTTCTGAAAATAAAACAGATCATATCCCAAATTTTAACTTAAGATCCAAACTTTTACTGAAGTCCAGACTCATACATCCAACTGTTTACTCAACATCTCTACTTGGCTATCACATAGGCATCTCACACTCTCTATATATAATAACACTCTCTCTATATAATATATATATATATTAATATATAATTAATACGTATATTAACATATACGTATTATTCTATATATATAATAACTCTCTATATAATAACATTATATACCTCTTTGTTTATGTATTTATTGCCAGACTCCAACATTAGAATAAACATTTCATGAAGACAGAGACTCAATCTGCTTTGTTCACTGCTGCATCCCTGTGTTTAGAACAGTGCCTTGCACACAGGAGGTGCTAAGTAAATATTTGCTGAATATGTACTTATCAAGCACATACATCCACACCAAAAAATTTAAAAGATTATTGGCATGATATAAGACCTGGAGAATTGGAGTCACAGGTATGAGAAATTCAGAATACAATATGAGGTCATTAAAATGTCTTTATTAAAAACTGTGGCCAAAAGCAAGAAGACACTGAAATGTCTTCAGAGAGATTTACAATTTAATTCCGCAGTAAAGAAGTTAGCTGAAGCAAACGGTCTACAATCGTATCAAAGATGCAGGCTTCCACCTACCTGAATCAAGAGAAAGAATAAAGAAAAGGGGTGGCCTTTGGGACTTCTACTGACACAAAATGTTTAACTAAATATGTTCATCCATGGCTCAGAAAAAATTACCTGAACGTGAATCCCTTAGTTAAGCAACCGTATTGATGTCCTGAATTGCCAACACACTAACTGCAGCTTGTTAAATTTGCTTTTCCTAGAAGATAAGTGTCTTTTCATCCTAGAACATTTTAGGTTCAGGATTCCAGTTAAGATGCATAATTGATTTAGACTTATGATTTTAAAATGAAAAAAATTTTGCTTCTTATGGTCATAAATTTGCCCTGTAAATATTTAAAAATAAAATTGAACATATAAAATTTATAAATGCACTTTAAAGCATTTAAGAGAATTTGTTTATGTTTGTAAGTGGAATTGTCTCAGGAGAGTTCAATTTCACTTAATCCAGAAATAATACGAAGAAAGAAAGAAGATTGTTCTTATTTTACTTCAAATAGTTTAAGGGAATTTTAAAACTTAACTTAAACAATTAAGAAAAAAGTGGGCTTTCAAATTTGAAACTAACGAATTGAGTATTAATTTATATTACAAGTAACTGTAACCAGTTCTTTCTGTACTCAAAAAACACTCTCGGATAATAAAAAAACTTTCATTGACAGAAAGTAATATTTTTTCTTCTCTGGTGTCTTACATGCTAAAACAGTGGGAAAAACAGATGTAAAATGATATTAAGTGGCCTGTGGAGCTGCAGGTGAACATAAAGTTTTTTTAAGCCCATCAACAACAGATATATAAACTATCCTCTGACCCTCAGAAATATAAATTGTCAGCCCCCTTTAGCAGTTGCAGAAAGTTTACTATTGGATTATAAAGTGAAAACATTTTAACCTAACTCGAATTCCCACTAGCCCCAACCAATCTCATGTTTCTAACACATAAGACAGGCCATCTTCAGAAACTTCCATGGCAGCACATGCTCCTAAACAAATTCACTTCCTCCCCATCATCAGAAAGCTTTCCCCTCCAAAAACCCTACTTATAACTTCCAAAGCTAGAAATGTTACAGGCAGAAATGCCTCAGAACTTTGGTTTTTATCCCCAACTTAATCGAGTGCTAACTTCAGGTGTTTCTTCCTTTAAAAGTGTCTCCTAGCTTCACTTTCCTTTTTTCTCCCTGCTATCTTCACTCTAACAGATTCTCATCAACTAACATCTGAACGGCAACAGCCTCTAGCTAATCTGCCTGTCAGAGCTTTCCTCCCTTCAATTCACCCTACATATCAATGCTTTCCTATGTTTTCTTCAATATATTACATTCATCAAGTCACTCCCCTATTTAAAAATGAAAAGCTTCCTACTGCCTACTATACATAGTTCAATCTCTTCTGCCTAGCTTTCAAGACCTTTTATAAATTGGTCTCAGCCTACCTAATCAAGAGAGACCTTCTTCTATTCCAATCATTTCCTCAGTCATGGGTACATATGGCCATGCTCATTACTGACTCCATATCTTTCCTTCTAACTAGAATAATTTTTCTCCACCCTCTTACCGAAATCATACCTATTTTCCAACTTTACTATAAACTCCTTCAAGTCAAGAACTTGGTTTTATATATCCCTTCTGTAGCAATAAAGGAAGAGGACATACTAGGCACTCCATACGTATTGATCAAGGGACATAATCTGCTTAGTGAAGAGAACAAAGATGATGTCAGCAATCAGAATTTTAAAGAGCGTACACAATTAACAGAGAACAAGTCATGTTAGAGGGGATTTTCTGAAAACCCCAAACAATTTTGGTTATTTGTTTCACTATCCTTTCAGCAGGCTAACAGAAAGCAAACCTCAACCGGATAACCTATAATTTGTTAGGAAGTCTCTCCCTATCTTTTGTTTTCTTTTTATCTTCAAATAATTTTAAACTTACAAAAAGTTGCAAGAATGATAAATAGAATTTTTTTCTTGAATCACTTTACAGTAAATTGCTAACTGGTTTATTACTCTAGTTTATATACAAATACGGATAATATTCTTAAAATAATCACACTACAATCATCAAGATCATGAAATTAACACTGATACACTACTACTTTTATCTAAAGAACCCACTCAAATTTTACCAGTTCTCTTGATAACTGTTTGAACTTCTCATAGAATCCCCTTACATAAGTTATTCTTCATTGATTGTGCAGGCTCTTTAAAATACTGACTGCCAATGCCATCTTTGTTCTTTTGACTTCTCAGATTATACCCATTAATCAAGAATTGGATTTAGTTGACATGTCTCTTTAGTCTTCAAATGAACAATTTTTTAACTTTCATGATCTTGACACTTTTGAAGGTAACAAGCCAATAATTATGCAGAATAATCTCTCAATTTAGGTTTGTTTTATGTTTCTTCATTATTAGATTCAGATTATGCACCTTGGGCAGGAATATCACAAAACTGATGCTACTTTCTTCTTATTGCAACCTATCAAGTAGTACATAATTTAGTTTGTCTCATTATTGATAAAGTCAATTTAGATTTCTTGACTTAAGGTGGTGTCTGCCAGATTTCTCCACTACAGTGTTACTCTTTTTCCCTTTGTAACAAATAAGTACTTTGAAAATAGGTATATTAAGATTAGTTTTAGCACCCTTTGATGTTCCTTGGCTTAATTAAATATTACTGACAATTCTCAAATGTGACTTTTCCAATTCTATATACCCTGTCCATTTATTATTTAGCAATCTATTGCACACACACACAAAAGTTTTCTCTTCTATCCATTTATTAATTTTATTTATATCTGTCTGTACTCACGGATTTTCATTTATTTATTCAGTTGACTTTCGTTTATTACTATCATTTATTTTGAAGCTCAAATTGTCCCTGTGGGAGTCCTTTCAAGCTGGCTGTCCTTTTGACATGTCCCCATCATTCTCTGAACACTTCTTTACTTCCTGACACAATATGTTCCAAGCTCATCTTGTACTTTCCCTGTTCCAGTCCTGGAATCAGCCATTTCTCCTTGGTGTTCTGGTTCCTTCCAACACAGAACTGTCTTCAGAAAGTAAGACTTGGCTGCTAGATGTGCTAATTACTAAGATGTATCACTCCCCCCAGGCCCACTTAGTGGACAGAGCATGGGAAGATGCCTATACAAACACATACACACACATATCTATATTTACATCAATACATATTAAAAACTATGAGTTCAAATCAATATCTCCAGTTCCATCCTAGCACCACAAGGTTTTCTCTGTTTTCAAACACATATCTGTTCTAACAGTGAGAATCCAGGGTCCCATTATCATGAACATATGTGCTTATTTGATCAATCTCCCTATATAGAACCAATCTCCTGTCACCACCACCACACCCCAGTATGAATACTCTCCTCACCTCATTTGGGTTCTGACATCTCACTCCAGGTTGTCACCTCCATCAATGCCCCACACTACCCTTCCTCCAGATGTCCTCCTCCCTCTGCTCAGGTTCTAACATCCTATACCGGGTTGCTGCCACTGCTGCTCCCCAAACAGGTGTGCTCACCTCCCACCCCACAACCTACTCAGGTTACTTGGTAGAAGAATGCCTTCCTCACTCTATCTATGTTCCAACACTCCATGCTGGGCAGCCACGGCTGCTCTCCCTTCCATGCCACTCCTCAAAATGTATGCCCTCCTCATCTTGCCTGGGATCCAACACCCGCACCAGACTGCACCATCTCTAGCCTTTAGAACATGGCAACTGGCTCAGTTCAGTCAGCCCATGCAAGATCTTTCAGTGAAAAGTTCAAGCTTTTGGATAGCCTTGATTCTAAAGAAAGTTGAGGAAAATCATTTAAAATGAAGGATAGGGAAACAAGATAATGATAAAGATAACCTTTGCCTATTTTGAATTTTATCTTATACCAGATCTACGCTCAAAAAAAGGGGCAGAAATTCTTTTTTTTTCCTTCCTACTCAGGACCCCAAGTTTATACTGGTATTCTGATCATCTAAGCACTATAACTGCATTTAGAAAAGTTCATGGAAAGATTTGTATTATCTTGTAGGTCTATTTTTCCATGAACTATCAGAAGTACTCTCACATTTCTATGAGGAAATGCATTTCAAGTTGTAAATATAAGGACTAACTTTTTGAAAAATCATACTTAATCCTTAAGTTTCATTAAACCTTTTACCTAAAAGAATTCAAAGCAGAACAAAATCAGTTTAAAGTGGCAGATTTCCACTAAAAAAGCAGGATAAAGCATACCCACATACAAAATAATTTTGAACAATATTAAAAATAAATTCTAAAAGGAAATACTTAAAACATACTTACAGTCACATGATATTTGAAATAATAATGAATAGTCCAAGCAGGTACAAGTACATGAGTAAAAGCAAAAATACTGTGATAGTATGTCTTATAGACCTGGGGGGAAAGGACACAAAATAAACAGATATCCCATTTTTTTATGTTTGTGTTAGAAAAAAAAGCATTGATGATTTAACAATGTTGTTATTATTTTACAAATCTCTAACTGGTACATATTTTCTTACAGTCTGTAGCTAACCTCATCCACTCAAATATTTTCGCTAAACGTAGGACCTGCTAGGGAATACTTACAGAGTCCAGAGCAAACGAGGCTTAAAAGTAGTATTTTGTGAGACTGTAGTAAGGCATTTATAAATATATCTTTTTTAAGAAAGACTTCTGAAAGTTTCCTCATAAGTTTGTTAAAGATAAAACATGGCATAAATAATGAAAGAATAATTTTAACGGATTTAACACAGTAATAAACCTACAGAATTTTTCAGGTGAAAGTCATCTCCCTGATTTATCAATTTCAGATACCCACAATCAACACCACTTACATCATTCTAAATTTAAAGCAGACACCCTTGAGTACACTGATGCTGGAAAAAGAACGTTTTACATACTGAGATAGGGGTTCCAAGCGCACTCTGAGATGCCTTCTGATATACTATTTTAAAAGAGAAAGACAAAAGAGAACTAACAATGGAATTTTTACGTGGCAGCCAAATTGACTAAAACATACCTATCTTTTCCAGGAAAAGACAATCTAAAGTCTAAGTATTAAAACAGACATGATTACAGAAGAAAATAATTAATTCAAAGTAAGACAAGATGGATTTAAACAAATGATTATTTACTTCCTTAGATCACTGGCTGATTGATGGGTGGGATGTCATCTTTCAATCAGTAACTGCCAAGGTCAACAGGTAAAGTGAAGTATACAAAGGGTCAAAGAAAAGTTGAATTAAAGAGTTGAATTTTACCACCATAAGTAAGTATCTAATACCACTTTCTCAGAAAAATTTGCACCAATTCTGTTGCAGTAGACTTTGAAATATAGAAAGTATATATATATGGATTTCAACTTAAACTTCAATTCTTAACTCCATGACCACAGGTAAGTCACTGAATTTTTGTAGGCCTCAGTTTCCTCGCATTTAAAATGAGGACTAGAAATAAATTTCTACCTTATAGGAGTAAAGAAATGAAGTAACAATTGTAAAATCCTCATGAAAGTGCCATGCACATAGCAAGCACTCAAGTGTTTCTTCCTCTTCTTCTTCTTCTTCATTTATTATTATTATTATTATTATTATTACTATTATTATTATCATTAGCCAATGTTGTAGATACTGAAAGCAATTGTGGGATGTGTTCATCACCCATAATTGATGCGATTTAATTAAGACTTCAATAAAATACCCAGAGACCCTGAAAATAAAGACCAGTCCTTGAATGAGTGATTTTCCGCACAGCAAAGTCCAGGAATGTCATTTTTTAATGAAACAGTGTGTTAAAATTACATAGAGGTGGTTTAGAAAGGTGGTTCTTGAATGAGTCACCAGGACCCTGTCTTTTATGGCGACCACATGAGGTTGTACTACTAGCTAAGGGGCTCACTGTGGCCTCCGGTAGTTGGGTGCAGTGTAAGTTTCTCTCTATAATCTCAACCTTACAAATTAGACAACTATCCTCAAATACTAAGACTGTTACTCCGCAGGAAGATAACCACAGTCGAAAGAACCAAACGTGCAGCGTCCTGTAAAACCTAAGATTCGAGTCCTCATCACATTTGACAGCAAAAGGGCACGATTCTCCCAAGACCATACATGCTTCTGGACTCCAGACTCCCAGCCCAGGACTCACAGGACAAGACAGCGTCCTCGCTAGACTTAAGTCTTTGTTGAACCTGATTCTCCCTTGGGTAAGGAGATCTGCAGGTGCAGAACAGTGTCAGTCGTTGGTATGGCTGCAATGATCGGACGTTTAGCGACCGGGCTGGGAGTCACGGTGGGGCTGTGTCTGGGGACGGGGAGGTCTGTCACTCACCAACTTCCTCCAGGGGGTCCCATCCTGCAAAAACTTATTCCAGAATTTCTCCAGAGACCACGTCCTCTGCGGGGGCATCACCGGCTCCCGAGGGCTCAGTTCCTGGTCCTTCAGCCATCGCCTTCTCAGCTCTCGCAGCTGCTGCAGCCGCAGTTTCTCATCTGGCGTGTACCCCGACATGTTGCCGCTGATACAAAGGCAAAAGGACACAGCGCGACCCCAAACTAGGGTTTAGTCACCTACATACGCCTCCGCTCCGCAAAGCGACCTTGCGAGAACACCAGGGAGCGGCGCGCGGTTATGGCGTCACACCCCGGTCCTGTTCCTGCCCCGGCTCCAAACGTCTGGCGAGGAAAGCAATGTCCAGGCATGCGCAAAGCCCTCCACCCCGATTTACCGGCGGGGATTACGAGTGGGGCACGGGAGGCCTTAGTTATGGGGGTAAGGAGGGGAATGACCCATAAGAAGGAAGTATGGAAGCTCAGAGGACTGGAGGTTCTGATAAGGAGGAAGAACTTGTGTACTGGGAGGTGGAAGAATGATTATGTGTGTTTCAGTGAATGTGATGTTCAGATGCACAATTCTTTGCTTTCCTCACCCACCTTGGAATTCCTCTTCCCTTGACCTAGAGAGTCGTGAAGACAGTTACTTCCAAATTCAGGTCCCCACCCTGTTAGTAACTGGTAAAGTGACTTTGAGCAGGTACAGCGGAAGTAAAAAGAGTAGCTTAGTATTTAGCAGGATTACAGAGATGAATTCACTGTTTGACCCAGCAATCCCATTTCTAGAGCCCTATCCCGAAGATACGACGTAAATGAGAAAGGGCGTGCACGACTATTCACTGCAGCATGACCTATAATAGCAAAACACTGTAAATAACCCCAAAATATCTCAATAGAGGACTGGTTGAATAAATTATGGTACAACAAAGCAATGGAGTGCTAATACAGTCATAAAAAATAATAAGGAAAAACTTTATGTATAACTGTAGAGTGATCTCCAGAATGCATTGTTCAGTGAAAAAAACTAAGTGGCGAGAAGTGTATACATAATGCTACCTTTATCCAAAAAGAGGAGGGTGGTGGTAATACTAAAAAATATGTATATACATATTTGCTTAAATTTAAAAAATAATGGCAATAACAATTGATTTGTTTTTTTTTAATGTTACTTATAAGGCAGGGAAAGGAATAGAAGCTAGACTTCTCTAATATATCTTATTTCGTAGGTTTTACTTTAGAAGTAAATATTTCGTATCATTATAAAACAAAATTAAATTTACAAAAAGCAATCCCTAAAATCAAAAGTAAAATAAAACACAGGGATCTAACTGATCTAATTGGTGGATAATCTCAAAGACACATACTTCCAATTATCCATACAGTAACCAAAAGCATCTGTAGTTCCTATGTTGTGATCTTCTAAATACCATTTTCCACTGAAAGGAACCAGGCTCCTTGAAGCAGCAGTTCTCACATGTTTTGCTCCCAAGACCTCTCTAAACTCTTAAAAATTGTTGAGGACCATAAAGAGTGTTTGTTTATGTGAGTTATATCTATTGATGTTTACTGCATCAGAAATTAAAACATTTAAAAATAGCAATATACCCATTAACAAAAATTAGAGGAATGCCATTGTTTTACCTTTTTGTAAATGTCTTTAACGTCTGGCTTAATAAATGACACCAGAATCCTATAACTGCTTCTGTATTCAGTCATAATACCACATATCATGTAGCCTCTGGAAAACCCCATGTACACATGTGAGAAAATGAGAGTTAAAAAGGGAAAATACCATTTTAATATTATTATGAAAATAATTTTGACCTCACAAACTCTGTGAATGGACCACAGGGACTCCCAGGGGTCCCCAGACCACTCTTTGAGAACCACTGTCTTGGAAAAATAGCTAATTTCAGATTCAGTTAGGGAATGCAAAAAATCTTGGGACATCTTGTCATACCAGAAAGTAGGGAAGTTTTTAAAGACTAGTAAGGTAATGTCAAAAGTATTCAGGAGCCAACTTGAATAAGGCTCCCACTGGTCAAAGGTGAAAAAATTTGAGCATCAATAAGAAATGTCAAGTATGTTCACATACATAAATTCAAAATGATTTTTTTAAAAACGCATTTGTCACTTTTGGATGATGTTAGGAAACCAACTCATTGTTTTGAAATCTGGATAGGAAAAGTCAAGCATTTTTCTAGCCTCTCTACACAAATTGCATCTTAAAGTAACAAAATAATTAATGAGGGGAAATTTCTTCAAAGAAGCGTGAAAAACTAATAAAAGGAGAAGGAATGGCGGAGTTAGAATATTACCATTTTGCAACCATTTGTTCATTAATGAATCAATGCAGTGAGCATCCATCAACACCTGTGTATACCCCAAAAAGAGACAACTGTGCCTCCTGGTGGCATGTTGCCTCACTGCCTATGAAGAGGCCTTGCCAAACAACAATTGAACCTGAATCTGCTTCTAGATCTAACGACTCATTTAAAAGAAACACCAGGACAGAGGTACTCCTTGTAAAATACCAAAATGACACATTCAGATAAATACAGATTGTCATAACTTCAGATGAGTGATTCAGTTTCTTAAAAATATATTGAGGGAAAAGAAAGAGAGAAAGAGAGAACACATAGATTAAAATTTCCCACAGACAGAAATTTGGATATTACCTCAATATTTTATGATATTAATGCATTGCAGTTAATTTTTTGTATATGATAATATTATGGTTATATTTTTAACGGGAAGTTCTGATCTTTTAGAGATACCTTCTGAAATATTTATAGGTGATAGGATATAACAGTTGGAATTTACTTCTAAATAACTGAGGAAGAAGGAAAGAGGTATCGAGGAAATAAGATTAGTAATGAACTGGCAATTGTTGAAGCTGTCTGATAGGTAAATGGGGGCTCATTATATTCTTCTCTCATATTCTTTCATATAAAAAGTTTTTAAGAATATATGCCTTGAAGTAGTAAGTAACTGTGTATTTAAGCTATTATTAGTACTCATTGCCTTATAACAGGTATATTTTGTTCTAAAACTTTGCAGCCTACTTAGGCTGGAGCTCTTAACTATGTTATGATGAGATCTGAATAATTGTTACTCGAGCGAGAGTAAGTCCTTGAGTGTTTAACCATCCCTGCAAGGACTATATTTAGGTCCCCAATGAAGCATTTGATAACCCAAATAAATGTTTCCTTTGTGAGTGAAATTAAATACATCTAGTAATTTCTTTAATTTGGGACCATCATTCTGGCTTATTCTAGGAAATTACTACATTCCCCACACTCCCCATCACCACCACATTTGAAAAGAAAAAGAGAGAAATGAAAATAATATTGTTTAGAAAAATGTATTCTTATACCACTGGCTACTGCCTACCATATTTTCACCCCTTCCAATTTACCTATGGCTGTGAAACCCATGAGGCCAAGTAAAAAATAAAGCAGTGGCAGAGGGTGTTCATCCTAGCACCACTGGAATATGCGGACCCATAAATTCAGATGGTCTGCAGTACCTGGGTAACTACTAGGCATTCCCACAAGAGGGCACTCTAGCTTGCTGAAAAATTATAAATACTTAAATTGGGTTTTATGTAAGGCCTCAATAACCAGCCCACAAAACTTGGAAGTAGCTATGACGTAGTGGGCAGGGGAAAAGGTGTCAGGAAATAAGATAAGAAGGTGTCTCTGTCTCTTACCTCTTCAACTTTGGATCTAATAAGAGTCTGCACTTCCAGTTAGGTTTTTAAAAGCCAGTAGGGAGTTTGGTTTGCCCCCTGGCAGAGTGTAGTATTTAGGGTAGACATGAGATAGGGGCCATGGATTTCAGGTGGTGGGGACAGAAGGCTGATTTGAGTGCAGGACCTCACCAACAGACTGAGTCTGCACCCAGGAATTGAAATGGGAGTTCCCCAAGCCTGGAAGACATTGTGTTAAGTAAAATGTCAGGCACAGAAAGATAAATACTGCATGTTCTCACTCATATGTGGGAGCTAAAAAAAAAAATAAGTTGAACTTTTAGAAGTAGAGAGTAGAATTGTAGTTAGTAGAGGCTGGAAGGGGAGGGGGAGAGGGGATAGTGAGAGGTTGGGTAATGGACACAAAATTACAGCTAGATAGTAAAAATAAGGTCTAGTGGCATACAGTAGTAGTAGCATCTATAATTAACAATAATTTATTATATGTTCTCAAATGGCTAGAAGAGAGGAGCTTAAATGTTCTCATCGCAAAGAAAAGAAAAATTTTTGCAATGATGAATTTGCTAATTACCCCAATTTGATCGTTACACATTGTAACACGTATTGAAATATAACTCAGTACCCCATAAATATGGACAATCAATACATTTCAACTAAAAAATAAATTTTAAAAAATTAAAATTAAATTTTGAAAAATTCCTTCATCTCCCTGTAAGATTCCTTCACCTTGTTCTTCAGTTTAAAAAAAAAATCATATCACCCTACCTTACAAGGATCATTATTTGTAAGGGAGCACGGGGGAAAAATTGCTCATGTTCATCAGAAAAACCTGTGAAGGTGCATTAGAGAGGGCATTCTCCTACAAATCCCTACTTTGAAATTTTTTTGTGTCAGTGTTTTGGAGATGCATAGAAACCAATATAATCAGCAACTGCAAGGCAAAGTTTGTTACTGTGCCAGAGATAGAGGTTTGAGCTGAACCCACAATTAAATATTAGTTTCCATCTAGAGAGGACAGTTGACATGACTAGGTCTGTCTTAATATCTCTCTGAGATTAGTAGAGCAGAATAACTTGTCTGACTTCATGTAGAAGATCAAGACAATGTTCATTTGCTTAAGAATGAACACTACAGAAAGAACGACTGATTAAAATCACTAACTCTGTATCACAGAAGGACTCTGAGTTCACTACAAGAAGTTTCTAAACTTTGTTTTCATTTCAGCGATAATCTTAAAAATTTAGTGTGAGTATATTATAGATCACTTAGATAACCACCTTATAACCAAACGCCCAAATTTGCATCTGTCTTTACAATTGTATGGGAGCCATGTGGAGGCCATGTGATATTCTGGCACATTACATGAATAGAGGTTTCAAAGTCATTCAGATGTAAGGAAGTGGTAAAGTTACCTCCTAGCACACATTTCACAGCATGCAGATCCTATCCTTGTATAGACACTGACTAGCAACAGTTCATTCAGTAAGTGAGGTAATAAATAGGAAAAATGGAAAAATTTTTCATTGTGCCTTTTTATTGTTAAAAAAATTTTTTAATTGCAATTTGGAGGGTGCTATTAAGCAAGTCGGCCATCAAAACATTAATTAGTTCAAATTAATGTCATTGTTTAAAAGGAGAAAGTAAAGACAATGCTCAAGGACTCAAATAATGTTCCACCATGCTCAAAATCAAGGAAATATACAATGAAGCAGAAAATCCCCAAGTGCACCTTTCAATTTTCCAACCCAATACCATTTTTTTTGTTTTATTAAAACATATCTATTACTTGAATTTTATTAGTTTTATATTTTTGTCTGCATTTAATTTGTAAATTGATTTCAGTTTTATAATCAGACCAAACTATACACCATCAGTTTATATGTAATTTGTTATTTGTAAATATTTAAGTAAAGGTATAATAAAAATAATTTAACACTGAAAATATGCAAGAATTTGTTTTCTCTCCTCTAAAGGGAATTATTACATTACTTAAGTTTGAAAAACACTGTTGCAACATCATACAGGTTTATTTATTTTCTGTAGAGTTATTAATGACCACCAGGGAATAAACTAAGGAAAAATAGAGCAGGCATCTAGTCATGAGTACTGCTGCACTGCCTTTTGAGGACTTGAGGTTCAACTAACTTTGCAAGATCTAGTATTCTTTTTTTTTCTTTCCCCTAAGAATTTTTTATTAACATTATTTTTAATTGACAGATAGTAATGGTATGTATTTATGGGGTACAATGTGGAATGATATATCAAGCTAATTAACATATTCATCACTTATTTTTGTGATGAGACATTGGAAATTTATTCTCTCAGAAATTTTGAAATATATACTACATCATTATTAATTATAGCCACCCTGCTGTGCAATAAATCTCACAAACTTGTTCCTCCTGTCTGACTTAAACTTCGTGCCTTTGACCAATATCTCCCTAGCCTCCCACCCCCACCCCCAGTCTCTGGTAACCACTGTTCTATTCTTTACCCCCACTAGTTTGACTTTTTTATATTCCACATGTAAGTGATCTCATGTGATATTTGTCATTCTGTGCTTGGCTTATTTCACTTAGAACTTCAAGTTCATGCATATTTTCGCAAATGACAGGATTTTTTAAGGCTCCATAGTATTCCGTTGTGCATATATTTCATATTTTCTTAATCCATTTATCCATTGGTGAACGCTTAGGTTGGTTCCATATCTTGGCTATTGTAAATAATGCTGCAATAAATATGGGAGTACACATATTTCTTTGACATACTGATTTCAATTCCTTTGTGTATATATATATACCCAGAAGTGAGATTGCTGGATCATATGGTAGTTTTATTTTTAGCTTTTTGAGGAAAGACCTAGTATTCTTCAACCTAGTGCATTACATTTCATAAGCAATACATGTCTTCAAACATCAGGGGCAAAGTATTTAATCCCAAAGTTTTCTTAAGTCTTCCAGAAGAATTTTTTTTTCTTTTTCCCCCATGGGCAACTAATTTTGTCCTCTTTCTCCTTAGTTTTAGTTGGCTTTCTTGAATGTAAGATGGATGGCTTTTGGAAGGAGAAAGAGTGTGATCTAAATCATAACGATTGATTATAACACGAATTTATACAGTGATTGATACAGTTTGCCTTCATTTTTGCTTGGTAGATGTGACATCAGTCTTAGAGTCCTTATTATTAGTAAAAAGGAAAAGTATCGTTTAACAATTTTTAAATAGCATTAAAGATGTTTATCATTATATAAATGCAGCTGTCTTCTATTTGTGCTTCTGAAATAACATTGTATTTCTGTGCTACTCATAATTTATCTTTGATCTCCACATACCTGATTTAAAGGATGTTTGGGTTTCTGTAATGATATGAGTAATGGGAACATGTGAAAGGCTTCTTTGTTCTTTTATCTGTACTTGTGCATTTCATTAGCATGATGATGCAGTGGTCATAATCCTGAAGAGTTATTATTATTCTCCCCACTTCCTTGTTCATGTAATACACAAACACACACACATGCACAAATGGATAGATTCTACCTACTTCAGATCACACTTCAGCCACTATCACCACTTTATTTAGCTGGCAAATTTGAAGTATGTCTCGACTGGACCAAATAAAATAAAGAGTTAAGACACAAAACTGGATAAAATCTTTTTCTTAATATGTGTTTTAGCCAGAATTCTGCTAATACTCATTAGCATTGTTCAATTCATTGAATGTTACTTGAACTTTTTATCTGTATCTTTAAAGAAGGAACATTTTACTCATTGATTATACAAGTATTTATTCAGTAAAAACAATAGGCAATTATTTTGTGGATAAACTTTAATTATAGTATCTATTGTTGGCATAAAGCTTTCTAGTTTATAAAGTACTTTCATGGATATATCTTATGTAATGCTCATAACAACTTTTGAGCCTATGTTTTTGTTGACTCTGAGTTGTTTAGAGAAATTAGGGAAAGAATAGTCTATTTCCTCTATTTTTCTTCTTCCCAAGCTACTCATGTTCAAATAAGGCACTCTTAACACCAGGCCCTTATAAAGGAGGAAAGAGACCTGTTTATTTGTTTTAGTGGATCAAGAATGAAAAGAAACCACCTGCCTGGTCATTTTCTACTGGTCTTGGATATGGTTGGATATAAATGCAACACTAGTGGTTTTTCTCAACTGAGGGAAAGGTAGAAGTCACAAGAATACATTGAGTATCAAAGTGTTACATAAACCAGTGGGGTGTATCCTTCAACAGCCTCTGCCATGGCTAGACTAGCACACCTACTCCTGTCTATCAGATGGAAGTCCGCTCCTCACCAGTCCATAACCCCCAAGGGTACTACATCAGAAACAGTGGCTTACTTTTTATCGGCCCATTTACTCACAAGTAGTACTCAGAGAAGCAACAGACTAATTATGATGGGCTCAATTTGATTTATCTTATTCAGAGAGATAAGTCTTCAATATCAAAACCTAAAACATTCCTGTGGCCAGTGCAAAGTTTTCTGTAATTTATTTATTTCAAAAAATATATTATAATAATCATCCAAATATGCCCCACCATACTTCTGTTTTCAAGTTCACGTCTTACCATGTGTGAATATGAAAGCACTCCTGTAGCAACTGTCTGATTATACACAATTTTCATTTATCACATTCCTTCCAAGATCTCATACCATCAAATCCTGGTAATGTATGAGTGCTTATAACAGGAAACATCCATCCACCCATTCATTCAGTAAACATTTTATTTAGTGTTTTATATATGCTAGACACTGAACTGTGCTGAGAACAAATTTATGAACATGACTTGGTTCATGACTATGTTCATTTATGAACATAACATAAATTAGATACCAGGGGTCTTGGTATCTAAAAAAGGAAGACAGGTATCTAGACAAATAAGTGTACACAACAGCTGTGGTGGATGTCTAAACAAAGGCATCAACCTTTTTTCAGGGTAAAATAAACTTATTTAAGTTTCATTCATTTATCCGTCCATCTATGCATTTGTCATATGTTATTCTTGAGTACCTACCAGATGGCAGGCCTTATCCTCAGTGTTCAGATACAGAGTTAAATGAGACATGGTCACTTCCCTCAAGGAAAACATGGTTTAGTGTGGGAGCCAGATAACTAATAAATACTTGCAATAAGCAGGAAAAAAATAGAGGCATATATCTAGTACTGTGCCTGCACAGGGAGGGAATGATAAGCTACGTGGATGAGGCTTCACAACAGAGAAGGCAACAGAACTGGACCTGGAAGGATGAGACTCTGTCATCAGGTGGATGAGGAGAAAAGGTACCCGAGGAAGAAGCACAGAAAAGTACTTTTCATTATTTCTGAAAGCTTAGGTTTAGGAATGGGGTGTTCAGTCACGCCTTCTCCCAGCTAGAAATGCCCATGAATGTGTCATTGGGGAAAATTAAATGACAAAAAATACTAGAATAAATGATTGGGTAAGTCCAGCTTGTCTATATATTTGATTGACCTGGGAGCTCTGGCCTGTAGCTTCAAATTCAAATCCCAGTGATGGTTTTCAAGGCTCTTGGTAACACGACTTTATTTTGCCTACACTTCTTAATTTCACCTTCTTCCCCTACCTCATTCCTACATTACAAGACTTTCACATCATCGCTCCTCTCTCTTTACCTTCTGCTGCCAGTCGCACTTGCCTCCTTCCTCCTCTCCAAACTTTGAATTCCATGGCCCAGTGGTTTTTATTTCTTTTGCTCATATAAAGACTTCTTGGTGTGTTAACCCTGTGCCAATTATTGCTTCCACAAATGGCTCAGATGAAAAATTTTTACTAATTTTCCATTCAGCATAGCCTGGATAGTCCTGGGACACCCATTACACAGTATCAGGCACAAACCATATCTTGCAGGACATCTTGGAATAGAGTTAATTAAGAAGTTTAATTACCACGAAACATGTATAAGAACATTAGTAAATGTCTGGTAGCTAAAGCTGACAAAGCTCTGTTCCCACATTTCCCATCGCAATCGCCAGTGTGGTCTTTACAATACGGGAAACCTGAGGGAAGCGTCTCTGTCCAAGCGCCATCATCTTCATCCACAGCCTGCCTCTCTGATTCCACAAGCTCAAACTCTGTCAGAAAACACTTTGTGGTTCTACCTCCAGCTATTCTGCTACATGTTTTCAGTGTTTAACAACCATGTGTGGTGTGGACTGAATGTTCCCCTGAACTCAATGAGGCTTGAAATGTGTTTTTAGCTTTATATATTATAAAGTTGGCCCCCACTGTGACTGTTGGGAGGGTGGGAAATCCTATTATGATAATTAAAAGGTGAGGCCTTGAAAAAGTGATTAGGTTGTAGGACTTTGCTGAAGTGAATGGAATAATAATGGTGGTCAGGGGCATGGTTCTGAGAGCTTTAAAAGAAGAGCACTTAAGAGTTTAGTCTCCCAGTTTCCAAAACTGTAAGCAATAAATTTCATTTTCTTATAAATTACCCAGTTCCAAGTATTTTGTTATAAGCAACAGAAACAGACTAATACAATGTTCTTCTTTGAAATCTGCAGAAAAAAGTCAGAATGTTCACAAGGAAATTATTGCCTTTCTCTCACATCATCCTCTCCTTTTTTCCAGTTTCTTCTCTCCTGTATAAATCAGGGTAATTAATAAACAACCCCCAAATCTCACTGGCTTACAAGGATAAAAGTGCATTTCACATCCACATCACAGTTCATTGCAGGTTGTGAGGTGAATTAGTCTGTTTCTGTTGCTTATAACAGAACACTTGACACTGGGTAATTTATAAAGAAGTAAAATTTATTTCTTACAATTCTGGAAGCTGGGAAGTCCAAAGTCTGGGGAACACATCTACTGAGGGACTTTTCCTGGTGGTGACTCTATAGTGATGCAAGGTGTCACATGGCAAAATGGCTGAACAAGAGAGAGGGAGTTAAGCTTCTTATTCACTCTCCTTCTAAAGCCATCAGAACCATGCCTATTACTCAATGAATGGATCAATCCATTCACAAGGATACAGTCCTCACAGTCTAATCACCTCTTCAAGGCCCACCTTTCAATTACCATAATAGGATTTACAACCTTCTTAACACTGTCACAGTTGGGATTAAGTTTCTAATACATGAAACTGTGGGGGACACATTCAGGCCATATCACAGGGATTAGAGTGGAGAGGTAGGCTCCACTCAAACATTAAAGGTCCCAGGCTGATGGAGGCTCCCATGGTCTTCCTGGGCAATGACAACCACCAAACAGGGGTGGGAGAGGAGACACAAGAAAACATGGAAGATGATGTGGAATATTTCAGGAGCTAACGCCACTAGTAGTGTATAGCTTTTTCATCCTCGTTGCTTTTGCCAGAACTCAATCACGGGGCCCCTCTACCTTCAGTGGATGAAGCTGAAAAATGTAATTTAACTATGTTTCCAGGAAGAGAACAAAATGAGTTTGGTGAACAAACCCTCTATCCCATTTGACTAGGGAGAGATCTGCATATCCTTCCTTAGAGTCCTGTTCTCTTCAGCCAGTCCATGGAAATACCCTTTAACACTGCCCACAATGCCAGCAATGTGTTTGATGGGTCATATACAGTCCAGTTAGTTCTGTAACAAACATCTGGGTCCTATGCCATCTATATCTTTTGTTCATCTCAGATTGTCTCATGTATATATTTCTCAATTCTTCAATGAAATTTGATGGTTGAGAGGGTGGCAGTGTGAGAGGAGACAGTCTAGAAAGGGCTGTTTTCCGTAGGAAGGGAAAAAAAGTGAACAACTTAGAACTTTTAGAAACATAATTAAATGTGTACTCACAGAACTAATCGCCGAATTAACCAGTGTAAGAATTTGAGTCAAAAGGTATTTATTTCTGAGCAGCCTATTTATATCAGGGACAGTTAATTTGGATTTAGAGGCATTAACAAGGGTAATTTAAAGTCTGAAATGTAAGGTCTTAGAGGGTGTGCTCATGGTTTCACAGGGGATTTCACTAGATGGCCCTGTTTCAAAACATTACAAAGCTGGAGATGAGCAGCTTTCTGATGAACTGCAATTCTCAGACATTTTCAAGTATTTAGGGCACTTCATTATCAATTTTAGCTGGTTTTCCTAAAATACTATTGATGTGGCAAATTTCATCTTTTAGTATGACAAGGAATTTTGGTAAAAGAATTTAACCCAAAGTTTTCTTCACAGAGAGCATTTTGTTCTGAACAAATCATTTAAATGAACAACCTGCACTGAAATGACAGCCTGTCTCCCAAAGTGCAGAATCAGCAGTGAAGTGGCAAGAGTGCAGAAAGCAGCCCAAGCTGTAAATTTCCCTTGCTCTGAGTGGATTTTAAAGTCAACACAGATTCCACACACCCCCTTTTTTTCCACCTCTATTTTGAGTCATACATTTCAAAATCCCTAAGGTTATTCTGCTATGCTATATGGATTCTGACAACTCTAAATCCGTCCAAACCACCCAATTAAAATATCTTTTGAAACCAAAATGCAGTGATTATAATAAAAAGCTGCAAACCCAGTATTTAGTAACCAGAACCTGGTAGTTGTCATTATAAAGTATCTCCAGAATTGCTGGCAAGATAGAACAGAGGACGCTAGTGTATCTTTTTCTTATCCAAGCATCCATTAATACTGGACTGGCGTCCTTTGTATCAGGTGTTGGCTTTCAAAGCAAGAAGGGAATTCATCTGATAAAAGATAAAGTCAAAGAAATGGACAATAGGCCCTGACTATATCCCTCTTCCTTTCCCCAACCCTCGGTCCTCTGGAAAGAGACCAATGGTGGGATCTCCTACCATTTTAGCTCTCATCATCCTTCCAGCAAATTTGATGGTAGCAACATTGGTTTATTCCCAGAAATGACAGAAGTCAACACCAGAGCACATCTACTGCTACCGTCCCTCAGGATTTTTCCTGTGTTTAAATGGAGCCTCCCACTACCCTCAACATGACTAAACAGTCCTTATACACATCCACAATTGTAGATAAGAAACCAGAGAGCTGCATTCAAGCTAAAAAAAAGGCTTCCACCAGTACAGTGGCCATATGCATTCTCTTGGGTATTATATTGGAAACACCTTCCATCCTAGTTCTTACAAACTTATAACAACCACATTTTTCCTCATTTACTAAAACCCATACCAAAAAACTGCACATTTGTGTGTGTTTTTGTCTTTGTGTGAAAGGTAAATCTATAGGAGTCCAGAGAGTCGAGGGATTAAGTTTGGCTGAGCTAATGTGTATGTAATACCACCTCTGGCCATGATGAAGAACCAGGGACTGGTTTACCTTTCCACCCTAAACAGCTAGAAAATCAGACAAAATATATGAAGCAATGGTTTTAAGACACTGGCCAAAGGCCAATGTGAGATTGTGATCTCTGATAGAAGGGAAATAAATGAGGTGAGCCCTACAACTGCCCCAGTTTTCCGCTGGAGGAAGTTTCCAGGTAGTAGTATAGGAAGAGGAAACCCAAGCAGAGCATGGCAGTTTCACAAGATGAAGAGATAAGAGATTGAAGTTTGAGGAGGCCAAGGCAGCTAAAATTTCCCTTGGAGAGGAGGGAGCTCCATTGACAGTTCTAAAGTCTTCCACTGGGTAATGATCTAGGGCACCTGCGAGAGAAAACTATCAGAGCCAGGGAATGAAGTCTGAGAAATCACTACACCAAATTATGCCAGGCATGCGAAAGAGCAGGAAAGTAAGATCCACAGTGAGCCAAAATTCAATCTATAGAAATAAGGCCAAAAATGACAGAGATATTGGAATTAGCAGACAAGGGTGTTTTTAAAAGATATTATATACATATGCTCCATATATTCAAGAAGTTAGAAGAAAACATAGGAATGAAAAAAAAACCATAAGAATGATCAGGAGAGGAATGAAAGGTATAAAAAAGATTCATGGAACTTCTGGAAAATAATATGATCTCTGAAATTAAAATTACAATGAATGAGGGAGCAACAGCTTAAACACTGTAGAATAAAAAAATTGTGAACTTGAAACATAGCACTAGAAACTGTCTTAAGCAAAGAGTGAAAAAGACTGAAAGAAAGAAACAGTACATTAATGACCTGAGTGAAAATATTAATGTGTAAAATTGGAGTCCCAGAAATACTGTGTTATATGAATGTAACGACAAAGATAAGTTGAAAGTAAAAGGATGAAAATATATACTATACAAATACCAATATTTTTAGACAAAGTACATTTCTGAGCAAGGACTATTACCTGAGACAAAGAGGAACATTTGATAATGATAAGCATGTATATACCTAATAACAGAATTTTAAATACATGAAGAAAAAATTCATAGTAGTGAAAGAAAAAAATTGATAAATCTACAATAATAGCTGGAGAGATCGACACTTCTTTGTTAGTTATTGACAGAACAAGAAGAAAAAAAAATTCATAAGAACATCAGAAATTGAATAACACCACCAACCAACTTGATCTAATTGATATTTACAGAATGCACCACACAACAGAAGTAAAAGAGACATTCTTTTCAAATGCATGTGAAACATTCACTAAGGCAGACCATGTTCTAGGTGATGAAATAAGTCTCAAATTTAAGAGAATTGAAATTATACAATATGTGTTCTTTAATCGCAACCAACTTAAACTAGATATCAGTTACAGAAAAAAAAATCCCTAATTAGTTGGATATTAAGCAGCATACTTCTAAACATCCCAATTCAAAAAACATATCACAAGAAAAATTAGAAAGTATTTTGAACTGATAGTAAGATGAAAACGAGACTGTCCAAGTGTCAGCTAACAGTATAAAGCCCACCAAACTGAGAAGATATCCTGATATCAAAGAATGAGCCAGGCAACTCCATGTGATTTACAAGGAGTTTATTATTATTGTTGTTATTAATATTGATGGGTCGTTACTGACAGGGATAGGTGAAGTATCAATCCATCCAAGTGCTGTGCAGCTGCTTTCTCCACAACTCCTGAGGGATAGAGCTGAAGCTTATAAGGGACTTGGGACAAAAGTGGAGCTATGCCAAAGAGTGAAAGGCTAGGAAAGTGGAAGATTCCCAGGCATCCCACAGCCTCCTATTGCTTATCTTAGCGGTTGCTGGCATCATTCATCTTATCTTACACAAGTATAGCATTTTGCTACTTTCCCTTCCTCGGTTGCTAAGCAACCTGTGGAGGGAAAAGATTGTAACTATTGAAGCCAGAGCCCCAAAGACCAGAGGATGGACTGAGTTCTGACCAGCATTCCCACACAAGACACATCAAAGAAGAAGGAGAAGAAAAAGAAGAGGAAGAGCCTCAAATCAGTGATGTAAACTTCCACTTCAAGAGACTCAAAAAGAGAAGAAAAAGCAAATTAAACCTAAAGTCATCAAAAGGAAAGAAAAATAAGAGCAGAAATCAGTGAATGAGGAAAAAGAAAGAAAATAGAGAAAAATCAATAAAACCAACAGTTGATTCTCTGAAAAGATAAAAAAGTAAAATGGAATTAGCAACAGTTTAAACGCTGTAGAATAAAAAACCTGCGAACTCGAGACACAGCAATAGAAACTATCCCAAATGAATAGCACAGACAGAAAAAGACTGAAAGAAAAAATAAACAGAAAGATAATAGCCAGACTAATGAAAAAAAAAAATTAGGTCGCAATTCACCAATATCAGGAATGAAATAGAGGACATAACTACAGATCCCGCAGACATTAAAAGAAAAGTGAAAGAGTGCCATGAACAATGTCATGCCAAGAAATTCAACAACTTGGATGAAATGAACACACTCCCAAAGCTCACACAATAACAAATCGATAACATGAGTAGCCCTATAGCTATTAAGGAAATTGAATCTGTAGTTTAAAAACCTACCACAAAAACAAGCAGACAATTTTTAGCTCCAAATGGCTTCACTGGTGAATTCTATCAAACATTTAATGAAGAAATACCAGTTCTACAAGAACTCTGAGAAAATAGAAGAGGAGAGAACACTTCCCAAATCATTCTACGAGGGAAGCAGTATCCTGACACCAAAATGAGACAGAGACATTACAAGAAAACACAATTACAGGTCACCATCCCTCATAACAGAGATACAAAAATTTTGAAGAAACTTTTAGCAAATCATACCCTGCCATATATAAAAATGATAAACAAACAAAACTTCATCGTGATTACATAGGGTTTATCCCAGGAAATCAAGTTTGGTTTAACATTCAAAAATCAATCAGTAGAATTCACCATATGATCAGACTTAAAGAGAAAAACTGTATGATCACTTCAGATGGTGAAGGAGCATCTGACAAGATTTAACACCCATAAAGAGCATCTATGAAAAACTTACGGAGAAAGACTTAATGCTTTCCTTTAAGGTTAGGAACAAAGCAAGTATGCTTGTTTGTACCACTTCTATTCAGTATTGTACTGAAGTCCCTCGGCAGTGTCACAAGGCTAAGAAGAGAAATCAAAAGTATACTGATTTGGGAAGGAAGAACTAAAGCCATGTTGGGCTGGCCAGTTAGCTCACTTGATTAGGGTGAGGTGCTGATAACACCAAGCTCAAGAGTTTGGATCCCTGTACCATCCAGCCATCAAAAAAATGAAATAAAATAAAACCATCATTACTGGCAGACCAATAAAGCTACAAGAAATAATAAATGAATTTTGCAATATTGCAAGATCAAAGGCCGATATATAAAAATCAGTCACGTTTCTATATATACTAGAATGAACAATTGGAAATTGAAATAAAAATGCAATTTCCAATAACATAAAAATATTAAATGCTTAGGGATACATTTAATGAAATATATTTAAGAGCCATAATTGAGAAACTACAACACTTTGCTGAGAGAAATTAAAGACCTATATAAATATAAAGATATATTATGTTTATGGATCAGAAGACTAAGTATTAAGATAATAATTCTCAGCAAATTGATTGATAGAGTCAACACAATCCCCGTCAAAATGTCAGCAGGTTTTTAATAGTCACAGCAACTTTTACAACTGAGTAATAAAAAAAAAAACAACCTGATTTTAAAAATGGGAAAAAGATGTGAATAGACATTTCACCAAAGGAGAGTTATGAATGACAAATAAACACAGAAAAGATGTCAACTTCACTGGGCATTAGGGAATTGAAGAAACAAAACAAACAAACAAAAAAACCTGCAATGCAATTTTAAAAGAATAATAATACCAAGTGTTGACAAGAATGTAGAGCCATCAGAATTCTCATTGCTGGTGGTAATGCAAAACGGTACAGACACTTTGGAAAACAGTTCGGTAGTTTCTTAAAAAATTGAAAGTACATTTACCATATGAACTATCAATCCCACTCCTAAATTTACCAAAGAGAAGTTAAAATATATATCCTCACAAAAATTTACATTCAAATATTTGTAGCAGTTTTATCTATAACAGCCAAACCCTGAAAACAACTCTAATGAATCAGATGGTAAATGAATAAACAAATGGTGGCGTGTTCATATAACGCAATACTACTCGGCAATAAAAAGGAACGGCTAACACATACAAGCAACAACATGGATGAATCTCAAAAGCATTATGCTAAACGAAAGGAGCCAGACACAAAGACTACCTATGTATAACTCTATTCATATTAAATTCTAAGAAGAGCTAAAACTATAGGTATAGAACACAAATCAGTGATGGCCAGGGGGGTAGAGGTAAAAGGAGAGAAATGACTGCAAAGGGCACAAGGGTACTTTTTGGAGTGATGAAATGTTCTGTTTCAAGATTGTGGTGGCAGTTGACTGACTGACTGTATATATGAGGCGTCTTCAAAAAGTTCATGGAAGTATTATCTTTCAATTTCATTTTTCCACAAACTTTTTGAAGTACCCCTAGAGACACAGGGTAAAAGAGATGCATACATACAACAATAAGTATAATTTGTGAACAGGTTGCCAAGAGAATCAGCAGAACCATCAACCTTAACTAGATGAGGTTACTCCCCTGAGGTTAGGCTATAAGGAAGCCACAATCTGTGGTCCTATGAGGTCCATTTTGCCTCTGAAGCACTTATATGCTAACTCACAGGTGGTGAAAGCAACAATGTTGCACTGTAGCCTGTATGACCAGGTAGATGATGGAAATATTAACTGAAACAGAGAATACCAAGCAGCAAGCACCATGTGCAGCTGTAAAACATAACACAATTTCTAGCACCCCAAAGAGCTGTGCCAAGGGAGACAGGGAGAGTAACTTAAGATTCCAGAAGCAACCAAAAATGTAAACTCCCCTGTGGGACTGAGAATTACATAGTTGGATGTCTAGGGAAATAGAACAGTGCCTTTCTTGGGAAGATTGAACCAGAGGACTGGTTCAATCGTAGGCAGGGGACTCAAAGAGCGGACTCCAATACTTTTGGTCAAGGACGTGAACAAAAAGCAAAATAAACCTAGCATTGATGGGGGATGGGAGCAGGGTTACATGAAGACTCTAGAAGATACATGGTCCTGGTACTGTCCTCTGCACTCTCACTTTTACTTTTCTGCCACTGTGAAAAGAACTGTTGAAAATTCTACAAGCTGAGAGCTTTAATATCTACCCAAACCTTAAGGCTTCCTGAATAAAGTTTGGCAGATGACAAACACATAGCATGGTCAGACCTGTGGAAATCTACACAAAAGCCAACTGTCATCTCCTTGTATCCTACAACTCTTGCATCGTCTCACACTGCTCAGCATCACTGGACGTAGAACTCAGCACCTCTTCTAGTTCCACCCACCACCAGATCCATCACACAGAAAGCATTAGTGGGCGGTGTGCATCCTGGAGGAGAGGGACGGAGCAGGAAAGGTAGTTATACCACACAGCCTGAAGAAACCAAGGTAAAATTCACATTCTACATCTGCACCTCCAAAATCCCTTCCTGGTCCCACCCTCTCCACGACTTTCCGTCCCTGAAGTCTCTCAGACTCCGCTGCTTGCTTCAGTCTCCTGGATTCTTGACCCCCAAGCCCATGCCTCCATTCTCCATTTTTTCTTTCTTTTCTTATGCAAGCAATTATCTCTTCCCCCAATCCAACGCACAAACCTGCAGACCCAAACACATCATGGTGCTCCACAAAACAAGGTGCCCTACAGTTAACAAGACCCACCCTCCTAAGGAAACAGTTAGGATTACAAATAATCAAGGATTTGTTGCTGTTTCATGTCAATATGATAATCTCCAAAAGTAAAATGTTTTGCCTCCGAAGTACGGACTTTGTGCCAAGCACTTTATATACATAGGTACAGCAAATTTAGGATTATTAATACCATTCAGTAAAGTAGGAAACAAAGCCCAGAGAGATTAAATATATAAAATCACAAACTGAGAGAGGTGGCCCAGGATTGAAAGCCCGTTTTAATTCCAAAGCCTGTGACCTTTCCCATGCTGCTACATATTTTGAAGAACACTTTGCTGGCAAATATTTAGCTTTAAGCTAGAAATTACTCAACCCGAGAATCTACAGTGGTGTGGAAATATAAAGTGAGGCTGAGTTGAACAGAACAGAACAAAACAACAGTGTACAGTGCTGTGAGCAAGGGGTGAGGACAGAGGAGGGACTGCAGTTCCTGAGCACGTGGGATGTGTCAGGTTCCATTGTCCAGTATTGTTGGGCCTTAAAAACTAACGCCACCTTAAGTGACATTACAAGCGGCGCCATTATGGGCCCACAAGGGCGTATTCACGTGGCAGCCTAAGATGGCTCCCGAGGAAGTAGGGTGGGAGTGTCTGCGGGAACCTTGCCTTAGCCCTTATTGGCCAAATACGCACTTCTGCGCTCGTGAACACTGCGTGATTGCAATAGCTAGGCATCGAGACAGGATGCATGCCCTTGACCTTTAAGCTGATAGGATTATGTTAAAACCTCCCCTCCACATCTGCCTATAAAAGCAAGTGCTTGTGTGATAATAAATGGAACTGCTCGACAGAACCCCCTCCGTGTCTGAGTGTCCTTTAACCGGGCTGGTTGGGGCCGGTGGCTGTGCTCACCTCTCTTCATGGCTCTCTTCCCCCATCTCCTTCCAAGGGGACCGGAGGGAAAGAGGAATCCGGGCCATTTGCTCGCCCACCAAAGGAACGAGGCTAGGTCTGTTCCATCGGCCAGCAGCGGACCCGACACAGTATTTACATACTTTTTCACTTTTACTCTTTCCAACAACGCTCTGAAGCAGGGATTATTATTTTCATGTTACCAATGAGGTTTTGGAGTACAGGAAGGTTTAAACTGATGCAAAACGGTCGACTTAATGAAATTTGACTTTTATGTTTTTGTTTTGTTCTGTTTTTCTCACTCCCCTCTCCCCAACATTTCAATGCCTCCTGCTTCTTGGTGCCCTCAAATAGCAGATATTTCCTTTGAAATTTGAAAATCTAATTCTTGACAATCAGAAAAAAGTTGATAGAAAAATTAGATGATTTAACTTCAACTGTTGATTGGCTTGATTTTACTGTTGAAGTGTGTGTGTGGTGTGTGTGTGTGTGTGTGTGTGTGTGTTAATATCCTCCATTCTTCCTCTCTCTTTTTCTTTTTGTTGTTTTATTATAGTCATGTGTTCAAAAACGTCTGCCTTTTGCTTTCCAGTTTGAATGACAGCTTGGCTTAGTATAATAACATTGGGTCCCACTTTCCTTTCCATAGAAACATGTGGATACTGCTTTCCTGTCTTCTGTGGAAAAGTAGGAAGCTGGCCCCATCTTTCCTGCTTGTAGGCGGCTAGCTTTTTCTGCTTGAATGCCTCAGAAAATCCTTCCTTATCCCTAAAGTTAAATACGGTAATCAATGTCTACTGTTTAATATCAAACATTTTCTGGGTACATAGTATAACCATTTAAATGGCATATTTCATTCTTCACTTCAGAGAAATTATCCTTCATTGTATTTCTGAATGTGTTTCATCTACTATTGTTGAGTAACCTGTTTCAGGGACAATAATTATATTTCGTATCTTCTATATCTGAACACCTTCTTTGGTCTCTAATTGTTTTAATTTTTTTTATATATAATTGTCTGCTGTGTTCATAGTGATTATTTTAAATCTTTCTTCAATGCCAGTAACTATTCAGATGTGTCTAGACTATTCTTTGATTTCTAATTTATTTGTTGACTTGTAAGACTGTTATTGTGGTTCCAATTTCTCTGCCGTCTCTTTCTGTTGTTTTAGCATTTTGTCTGTGAGGTCGTATTTTATTAATATCAAATATTAAGCTTTCCTTTAGCACAAGGCAGTCTGGGGGAGCTGTCTTCTTGTTGGTTGGCTTCTGTTTTCCTCTGAACTGTTTTCTTTGTGTCTGGTTCTCTCTTTACAACTGTCCCCCACCCCCCACCCCCATGGCACATTTACAAGGTTGACATGACATTTATTTTCATTTTGCTCAAGCTAAATTTGGGTAGTTCTATACAAGTCTTCGGTTTCCCTGACCTACTGTAGTTCTTGGCTCTCTTCCCTGGAAACCGTTCATCGCCCTGTGGGCAACGATTTGCGGGCTGCGTGTTATTTTCTGTTTACTCTCCCGTAGCCTGAGGAGGCAAGACTGAGGACGACAGCTCGTCCGGAGCTTCCTGGGGTCCTCGCTGGGGTCCTGGCTGCGTTCTGTCTTCTGAGTCCCAGGAAATGTCCTTTACAGAGCCAGTCTTCCCAGCGTGGGGCAGGCATTTGCTGATGTCTGGGCTTTGGTCGGTTACCCCAACGCCACGGGAACCTCAGAGAAAGGTCAGCCCTGTCAACCCTTCTTGCCTGGGCAAAGATCTACGCGTGGAAGCTCCCTGCCCACTCACCCTTAGTTCGCTTCTCTTCCCGTCAAGGAAAATTCAGCGAAAGTTCCAGGATTTTGTCGACTCACCTTTCCTCAGTTCTCTTTCTGGAAAGAAGGTTTAGTAAGCAAGGTTAAGAGCCACTTTTCAACTTTATTATATGAAGTTTTATCCTTTTTCAATGTTGCTTGCTGATGATGAATTGTTTGCCGTTGAAAATGCAATAGTGTTGTCCATGACATTAGGTACTGAAAGAGACAGCTCTCTGATCTGACTTCCTTTACCCCAGATTTTCAGAACAGCTTTTCATGAGCACGGCTGCTGATTCCAAGCAGGTGGATTATGGGCCACACTTAGAAAACAACCAAACCCTGAAATTCAGTGTCAGGGTAAAAAAAATTAAGTATGAGGTGGAAACCAGAGAGCCTTATTTCATTTGACTTTAAATATTGAGATGGTTTCTAATTGTATATTTACTTAACGCTTCCAAGAGCTCTTTTAAAAGGCCAAATTTTACTTAAACCATATACTTATACTTCCAAAAAGGCCAAAAAAAAAAAAAAAACTTTCAAGTTTTTCCCTTTCTTCATGTTAAAAAAGCTCTAAAGATGAATAGTTGCAGGTTAAAAATCTCATATACTAAACAGACATTTTTAAAAAGGGAATCTTTATAATCACGCAAGATATCAGAGTGGAATTAAAATGTGTTCCAATTATGCTGTATCTTTTTCTGAAGATGTTGCCTCCTAAAAGCAGCCGAGCTGAACATCTCAGATTTACCATACTTCCCATTTATTTATCTTACAAAGTGAAACTAATTCTTCCATTACTTTTAGAGATTAATTCTGTGTGCTGACTTCAACAAGACTTGATGTTTTCCATTTGTGCTCAGCCACATTTTAAGCAACACCCTGGGAGATAGGGTCAGTGCTGTGTACGAGGATTTAGCTGCACAGTTCACGTCGAGATCAGCAAAAGGATGGATAAATCCCTAGGTGCAGTTTTAATTTTGTTGCCAAGAAGAAAAGAAACAGTATTCAGAGTCTATCATGCTTAGCTTCTCCAATGTGCCTCTGCAAAGTGCAATGGGCAGGAAACAGCACATCTTGGAGCCTGACCCCCCTGAACCACAAGCTGCCTGCCAAGCTCAGGAGGCTGGGTCCTCGGAGTCCAGCAATCATACTGTTCAGTGTTGCTGGGTCACAAGTTCTTGAGGGCTGCTTATCTTTCCAGCATTTGGCAGGTGTGCTTCACCATTAGCTTAATTCTCCCTGTGTTCCGTGGATGATTCACAATGATTGCTCCACATGTCACCTTAACCTAGTGAACAAATTAGAAAGAGTTGTTCACTCATTTTAAGGTATAATAATCTCTCCAAGTGACAATGGCTGTAAAGGCCACATGGCCAGTTGCCATTACCATTGATTTTCTGGTATGTTTCACGACTAGTTAGGTATAGTTATGGAGGCAGGCTAGCAGTGGTTAAGCACCTGTGCTTGGACTCAGGAATTTAAAGCCTGGCTATGTCATGTACTTGTATGACAGGGCAAGGTACTTAGCCTCATTAAACCTCAGTTTCCTTATTTGTAAAATAGAGATAATAATGGCACCCACTGGGAGGATTTTAAAAGCTAATATATGAGGAATTCTTGACCCTGTGCAAATATGCTCTCAATGATGCAGCTGCTGAAGATGATTACAGCTTATTATTTTATTTAAGGAGTTTATATATTTTATATACTTCAAATTTTTCTTGTGTTTTTATTGAGTTGTTTTACCAATGAATATGGATATAATGAAGTACCTCTGAAACCAGATGCTTTTTATTTTCAAGTTTTAAAATTTTCTTTTTAACTATACAAAACCACCTTGTTTTATGGATGAGGACACAGAGAAATATAAAGAGACTTGCCTGTGGTCACAAAGCCAACTACAAGTAAAGTCAATACTCAAACTCCAGTGTCCTTACTTTGAGTCTAGTGCCCTTTGTACTACATTGTCCTGCCTTACCTTGTGTGATCATATTTATCAGTGAAGACATATTCTAACCATTCTAGATATTGATAATTTCACATTTTAGCTGTTATAACAGAGAGCCTCAAAATAACCCTGGGTTAAGCGTGATATTTATCTCTCATGTTAAAGTCTGGGTAAGCAATCCAGAGCTGGTACAGAGGCCCTCCGATCATCAGAGGCCTGGGCCTCCTCTGTCTGGGTGCCCCGCCCACCTTAGCACTTGGCATCCGTCTTTGGTCTAGGGCAGCTACATTAGCTTTTAACATCATCTTCACTTTCCAGTCAGTAAGCATGTGGAGAGAGGTAAGAGGCTGGATCCTTTAAGAGCACACAGCGTTTTTGCTCACATCCCATTCACCTGAACTCAGTCATACAGTTACATCTAGCTGCAAGTGAGGCTGGAGAATATAATCTTTGGCTGTGTCCACCTAAAAATTCTATTTCTGTATAAGAAGGGGAGACTGGATATTGAGATACAATTAATAGTCTCTCTCTCTCACACATACATACACACACACACTAAGCTGTAAGTAATAAGATATTTTTACAAAAGTATAGCATTTATAAATTTTAATACAACAGCTAGAAGGTATACCTAGGTCCTAAGCCTCTACAAAGGATAATCTATTTCTTGAAATTTGGTTCAGGACAGCAACTTCCTCATAAGGATCTCCAAAGATGTTGTGAGGTTTTACACAGTCTTTACAATATTTACAAAGTCAATAGGTTAAAAGACAGACAATAACAAGGGTTAACAAGGATGTACAGAAACTGTAACTCTTGTACTGTTGGTGGGAATGTAAAATGGTGCAGCCACTTTGTAAAGCATTTGGCAGTTTCTTAAAATGTTAAATAGAGTTACCCTATGACCCAACAATTCCACTCCTAGTTATCTACCCAGGAGAAACGAAAACCTATGTTCATGCAAAGACTTGCATGTGAATGTTCATAGGAACATTATCAATAATATCCAAAGAGTGGAGATAACTCTAATGTCCATTAACTGGTGAATGGATAAACAAAATGTGGTACGTCCACACAATGGATCTCACGACTTCAGATGCTCAACACATATCCCGCTGATACTCATTCTCCTATTTGGTAGGTTCATGATTTTTTATTTCTCATATATCCTTTCTCATCAAATAATTTTCCCTCAAAGGGTGTCTTTTGCTTTCTGATAACCCCACTCAGGCCTCTTGAAATGTACTCTTCAATGAATCTTGCTCCTGCCATCAGCTCAGCAGTGCCTTCAATCAACAAAGGGAATGGGATGGTGTCACCAGATATTCCATAGCTTCTTCTGGATGTAGGCCTCTGTGAGTCTAAGTGTGTTTTTCATTTGCTTTGCAGCCTGAGAAAATCTAGAATTCGAAAACACACCATGATTAGTTGCTGGGGAAATTAGTTAAAAACACCGTGGCCTGTGTGATGCTCAGGGATGGGAAAAGGTGAACCAGGAGAGTAGCAGCAAGCAATGGGAAGAAAAAAACCAAGAGGAGAGTCAATTTTGCTGTACCCTTGCATTGAGAATTAACATGTGACAATTTAAGGGGTGTGCAGGAGAGTGAGCCAAGCACATAACAAAAGCAGCCTTCAGAGTATATGCCCATGGTCTCTGAGGTCCAGCTTGATTTCCTACAGTTTCCATGTAACCAAACCACACTGTGAGAAGTGGTAATCCTAATCATTTATTCATTCATTCATTTGTTCATTCATTCTTCATATACTCACCAACAAATATTTCTTGAGCCTCCTATTGCCAGGAGTAAGAGCCCTAACTTGGCCTTTTGTTCTGTCTTGGCTGCTTGTTCCAGCTCAGCTCTCTTCTTAGCATCTTATAAGTTTCTCCTTACATTTTTTAAAATTTATTTCAAAGGGCCATATCTTCTTGAATTTTACTTTAAAAAATTAAGTGAGGTCTAAAATTTGTTTCTTGTGCCTGCAATAACTCTTTCCAGAAAGTACTACCTTCCCATGTTTCTTGATCATTTTGTTTCTCTTCCTTAATATTACAAAGTCCTTTCCAAGGTCATATATATATACCCACAGTGCACAACTTTAGATTTAATGTGAAAAACATTAAGTGACTATAACCAATTTAGGATGAAATTATCCAGTCTAAATACCAATAACAACATTTTTTAAAAAATCATAGAATTCTCTTCAAAGAAACCTCCTAGCCCAGATAGCTTTGTAGGTGAGACCTTTCAAATATCCAAAAAACACATGATTCTCATTATAAACTGCTCCAAAGTTAAAAATTGAAAACCTGCCTAATTAATTGTAAAACAAAAAGCCTAAAAGTACTTTGATACCTGCAATGGTCTGAATGTTTATCCCTTCCAAACTCATGTGGAAACTTGATCCCCAATGTGGTGGTGTTGAAAGGTAGGGCCTTTGGAAGGTGATTAGACCATGTAGGCTATGCCCTCGTGAGTGAATTAATCTGTTCATGGATTAATGGGTTAATGGATGATTGGGTTATAATGGGAGGGAGGGGCACTGTTGGCCTTATAAGGACAACATGTGAGCACATTAACACTCATTGAGCCCCCCATGCCATGTGATACCCTATACCACCTCAGGACTGTGTAGGACTTGTACACCACCAAGAATAAGACCCTCACCAGATGCAAACCCTTGACTTTGTTCTTCCCAGCCTCCAAAACTGTAAGATATAAATTTTATTTTCATATAAATTACCCAGTTTCTGGTTTTTTTATAAATTACCCAGGCATTCTGTTGTAAGTGACAGAAAATGAACTCATACAGTGCCAAAACTTGAAACAACACTAACAACTATAAACCAATCTTATAGATGCAGAAACCTTGGGTAAAATACTTACAAATTAGATTAAAAAACATATTTAGGGACTTTCCACCATGTCCAAGTAGGACTTCTCCAAGAAATGTGAAGATTTTTTTAATATTAAGAAATATATCAATACCAACATTTGTGTCAGACTAAACATGGTGAAAAATTCTTTGCCACTCTTCCCATTCAGAGGTAGGGTCTATTGGCCCTCCTCTTGAATCTGAGATGACATGTGACTGCTTTGACCAATTTAGAATGGTGGAAGTGACATGTTGCCTGCTGTGGGTTTACCCTTTAAGAGGACTAGCCGCTTTCACTTTAGGTTCTTGGAGCCCTGAGCCACTTCTGAGAAGTTGGACTCTACTGCCAGAGAATCTCCATGGAGAGGCTCTGAGATTACATGGAGAAGGATGCGGCCCAGCCAAGTGCACCCTTCCAGCTGTCCCCAACATAATACCAAGCAGATAAGTAAAGCCATCTTGGACCCTCCAGACCACCCCAGGCTCCATGCCATCAAGAGACCCCACTCTGGGCCGAGCCCGTGGCGCACTTGGTAGAGTGCTGCGCTGGCAGTGCGGCGACGCTCCCGCCGCAGGTTCGGATCCTATATAGGACTGACCGGTGCACTCACTGGCTGAGTGCCGGTCACGAAAAAACGACAAAAAAAAAAAAAAGAGAGAGACCCCACTCAATAGCATGTGAAGAGAAGAATACCCAGCTCAGTCCCGCCCAAATTCCTAAACCACAAAACCATGAGATATACTAAAATGGTTGTTGTATTTCTGGTAATTTTTTATACAGCAATAGATAACTGGAACATCGCAACATGTTTAGCAATAATTCACTAAAAAAAAAATATATCTAATTTATATATATATATATATAAAATTTATCTCATTTCCTCTACAACAGCAGAGGAAAACTGACATTCCTATACTGTTGTTGAGTGCAGAGTTGGTGCAACCTTTCTAAATGGTAATTTGGCAACATGCATTCAAATATAAAGTTTGCAAATTCATGATCCAGAAATTTCACCTTTAAGCATTCCTCCTAAAGAAATAATCTAGTAAGCACACAATAGTCTGTACAAAGGTATTTTCTGTAGAGTATATAAAAGAGAGAAAAATTGGTAACAGTCTAAATGCTTATCAGCATAGAACTGGTTAAATAAAATACACGCATCCCTCCAGTGACATTATATACAGCTATTAAAAGGGATGCCTGGAAGATATAAACCAAATTACTTACAATGTTTGTCTCTGAGGTCTAGAATTATGGGGGACTTTTACTTTCTACTTTACATTTCTCTCCCCTGTCCTATCATGTGTTACTTTTGTAAAAGAATAAAGATAGAGTTTTTAAAATTTTTTTTAAAAAGATACTGTATTTTAAAGGAGCCCCTCATGTGGTTTTGAAAGAAAGTGAGCCGCGATGCTGGTACCGTTCAAGCTTTATTAAAGAAAGAAATCTGCTGGGCTGTTCTCATAGTGGCACAGGGCCCCGGGGCTGCCCAGAAAATGGGGGACAGCACCAGGGTGGTAGAGCTTATATAGTGCACCAGGGGCTGGCTGATACCATCAAGGAGGGTCATTATGCTAATGTGGATCAGGGTGGACAACTGAGCCCTTGCAGAAGCAAAAGGGGTTTCTGTTTAAGTCAGGAGGCTTCTGGTAAAGGGAAGGGGAGAGGGGAGGGGAGGAGGTGGGTGGCACCATTTTGTACTTGGGCTTGTCTAAAGGGGCGCTGGTTATGTTGCAGATCTATTAGGTTTAGCTTAACTGGAGTTCTGTTCTGGGGCCTGGGACCCACTCTCAGAGTAATAAAAACTTGCCTGGCTTGTCCTCTATGTATATTATGCTACTTCCTCCAGGGACCCTGCAGGAAAAGGTATTTGGTAGTGGGTAGAATCCCCATGTTCATGATGTGATGTCTTAGCCATCTGCCTTTCGACTTATAAATATCTCTTGGCACCTGGAGATGTAACTGTGCATGTGTACATACCTTCTACAGTTAGAATTTGTAAACAAAATAACTTCACTCCTCCTAGGCAGCTCTAGAATTAACAACATAATTCGAAGATCTTTCTTTTTACCTAAATTTTGAATCTGTATCACTTTATTAACCAATGTCATTACCATCCTACCTCTAGCTCCTTGATTTAATATTTTAAGGTACCACTTCCCCTGTCCCTTGCCTTTGTGTCCCATGTGTATGTTTCTTTGTATTATCTATGAATTTGGGCACAATTAGGAGAGACCCAGCACAGCCGAGGCATTGTAATGCTCAGACCAGAAGTCCCTGGGCTTCCAGGGCCTCCAGGCATTTCAAGTTCCTCTTCTGAATCTTCCTTAAACCTACCCTAGTTATCTGGAGAACTGGACCATACTTTCTTATTGCAATTGGCTTTTAAATTAACATGTAGCCATGGTAACAAGTGAGTGTTGGGAAGTCTTATTTGGAGGAAAATCCTTTTATTGCCAAGGCAGCTGTGTGGATGCCTTCTTATCTATTTGAATCAATTATTCATTCTGTTATTAAATGGAGCTTCTTCTTTTGTATGAGAAGCAGCATATTCCAGTTTAAAAGGGACTGGAATATTCAGAATGAGAGGGGAAAGCAATTCTCCTGGATGAAGTTGGAAGCTTTGAAAAATAGATGGAAGGCTGATACCATCATGATCGCATTTTTCTGGAGGAGACAGATAAGTGAGGGAGTTACCCAGTGTTTTGATTTTAAGGAATTATCAGTCAAACTAAAATAGAAATATCTTAATTTTTAAAAATAGAAAGGAATTAATAGCACACTCCCACCTCTTGCTTATAATCCCATACTTCCAGAGATAAACTCTGTTACCAATTTATTATATACACTTGCAAATATTTTATGCATACGAGGGTACTTTAAAATGTTTATGGACTAGTTAACATAAGGTAACTTCAGACTGTCTCTTTTGTGTAAGAATTAAAACAGGGGGAACTTCATTATCTTACCTATTAAGGATTAAAACTGGCCTGTTTGGGAAATTGGTTGTTACCTCTTTCTCCTGACTTTTTGAAAGGTCAGACTACAACCCAAGTGATGTGAAGCTTAGCAGGGGTGACTCCATTTTGATTTTTAGTCTGGTTTATTGGGGATTAGTGCAAGAACTTAGTTCAAAATAATGGCTTCCAATAATTTTTATTTCACTGTGTGAGCTGGGGTGCTTTTTTGTTTTTTGTTTGTTTGTTTGTTTGTTTTAATAAAATTAGCCTAAAATCAGGAAATTAAACTGGAAGGAGCAATGGCCATGAACACATAAGTTATGGTTGAAACTACTTGATTAATGGTAATAAAAAAGAAACAAAAGCCTACGGTGCCTATCAAAGGGCTAACACTGAAGGAGGCAGGGTTTCCCAGAACAGGCAACATTGCATAGCCAGTATCATTAAGTTGAGGACATCAAGGTTACTATTTCTCTTCCAATCATTTCAGCATGGCTCCTGTTATAGCTTTTTCAATTTCCATTCCATACACTTTAGCTTCACAAACTGAAATTTTAAAAGAAACCAAATCGGTATACAAGGCAAACATGTATTGGACACCAGTATATATTAGGCCCTGTGCTTACAGTTGATGGGTCTCCACAAGAGGGATAACAAAACGTGTTTGCCTCAAGTGACAAGTCTATTTCTCCCTCCTGTTAGGGGTGATGTAAAACACTGGCGTGAGTTAGTGAAGCAGCGGAGCCTCACTGCAGATGACCTTCCTATGAAAATATCCTTGGCTGTCTAGCCTTGTCACAGGGGGCTGGGAGCCAAACCACAGGGGACAGCAGGAACTACTGAAGGAGCACCAACTCAGAAGAGGAGCCAAGCAAGCCAAATGGAAAGGAGGAATGTGAAGCGATAGGGAGCCTGCCCTTCACTGAATATATCATCACCCTGCTCTCAAGGGCTCCCATATATTCCATCAGCAATTCAGAGAGGTGACCAAATTGTCAGACCAGTTCTGAAAGATTCAACATGGGCTCCTTAAAAAGTGATTCTTCAAAGCAAATATTACTGAGTACTATTCTGATGTATGTTTATAACAGTTTGTTTATCCATTTATCAATGGATAAATATCTCCCACTTCATTACTGTTATGAATAAAGCTACTATAAACATTTGTGAACAGGTTTTTGTGTGGACGTATATCTTCATTTCTCCTGGGTAAATATCTAGAAGTGGGATTCCTGGGTTATATGGTAAATGTAAATTTAACTTTTTAATAGGCGTCAAACTGTTTTCTAAAGTGGTTATCCCATTTCGCATTCCCATAAGCAATCCATTTGTTCTGCATTCTCACCAGCCTCTGGTATTGTCAGTTGCTTTTTGTTTCATTGGTTTTGGTGGGTTTTTTTGACAACTGGCTGGTATGGCGGCAGTTGCTTTTTTAAAAAATTTGATGAGTAGTTGTATACTCTTATAGTTTTGATTTGCATTTCTCTGATAACTAATGACATGGAACATCTTTCATAACCTTATTTGCCATTCTTAACTTACCTTTGGTGAAGTGCCTGTTCAGATCTTTTGCCCATTTTTTGAACTGGGCTTTTGTTTTGTTTTCTTTTTTTTTTTTTTTTTTTTTTTTTTTTTGGTGGCAGTTGCATAGGGAGACCCAAACCCTTGACCTTGGTACTATAACAGCATACTCTAATCTGTTTTCTTGAGTATTATTTTCTTATTAAGTATTATTTTCTTGTTATTGAGTATTGTCTTTTATCATCAAGTACTCTGGATACACGTCCTTTTGGAATACTTAAAGAATTCTGTTTTGCAAATAGTTTTTGCAAGCCTATGTATTGCCTTTTCATTTTCTTTATAGTGTATTTCAAAGAGCAGAAGTTTTTAATTAAAAAAAATTTAATTTACACATTGTAATTGTACATGCAGATGGGGTACAAACCTAATGTTTTGATACACATACATGTTGTATAATGATCTGGTCAGGATAGTTAATGTAACCATAACCTCATGCATCTATCATTTCTTTGTGACAAAAACATTCAAAAGCCTCTCCTCTAGTTATTATGTAATATACAAACTTAACTATTATCCATTGTTACCCTACTGTGCAATAGAACACTAGAACTTATTACTCCTATCTAATTGTAATTTTGTACCTGTTGGCCAGCCTCTCCCTGTTTTTCCTTCCTCCCTTCCCTCCCCATTTTCTGGTAACCAGTGTTCTACTCTCAGTCTCTATAATATCAACTTTTTTGTTTGTTTGTTTTGTTTTTGTTTTTAGATTCCACATATGAATGAGATCATGTGGTATTTGTATTTCTGTACCTGGCTTACTTCACTTAACATAATGAACTCTCCCTCCATCCATGTTGCTGCAAATGATAGGATTTCATTCTTTTTTATGGATGACTACTACTCCATTGTGAATATATACCACATTTTAAAAATCCATTTATTCATTGCTGGACACATAGGTTGATTTCATATCTTGGCTATTGTAAATTGTGCTGTGATAAATGTGAGAGTAGAATCAGAGTAATGCTGGCCTCATAAAATGAGTTGGGAAGTATTTTCTCCTATTCAATTTTTTGAAATAATCTAAAGAGAACAGGTATTAGTTCTTCTTTAAATGTTTAAAGAATTTAACAGCAAAGCTATCAGGTCCTGGGCTTTTCTTTAATGGAAGACTTAGTATTACTGATTCAGTTTCCTCACATGTTATTGGTTTGTTCAGATTTCCTATTTCTTTATAATTTAGTTTTGGTAAGTTGTATTTCTCCTGGAATTTATCCACTTCTTTATTATCAAATTTGTTGGCATACAGTTGCTCATAATAGTCTCTCATGATCCTTTGCATTTCTGTGGTATCAGCTGTCATGTGTCCTCTTTCATTTCTGATTTTATTTATTTGAGTTTTCTCTCTTTTTCTTGGTTAGTCTAGCTAAAGGTTTGTAAATTTTGTTTATCTTTTAAAAAAACCCAACTTCTCATTTTGCCAATCTTTTAGATTACTTTTTTAGTTTCTATATCATTTATTTCTGCTCTTAGCTTTATTGTTTCTATTCTTCTGCCAATTGGGGGTTAGTTTGTTGTCACTTTTTGAGTCCCTTTAGGTGTACCATCAGGTCTTTTATTAGAAAACTTTCTCTTTTTTTGATATAGGCATTTATTGCTATTAACTTTCCTCTTAGAATTGTTTTTGCTGTATTTCATAGGTTTCAGTTTGATGTGTTTCATTCTTGTTTGTCTCAAGAAATTTTTAAATTTTCCTTTTAATTTCTTCATTAACCCATTAGTTGTTTAGAAGCATGTTGTTTAATTTCCACGTATTTGTAAAATTTGCAAAGTTTTTCTTGTCATTGATTTCTAGTTTTATATCATTGTGGTTAGAAAAGATAGTTGAATGATCTCTATCTTTTTTAATTTGTGTAGACTTGTTTTGTGGACTAACATATTATCTATCCTGGAGAATGTTCCATGTGCAGTTGGGAAGAAGCTCCATCCTGCAGCTGTTGAATGGAATGTTCTGTAAATGTCTGTAAGGTTCATTTGTTTTATGGTGTAGTTTAAGTCAGATTTTTGTTTATTTTCTGTCTAGATGATCTGTCCATTGTTGAAAGCAGAATGTTAAAATCCCCTACTATAATTGAATTGCAGTCTTTCTCTATCCTTAGGTCTAATAACATTCACTTTATATATCTGTTGCTTTGCGTTGCTTCACCCCCCACAGATTTGTCACCCCACTTCCCCTGGGTGATGGAGATGCAAAGGATTACTCAAAGCCCATCTCTTCTGAGCAGTGAGAGGCCCTGAAGTGGTTAATCTCCAGGAACCCTCAAGAGAGAGGCATTCCTTGCTTGGGAAATTAACGCCAAATTGGGGTTCTCTTCCTGCATTTATTTTCCAGACCAGGAAGTTACAGGAAGAGACAAAGGTGGGGTTATAGTTTAACAGTATAGGCTGGTAACTTTCAGAGAAGCAAGCCAGATAACATTCCAGTAAGGCAATTAAGTGGTCCTATCAACAACAGTTTGATCTTAGCAAACATTCCTTCTTAACAGCAATTTCTCAGTATCTTTACATATCAATCAGTAACTAGTCTGTCTTTGAGCCAGCAACCTGCTGTGCCACAATCCTTGTCTTGCAACAGAGACTTGTAGCCTGAGGGAAATTTCCTGTCCTTGCAAGGTCAATATTTGAAACTTCAAGACTTTGGAAAGCCAGGCCCTGTGAAGTACATATGCTTTATAGTATATTCCACATATATCTGGGTGCTCTGGTGTTGGATGCATAAATATTAACAATTGTTATATCCTCTTGTTGAATTGATCCCTCTATTATGAAATGACTTTGTCTCTTTTTACAGTTTTTGTTTTAAAGTCTATTTTATCTGATATGTGTATGTCTACTCCCTCTTGCTTTTGGTTTCCATTTGCATGGAATACCTTTTTCCAGCCCTTCACTTTCAGTCTATGTTTATCTTTAATACTTAGGCAAGTCTCTTGTAGGCAGTATATCATTTAGTCTTGTTTTTTAAATCCATTCAGTCACTCTGTATCTTTTAACTGGAGATTTTAATCCATTTATATTAAAGGTTGTAACTAATATGTGAGAATTTATTCTTGCCATTTTGTTAACTATTTTCTGGTTGTTTTGTAGATCCCTAGTTCCTTTTTTTTTTTTTTTCTTGCTATTTACTTCTGTGGATTGGTGATTTTCTGTGATGCTAAACTTTGATTTCTTTCTCTTTCTCATGTGTGTGTCTGCTACAGTTTCTTTTTTTTTTTTTTTTCCTGGTTTCCTTGAGGCTAACATAAAGAGTCCTGTAGTCATAATAAACTATTTTAAGCTGATAGCAACTTAACTTTAGTTACACGAAAATACTCTAAACTCTTCCCATACACAAAAATTATATTTTTGTTGCCTTATATGTTTGTATCTATTGTATGTTCATTAGCCACTAATTGTAGCTGTTGTTGTTTCTTGACCATTTTGACTTTAAACCTTTATACTAGAGGACTGAAGTATTTACATAGCACCATTACCTCACTGGGGTGTTCTGAGTTTGAATTAGGAATTTACCTCTACAGGTGAGTTTTGTACTGTTTCATGTTTTCATAGTAGTAATTACTGTCTTTTCACTTTCAATTGTAACTCCTTGAAGCATTTCTTGTAAGGCTGTTCTAGTAGTGATCAATTCCCTCAGCTTTTGCTTCTCTGGAAAGGTCTTTATTTTTCCCTCATTTCTGAAGGATAGCTTTGCTGGATAAAGTATTATAAGCTGACAATTTTCTTCTTTCAAGTCTTTAAATGTATCATCCCATTCTCTCCTGGCCTGAAAGGTTTATCTTGAGAAATCTGCCGATAGTCTAATGGGGATTCCCTTATACGTGATGCTTTTCTCTTGCAGCTTTGAGAATTCTCTCTTTGTTTTTAACTTCTGACAGTTTGATTATGGACTGGCAAGTTAGCTCACGTGGGAAAGAGTGGTGCTGCTAACACCAAGGTCAAGGGTTCGAATCCCCCTACTGGCCAGTTGTAAAAAAACCCCAAATGACAGTTTGATTATGATTTCCCTTAGAGAGGATCTTTTTGGGTTGAGTCTAATTGAAGACTTTTGAGCTTCCTGGACTTGAATGTCCATATCCTTCTCACCTTGTGAAATTTTCTGCTATTATCTTGTTAAATAGGGCTTCTGTGCCTTTCTCCATCTCTTCTCTCTTTGGAACACTTATTATTTGAACACTTGTTCACTTAATGTTGTCCCATAAGTCTTGTAGGCTTTCTTCACTCTTTTTTATTCTTTTTTTTTTTTTTTTTTCCTTTTACTGGGCAATTTAAAAAGATCTATTTTAAGTTCAGGAATTGTCTCTTCTGCTTGACCTAGTCTGTTGTTTAGGCCCTCAATTGTATTTTTTATTTTATTGATTGAATTCTTCAGCGACAAGATTTCTATTTTGTTCTTTTTATGATATCTATCTCTTTGTTAAATTTATCACTCAGATCATAAATTGTTTTCCTGATTTTATTGAATTGGTTTTTTGTGTTTTTTTCTATCTCATTGAGTTTCCTTAATATTGTTGTGTAAAATTCCTTTACCGGCATTTCATAACTGTTCTTTTTAGAGTCTGTTGCTGGAGACTTATTGTGTTCTTTTGGGGATGTCATAGTTCCATGATTTTACATATTTTTTGTGTTCTTATGTTGATTTCTGTACATCTAATGGAGGAGTTGCTTTTACCAATTTTATGTAGTAGATTATGTAGAAATGACTTTTTCCTATATTTCAGTTGTAATGTGTCTGGATATGCTGTGTTGGCTTTGGTTTTAGGTAGACTCAATAATGTAGTTTCTGTGCAGTTTCTTTGGTTGTAATCCTCTCCAGCAATGTCTGCAAATGCCTCAGTAGCCTAGACTGCAGTACTTTTTGCCAACACAGGTTTTGCTATGTTGGGTTGGAGATTCACGACAGGTTGTTGAGCCAGGCATGTGCTGGCACAGAGGGATAACTGTCTGTTTGGTGGTCTCTCTGAGGTGCGGATTTCCTGCTCAACTAGCTATCAGGCTAGTCATGGGTACACAGCTCTGAGGTTGTCTCTTCCAGGGGGTGTTGCACTTCCTGGCCAGCTTTTATACTGGATACAGGTGTTCCTGGGTACAAGGTAAGGGGGTCAAGTGGCTCTCTGAAGAACCATCAGAGGAGTGGATGCCACTGCCTGGCCAGGAGCTGGTGTTTATAGGCACAGCAGGGCCAGGTGGCTCTATGGACATGTGCTGGAGGAGGTGAAGCCACTTCCCTATTCACTGTCAAGTACGGAGCAGGCATGCACAGGTGCAGCAGCTCTGTGGAGGGCTATCAGGTAGAGTTAGAGGTTCCACCTGATCTGCTGTCCAGGAGGGAACAGGCATGCACTGGTGCAGCAGGGCCCAGTGGCTTCATGGAGGGCTACCGGATCAGCTGTCTAGCCTGGAGCAGGGCTGAAAGGGTGCAGCAGGGCCCAGAAGCTCCACAGAGGCCTACCAGGTGGAGGCAAAGCCACTTCCCGGTCTGCTGTCAGGCAAGGGGTAGGTGTGCACTGGTGCAGCAGGGCTGAGCAGCTCTGTGGAGGGCCACCAGATCAGCAGTTGAGCATGGAGCAAACCTGCAAGGGTGGAGCAAGCCTGCAAGGGGGCAGCAAAGCCTGGCAGCTCTCCAAGAGGCCTGTTGGGGAGAGGCAAAGCCACTGCCCAATTGCTGTTGGTCAGGGAGCAGATGTACACTAGTGCAGCAGGGCCTAGTGGCTCTCTGGAGAGCCATGGGGAATGGCAGAGCTACCTCCAGTCTGGCTGTTGGGCCAGCACAGGCACCTGTGGGCTTAGCAGGTGAGTGGGTTGTGTAGATAGTATACACATGAATATGGTGGACTGCTGCTTATTGGCAGTTTCCCTACCAAGCAGGTCTCCCTGTTCTCCTGGGGCAGGGTTGGGGGTGCCATGTGGGTTCAGATGCTGGGGTCTCAGTCTTTCTGTCTGGCCTAGTGCTATAGATTTCATGCCCCCTTAACCTCATTGAGGCTTAATCCCCATTGTAACTGTTGAGGGTGGGAAATCCCATTATGGTAATTGAAAGGTGGGGCCTTGAAGAGGTGATTAGATTGTAGGACCATGCTGTGGTGAATGGATTAATAATGGTGGTCAGGGGTGTGGTTCTGAGGGCTTTGAAAGAAGAGCACTTGAGAAGTTTTCTCTTTGTTTCACCATTTTCTGTCATGTGATTCCCCTGGGTCTCTGTTACCACCACCAAGACCCTCACCAAATTTGTTCTCTGGACTTTGGACTTCCCAACCTCTGAAACTGTAAGCAATAAATTTCATTTTCTTATAAGTTACCCAATTCCAGATATTTTGTTCTAAACAACAGAAATGGACTAATACATTTGGCTCCAGGCAGCTGCTGGCACCTACATAAATGTGGTGGAGTAAAGATGGAGCCTCAGGATGCAGGCAGTCAGTTTCCACCAGCTCCCAGGACAGGATGCACTCTAACAGTGGGTTTGGTTTAAAGATGGTGCTGTGCTATAGCTGCTTAGGTCAGGAGTGGGGCTTCTTCTCCCTGGGCTTCTACTATGGCTGTGCAGTTGCACAAACTCTTAACTACTCTCCAAACTTGGTTTGAGGCCTGTTAGGATTGGGGGACTCTCTTATGGCAGGGATTGCTGGCATGTGTGGTGGCACTGGAAACAGCTGGGGTTTTTCCAGCTTGCCTTCTCTCTGCCTGACTGCAAGCCAGCTTATCTTCTTTCTCCCTTACTCCAAGACAGAGAGGCAGAGGCAGAATGCTTTTCCCTGCTCTCTATGGTGCTATCCCAGTCTTTCATGCTCCACAAAGATTTTGTCACTCCCCTGGTGCACTGCAGCATATTTCTTCAGTCATTCTGGTCAAAATGAAGTTATTTATTTGTCATTTTAGTCTCTTTTTGTGGGGTGGATGACCCATCTTGCTCTACCCTCCAGAAGCTTTTAATTTTGATGAAGTTCAATTTATCAATTTTTTCTTTGATGTTTCCTGCTTTTTGTGTCCTATGTAAAAAATCTTGGCCTAGTCCAAGGTCAAAAAGATTTTCTCCTTTGTTTTTATCCAGAAGTCTTATAATTTTAGATTTTAAATTCAGGACTATCATCTATTTCAAGTTAGTTTTTGCATATCATGTATGGGTGGGATGAGTTGAAATTCTTTTTTTTTTTTCTTCTTGCATATGAATGTTCAACTGTTTCAGCACCATTTGTTGAAAAGACATCAATTTTTTCCATCAAATCGCTTTTGCACCTTGATTGAAAATCAATTGACAATATATATCTGGGTCCACTTCTGGACTCTCTGTTCCGTTAATCTATGTGTCAATTCTTTTTAATATTACATTGTCTTGATTGCTATAGCTTTTGTAAGATATAATTTTAAAGCATCATATATAATGCCTTGTATAACATGCTTACTATAAAAATGTGTACATATAGAAAAGGCTGAAACATTAAAAACTAAGATATGAGATGTAGGTGATGTTCTCTTTTTTTAAAAAAAAAAAAAACATTCTTTTATTCTTAGGACTAGGCCCTAACTCTGCCAGTGAGAAATAGCAGAAAATATTCTAGGATGCTCTCTTTTCTTTAAAGTATTTGAAATATGCCTGTCAGAAGAAAGAAGACTTTACCTGTAAATACTTCATTCATCCAGGTTCACTTGGCTTCACCGGATTTATGCTCTTCTTGACTCTGCAGTCCCTGGGAAGATCAGTGCCCTTTGGTGGCAAATTCTCAAGGTTATTTTTCCCCCTCAGAATGTAGGCAATGTAGAAATATGTAGAATGATGAATCAGAGATTTTCACGTCAGTTCTGTTTTATAACAATTCATTCAATCACTTACTCATTTATTCATTCATCCTACCTTTAATCATTTATTGCATTTCTACTATGCACCAGTAGCAATATTGAAATTGCAAAGGTAAAGAAGACTAAATCTCTGCCTTCAAGGTGCCCATAGTCTAGTACAGAAGAAAGATTTACACAAATAATTGCCCTACAGGGTATTACAGTGCTAGAGTGGGTATCTGTTTAAGGTAAAGTGGTGGCAACACAGAGAAAATGGCTTGTTCTGCTCACTTCCTTCACAGCTATGACTAGTCAGTGACTTCTCCACTTTGCAAAAATCTAAGACCATCATCCTCCAGTTTCACATCACTTTCAGTAGATGACCTTCATGATGGAAAGAGGCATAATCAGAAGGGAACAGCCATCCTCATTGTCCTGCCACCCTGAGTACAAACCCACCAGCATCCATGCCCACTCCTTCCCAGGGAAGTGTTCCCTTCCTAGCAAAGACTAATCCCTTCTCAGGGGAGAGATCTTGCCCTTTCCAGTGTTCCTAAGACCCTGGTCCCACAGGCTACCTACTTCTCTCCTGGAACTTTTTTCATTGTAAACTTCTCAAAAAGAGTCACGTACACAATGTTGCACTTCCCCATAATACTTTCATTCCTCAGTCTGACTCCCATTACCCAACCAAAGTTGCTCTTACTAAGGTCGTCTATAATGGCCAACATTGCTCAATTCTAGAACATTGTACAGTTTTCATCTCTTATTGGCATTCAACACTCCTACATTCTTATACTCCTCCCTAGGCTTCACTAATTCCATGCTCTTGGGTTTTGTTCACTTTTCTGGGCAGTTCCTCTCAATCTCCTTTGCTATCTCCTCTCCTCTTACTTGAACCCTAAATTTTGGAGTTTTTTCAGGTTCAGTCTTGAGTGCCTTCTCCTCTAGACTATAGAAATCTCTTCCAAGATAATTTCAACCACCTCATCACTTTAAGTACCATCTGAGACATCTTTTTGGAGCTCCAAACCTACTTCATCTACTACCTATTTAACATCTTTACTTGGTTGTTCCACAGGCACCTAAAATTTAATATCATGAAAACTAAATGTGTGGTCTTCACCACCTCCACCCCATGTATTTTTTCAGGGGTCCTCATTCCAAGAATCTGCCTATAAGCTTATACTAGGAACCCAGTAAATGTCCTTAACACCTCATCCCCACATTCATTTTTTCCAGCCCTATAGGCACTGCCACAAAATTAAATGTTGAATCCATCTAAATCTCTTTCTCTCCACACCAGATCATTTCTTCTATAACTTAATGGTCTCCCCTTTACTCTAGTTGCCCACTTCCAATCTAATCCCTACAAAGAAGTCACAGTCATCTTTTAAAATGTAACTATGATATATCACTTACCTATTTTAGAATTTTCAGTGTCTTTCCATCATAATTAATATAAAAGCCATACTCTGTAATGTGGATGACAAGACCAGGCATGATTTGGATTCTGCCCATCTCATCAGCCTCTTCTCACACCACCCACCCTCAAACACTGTCCTGCCTCAGGGCCTTTTTACAAGCTCCTTATAATATCTCCTCCTCTACTCTTCAAATCACTGTGCATCTTTCATATCCCAGATTAAATATAATTTCCTCAAGCAGACTTTTCTTGTGCCCATCAATGTAAAGTTATTACCATCACTCTGAGTATATTATTATCATGAATGTATTATACACACACACACTCTCTCTCTCTCTCTATCTCTATCTCTCTGTCTGTCTTATTTACTTACTTATTTATTTCTGTTCAGTTGTTTAATATCCATATTCCCTATCAGACTATAAGCTCCTTTAAGGTAAGGATCATATCTGCCTTGTTAGCCTATGCCTCTGGTGCCTAGCTTTGTGCCTGGCAAATAGTAGTTACATGAATGTATTAGTTTTCTGTTGCTGCTGTAACAAATTACCACAAACACAGCAGCCTAAAACAACACAAATTTCTTCTCTTACAGGAATGGATGTCAGAAGTCCTAAATTAAGTCTTACAGGGCAAAAATCAAGGTGTCAGCAGAGTTAGTTACTTCTGGAGGACCCAAGAGAGAATCCATTTCCTTGCCGTTCTCAGCTATCAGAGCTGCATTCTTTGTATTCCTGGGCCTCTTTCTCTATCTTCAAACCCAACAGTATAGCATCATCAAATCTCTCTGTTTCTGTCTTTGTGTCACCTTCTCTTTTACTACCGCTCTCTCTTCTTCCTCATCCCAATATCCTTAACCACATTTGTAAAGTCCTTTTGGCCATATAATGTAACGTATTCACAACTTCTGGGAATAATGAAGTGGAGATTCTCGGGGGCCATTAATCAGCTTACCACAGTGAGTAACTGTTGAGTGAATTAATGAGAGGAGAAGGCCAGGGATGCTTCAAAGAGGAAGAAATGTTTAAGCTGTGTTCTGACAGATTAACCAATGTTTGCCAGGTGGACGAACAGAGAAAGTGCATTCCAGGAATAGGGAAGAACGTGGACAAAGGCCTAGAAGTAAAAGAAAGCATGTTTTGTTTGGAGAAGCAAGCATCTTCCTGCAGTGAAAGTTTGAGAAGGGGTTTGAAATGAGCAGGCAAGTCAAGGCTGGATTCCACATAGCTGGAGGGTGTTATGTAATACATAAAGGCTTTGGACATTACCTGCAGGAGATTCAATGCTGAGTCACTTGCACATATACTGCAATCAATTCATTCAGGAATTAACAAGCAATCATTGGACAGGTTTTTCCTGCCAAGAGATGGCTAGGTGCCAACTACAGCAGGCATCACTAAACCTAAACAGACCAAAATGGCAGCCTAAGAGGAAAGGGATAATATTAAGTGGGTGTTAGAATGTCAGTTTGGGGGTGTGTTGTAGACCACCAAAGGTAATGTATGAAGAGATCTTATAGAAGCTCTGTGTCTTCATAGCATTCTTCTATTCTTTAAGATGTTTTAAAAATAAAAGTAACACAAAGTAGAAAACAAAGCATACAAAACAAAGAAAATAAAAACCACCCATACTTCACTATTCAAAGATAAACACAATGAATGTTTTGTTATATACACTTCTAGAATTTACTTAATATTATACACATATCATGAAATTTCTTATGAAATATCAAGACATGCTAACGGAAATAGAGAAAATATAATGAACATCCAGGTACCCACCACCCACCTTAAGAAATAAAACACTACTGATACAATTAAGGCTTCCCATTTACCATTCCCTGACTTTGATATGTCACTCCCATGTATCTTTTTAAACATAAACTATGTATGCTTCTCCAAATAATCTATAGTAGTGTCATGCTGTGAAACTTTTTATAAAAGGCATCATACTCTTATCCAGAATGTTTCCTGGGTGAATATTCAGCCATGTTGATGCATCCAACTCTAATTTGTTCATTTTTTTGTGGCTCTATATTGTTCAACACTCTGATTATGCTACAATTTATCTATTTTCCTATGGATGTTCATTTAAATTGTTTCGAATTTGTACCTATTATAAATAATGCATAAAGGTACTTCAAAAAGTGTGTGGAAAAATAGAATGAAAAGATAATACAAGTCTCACATGAGCTTTTTGAAGTACCCTTGTATATGACTCCTTGAGCATACATGTTGGACACATCCTTTAGGGTATATACCTAGGAGTGGAATTGCTAGATTTTACAGTACATACTTTTTCAACCACACTTGCTATTGCCAAATTGTTCTCCAAAGTAGTTGTACTATTACATACCCAAGAGCAGTGTATAAGAGCTCACATCTCTCCGCATCCATTCTACACTTGGCATTATCAGATTTCTTAATTTTTGCTAATCTATGAATGTATAATGATATCTTATTGTAGTTTTAATTTGCATTTCTCTGATTTCTAGTAAGGGGTATCTTTTCATATATTTTAATGACCAATTGTTTTTCCTCTTTTGCCAATTGCTTTTTATATGTTTTATCTAATTTTTATAGTATTATTTGTGTTATCTGTCTTTTCCTTGATGCATAGGAGTTCTTTATATAGTATGGATTCTCTTGCAGATAACTTTTCCCAATCCATGACCTGTCTTTCCATCTATTTTTAAACGTCTTTGATTAATATACATTTTAAACTTTCAACCTGGTCAAATTTATCAAAATTTCTCTTTATGATTCTAGCTTATCTAAGAAATCTTTCTCTACCAAAAGTCATAAAGATATTCTCTTACATTCTTTCTAAAAGTTTTAAAGTTTTGCTTTTTTTCTTGTTTAGTTCTTTAATCCATCTGTAATTTATTGTTTGAGGTAAAGTACAAACCCAGTTTCTCTCTCTCTCTCTCTCTCTCTCTCTCTCTCTCAATTTCTCTCTCTCTCAATTTCTCCAGCACCACAAATATCCAGTAATCTGTGACAGATCTTTATCACATATCATATTGTCATATAACAATGGGTCTCTTTCTGAATTTCTGTTCTGTACCATTGGTCTATTTTTCTAACCAGGAGACTCACTATATTTAATTTCTGTAGCTTAATTCCTATAGCTTTATGATAAATTTAGACATCTGATAGAAATAAGCCCTACCTGCAACTTGATTTTTCCCAAAACTGTCTTGTATATTTTTGGTCCTTTTCTATTCCAAAATTTTAATATTACCTTGTTAATTTACACTTAACATTTTTGGGGGTGTATATTAGAACTGCATTACATTTATGGATTAATTCGCAGAGATCTGATATGTTTGTGATGTGAGTCTTTTTATCCATGAATGTGGATTATTTAAGATTTCTTTAATATTTTTCAGTAAAATTTAATACCCTTTCTCCATAAAGATCTTATTCATCTTTTGTTGATATATTTCCAGATGTTTTGTAATTTGTGTGGCTATTTTATGTTATTTTTAAATACATACATATTTCTTAAATGTATTTATATATATATATTCATGATTTCTTGTTAATATAGGAATTCAATGGATTTTTTAAATTACATTTATCTTATATCCAATTTACATTTATCTTACATCCAGTAACCCTGGTGAATTATCTTAATGATTTTAATAATTTGTCTGTAAATTACCTTGGGTTGTTGTTTATGCAATTCCCCATGAGTAATCATTTTCAAAATTTTATGATTTATCTTTCTATTTTAAAATATTATCAATTATGTATGCATATTTATATCTTTTCCCTTAGATAACCAATAGTATGCTATATTATTATATCTGACCAACAGCTGTTGGTCAGATTGTTGCTCCTTTGTTGGTAATCTGCCCTTTTCCTTTGGCTGTGTTTAAGATTTTCTCTTTGCATTTGATTCTTTGCAGTTCTACTATGATGTGTCTGGATACATATTTCTATCTTTTTATCCCATTGGCTAAATTTGACCTCTTTGAGCTCATTGAATAACAAAATTGATGTCTTTCATCAGTTCTCTCAAGTTCTTTGACATCATCTTTGCAAATATTTCCTCTGCTTCATTTTCTCTCTCTTTTCCTTTTTAAACTCAAATTATGTGAATGTTACACCTTCTCACTTTATTCCCCATGTTTTTTTACTCAATATTCTGTATTTCCCTTTTTCAAAAAATTTTATTTGGTCTTTATGCTATATATTTTCCTCTGACCCAGCTTCTGGTTCACAAATTCTCTCTTCAGTTGTATATAATCTACTGTTAAACCAATTCATTCAGTTCTTAACTTTATTTATTTTATTTTTAAATTTTATAATTTGTATTTGACTCTTTTCCAGTTTTACAATATCACCTCTTGTGGCTTCTATTACTTTTAAGCAAAGAGTATACATCCATGAGCATATTAGTACTGTTATTTTGTGACTATGTCTGGTAATTCTAACATTTGAATTCCTATAGCTCTGGGTTTTGTTGTCTACTGTTTTACTTTGTTCTGCCTTGAGATGCCTTGAATCTTCATTTGCTTTATAAACTTTCATAGTTTGTTGAACAAATTAAAATTGTATTTAGTGATTGTTTGAGCCCCAGAATGATGTTCTTTTCTTCCACAAAAGATTTTCCTTTCTCCCCTCGCCCTTTAAGACACCTGAGTACATAAGCAGTCTGGGACCAAGGTTTGAAGATTTCGCAGGCTGTAATAAAATTCACACCCCATGTTTCCAGTTTGCAGCTCCTGTCTCAAACCAGAGGAAGGGATATTATATTAGTGCCTCTCTGTCTTTGAGGGGGGTGAATGCCAGTCCCCAAACCTTTATGCATGAGTCCTCAGAAGCTTAGCTCTGTGTCTCAGCTACTTCCAGTGGGTTCCCAAAGAGCCTCAGAGCCAAAATAGCAGTCCTAATGGTTCCAGGATACAGAGTGCATGATTTACCAAGATTTCAGGAAAGCTCTGCCTCTTAGCTTCCTTTTAACTATCAGCAAATCCTCCTTTCCAAAAAGGCTCTGGTTCACCTCTTTGAAATCTAATTGTTTCCTTATTCTAATTTCTTACTCTCTTATAAGATCTCTGATGTTTGTAAGAATGTGTGAGTGTGTGTGTGTGTTGCTCGGCTTTTTTAATTATCTCCAAATGGGAGATTTGGTTGGGACCCTCTAGTCTGCCAGTCCTGGAATCTGGAAGATCTTTCCAATCTGCCAGTCCTGGAATCTGGAAGATCTTTCCAAAATGATGATATTTGAGCAAATAACCATGAAAAATGAGGGAGTTATTTGTTCTAGGCAATTTTGGGTGTAGCTGAGATAGAATGTGTGCAAGGGGGCATGTAGTGAGAGAGAAAATTATGGAGAGAGATAGCTGAGGGCAAGATCATGTAGGACCTTGCAGGTCATTGTTGTCTTCAAATTTTACTCTAAGTGAGATGAGGAGCCATTAAAAGTTTTGAGCAAAGGAGTGACTTGATCTTACCTGAATTTTAAACAGATCATTCTGGCCTCTATATTGAAAACTGACTGTAGTGGAGTAAAGGAAGAAGAGTGTCCAATTGCAAAGATACTGAAATAATTTAGATGAGAGGGTGAGATATGATGGAAGCTTGGACCAGGATAGTAGCAGTGGACGTGGTGAAAAGTGTTCAGATTTTTACTATATAGTATTTTGAAGGTAAAGCCAACAGGATTTACTGATAGATTGTACATAGGGTGTCAGAGAAAGACAAGAGGTAAGGTTTTTGCTGGGCCACTAGAAGGATGGAGAAACCATTTCTTGAGATGAAGAAGACTGTACAAGGAGAAGATTGGCAGTGGAGGGATGGAGGATATTGGTGGAGAATCAGGAGTTTGAGTTTGGACAAGTTAAGTTTGAGATCTCTGTTAGATGTTCAAGTGAAGATTTGAGTAGACAGCTGATTAAAAGTCTGTAATTTAGGAAAGAGATCAGAGCTAGAATTGTATAAGAGCTCTAATTGTATAAGAATTGTATAAGAGCTTAGCTTTGAAAACATCTTGAGAGTCATTGGTGTACAGATGTTTTCAAAGCTAAAGGACTGGTGATAGTCATTGGTGTATAGATGTTTTCAAAGCTAAGGGACTGAGGATGGTATTAACTAGAGAGCAAGTAAAGACAAAAAATAAAGTGATTTTAGGGAGTGTTCTAATATTTAGCAATCCGTAGTCGAGGAGTACCTGAGCAGCCTGTGGAATAAAGAGAAAGTGATATCTCATGCTGTATTAGTCTGTTTCTATTTTTTATAACAAAACACACAGAACTGGGTGATTTATAGAGAAAATGAAATTTATTACTTACAGTTTCAGAGGCTGGGAAGTCCAAAGTCCAGGGAAGACATTTGGTGAAGGCCTTGGTGGTAGCGACAGTGACAGCAGGGTATCACATTGCGAAACGGCAGAGCAGAGAGAGAACAGAGAACTTCTCGTTCACTCTTTTTAAAGCCCTCAGAACTACTCCCCTGACCACCATTTTTTTTTATCGGTTATGACTATTCATGGGATACAAAGCTGATCATCACCCCTTGGGCCCAAGATGTGAAGGCCAGATTCATGCTAGCAACATATGCATTACCACAAATATCATTTGTACCCTATGTCCCCCACCCAATTAGCCCCAACTTCCCTCCCCCCATTTCCCAGCCACTCTACTTTTTAGCCCAAAGAATGTTATCTCCCACTGCAAGTCCAACACACCACTGTTGACTACCATTTTATTCCATTCACTACTGCACAGTCCTACACTCTAATTACCTCCTCAAGTCTCCACCTTTTGATTACCATAATAGGATTTCCCACCCTCTTAACAGTTACAGTGGGGGTCAAGTTTCTAATACATAAAACTTCGGGGACACAATTCAAGCTTCAGTGAGTTTTGGGGGAACATAAACCAATCCACTATACATGCCAAATGAAGAAAGTGTCTCAAGAAAGAAGCATGATCAACAGTTGATGATAACTGCAAGTAAGCCATGGATTGAGCAATATTGAGGCCAAATTCTAGAAAAGTAAATCAAAGGACTGAACAGCATTTGACAGTATTTGCATTAGAATGACATTTGTTCTTTTGAGCAAAAACCAAGAAAAATAATTCTAATGAGACTCTATGTGCAAGAGCAAATAACAGCCTTCTCTGGTATCAACTTAACAGATACAAGTGCCTCTCCACCCCTGCTATGAAAAATATTCAATGGTTTTTTTCTCTTATTCACTTGCTGTATTATTTCTTTGGTATGAGAAATAGCTTTGTACACTTTAATTTCTGGATTTAAAAAAATTTTTTTCATATTCTCAAATTTCATCAAATATTCTCATATTTGGTGTTTTGGGAGCAGGTGAGTATTAATAACTTTTGAGCTCTTATACAGAAGTAACATTCAGAATTTTAAATGAATACAAAAAAGTTTGCATGTCTACAAATTCTCAAACTTTTCATGAATAATAAAACTTTAAGTACTATAAGTATTTCTAAATTATATATATCTCTATAATTAGTTCTTTCAGTCTTTGGTTTAAACATAATTTATTTTCTTTTCTCCACAGAATACATTCATTTTCTAATTTTCTTACAGAGTGAGAAATTCAATTTCCTATACCAAAATGATTTCCTACTTGTCTTTCAATTAAGAATTTTAATGACATATTGAATATATTTAAACTATTAAAATTAAGATATTTAAAATTGGAAATGGCTCCTTTTTAACACACATTTTGAGACCTTTTATGTACACAGAAAATCTTTTGGTTTTAGGAAAAATAAGGTGAACAAATAGCATTGATACAATAAAAAATAGTAGTTAAGAATGATAGTGTTGGAGTCAGTCACACCTGTGTTTAAATCCCAGGCCTACTAATATCTGGTTTCAAAACCTTGCAAAAACCACTTAATCTTTTTTAACCTCATCCTTTATCTGTAAAATGGGGATAATAATACCTGCCTCATGTGTTTATTATATTACAGGGCCAAGCATTGGGTAGATGCCAAATAAAAGGTAAGCTTATTCATTATCATCATAAGTTAACAATCTTCAAAGTGAAGTAGTTAACAAAAAGTAAGCTAGGGTAAGCACTATTATTACCAAAGGTTGGAATTTGGTTTCACAGGAAAAATATTTATTCATACTAATGCTTTAGCAATAAAACACACTAAGGGAGAAAGGGAGAGAAGTGTCATTGTAGTCCTCGTACTGGATGCCAGGTATTTTTACGTACACAGGTATTTTTACATGCACCTTTTAGTTAAGCATGACAACAACTCCAGAAGAGAGGCAGTACATACACATTTTATAGATGAAAATTGAAGATCAGAAGAGGTAAGTGATTTGGCCAAGATCACACAGCTGTTAACTGACAGATTCACTACTCAACACCACTTCTTTTGACTCCAAAGCACATGCTGTTTAACTAAACTTCCAAATTAGAGTCACTTTGGGGACTGTTCAGATTGGACCACCCACACTTATGTAGTCTAGATCTGAATCTAGCTAATGGGTAGCACAGGCTTTAATAGCCCTCAGCTTCAATTCTTTCATCCATACTCTAACCACACCAAAGGAACGAACCCCAGAATTTAGAGGGCTGGTAACCGTACCTGCTGCCTGCATATGGCCTGACCCCAGCTCTTCTCTGCATGGAGTTGGAATATTCACTACCCAGGACAGTGCCGTTCCTTGGCTGGTGGATCAGATGAAGCTGACTCTGGGCTGACTGTACCTCCTGTGATCCCATGGACACAGTCATACTCATTACCAGTCAACCCTCTGAAGGTTGAAGAAATTGCCTGACTCACCAAGGCTGGCATTTCCTCCCACACAGTTCTTTCCAGCTTGTTGGCAATGGTATCCAGGAGTGGCTGGAAAATTCTGATAACAGCTTGCTGGTTGGATTCCAGTGGAGTAGTTCAGATTCTGCTGAAAACTCACTGGAAGGTAGAGAAATACTGACAAAGGAAGTTAATGATGACCGCTCTGGAAACTTTGACTACCTCCATGGATGCTTTCACAACTATTTAAAGTGTCACTGTGGAGCTAACTAAAACGCCAGAAAATGAAACAAACCCCACGAATGGAAATTAACAATCAGTCTGTGGACCTGCTTAAGTAGATGTTATGCCTCTTGCCAAAGACCTGCCAGAGAGCACACCCTGAGTTAATGGCTTGGTGCCTTCATCTACATCATTTTTGGATAGAAATTACAGTTTTCTACTAATTCCCTTGCAGGGCTGTGATCTCTTCTTGCCTCTATTCTTGGTAGCTTTTTCTAACTCCCTAACTACTTTATAAAATGCAATAAGCAAAGAACTGGAAAAGGTGACTGGCTCACACAACTGTAGATGTTGATGTGTTAAAGTTATACTCACTATGCAATATCAAAGTCATGAAACTGGAATGAAGACATTGTGTATTTTTGTAAGCTGCGGGCAATGTCCGGCACACTCAGAGTGATTCACAAATGTTCTTTCAAGACCTTCCAAGCTTTGGACTTAATCAACTTCTCTAGTTACATCTCCTTTATCATTTAATATATCTATGTTCTTGTCTAGCACTGTCCAATAGAAATAGAGTGTTTCACATCTCATTTTAACGTTTCTAGTAGCCACCTTTAAAAAATAGGAACAGGTGGAATTAATTTTAATAGTATACATTAACTCAATCTATCCAAAATATTATTCCAACATGTAACCAATACAAAAATTTATTAATGAGATACATTACACTCTTACTTCTGAACTAAGTCTTCAAAATCTGGTGTGTATTTTACACTCATGGCATCTGTCAATTGGGACTAGCCACATTTCAAGTGCTCAGTAGCCTCATTTAGCCAGTGGTGACCTTATTGGTCAGCTCTTTTCAAATAAGTTGGAAGAAAAAATGAATAAGCAAGTTGTATTATTAAATGTATACATTCTTCAGAGGGAAGTAAACAGAGAGAGATTTAAGGCATTGCTTCTGTTGCATACAGTTTGCTCCTTAATAGGGCATGTAGAGATTCAACAATAATTAATCTACATCACTTTGGTCTAATCTTGAGGGAAGTAGAAACTGAATGAGGAAAACACTCAAGTTGTAGAATGTCTTAAAAGCATAGAGCTTTATAAACTAAGAGTGTTCTGCCAAGAAAAGGATTGTTTAAACAAGTCAGTGAGAACAACGAGTGGCATGGGAGAAGGATAGCAGTGTGGCGGTAAACATGTATTACTTCTAAGATTCTTTCTTATGCTGATGTTTAATGGTTCCATATTTTATATCAGTTTTGTAAATGAGTAATTTTAAAGAGCTTTACAAATGTTTATTCTTTTTAAATAGTTTTATTCAACCTTAAATTTTGTCTGTACTACAAATTTCAGAAATGCAAATTGTAAATGCCAATCCCACCCTAAACAGATGAGCACAGCTGCAAGTTTCTGGAGTCCAAATAAAGGAAGACTTTTACTCATTTGCGGATAGTTTGCATAGTGGCCTAGACTGAAAGACCTGGGTTCTTGTTCAGTTCTTGGTCAGCTCCCAGTTACAGGAATTGTAACTTTAGGTGAGTCTCTTAAACTCTCTACATATCATCTGCATTATGGAGATAATAATAGTATCTATCACTCAAGACTGGTGAAAGAATTTACTCAGATAAAGTGCAAATCTCCTACAAAATTCTCCATAAATGTTAATGGTTATGCCTTGGAACTTTTCAGTTTTGATCACTCTAATGCAGCCATTCCCATCTAGTAAAATCTTTTGAATGGCTTCTTCATGTTGGTGGAAAATTTCCTTACAACTGAGCCTTCCAAATAAATGGCTATATAAAATAGTATTTATTCCACCTCCAAAAGGCTCCCTCCCAAAACAGCCCCTTAGGAACAAGAGCCACAGAAAAGCAATTATGTCCTCCTTTTTGAGCTCATAGAAGAAATCACCTTGTGTAGCTGCAGCAGCATGAACTAAGAAGGACCAGGGACCAGACACATCATTTGCCAGGAGGCTCCCAGTGGAGTCTTGCAGACTATTCTATAGTGCACTGTGGCTCAGATTCAATTCTAAGCTCTAGCTGTGGGACTAAAAGCCTAAAGGAGAAAAATAAAAACAGCCTCAAAGTCTTGCCTGCTTTGAAAGACCTTCTGGTAAGAAGAAACTCTGGCTACACCTCCAGGAGGGCCAGAGGGGCCAAGAGCCATGACCATTTTGTAGCTCTCTCACTCACCAAAAACACAGGAGAAGTTTCCAAATAAAGGTACACTCATTAATAGTAATAACAGTGGAAAGGGGAAAAAAAGCAGCACAAGATTTATTGGCAATCTGTGCTCAGCAACACACATTCAGGGATCTTATCAGAAAATGGTATGTGCTCATAGGACCCACTTTCCTTTAAGTCACACCTTTACATCATCAGCTTATTCTGGAAAAAATATTGCTCATTCCCATGCATCGCGTAGCATTGCTAAGATATCACACTGGCCAGAGTACTTTGCTAAGTTCCATTGCTCAGGGTCCTGGATCCTTGAGTGATCAGACCCATCCAAGGAACCAGTATACAAAATAGACACCTTAGAGTTCAAGGGCCTAGCTTTGAGCCAGACAGACCGACAATTAGAAATTAGTCCCTGTTCATTACTAGCTTGTGTTCCTGACAAATTACTTTATTCTATAAGCCTCAGTTTCTTCTTCTATAAACAGAAGATAGGAAGATACTTAGTTCATAGGATTGTTATTAGGATTAAATGGGAAAGCCTACAAAGTGCTTAGCATAGTATCTAGCACAAGGTAAGAGTTCAATAAATTTTCACTGTTTTCCCATCAAGACTAGTGAGAATGTGTCATCCATTTCCAGGGCCTCTGTCCCTCTAGAAAATTGTAAAATAGTAGCAATCTATCCAGTACCAACAATGTATACAACTTATACAACACAAAATTCTCATAGAATTAAATCACCTTTGACTAAAGAAGCATGGAATGTTAGAGCTGGAAGGGCCTTTAGAGACTATTGAGTCCAACCTCTTATTTTTAAAAAAAAAAAGAAACAAAACCTCTGAGAGGTAAAGTAGCTTAACCCATGTGAAGACCTAGTTAGAGGCAGGGCTGAGGTTCAAATTCAGATTTCTTGACCTTTAATTCTTTGATCTGTTGAGCTCAAGTGCTATAATGGTTAGAACAACTCATGCGACAGTATGGCATAAATACCCGTGGGGAAAACCTCCTCCATTTCTAATTTATCTTATTAATCACTCATTCGGGATCCCGTGATCGTATCACAATATACTCTCTCAATAGCAAAGAGAAACAAGTGATTATAAGATGCCACCTTAAAAGGAATTCTTCACTTGTTGGACCCTGCAAGCTATCATCACCATTAGGATGGGTTTGCCCAAGCTCATTTGAGATTAAAGCACATGCCTGGCACATGTCGGTTCTCTGTAGCAATCATGAATGAATGAATGAATGATCCATCCCAATGGAATAACTGTGGATCTTCATCAGTCTTGTGAGAATAACATCTAAAATATCTTCCATTATTTCCTGTATAATTTATCGGCAATTCAGGTGTTATTTTTTTTCTTTCCCATGAATCCCATCTGCCTTACAGGTAAGCCAAGAGACATCTTTCCCCAGCAAGGGAAGAGGTGAGTACCACCTTGAACAAGTGTCTTCTATTTTAATTCCATAGCAAGACAAACATGAAAGCCAGACATTGATGAGAGAGAAAAAAAAAATTATGAATTCCAAAATCTCCTTTGTTACACATAAGAAGCAATGCTTACCTGTCCAAAGATGTAGTTTTCCTCAAAGCCATGGTGGAGTGGACTTGGGAGGTGACTCAAGGAAAGTTCCCACCAGACAGGAATAGAAAATAAAAGTCTTCTGTGAAAAGAACGGGAGAGGAGTGGCAAGAGATCGGAGGCGAGGGCGCTGTGCCTGAGACCCAGGATTATTGTCTTTATGAGCAGCACAGCCTCTGGGAAGGCCAGAGGGGACCTCTGTAGATGGGGCTGATTCCCACTGCTTTCTACACCTGAATAACAAGATTCTGTTTAAAACTGACCATCCCACAACAGTGTTAGTTGGCAAGCTCTGCCTTTGCTGTTGGTGCTCTCAGAGTGATCACCGTCTTTCCTCTTTGGAGGCAATATGATATAATCATAGGCAGATAACCCTGGGTTCTCACCTTGGTCCTTTCAGTTGTTGGCTGTGTGACCTTGGGAAACTTTCTTAATCTCTCTGAGCCCTAGTTTTTATTATTAATAATAACAAATAAGTTTAATACCTCAGGCCTTACTAGGTGAAAAGCACTTTAAATATGCTGTATCACATTTAATTCTCACATCCACCATATCACGTACATACTACTATTATCCTCATTTTACAGAAGAGAAAACATGCCCAAAGTAACACAGCTAATACATAGCAGAAGTAAGAATTGAGTCCAGGTCTGGCTGACTGCAAAGGCCACAGAGCTTGATCTCTATACAGGAGGACCTCATGAGATGGCAGATATACCAAGCACCCGGTACCAACCCTTACGTGTAACTTCCGTGCTAGTCTGTATCAATAGTTGGTCCAGAATAATAACAGCATTGATCCCTGTGTGGTAAGGGTAACTCTCTTTCATGTGTATACAACTTTTAAGAAAGGCCCAAATTTATTCTAACAAAAATATTTGGATCTGTAACTATGACTTACCACTTTCCATTGGATTCCCTGTTGGGGCTGGGGATCAAGCCACTGCAAGCTCCCTAGATCTGGAGACAGAGGCCCGCTGGTGACTGCCTGCAGAAACATACCTAAAAACCGATGACAGTCTGGGCAGGTTCCCAGATGCTGAAATTAGCCTGCAGGATCCTTGTAGGCAAAGGTATATTTTAGGACAGTACTGAACAGCATCACAGAATGGCAAGTGATCGGAACACAGTGCCTCCATGTTTCCTCAAATGTCCATAAATAGCTCGTACTCATGTTTGACCCTGTTTAATAGATTGCTTGTATAGAATGCAAGAATCTGTTTATCTGTATATTAACAAATATCCATACACATAAAATTCAGGAACCAAATGATAATGACTGTCTTTTGATACATTTTAATTGTAATAAAACAAATTCTTTTCTTCAGAGTACTGCACTACATTTTAGTTTAGCAAATTCATTTATTGTGAATGATTTCATTAGCTGCTAAATTCTTCCAGGGAAATCATTTACAGTTACTGGTGATAATAATGACTGGTAATAATGCTTCTTAATAAATTACCATGAGCAATAAGTATGACTTTCAGTATGAAAAGAAATTTCTGATCTAGATTGGGAATATTCAAGACAGAAGAAAACTTAGAATGTATTTATTCCACGCCACCACCTGCCCCCTGGGCATAATTTACAAATCAGGCTCAGAGAGTCAAGGTCATTTTCAAGATCACTTAGTGCATTAGAGGCACAGCCAGGGGTCCTGCCTTCCAGGGCAGCGAAGTCACATCACTTCGTGTTCATGTTCTGCTGTCCAACTGTGGCAGTAACTGTGAACAGATAACTTATTACCCACTCCATCTTTGAGATGGAACTTAGAGGTTATTGTGCAGTTTATATTCACAGGAAGAATTAAAAATATTTATTGAAAAGAAAGTAGAGATGTTTTAGAAATATAAATTCAGGAGGAATTTATCGAAACCTCGACATTCCAGACACCCAACCTCTCATTTTATTTGCACAATAATACATGAGGTTGATATAATTGCCCCATAACTTAGATGAGAAGATGGGTGACCTTAGAGAGGACATGAGGTGACCCAGTAATACGGTAAGTAACAGAGCTAGGATATGATACAGGATTTTGTGACTCCAGTTCAAGCCCTTTCTACTTCCCCTCAGTAACAGCTTATTAGAGCTTCCATAAGCACCCCCAAGGGGAAGAAATAAGGATCTCCTTGGCTCTGCGAATGCCCATACACTCCATTATGCAATATATTCAGTGCCCCTTTTAGGTAAAGGCACAGCATTCAGCTCAGTTGAAGGGAAGCAGGAACCACGGTCCTTACCCTTAAGGAATTATTCTTCTTTCTTGCTGATGAACTAGAGAGATCTTGGGTAAAGTTTGACCACTGGCACAAAATACAATGCTAGTGGAGTAATAATAAATTACAAATTCAAGCATCTTCCCAGCTTTCCGGCTTGGAAAGCTTATTGCTACACAGATAAATCCTCCAACTAGTACAAGAAAAATGTAAACACCAGCTCCTGCATGTTACCCGGATAGATAGTTGGTCACATGCCAAGTGGGTTTGCAATTTAGTATGTGATGTTAAAACCTCTGAATCCACCACTTTTAGCTTGCCTTTGATTCTCCCGAATGGTCAATAGCTCCACCACTCATTCTCATGCCAGCTGTGAATTTGTACCTCTTTACTAATCTCTTCTTCTTCTTACAGATCAGCATCTTTTTTTTTTTTTAATTTATTACATCAGCTTGCTATGTATGCCGGAATCCTTTAATTATTTAACATTGTAATTTAGCAAACTACAGAGAAGCCAGAAATAGAAGTTTGGGTTTTAAAAATTTTTCCTATAACAAAGGGTTAGAAGTGCACCAACTCAGAGAAGGAAAAGACTGAATATCCTGCACAGTTTTGGGCAGTTGCTGATATACTGTCCTTGTAGGTTGGCACCCATTGCTCATAAAGGCAAAAGACAGTAGATATTGCCTAATTGTCTCTCCTTCAAAGTCTGTCCTGCCAGGACCAACAGCCCTTCCTTCTGCTTTCCATTTACTCTGCACCCCACTGCATTACAGCTTCAGCCTCAACCATCCATTGGGACCTCCAATGCCTTTCTGGTAGCTAAATCTGTTGAGTATCGTTCAGTCCTTATCATACTTGACCTTTATGCCATGCAGTTTATTGTTCCCTCCTTCCCCAAACTCTGCTCTTTAGGCCAATGCTAATAATTATAATTGTCATTAGTATTACCATAAGTTTGCATTCACAGAGTAGTTACAATTTATAAGGCAGCGTGTTAAGCACATTACATACATTATTTCATTGAATACTCATAACCCCATGAGGTAGATATTATTATTATTCCTATACTATACATGAAGAAATTGAGGCACAAAAGGTTAGGTAACTTGTCCAACGTGACACAGCTGGTCAATGGCAGAGCCAGATTTTGAATCCAGGACTTCCTGCCTCCAGAACCCATGTTTGTAAGCACTATGTGACATTGCCTCTTAAAAATTTCAGTGAGTGACTGCTTTTGTCAACTGGGCTACTATAACAAATTACCATAGACTGGGTGGCTTAAACAAAAGACTTTTATTTATCACAGTTCTGGAAGCTGGGAAGTGCAAGATCAAGGTGTAAATAGAACTTCAGTGTATGGATTCCAGGGGCATAGTTGGCTGGAGGATAAGGGTAGTCATGGAAGCATTTTCCTATCAGAATGTAATTGGTGGACTTTGAATGGAAGCACTTCAAAACCAAAATGACCCTCTTTGTAAGATTTCCACACATGTTGTTCAAAATTCATGGGTTAATTCAAAACCAAAACCCAAATCCAATGTGTGAAAAGGGGGACACTTAGGCAAAGTTTTGCAAGCTTCTGAGGGCTCAGGCTTTTCCAGGAAAAGAATGTTTTGTCTATGCCTGGTGATTGTATCTTTGAATCATTAGGAAAATTTGGTGTAGGGTAAGATCTATGACTCACATTAGTCTGTTTTGACTTTGGTGTTAGTGCAGAGATTGAAAGAGTGAACCATGTTCCCAGCGAGATTAATAATAATAATAATAATATCATTTACTATGAACCAGGTACTGTATTACACATTTTACATTCATGATTTAATTTAATCCTAACAGCATACCTAAGCAGTAAGGTACTATTATTATTCCAATTTATGCTATGAAAACTAATAATATAAGTCATATATGCTTCTGCAAAAAAAACAAAACAAAACAAAACAAAAATACAGAAAGAATAAGAAGCAGAGAAAAATATATCTTTAATTCTGTTGCCCAGAGGGGAACACTTAAAGCATTTCGGTTTATTTCTTTCCAGTCTTATTTCTAGATTTTTATGCAGTTGAAACCGTATGGAGCAATGACTTCTATGTGTTTACCAAAGCCATTTCATTTTTCTCCTGGGCACACCACTGGATCCCACATCAAAGCCTCCCTCGCAGTTAGGAGTGGCCATATGGCTGAGTTCTGGCCAGTGGAATGTAAGTAGAAGTGATGGGTGTCACTTCTAGGTCAAAGGAAAGTAAGTGTGCCTTCCCCAAACTCTGTTTCCATTAGCTGAATGGAAAGACTTAGAGGAGAGCAGAGTCAAAAGATAGAAGGAGCCCAGGTCACTAAGTCACCATGTGGAAGGCTACCCATTGAACACCCACACTGAATTGTTTTGTGAATGAGAAATGTGCTTTCATCATGTTAAGTCACTAAGATTTGAAAGATTATTTGTTATGGTAGCCAGCATTATTCTAAATAACATACCATACCATATAGTTGATTTTGCTTTCTGCTTTTTTCACTTACTATTTTAGTATAAGCACTTTCCCAATGCATTACAAACATTTCATAAATGTTATTTTAAATCCATTAATAGTAGTACATCATGTGGATAAAAAATAATTAAATAATTCCCCTATTCTTGGTCGTTTTATACTATGGCAAACTCCTTTGACATGCAGGTGTAATTTTTAGCTCAAGAAAACTTATATCTACAATTTTTGTTTCTGCTTTTATTTATATATTTTTATTTCTCTTCATCTCTATTCTCTGTACTTTATATCTATCTTATTCACTCTTGTATTTTTCATCTTTTTATCCATTTCCTTTAAAATATCCTAGGATTTCTTAGGACAAATGTCTTTCACATTACGGGTTTAATTTTGTAAACTGTCAATTCTTTTCTTTAAAGCCTCCCATGCAGACTTTAATTCTGCCTGTCGTACCTTGGATTTCCTAGCATTCTTCAATTCAGCCATCAGGTTTTGCTCTCTTCCTTCATATCTTACTACTCCCTCCTTGTGGTGCTTTGATCCTCCATCACAGAGGCCAGGCCTTCTTGTATTTATTGATTTTACAACTATCCAAGACCTTTAGGATCCATAAATAAAGACAGATGCTCTTAGGTGTTAGAAAAGTTAATTGGCCCCATCTCATTCCCTGAATCATAGTAATCAACAAATGTCAGAGGCAATGCCTAACACTGAGGAACAGTTTCACAAAGCTTACAAGAAGCTCCAAAATTATACCAACTTTCAAATTTTCTTTTGTGAGTTTCATTTCTTCTCTCAAACCAACACCTTAACCACTGACATGAGAAGAAAAAGAAGTAAAGGTGAAACTTTATATGTCAGGTAGGAATGTATTCAGCTGGGAGTAAGAGAAATGCCTATGAAGTCCACATTCCAGACTGAAAGAGGGAAATTATGAATGGCAAGGTAACAAAAGCCAAGGCATATATCAGGCCATGAGAGTGTCCTCTTCCAAAGGCTTTTCTCAGGAGTCCCTTCCAGCGGCTTCCATTTAACTCTTAATGGCCATAAGGTCACATGGCCACCTTTAGCTGCAAGGGAGTCTGGAAAGGTGGTTTGTTGTTGTCTTTTCTTTTTTTTAACTTAGCCTTTTAGCACACCATAAGAAAAATTGGAGTTCTGTTAGAAAGTAAGAATTGTAGAATAGATATTTGGAAAGCAACTAAAAATGTGTGCTGCAACCTATAATCTTGGCTCTTTGTTGTGGTCAGTTGAAGCTCTTTTTTTTAGGATACCATAACATTTTAAAATCTTTACTATCTACCCATCAACATGGAAGAATCTGGGCTTTAACAAGCTTCTTAATGCCCCACACCAAACCTTGAACATTTCTGAGAATTATACAGCAGAAAATGGGAAGCAGTTGTTCCTTGCTTGTTCACAAGATGCTCTTAAAATAATCCAACAACTGGAGGTAATTTTATTTAATAGCAGTAGGTATTTTCACCCAATTAGCCAGGAAGAAAGCAGACAAAGAAAAGCCACTATACAGCCATGTGCCTTCACAACCATCCTGGCTTAAGCATCAGCAACTGGGGCAGGTAGAAACTTTGCCTCAGTTCTCAGACCTCTTATAATGATCACAGGCCTTTTTATGATTATCAAAAATATAACTCAACAAATGAGAATACCAGTTCAACATCTAGTGGGCACTAAACTACCAGAGCCCTACTGAATTAAGGTGGGAATTCCTACTTACGCCAGGGAGGAATGAATGCTAGGGAGTTAGAAGCCTCTTCTGTGCATGTCCTAATGTGGTATCAAAACACCACCACCTTCCTCACCCCACCACATTATCTCAGGGGCCCTTCTTTTCTCTGTTTCTCCTGATTATGTTTTTTCTGGGTTTAATACACATGCAAGGATGCAATGCAAGCCCCAATCATATCCTTCTACTCCTGGCTGTGTTCCATACTTGGAGTTTTAGTTTAGTAAAAGGAGAAATTAAGGGGCTGGTGTGGAATGGGTTACACAACTCTGCCTATCACATAAAACAGCCCCATTACAGAAAGGGGTGATCATCTGGTTTTCTAGTGAAGATATCCCATATTTAGTGAGGCAGAGAATATGGGTGATAAAAGCCTCTTCCCAAATTCATCACTGGGGGCAGAACATAGTTACTCTCATACATTCATCAGTGTTTCTGTTGGTAGAAATTCCTCAAGTAGAAACTCCCACTTTACCATGGCATATGGCCTTTTCTTTATTTTTTGGTGTCTTTTTGTGCCTTGTCTTGGGCATTTTATTGGGAAGCTTTGGGAAGCCATATAAAGCATACTAACATGGGACCATAGAAACTCACAACTTCATTTTAAACTCTTTATCATCAGGCTAAAACTTTATATGACACAAATAAACTTTAAAATTGCTGTTTGGAGTTATACCTCCCTTTTGGTTCTAAACAAACATCTTCAGTTTAGTTCTAATATATCTTGGAGTTATAGGGCTGTGTTCACATCCATGTATTCTCTATACTTTTAGTGATTTTAATAATTTTTTTTACATGTTCTCTCAGTCATCATCTTTTCACATTGAATCCCAAGCTGTTTAACCTTTGAACAGCTTTTTTTTTTCTTGAGTTGTTGGTTTTCCTTCACCAAAAACTTATTGCTTTTGATTACAAAACCACTTCTTTCCAAGGCCTTCAGACAAATGTGAGTGCACTCAGAAGGCTAATAAATCTGGTGCTCAGTCAAATGGATAATTTAAAATATTGGCTCAACATTTATTTAATGGCTGCAGGAATAAACTGGTTTCTATTAATAAAACAGTATACCACTTGCTTTATATTAAAAACTTAATACAGTCAAACCTATTAAAGTGCAGCAGTTGACAAAATATTAATGTATGTGTATCACAGCCTCCCCCATTTCCTCTTTTAAGGAGGATAGATTTGGCTTGCTGGATTGGTTCCCAGCTTTTCTTTGCTTTGCAGCATCTGAGAAATAGGGCAGTGGAAAGAAAACTAAAGAAAGCCAAGAGACTTGGTAATTCTCCATAAAAAAGGGTTCTGGTAGAAGAAGGAGAGAGAGGAAGACCAGTCACATAGAAGGGTAATGAAAGAATTTGGGGGAATAAACAGAGGGGAATCATTTACTGCAGGAGCCACCACCAGACATGTGTGAGTTTTGTGTGTGCACGTGTCTATATTGGAAGGAGACAAGGAGAGACAAGATAGTTCTCAATCAAACTTTATTAAGGATATATGCCCATTTTAGCATTTTGTCAAAATATACTGAAAGGATATGAAGTGCTCTCAATTATATTTTTCTGTCATAATCCAGGTATGTATTTTTCATTCAATGTAACACCATATGGTGATAGGTCCTGGTGGGGCTCCAGATGTATATGGATTACAAAGCTAAGGTACTTATTAGACATACCACAAAAAACAATTTGATGTCCTTGGAATTTCTATCGTTTCACTTTTTTTTCCATCTCTTGTGATCAGACAGCTATTTGCCACTAATATTCACTAATAATAATGATGTGATAACATGTAAATATAGATACAATTTTTGAAAATATCACCCACTGCCAGAGCAGGAGCCAAGGTGAGCACCATCCCATGCACCACCACCCCAGGCCCAGACACAAGCCCCAGAGAGGCCCTCCCCCAATCAAGCAGGAGCTGAGATGAGCACCATACTGTGCTCCACTGGGGGCCCAGACCCAAGCCCCATAGAGACCCACCCATGGCCCAAGAAAGAGCTAAGATGATCTACCATAGCCACTGCCACACCTACTGCCACCAGAAGGACAGCTCACCACCACAGTAGCAGCCAGGGCCACCCTTAAGGCAGGCCACGACACACTCACCTGCTTTGATATAAGAAGAGTCACAAGCAAAGTCTACAAATAAAGGAGGAAGTCTCTCTCCTCATAGCAAACTCTAGAGTAACAGAAGAAATAATTGCCCTATCAGATGACAAAACATCAATGAAAAAATACTAGAGCTACGAATAAATGAGAAGATATGACACCACTGAAGGAGTACAGTAATTCTCAGTACCAGGAATTCCCATACAGCAGGAAATCCTTGAAATGTCTGAAAAGGAATTCCAAGCAATGATCTTAAGACAACTCAAAGAGATAAGAGAAGACTCAATTAGAGAACACAATGAAACAATAAAAAATACCCAGAATATGAAGTAAGAAATTTACAAAGAGATTAATACCTTAAAAAAATGTAACAGAACTCCTAGAACTTGAAGGATTCACTCAATGAAATAAAAAACACAACAGAGAGCTTGAGCATTAGGCTAGAGCAAGCAGAATAAAGAATTTCAGATATCATAAATGGTCTTTTTGAAATAACCCAGACAGACAAATAAAAGGAAAAACAATTTTTAAAAATTAAGAAAATCTGAGAGAGCTAGCAGACAATCTCAAGAGCACAAACATCCAAATCATGGGTATTCCAGAAGGGGAGGAAAAAGTAAAAGGCATTGAAAAACCTATTCAAGAAAATAATAACAGAAAACTTCCCTGGTACAGGGAGACATGCAGACCTTCAGATCCAGGAAGCCCAAAGATCACCAAACAGATTCAGTCTAAAAAGATTCTCTCCAAGATACATGACAGTCAAGCCAGCAAAGCTCAAAGACAAAGAATTCTAAAAGCAGCAGGAAAAAAGCATCAAGTCACCTATAAGGCAGCCCCCATTAGACTTACAGCAGATTAACTGCTCAACTGAAACCTAACAGGCCAGAAGAAAATGGGATGATACATTCAGAATACTAAAAGAAAAAGTTGCCAGCCAAGAATTCTATACCCCGCAAGGTTATCCTTCAGAAGTGAGGGAGAAATATTGTATTTCCAAGACAAACAAAAATTGTGGGAGTTCACCACCACACAACCAGCTCTGCCAAAAATGCTCAAAGAAGTCCTGCATCCAGAATCTGAAAACAATAATCACCATCATGGATACACAAGAAAGAGCAAAACCCACAGTTAAAACAAAAATACAAATGAGAAAGAGAAAGAACCTGAATCATGACACCTCAAAAATCCAACTAACATTGATGATGAAAAATAAAAGGGGGAGAAAAGAGCAAAAGATATTTAAAACATCTAAACAATCAAATGACAGGAGTAAAGCAATATCTGTCAATAACAACCCTAAATGTAAATGGATTAAGTTCCCCTTTCAAAAGATGCAGACTGACTGATTGGATTAAAAACCTAGACCCAACTATATGCTGGCTTCAAGAGACTCACCTCACCTGTAAAGATGCACACAGACTAAAAGTGAAGGGATGGAAAAAGATATACCATGCAAATGGAAACCAAAAACGAGCAGGAGTAGCTATCCTTCTATCAGTTAAAATAGACTTTAAACCAGAAACCATAAAAGGAGATGAAGAAGGCCACCATACGATAAAGGGATCTATCCAGTTGGGAGACACAATGATCATAAATATGTATGCACCCAACACTGGAGCACCCGGATATGTAAAGCAAACACTCTTAGATGTAAAACAAAAGATAGACCCTAAAATGATAATAATGGGTGACCTGAACACCCCTCTCTCAGCATTGGACAGATCTTCCAGGCAACAAATCAACAAAGAAATACAGGATTTAAACTACACCTTAGACCAATCAGACCTGGCACATATATACAGAACATTTCATCCAACAACTATTGAATATACATTTGTCTCATTAGCACATGGAACATTCTCCAGGATAGACCACATGTTAGGTCACAAATCAACTCTCAGCAACTTTTAAAAAATCAAAATCATTCCAAGTTTCTTTTCAGACCACAATATATTAAAACTGGAACTCAATAACAAGCTAAACTCTGGAAACCAAACAAGTGCATGGAAACTAAACAACAGGCTGCTGAATGACCTATGGGTCCAAAAAAAATTAAACAGGAAATCAAAAAGTTTCTTGAAACTAACAAAAACAAAAATACATCATACCAAATCCTGTGGGCTACTGCAAAAGCACTAATAAGAGAGAAGTTTATTGCAACAAACACTTACATCAAAAGAATAGAAAGACTTGAAATAAATGACCTAATGCTACACCTCAAAGAACTAGAAAAACAGCAACAATCCAATCCTAAAAATAATAGATGGAAAGAATTAATTAAGATCAGAGCAGAACTAAATGAAATAGAGACACAAAAAATAATACAAAAGATCATCGAAATAAAATGTTGGTTTTTTGAGAAGATAAATAAAATAGACAGACCATTAGCGAGGTTAACAAAAAAAGAAGAAAGAAGATCCAGTTAACAAAAATCAGAAATGAAAAGGGAGACATTACAACCAATACCACAGAAATATAAAGAATCATTAGAGATTACTGAATTCAACTGTACACCAACAAATATGAAAATCTGGAGGAAACAGATAAATGTCAGAACACATACAAATTACCAAGACTGAACAAAGAGGACATAGAAAACCAGAACAGCCCAATAACAAGCAGTGAGATTTAAGCAGTAATCAGCAATCTTCCAAAAAAAGAAAAGCCCAGGACCAGATGTCTGTACAGCTGAATTCTATCAAAAATTTAAAGAGGAATTAATACCAATTCTCTTAAACCTATTCCAAAAAATCGAAACAGAAGCCATTATTCCAAACTCATTCTGTGAGGCCAGCATCACCCTCATACCAAAAGCAGACAAAGATACAACAAAAAAAGAAAATTACAGGCCAATATCCTTGATGAACATAGATGCAAAAATCCTCAACAAAATATTAGCGATCAGAATACAGCAACATGTCAAAAGAATTATACACCATGATCAAGTGGGACTCATCCCAGGGATGCAAAAATTGTTCAACATATGCAAATCAATAAATGTGATACACCACATCAACAAAATCAAGGACAAAAACCATATGACTATCTCAATAGATGCAGAAAAGGCATTTGACAAAATTCGACATCTCTTCATGATGAAGACTCTTAGAAATTTATGTATAGAAAGAAATTATCTCAACACAATAAAAGCCATATATGTCAAACCAATAGCCAATATCATCCTGAATTGGGAAAAGCTGAAAGATTTTCCCTTAAGAATGGGAACAAGACACTCTCATCACTCCTTTTGAACATAGTACTGAAGCACTAGCCAAAGCAATCAGGCAAGAGAAAGAAATAAAGGACATCCAAATTGGAAAGGATGAAGTCAAACAGTCCCTGTTTGAAGACAACATAGGTTTTTATACACAGAAAAACCTAAAGACTCTACCAAAAAACTCTTAGAGCTGATTAAAAATTTCAGTAATGTTGCAGGATACAAAATCAACACCCAAAAATCAGTAGTGTGTTTATACTCTAATAATGAGCTAGCAGAAAAAGAAATTAAGACAGCAAGCCAATTTACAATAGTCACCAAAAAGTAAAATATCTAGCATTCTATTTAACCAAGGAGGTGAAAGATCTCTACAATGAGAACTACAAAACACTACTGAAAGAAATTAAGGAGGACACAAAAAGGTGGAAAAACATACCCTTCTCTTGGATGGGAAGAATTAACATCATGAAAATGGCCATCCTACCCAAACCAATCTACAGATTCAGTGCAACCCTCATCAAAATACAAATGACATTCTTCACAAAAATAGAAAAAGCAATCCTAACATTCATATGGAACAACAAAAGACCCCAAATAGCCAAAGCAATCCTGAGCAAAATAAATAAATAAATAAAGCCAGATGCATAACACAACCCCTACCTCAAATTATATTACAAAGCTATCATAACCAAAACAGCATGGTACTGGCATAAAAACAGACACTCAGACCAATGGAACAGAATAGAAAATCCAGGAATCAACCCACATACTTACAGCCAACTGATCTTTGACAAAGGCAACAAGAACATACATTGGAGGAAAGACTGCCTCTTCAATAAATGGTTCTGGGAAATTGGACATCCATATGCAGAAGAATGAAACTGGACCAGTACCTCTCACCATATACCAAAATCAACTCAAAATGGATTGAAGACTTAAATATAAGACCCAAAACCATAAAATCACTAAAGAAAAACATAGGGGAAACACTCCAGGAAGTAGGACTGGGCAAAGACTTTATGAATAAACCCCCAAAAGCACAAGCAGAAAAAGAAAATGGGATTATATCACACTAAAAAGCTTCTTCACAGCAAAGGAGACAATCAACAGAGCAGAAAGACAACCTACAGAATGGGAGAAAATATTTGCAAACTATACATTTGACAAGGGATTAATATTGAGAGTTACATAAAGAACTCAGACAACTGTACATTAAAAAAACAAATCATTTCCCTCTAGTTAGACTGGCCATTATATAAAAGACTGAGAATAACAAATGCTGGCAAGACAAAAAAACAAGTAACCCAATTAAAAAATGGGCAAAGGAGATGAATAGGCATTTCTCAAAGGAAGATATACGAATGACCAATATGAAAAAATGCTCAACATCACTCAGCATTTGTGAAATACAAATCAAAACCACACTGAGATACCATCTCACCCCAGTTAGGATGGCTAATATCCAAAAGACTGTGAATGATAAATGCTGGCAAGGTTGCGGAGAAAAAGGAACTCTCATACATTGTTGGTGGGACTGCAAAATGGTGCAGCCTCTATGGAAAATGATTTGGAGGTTCCTCAAACAATTGCAGATAGATCTACCATATGACCCAGCTATCCCACTGCTGGGAATATACCCAGAGGAATGGAAACCATCAAGTTGAAGGTATACCTGTTCCCCAATGTTCATCACAGCACTCTTTACAATAGCCAAGAGTTGGAACCAGCCAAAATGTCCATCATCAGATGAGTGGATGTGGAAAATGTGGTATATCTAAACAATGGAATACTACTCTGCTATAAAAAAGAATGAAATACTGCCATTTGCAACAACATGAATGGACCTAGAGAGAATTATATTAAGTGAAACAAGTCAGGCACAGAAAGAGAAATATCACATGTTCTCACTTATTTGTGGGAGCTAAAAATAAATAAATACACAAACAACCTGGGGGTGGGGGGAAGAAGACACAACAATTACAATTCCTTGAAGTTGATACAACAAGCGAACAGAAAGGAGATCGTCAGGAGGGAGGGGGGAGAGGGAGGAGGAAGGGAGGTCTCAGTAATGGACCACAATAATCAACCACATTGTATATTGACAAAATAAAATAAAACTAAAATTAAAAATAAATAAATAAATAAATAAAATAAGATTTTATTTAAAAAAATAATAAAATTAAAATAAAAGACAGAATAACAAATGCTGACAAGGATGCATGGAAAGGGAAACTCTTCTACACTGTTGGTGGGACTGTAAATTAGTACAGCTATTATGGAAAAACAATATGGAAGTTTCTCAAAGAACTACAGATAGAACTACCATATGATCCTGCAATCCCACTACTGGGTATATATCCAAAGGAATGGAAATCATGTTGAAGGGATACCTGCATTCCCATGTTCATCACAGCTTTATTTACAATAGCCAAAATATGGAACCAACCTAAATGTCCATCAACGGATGACTGGATAAGGAGAATGTGGTATATCTACACAATGGAATACTACTCAGCCATAAAAGAATGAAATTCTGCCATTTACAGCAACATGGATGAGCCTGGAGAAAATTATGTTAAGTGAAATAAGCCAGACACAGAAAGATAGTACCACATGTTCTCACGCCTAACTGGATAAATAAGAAGGAAGGAGGAAGAAAAGACCACAACAATATGTTGAACTTTCAGGAGAGAACAAACCTAAGGATACTAGAGATGGCAGGGAAGGAGTGTGGGAGGTTGGGGAGTGATAGGTTGGGTAAAGAGCATAAAGAAAAAGTATGATTTGTAATAATGAATATGCTAATAATAAAAAATAAAATAAAAATAAATCCTGTGTTTCACTGTTAAAAAACAAATTATTCAAAATATGTTTACAAACTTGTTTGTCCAGATTTTCTGATGGTGAAACAATTTCTAATTTTTTCTTTTCTAATTCTTGTTTTTTCTATAGATTTGCTTTGTGGTTTTTTAACTAGACAACTTCTTGAGAGGCATATTAAAGGGTTTACAATTTAGATAATAAAATAAATTACCTGTTCCAGATATATAGCACCATGCTATGTGTTATGGGTTAAATTGTGTTCCCCAAAAAAGATATGTTGAAGTCCTAATCCCCAATACCTCAGAATATGACTTTATTTGGAGATAGGGTCTTTAAAGAGGTATTCAAATTAAAATAGATCATTAGGCTGGACCCTAATCCAGTATGACTGGTTTCCTTATAAGAAGGGGAGACTTGGACACAGAGACAGACATGCGCAGAGGGAAGATGATGTGAAGACACACAGGGAGAGAACACGTGTGAGGACAGAGGCTGGACATAGAGCTGCCACAGCCAAGGAATCTCTGGGACTACCAGAATAGGAGGCAAGGGAGGATGGTTCCCTTACGGGTTTCAGAGGGAGCACGGCCCTACTGACACCTTAATTTCAGACTCCTGGTCTCCAGAGCTGTGACAGAAAAAGTTTTTGTTGTTCTAAGCCACCCAGTTTGTGGTACTTTGTTACAGCAGCCCTAGGAAACTAGCACACCAAGTATTAAACAGTCTCAGCATTTAGGCTGACTACAATCACTGTCATGAGAGGAGAACGGGCTGGATGTTCTCAGAGTTGCTGTGGCCTCTCAGGGCACCAGGGAATTTGCACCCATGCACTGTGAAAGTATTTGACAGGTCATCATCTTCCCTATGAGATTTTCTTCTCTTTTCTTTCCCCTTCCCTTCTTCTTTTTGCTCCTCCCTCCCTCCCATTCTTCCTTCCTTTCTTTCTTTTCTTTTCAATTTGATTATGCTGCCTCCCTCAGTATGAGTGGATCAATTTGTACTTATCCAGTTACATATGCAGTTGCTCATGAAAACCTGCATTAAAAGGAACCATATTTCTCATACATTCAAATTTAATTTTAGCATTTCAGCCTGAAGCCCAAGACAGGCTCCTGACTCACTGTCAGCCTCTTGACATGACTTGGTTCACCCCACCCCTCGTCTCAGCTCTGGGGCAGGGCCCAGGAATAGGGTGAAAATGTCAATTCTTGCATTACTAGTTTTTTCTTAAACTAAAATTTTAGTTGTCATTTAAGCCCCAACGAAGTACTCCTGTCTATATCCCAGTGGCTAAGTGAGAATAGTTGGATCAAAATGTTGAACACCTGCCCAAAGTAACAGAGCATTGGCAGGATAGCAACTCCAAGTGTCCAGACACATTGGAAGTGATCGTGGTTCCACCTCAATGACATTGGCTTAAGCTATGGAGGAAGACAACATTTTGTAAGATGCCCTCGGGGGTCTTCCTCTACCCCAACCAACTCCCTCTCCACTCCTCACATTGCATCTCTAATCCTGAGATCTGAAGGTAGGCTTTAGAAGGGGCTAGAACTTTAGAAATCCAAGTGGTAAAGATCAAGACATTGGAAACTGCCTTACTCCAACTTCACTCCAGGCTGGTGCTACTGGGTGGTCACAACAGAATTTTTACAAGGCAGTAAATGATTCAGTGTCAGATGGATTGTATCGATCTGTATGCAGCCATTTGGGTAACAGCTTCACAGTGTTAACCATATTCTCCTACTACTTGTATTTTTCTTTGTCAACTTTTGTAGTAGATCAATTGCAATAGTCCCCAGATCTTCTCGCTCCACATCCACTCCTCTTGGCAATGTGGCTTTGTAGCTCCCCCACGTACAGGGAGGAGCTGGCCTTGTGACTTGCTTGGGCCAGCAGAATCAGCCAAGTGATGGTGTACCAGTTCTGAGTGGCCTCAAGAGGCCTGGCCTGCCTCTGCTCTATCTTTTGGATCCTTGGCTCTGCCCTAGGAAAAGCCTGGCAGGTATGATGGAAAATGAAGAACCTTGTAGAAAAGCAGGGAAGGGCTCCAGCTGATAGCCAGCCAACCCCAGAGGCAGGGCCACTTAGTTAACCTGCAGCTGGCCACAGATACATGAGAGATCCCAGCCAAAACCTAAAGACCTGCTCAACTCAACCCGCTCTAAACTACTGGCCCACAGAATCAAGAGCTCAATAAAATATTGTTATAGTAGGCCATTAAGTTTTGGGGTAATTTGTTTTGCAGCAACAATAAACTGTTACAACCTTCAATTAAATCATCTTTTAAAAAATAACTGTGAAATCATGAGTCTGATATGCTAGTAATATATTTTCCTAATACGTAATAAAATGAATATGTAACTATTAAAGTCTCTCACAAATATTAAAGAAGTTAAGAAAAAGAAGATATTTTTCCCAACAAGGCAGGTGGTCAAGAGAACATTTAGAGAGGAGAGAAAATTTAACTGGGTTTGGAAAAATATGCAGGATGTGACTGCAGAGAGGTCAGCAAGGACAGAGACATTGGATTAGGAAAGAGAGGATATTCTATAGAGTGCATTTGGTGGCTAGTGAGTAAATCAGCTTGGTTTAGACACAAATGTTTTGGTTTCATTTCTTTGTGAAGTTCTAAGTCTGAAAAAAGAATTTAGTCCTGAAAAAAACTTTAGTGGGGGCTATTGCCTTCAGTTGAATAGCTAAATAAATAAATAAGCAAACACCATCTGTTCTGCCAGCTGAGATTGATACATTCCTAACCTTCCTTCTAAGCAGAAGAGACTGATTTGGGGGAACCATAACTCTCTTTTAAAGTCCTTTTTTTTGTCATAAGGAACAGAGAATGAGTTGCCATTCCTACATGAAATAATTTAGACCCAGCCTAAGGCATATTCTAGAGCTGGTAATGAGGTAAACAGAAAATGCAGGTGACCAGAAGCTAGGACACCAGCTGACACTCTTAATCAGCAACTAATGAGCTGTGTTACTTTGGGCAAGTGACATGTCTCTGGATCCCAGCCTCCTTACCCATCAGATGCATGGGGTTAAACCAGACGATCTCTAAGATCCCTTCCAGCTCTAAAATTCTGTCATTCTCTGTCAGTGATTCAGTAAGACAAGCAGCCATCAAGAGATCATCAAATTCCACACTGATTCAGCCCGGGGGCAGAGGTGCTTCTAAGTTCTTAAGGACAGAGCACAGTGTGGAGCTCTGGCTTACCAAGCCTGGGTGAAGCTCAGTGTAGAAGGACTCAGTGTAACTCAGGTCCTTCCCTAAGAGTTGGCTGGGGGGTGGGGGGTGTGGTGGATGACAATGAATAATAAAATAATGCTAAAGTCTTAAGAATATATTATATGCATTTAGTCTAAAATATTATCACATCTCTAAGAAGCACTTAGGTTATTACTGCAGATTGATTCACACTTTGCCTGTAAATACCATGGTCAGGGACAAATTTCCAAAGCCAGAACATTCTTAAAGAGAGCTCCCGGTGATCATGTCTTGGGATAAGTTGCAGCTTCAAAACAGAGACCAACATCATTGGAGTGAGTGATGAATGAGAAAGGAGGAGGAGGAGAAAAGAGAACTGTCTTACAAATATCCATATATCCATTTATTCAACATCCATTTATTCAATCTAGCTGCATGCTGTTCTAGGTGCTGGAAATACAGCAGGGAACAAAACCAACAAAAATTGCTGCCCTTATGGATCTTACAATCTCTTCTTAATTATTTCCTCCGGGATATCCAGGACATGAACTATTATGCACACATCTGTTTCTGGGGTTTTTGTTGTTTGTTTGCTTTCTTTTGTTTTCTTTGGGTAGACAGTAAAGAGTCAGTGGGGTTGGGGGTAATTTTCTGGTAGGGATAATTGGAGGACTGAGGACACCTGAAGGATGCTTACTTAACTCTCAAAGGCTGACTTAACTCATTCATTCATTGAATCACCAATTACTTTAGAAAACCAACTATATGCAAGCCAGGTTATGCACTTTAAAAAAGAAAAAAGTAAATAAGCCAGATTCCCTATCCCAAAGATATTCACAACCTCATTTTCCCTAGTGAGGGAAAAAGATATAAAAATACATAATTACAGTTCAATATGATCTGTGCTACAACAGAGTGCACATGAAGAGTGGACCCCAAGGTGGTGAACAGTTAACTTCTGGGGAAAACTCCAGGGATGTCTTCCCAGAGCAGGTTTGGTAATCTGGGTTTCGGAGAAAGTAGAAGTTTTGTTGCAGGCTAAGGGGAGAACACATGCAGGATAAGAACAGGGAGGGCAGTTGCATTGCGTTTGGAGGGTGGTGGTTGTTCTGTGTAGCTGGAACCGTCCTATAACTGCACATTAAGATTACTAGGAGAGCTTTTAAAACTACAAGTGCCTCAACCCTACCACCAGCTCAATTAAATCAGAATCTTTAGGAGTGTATCCCAGACCTGCATGAAATTTTAAGACTCTCCAGGTGATTCTAAGGTGTAACCAGGGTCGTGAAAAACAACTAGGCTAAAATAATACTTCTCAAATTTTAATGTCATATGAATCACCTGAGGATCTTTTTAAATACAAATTCTAATTCAATCGGTCTGGGGTGGCCTGTGAACCTGTACTTCCAGCAAGTTCCTGGTGATACTGATGCTGCTGATCCACAGAACACACTAGCAAGTGGCCAGAACAGTGGTTCTCAAAGCATGGTGCCTGGACCATCAGCATCGCCTGGGAACATACAAGAAGCACAGGTTTTCAAACCCTACCCCAGATCTACTGAATTAGAAATTCTGGGGGTGGGAATCTAGCACCTATGTCTTCAAGCCCTCTAGGGGGTTCTGATGCACCTTAGAGTCAGGATAGTGCTGGAAAACCACCAGGCTAGAGAATTAAAGTTTCAGTAATGGTACTGGAAGATAATATTCATGGCAAATGATTATAAAGAACCTGGTATATAAAGAGAATTTTATCCTACAGACAATAGTGAATCCTTGGACAGTCTTAAGAAGGGGAGTAATCTAATTCAAAGTTATGTTTTTGGAAAGATCTCTCCAGTACAAGTGTCTCTTTGAGGCATTTCCCAAGTATGATATAAAATGTCCCAAGTCCTCAGGCCCCCTATAGAAAGCACAGGGGTCTATTAAGGCCCTGGCCAAGGCCAGGACCAGAAGATAGGCAGCTCAGAGGTGACATGTGTGGTCCCATGGCCAAGGACCCAGTGGGATGAAGGACAGATCTCAGCAGATGCCTTCTGGACAGATGACATAGAAAGTCTCCTATTCCACCTATCTCCTTGGTCTTAGGTAGGTGCCAAGTCGTAGGTAAGTGGCTCAAGACTGAGACAAAATCCTCTCGGGTGGAAAGAAGAACAGAAAATCCCTAACATTGAGATCAAATATCTGCCACATGAATGGAATAGGAACTCACAACAGAAATTAATTTGAACTTTAGAAAAGTAAAAGAAAGGTATATTCTGCATGCCTCAGTTTGGAACTTAGAAACAAGGGGTCTTCAAAAAGTTTATGGAAGATTTGCATTATCATTCAATTCCATTTTTTCACGAAATTTTTGAAGTACCCTCATATGTACTCATTATAAAAGAAGGTAGGATTTTACTTGCATACTTGTTTTCTATGTGCACACATCTTTTTAAAAATGATATCAGGTGTGAGTGAGAAGGATGGTAAGAAAAAGCAAGTGGCTGAATCTTCTATTCAAGAATAAGACAAAAAATTAGTTCATTCCAAGGAATTTGGAGATGGAGTTGATCTTTATACCAGTGGTTCTCGACATGTTTGGGTCATGGACTTCTTTGAGGAGCTGATAAAAGAGACCTTCTGTTCCGAAAAACAATTTTGTACAAAATCCAGGGGCTTCGGAGCCCAATCCCCTTTGGAAGCCCATCGGTTGACGCCAGGATAAGTGCCTCGGCCTGCCACTCTCCCTGTCCTCATTTTCTTCCAGGGGATTTCAGTGAAAAAAATAAAACCCTCAGCCTATTTGAAATACAAAGAAAACTGCCACCCACAGTCTGTCACCCTGGCGCCCTCACCATCTGCAGCCTTTCAAATCCCTGGCCCATTCCTGTCCGCATGGAGCCGTCCTGCTGCAGGCCTCTTCCTGCAGGTCTGGCGCTTTCTGAGCTCTGCTCTGAGCACCCTTTTCGGGACTGCCTGACACCGACGCATGTCATAAATAGAAGGGGATGAGGTCCTGTGTGCTCACCACACTTCTGGCACGGAACACTTAGAGTTGCTGCCTGTCAGGAAATCCACTCTGAACACAAAAGTATCCTGGGCAAGAGATGCCCAACCAGAAAGGGTGCAGACGTGCGTGGCTGAAGGTGAAGCAGAAAGTGTATCCCCCGCCAGCTGGAAGCCATAGCACACTGTTCAGATGACTCAACTAAAGCAGGCATCAGACCAGCCACCAACACCACAGTGAGGGAGCCTGGTGGCACTGTGCAGAGAAACGATGGAGGCCAGCGACATGAGTCTGGTCACGGAAGACCCGCTCACTAATCACATATGCATTGGGCACTGCTGTGCGTCTGGCACTGGGCCAGGCACTCTGGAGTCCCAACACCTCCCTGTCTTCCAGGAGCACACGTTCTAGTCCAAGAGGATGGGACCAGGCAGTACCCACGTTGTGTGGGGAAGGGCTCCTCCTGGCTCCACCGGCCTACTGTGAGCCCTTCAGCAATTGCTTCACTCTCTGGAGCCTCATTTTCCTCACTTGTAACAAACCCGAAGGTGTTAGAGATCCGAAGGTTCTCTTCCAGGTCGTAAATATTCTCCAATTCCATGTGGCCTAGGTACAAAGCTTCTACAGGAAATTTTATTGCTATTTTTGAGCCACTAGATAGCAATTGCACTTAGTTGAGGAGGAATGCTACTACCTTAGCAGGATCACTAGTAAGAATAACTACACACACAAAAAATGGGTTGCTTAAGGCAGTAAGGAATTACATAAAGTTCAAAGAACAAAACTGAAAAGCAAAGCAGCTGATAGGGTCTGCTACCTGTATGATAAAATATGCTTAAACAGTTATCCATCCTACATACCTAACTGGTTCCCTGCTCATACAGAAGGCACTCGGGGAATCTTAGAGAATCTCATGGTTGTGGTTTGAGAGCAGGAGCAGGGTGCTCTGCACTCATGTCAGGAGACCTACTCCTCACCCAGCTCTTGCTCTAAGAGGCTGTTTGACTCTGGTGATTCACACATCCTTCCTCTTCTCAGTTTCTGCATCTTTCAAACAAGGAGGAGGTACTCAACCAGACTCTGTGAATTAGCCCTAGTTCTTCTACCATTCTAGATGCTCTGGAGCAGACTGCCAAGTGCCAGTTAATAAAGATTTAGCACCACATATGGATGAGAAATTTCAGTGTAGTCGGCCTCTAGGACAAGAGAAAGAAGCTCTATTGTGACATGCACATTTATAGCACAACATGCTGCCACCGTGATTTGAGGCAGCTTGAGGGAGTCTTTGCCCTTTGCCAAGTTAAACATGCCCTTATACCTGAAGTCTGCTTCTGTGCAAGGGAAAGTGGCAACAGGTCCAACTTGTCAGGCAGACCACACTGTCTCACTCCTTGGTCAGAACAAGTCCCTGAGGCAAACAGATTGAGCTCCTGCAGAAAGTCTTCCAGCTCCTTTCTAGGGCCACCACCATTTGTTTCTCCTTTGTTACTCCACACTGGTTTCACTTTCCCCACTTCTGTTTCCTGGGTGCATCAAACTTCACTCTGGTCAGGGGTGGAACCCATGGGTCTCAGGAACAGAAAATATCCCTCGCTAGAGCCCATTGTCACAGATGAGCTAGCACCTCAATGTAAAGCAATTTCTCAAAGTGTGGTCTGTCAACGATGTGTAACAGAATCAGTTATGCTAAAAATGCAAATTCTGGGTCCTACCTGGATCTCCTGAGGCAGGATCTCTATGGAAGCCTGGAATGTGCATTTTCATCTGCATGCTGATGAGACTGAAGTTTGAGCCCCACTGTCTCACAACAAGGCCCCTCATCACGGTCTCGGATATTTGAGTTACAGGCAATTTCATGGAATTCTTGGTACTGAAACTGGAATAAGGGGTAACAACATACAATCTGAGAAACCATATACAGCATTTGTTGAGACAGAAAAAAAGTCAAAGAGAGAGATTGGCAGTAGCCCACATGGCGCTTCTCTGAGTGTCAGTGCTCTTGTAGGATCCAGGCCTGTTCATCTTCTTTAAAGGTGAAGAAATGTACATTTTCCCTCCCAACTTCATCAGAATCAGGGGCAGCAACTCACCCTACTTAGCCATCTCACAAGAGACTGTTAAATAAACTACAATGTTATTTCATTAATTACAAGGAAAGACAAAACTGCTAAGCAAACTGGAATATTATGTCAGCATGCCAGGGAGTTTCTCTTTTTTTCTGAAAAGTCTACATAGGAAGGCAAATTACCATTAGCAGGTGGTTTGATGAGCACAGACTAGGAGAGTGGGAATTAGAGGATGTTAAAGTCATGAAATGTGGCAACCAGCAACAAAATCTCTACCAAAGGGAAGGAAATGAGAACACACCTGCCATTTAACTAAGCACTTCCTATGGACCACACACTGTCCCTACTTTTAATCTTGTAGGAATATATTTGACAAAGGGACAAGAATATTCTTGCTAGCTGGTTTGAACACCCTGTGTGTGAAAATCTTTGCTCTTTTGTTTGTTTGTTTCTTTTTCTATTTTTCTCTCTAGACATTAGTAGCCATTAAATAAGTGTCAAATCCATCTTTATTCTGTCCAGTTATGAGACAATTGAATAGGATTCTTGAGAAGCAGCCTGGTCCTACTGACTAATAAAATCTCTTAGGGTAATTTTCTCTGCAAATGGGATTCTAACCCAGTACCCATAATTCCATTTGCATTTTCACCTAATCTGCACACTTGCTACACACGTTTTAGCAAAATGAGGCATAACAAAATATTTTTCTGCTTACCTATGTTCAAATCATGCACAACTTAATTCCTAACATCTCTTCCGAAAGTACAACTGAAGTAGCCTTAGGAGGGGAGGAGGTGACCTGCGCTTCACTGACATGTGATGCACGCCCACCCTATATGTGCCTGGCTGGACTTCACGCTCAGCTTCCAATCTAGGTCACAGTGGTGCTCACGGCCTCCCTGACATTCCTCATCATCCCATGGGTCCACTTTGTTACCATTAGTCACTTGTCATGTGGGCTCTATTGATGTGATCTGTCCTCTTGAGCTTTATAGGTTACATTTTTCCTATAATCAACTTAAATTTAGGAGAAAGGACAAAGCCAAAGAAAGCAGAGGTATTGAAGGTCAGCTGGTGCTTACAGCAGCTGCTGGAACTGCTGAAATAGAAAACACTGGCTTCTTTCCCAAGAGCTTATATCTAAAATAGTAATAAACAACATCAATAATAATAATGTCATTGTACATATAAAATGGACAAAGCACTAGAGATATAATACTCTTAAGACCACATTTTCCTACTTCAATGAAAAGAGAATGTCATTATCTTATGGAAGAGAGCCAAAGCCACAGACAGTACAAAACAACAATTTACCAAACGTTTATATTTTCAGTTGTAATGCATTTTTAAAATTTACAGTACATTGTGGAATAGAGGTAAGTGTTTTTTAAAATGCATTTTAGTCTGAACATTCTCTGACCACACTATCCTGTCTTTCCAGACCTTTCCAGCCCTATTTTGACCATGCCTATTCTTTGATCTTCATGAGATCTTCAGCAACTTGTGTACTCTATTTTATCTTAGCCTTCCATTCTGTCAGTCCTTTTCTGCTCCACTTTCTTTCCTTTCCCACCCAGGTCCCATCATCTCCCACTTCAACTTCTCTCTGCCGAGGAAACCCAGCTTCCTCATTCCTTTTTCCCATTTCTACTGTCTTACAAATCCCAAACCCTGGATTAACCCGAACATATCTGTCTTCTCCAATCATGCTCAAGTCTCTTCAAATCTAAAAGATAATAAACAAGACTCTCGCCATCCTGCATGCCTCTTCCATCTATCACTATATTTTTTCCTCTTTGTATCCAGGCTTCCGGAGTGGTCCCTATTCAGCTTTGCCACTACTTTGCTGTCCATCCATCCTCCATCAAAAAAGATTTGGCTTCAGCCCCTTCAGATCCACAGAAATTGCTTGTCCTAAAGTTGTCACTGACTTCTTCATTGTCTATGCCAGTGAACAGTTGGTTCTTTCTCACTTGACTTCTCTGAGATATTTGGCATCATTGTCTGCTCTTCCTTCTTGGTGCACTCAGTAGAGTGCGGCGCTGGGAGCGCGGCGACGCTCCCGCCGCGGGTTCGGATCCTCTATAGGAATGACCGGTGCACTCACTGGCTGAGTGCCTGTCACGAAAACGACAAAAAAAAAAAAAAAAAAGAAACTCTCTTCTGTAACTTCCAGTAGGTGTGTAGGCTGAAGGTATGTTGATGACACCAAATCGTATCTGCAGCCCAACCCTCTCCTGAGAACTTCAAATCCTCATACTGAACTGCACACCAAATTATCCACCTGGATCCAAAGGCAACATATCCCCAATGGGTCTCATTTATTTCTCCCAAGAGCTCTTCCATCTGTATGCCCCAGTCACCAAGTCAGGAGACTTGGGAGTCATATTTAGCTTCTCCCCTCACCTCCAACCTTAAAACCAGTGATTGCCAAGTTCTTTCTACTCCAATTGACTTACCCAGTGAAAGAATCAACTGACTATTTTCCTGCTTCTCATCTCACCCCAGAGAAACCTTATGTGGAAACTGGAATTCTTTGGCTTTCTCATCTTGCTCTTCAGATATAATTTCCATTCACTAAAAGAAAACATTAGACTTGGGAGGAGTGAACTCAGCTGCAGTGAAGAGTGCCAAGTGTCAAACTGATTTCTTTTTTCAATATTTGTGTTGAACAAATGAGGTTTTGCAAACCATAATCATCTTGAATTATGCATCATTGAGCATAATTTAAGCAGAAAAACAAAAGAAACAAATGTGTAAATGTTCAGGGGAATGTTGGGCCATGAAACTCATCACAGTCAAGTCATTTGTAGGACCTTGTCAGGTTCTTCTAGTAAGAATGAGTCTCACCAGTTCCCTCTGATATGGAGGGACTTGGGGTTCTGAACCACAAAGTCCTGTCTTTGTACTCCAAGTGAGACATGAAGATAAACCAGAGGACAGGCGTGTACCTGCCACCCCATCATCAGTCCTCTGGCACACAAGGGTGGATGACCATCCCATCACTCAGCCCTACTCAGTGTCATCATGAGGCATTTTTCAAGACTCATCTGGAAGGTGTTTCAGAGAAAAAGGGCCTATAGGATTTCAATATTTATGAAACATTTCATGCTAATCAGACTCAAATTTTCTTATTTTATTTTTATCTTTTTTTAATTGACGTGTTGATAGTACATATTTAGGGATTGTACATATATACAGAGATATATTTCAATAAATGTATATAATGTGTGATGATCAAGTCAGGTATATTCATTATTGCAAAAGTTTATCATTTTTTGTGATGAAGAATTTGAGCTCTTCTCTTCTAGCCATTGAGAACATACAATAAATTATTGTTAATTATACCTGCCTAGCACTACTATACTCCACTAGAACTTATTTGTCCTATCTGTGATTTTGTATCCATTAACTCAATTTTTTTATATCAGAAAAATTTAAAGGGGAGCAAAAATGAACTAAATACCATCCAAGATTCCTTTCAGCACAAAAATTCTATGATTCCCTTAAATCACTGGTTTTTAATTTTGGGGGCAGTGGGGATGAGGGAGGTGTTGCAGACTCCTTTGAGAATCCAATGAGAGATATGGATTTTTTTTTCTGGAAAATGCTTAAACACACACACACACACACACACACACACACACACACACACACACACACACACACCCTTTATGTATAATTTCAGGGGTTTCATGCATCCCAGTTTAAGACATCCTGTCTATATCTGGGCACTGATTAGACATGAATTTGAATATGACTGAAACATTGTTTTGGTAATCATTTAAATATAAGAATCCCACTCAGAACCCTCTAAAAGCACCCAGCTTCTCAAACCTGATCTTTTTCCATTTCCCTGGGGTTCTTGCCATGGACTTCCCTGGGGGGCCTATCTCTCAGCTCATCAGAGAACATTGTTCCTTGGTTAAGCCAGTGTTTCTCGTACAAAATCCTTTGGGGGAGCTTGGACCCTATCCTATCTCCATGCCACTGCTGCAGGGCTGGATGTGCCAGGAAGAATAGGCCAAATTACAGCTGTCCCCAGTGGGCTTTCCTCTACAGCTGGGCCCTGAGGGATTATCAAAAAGATGCCTGATTTAGATGCCAGGTTGGAAGTGGGATAGAGTGGGGTATGCTGAAGCTGCTCCTTTCCTGAAGAGACAAGAAAAAACTGGCCTGGCCTGCCCAGAGCTTTGAGTCAGGGGTGAGTGCCTGGGGAGAGAGGAGAATCAGTACCATTAAAAGTTTTTGAGGGCTTTGGAGGTGCTGGCTGTTGGCTTGAGCAGGATACACGCAGCTAGAGCTTGTATGAAGAGGTTAAGGCTGGAGTTAAACATTTGTCACACTTAAGTGTTCTCAATGTCCAGACCACTCCATATCTTGGAACATGTGGGAGAGGGTCTGGGGCATTATCCTTGTGGTTTTAGCACCACCATTTCCAAAAGGGCTTCAACCTCTCTGTTACTAAGAACCACTCCAGTCTCCCCAGGTCCTTTACTTTCTGGAAAGTCTCCTCTATACGATTCCCTAATGGCCCTTTACTTTCTGCTTGTATTTTCCTACAATTTGAGGGCTTTTTTAAGAATTTCAACAAAGAGTTAGAATTTCTTTTGATTCTCTTCGAATCCCAAGCCATGAGAAAATATTTTGCATGTCATACAACTAGATAAACATAAGTTTCAATTTCTCCAACTGATGGAAAATTCCCATTTTGTTTCACATTATTTCTGCAGAATCATAGAAAACAAATGTTGGCAGAATTCCACAGGGAAAAATAAGACTTTCAGCAGTTTCACCTAATTCCATTACATCATCACTTCCCAAACTCACCAGTTGTCATACCATATTGCAAAATGTCACCAGCAATTTTCCTATTTCATATATTATGGAGAAAAGAGAATTTTGTTGCATGCCTGAAGAGAAAGCAGAAGAGGAACTTGTACAAGAGAAGTGTCACATAACAGTCATATGTGCACTTGACTTCTACAAATTCTGATATGTGTAGAGAAAAAAATATGACAAAGTGTTTTAGTTCATAACATTAATTTTCTCAAAAGAACAAAACTGTCAATTATATTTGCATGAAGTTACCATAATGTGTTGGGTATGTTATGTAGAATACAATACCCATGAAATAGACACTTCCTATGGACCCAAGAATAGAGCCTTTACATTCACAGTTCTGTTGGCCTGGAACTCCCTACCATGTGCACATGCACACACACATGCGTACACACACACACACACACACACACACACCTTCACTGGTTCACTGCTTCACAAGGCATTTTTCATTTTTTTAAAAGATTGGACAAGTGATTATAAATCTAATGTGGGTAGAGAAGAGGCTTGACAACTGAGACATGGTGGCAACCTGTTCATGAAGAAGGAAGGGACGGAGGGTGACAAATGAGCAAGCCTAAGGTTTCAGCAGAAAGTATGTCATTCTTCTCCTGTCCCAATCCCCAGGGCACTACAAAAGTGGAAGCAGCCCCAGCCCAAGCCTAAAGGCAGAATAATCTATGATTTATATATGCAAGCAGTAAAGCCATGGTGGTTAAAAGCACTGGAGGCAGAATGCCTGGATTTGACTTCCAGCTCCAATGGTTACTACCTGTGCCACCTCAGGTAAATGTTTACTCTCCTTTTGCCTCAATTTCCTCATTGGTAAAGAAGAAGATAATAATAATAGTAATAATAAAACAACAATAATAATATCTGGGGAACAAATAGGACAAATGAGAAGTAAATGAGTTGTTATACTGGCAGCACCTGTGCCTAGCACAGAGTAGGCACTAAATAACTTGCTGTTATTGCCTCCTATGTTGAAACCATTTTATTGGGACAGGATAATTTTTCGAATTATAATCACTGTCTTTTAGCAACCCTACAAGTACACTTCATTCTCATCTGTCACTCTTTCCCCTTTCACTCACTGGGTCACCATTGTCAAGAGGAAAGGTTGACATGGCCATGATCCTTGGGAAGAACACTTGCAGAATCAGCTTTCTCCCCCTGAAGCCTGAAAAGAAATTTTAAAAGTCTCTCTGGCTCGGTTTCAAGATGGCGGTGGCTATGGCGGTTGGCGTGGAGTAGCTGAGGTGGAAAAGTCGGCCACTGGGCCTCAGGCAGCCGGGAAACTTGTGGACCTTCCTCTGGCCATCTCTTAAGGGAGGACTGCTGCTGCTGGCCGGTTGTGGGGGTTGACCGCCACTTTGCCCTCGGCAGGAGAGGCTGCCTCATTTACAGGCAACAGCTTTGAAGTGTGGAGCAGGAAAAGAACTGTTTCTTAGCTGCAAAAGCGAGTCTCGAAACAGGGAACACGGCGCCAGGGCTGCTGTGGATGCAGACGGGATCCTGGAGGCCGGGGCCGCGCTGAAGGAGGCCAGCTGCCCTATTCAGGATTCGAGGTTTCAGGCCAGCATTAAAGAAGATTCCTGGGAGCGCCTGAGCTGTGCCGCGACTGAAAAGCCCGAGGAGGCAGCGGCCGAGAACGGGGAAGGCGGCAAAGCAGAGGCAGAGAGTGAGCACCCGACCTGGCACAACCCTGTGACTGACCCCTGGACGAGCCCTGTTTGGAGGGCTGACACCCTCCCGGCTCCCGCCTGCATCACCAGACCACTCACCGCCCCGGGGCTGCCTCCATTTTCCCACGTCCTGGCAGCTCCGCCCGGCTCGACCGTCACTGAGCCTCCCCACTTGCTTGCCCTGGCGCGGGGCTTTCCAGAGCCTGAGGGCCGGCCTCCCCGCCCACTCCCTCCGTGGTTCTCTGGCAGGTTGGTGGCGTGGGGCTTCCCCGGCCAGTGTCGGGAGGGCAAGGAAGTATGGGCGGGCCGACTGTCACTCCACCACACCCTGGACTCCGGCCCCCGGTAAACTTCCTGTTACTGGGAGGCAGATACCATCTCTGCGGCCACCAGTTCGGAAAAAAGCCTAACGAATTTCTGGTTGGGAATAGTGTGGTAGGAGAGTTCCCAGGTCCGCTTGAACCTGCCGGAGAGCAGGCTGCAGGCGGGCACTAGACTCGGTTTATACCGGGGGGATACAAAGGTGAACAAGTCCCGAGAAAGATCTACACAGTGCTACAAAGGCACCCAGAGCGACTGGTCGTCTGTGCCTAGCAGAAACCTGCTAGACTTCCTGGGCGAGGCGGTGCCGAGAAGGGTCTTGAAGGCCCAGCTGATAGACGAAGGCTACAGAAGACACGCCCCAGCCCAGCACAGTGCGCACAGAGTGGGGAGACGTGCAGCCAGGGAAGCGGAGACTTGACAGAAACCACACACCCTGTGGGGTCGCCACTGCACGATCCAACAACCTGGGCCAGAGCACACGGGACAGGGAGAAGTCCTGCACAGGAAGTGAAAGCTCAACAGCGATCACACACCCTGTGGTACATGATCCACCAGCCCAGCAGAGTCCAAGCTGACCAGAAAGGTGGCTCCCCGGAGAAGCCCAAGACCCAAGGCAACCACACACACAAGGCACTAGAGGCCAACTGAGCAGCCACGGAGGTAGCCATACGAAATTGGCAACCACAGCAACATCCTAGTTAGTCATTAGTCTCAAACCGGTGGACTGTGAAACCCCCTGCCACAATGAATAAACATCAAAAAAAAGATACCAGAAATACAAAAAATCAAGAAAGTACACCACCAAAAGTTAATAAATCTCAAACTCTAGATCCTATAGAACAAGAAGCCCTTGAAATGACTGACAAGGAATTTCGAGTGATAATTCTAAGGAAACTGAATGAGATACAAGAAAACACAGCTAGACATCATGGTGAAATGAGGAAAAGCATACAGGATCTGAAAGAGGAAATGTACAAAGAAATCAATGTCCTGAAAAAAAATGTAGCATAACTTGCTGTACTGAAGAAGTTATTCAGCGAAATAGAAAACACAATGGAGAGTTTAACCAGCAGGCTTGTCGAAGTTGAAGAGAGAACCTCTGAACTTGAAGATGGGCTGTTTGAAATAACACAAGCAGACAAAAAGAAAGAAAAAAGAATCAACAACATTGAAGAAAATCTGAGAGAGATATCAAACAACCTTAAGCGCTCAAATATCCGAGTGATGGGTATTCCAGAAGAGGAGGAAAATGGAGATTCCATTGAAAACATATTCAACAAAATAGTGGCAGAAAACTTCCCAGGTATAGGAAAAGTCACAGATCTTCAGATCCAAGAAGCTCAACGATCTCCAAACATATTCAACCCAAAAAGGCCTTCTCCAAGACATGTCATAGTCAAATTGGCAAAACTCAGAGACAAAGAGAGAATCTTAAAAGCTACAAGAGAGAAGCGTCAAATCACCTATTAGGGAGCCCCAATCAGGCTAACATCAGACTTTTCATCACAAACCCTAAAAGCTAGAAAGGAATGGGATGATATTTTCAAAATACTAAAAGACAAAGATTGCCAGCCAAGAATACTCTACCCTGCAAGGCTATCCTTCCGAAATGAAGGGCAAATAGTATATTTCTCAGACAAACAAAAACTGTGGGAGTTCACTACCACACGACCACCCTTACAAGAAATCCTCAAGGGAGTACTGGGTTTGGTTCCTGAAAAATAACTACCACTGACATAAAAACCCAAGAAAAATCAATACCCACTAGTATAATAAAAATGGCATTCATGAAGAGAAAACAAACAAACAAAAACGCTACCTACAACCTAAGGAACCAACAAACACAGAAAACAAACAGTAAATCAGAAAGCAAGGAACAAAAGACATCTAAGACAATCAAACAACCAATAAAATGCTAGGAATAAATCAACACCTTTCAATAACAACTCTTAATGTAAAAGGCTTAAATTCCCCAATCAAAAGACACAGACTGGCTGACTGGATTAAAAAGGAGGACCCAACTATATGCTGCCTACAAGAGACCCACCTCACCCATAAAGATTCACACAGACTAAGAGTGAAAGGATGGAAAAAGATTTACCATGCAAACAGAAAAGAAAAACGAGCTGGAGTAGCTATTCTTATATCTGACAAAATAGACTTTAAACTAAAAACCATAAAAGAGACAATGAGGGACACTACTTAATGATAAAAGGACTGATCCATCAAGAAGAGATAACAATCATAAATATGTACGCACCCAATGTTGGAGCAGCCAGATATATAAAACAAACTCTATTAGACCTAAAGAAGGAAATAGACCCTAATAGCATAATAGCAGGGGACCTGAACACCCCACTGTCAATATTAGACAGATCATCTAGGCAAAGAATCAGTAGAGAAACACAAGATCTAAACAAGACTCTAGACCAATTGGAATTGGCAGATATCTACAGAACATTCCACCCAACAACCTCAGAATATTCATTCTTCTCATCAGCACATGGATCATTCTCCAGGATAGATCACATATTAGGTCACAAATCAAGTCTCAATAAATTCAAAAAAATTGGAATTATGCCATGTATCTTCTCAGACCACAATGGATTAAAACTAGAAATTAATAACAAACGAAACTCTGGAAACTATACAAACACATGGAAATTAAACAGCATTCTACTTAATGACATATGGGTCCAAGAAGAAATCAAGCAGGAAATCAAAAAATTTATTGAAACTAATAAAAACAATGATACATCATACCAAAACCTGTGGGATACTGCAAAAGCAGTATTGAGGGGGAAATTTATTGCATTAAACGCTCACTTCAGAAGAATGGAAAGATGGCAAGTGAACAATCTAACACTTCAACTTAAAGAACTAGAAAAATAAGAACAATCCAAACCTAAAGTTAGCAGACGGAAAGAAATCATTAAGATCAGAGCAGAACTGAATGAAATTGAAAACCAAAAAACAATTCAAAAGATCAATGAATCAAAAAGTTGGTTTTTTGAAAAGATAAATAAAATTGACAAACCATTAGCATGGCTAACAAAAAAAAGAAGAGAGAAGACTCAAATAACAAAAATTAGAAATGAAAAAGGTGATATTACAGCTGATTCATCTGAAATACAAGGAATCATTCGAGACTACTATAAACAACTATACACCAACAAATTTGAAAATCTGGAGGAAATGGATAAATTTCTGGACACACACAAGCTCCCAAAACTGAACCACGAAGACGTAGAAAATCTGAACAGACCAATAACAATAAAGGAGATTGAAGCTGTTATCAGAAGGCTCCCAACAAAGAAAAGCCCAGGACCAGATGGATTCACAGCAGAATTTTACCAAACATTCAAACAGGAATTGACACCGATGCTTTAGAAACTATTCCAAAAGATTGAAATGGATGCAAATCTCCCAAACTCATTCTATGAAGCAAACATCATCCTGATACCAAACCAGGTAAAGATATAACCAAAAAAGAAAACTACAGGCCAATATCCTTGATGAATATAGATGCAAAAATCCTCACTAAAATACTAGCAAACAGAATACAGCAACACATACGAAAAATTATTCATCACGATCAAGTGGGATTCATCCCAGGGATGCAAGGTTGGTTCAACATATGCAAATCAATAAATGTGATACACCATATTCATAAAGTCAAACACAAGGACCATATGATCATCTCTATAGATGCTGAAAAAGCATTTGATAAAATTCAGCACTCATTCATGACAAAGACCCTCTATAAGTTAGGTATAGAGGGAAAGTATCTCAACATAATTAAAGCCATATATGACAAACCCACTGCCAATATCACCCTGAATGGGGAAAAGCTGAAAGCTTATCCTTTAAGAACAGGAACTAGACAAGGATGCCCACTCTCACCACTCCTATTCAACATAGTGCTGGAAGTACTAGCCAGAGCAATCAGAGAAGAGAAGGAAATAAAGGGCATCCAGATTGGAAAAGATGAAGTCAAACTGTCCCTGATTGCAGATGACATGATCCTATATATCGAACAGCCTAAAACCTCTACAAAAAAACTGCTGGAATTCATAAATGATTTCAGCACAGTAGCAGGATACAAAATCAACACACAAAAATCAGTAGCATTTCTTTTCTCCAATAGTGAACATGCAGAACGAGAAATCAAGAAAGCCTGCCCATTTACAATAGCCACCAAAAAAATAAAATACTTACGAATTGAGTTAACCAAGGAGGTGAAAAATCTCTATAATGAGAACTACAAACCACTGCTGAGAGAAATTAGAGAGGATACAAGAAGATGGAAAGATATCCCATGCTCTTGGATTGGAAGAATCAACATAGTGAAAATGTCCATACTACTGAAAGTGATATACAAATTCAATGCAATCCCCATCAAAATTCCAAAGACTTCTTTCTTAGAAATGGAAAAAACTATCCAGTCATTTATATGGAACAATAAAAGACCACGCATAGCCAAAGCAATGCTGAGCAAAAAAAATAAAGCTGGAGGCATAACACTACCTGACATTAAGCTATACTACAAAGCTATAATAACCAAAACAGTATGGTACTGGCATAAAAACAGACACACTGACCAATGGAATAGAATAGAGAATCCAGAAATCAACCCACACACTTACTGCCTTCTGATCTTTGACAAAGGCACCACGCATATTCACTGGGGAAGGGACTGCCTCTTCAGCAAATGGTGCTGGGATAACTGGATATCCATATGCAGGAGAATGAAACTAGATCCATACCTCTCGCCGTATACTAAAATCAACTCAAAATGGATTAAAGATTTAAATATACACCCTGAAACAATAAAACTTCTTAAAGAAAACATAGGAGAAACACTTCAGGAAATAGGACTGGACACAGACTTCATGAATACGACCCCTAAAGCACGGGCAACCAAAGGGAAAATAAACAAATGGGATTATATCAAACTAAAAAGCTTCTGCACAGCAAAAGAAACAATTAACAGAGTTAAAAGACAACCAACAGAGTGGGAGAAAATATTTGCAAAATATACATCTGACTAAGGATTAATATTCAGAATATATAAGGAACTCAAACAACTTTACAAGAAGAAAACAAGCAACCCAATAAAAAAATGGGCAAAAGAGCTAAGTAGGCATTTCTCTAAGGAAGATATACAAATGGCCAACAGACATATGAAAAAATGCTCAACATCACTCAGCATCCGGGAAATGCAAATCAAAACCACACTGAGATACCATCTCACCCCAGTTAGGATGGCTAAAATCCAAAAGACTCTGAATGATAAATGCTGGCGAGGTTGTGGAGAAAAAGGAACTCTCATACATTGTTGGTGGGACTGCAAAATGGTGCAGCCTCTATGGAAAATGGTACGGAGGTTCCTCAAACAATTGCAGATAGATCTACCATACGACCCAGCTATCCCACTGTTGGGAATATACCCAGAGGAATGGAAATCATCAAGTCGAAGGTATACCTGTTCCCCAATGTTCATCGCAGCACTCTTTACAATAGCCAAGAGTTGGAACCAGCCCAAATGTCCATCATCGGATGAGTGGATACGGAAAATGTGGTACATCTACACAATGGAATACTACTCAGCTATAAAAATGAATGAAATACTGCCATTTGCAACAACATGGATGGACCCTGAGAGAATTGTATTAAGTGAAACAAGTCAGGCACAGAAAGAGAAATACCACATGTTCTCACTTATTGGTGGGAGCTAAAAATTAATATATAAAATCACACACACACACAAAACCGGGGGGGGGGGTGGAAGAAGATATAACAACCACAATTACTTGAAGTTGATACGACAAGCAAACAGAAAGGACATTGTTGGGGGGGGGGAGAAGGGAGGGAGCTTTTGGTGATGGGGAGCAATAATCAGCCACAATGTATATCGACAAAATAAAATTAAAAAAAAAAAAAAAGTCTCTTGGAATGAAGAGCTAGAAGGGAAGCAAGAGAGAAGAGGCCACTGATGGTATCTGAGGGAGTCCTTAGGATCTGACATGATCCCACTCCCCTAAGACTTGCTTTGTATGAAGAAACAACAGAACCCCCAAACAAGACCATTAATTACTAGAGGTGGGAAAGCAGGAGGAAGGTTAGCGAGTAATTGGGTAAGGGACACAAAGAGTTATTACAATTTGTAATGATGAACATGCTAATAATATTGATTTGATCATCACATACTGTACACAGATATTGATAGTCAACTCTGTACCCCATCAGTATGTATAATTTAAAATAAATATTTTTTTTAGAAAAAAATAACCCCCAAGCAAGAGTGGGGACCAGAGAGGAGACAAGATCTCTGCCCTGCATCCCAGCAGGACTTCAGCAGCATCGCCCTCACAGGACATGCTGCCCCATCACAGCAGGGCAGCAGCAATTGGGCAGAGATGGCTTCAGACAGTGTTGAAGCAGGGAAGACCTGAAATACCCACACTGGGTTCCCACTAGTTAGAAAGGAGTGGGGAGGAACAAACCTTCTCTGTGCCCCAGAGGAGTGTGGAGAATTTCACTGGGGAAAAGAGAAAGTCAACCTAAAGGGATATTATAGTCTTGATGCAGGGAAAACACAGCAGAAGTGGTGAGGTTACATGGCTAGAGGCCAGCTAGGACTTGGTGCTTGGTAGATGCCGGTGTGGTAGGACAGCAGTGCCTGAGCACAGGGAGGAGTTGTGCACATCTCAGTGAATACCAGAATGACAAGGTGCAAATGACCAGGGGCCTGATCTTCTTGCCACTGATGTTATGATACCACAGAAGACCCTAGATCTCAGAGGCCAACTCTGGGGTCAGGAGTGGGGTCAGGGAGATTGAAAATCTTGAATTAATTCAAGTATAAGCCTGAAATAAATGGCTTTACCTGAAATTAACTGAGATTGCATTTTCTACCAGGAAGCAAAATGGAGCTTGAAACAGAATAACTTGAGTGGTAGAAAAACAAAGAGCATGAGGTCTGAAAGTGAATACTTGCTCAGTTATCAGACAGTGGAAATAGCCAAAACTCTTGTTCAAGGGTCCCCTGTAAACTGCATGACCAGTGCCCCACAGTCCAAGATGACATTGGGAATTCTGCTTAGGCAGTCTTGGATATTGCCACTTTCTTTCTGAAGAAAGAAATCCCCTGATGGATAGCCTGCTTAAAATGATAGGAAAAGAAGAAACAAGGAAGACACAGGGTAGGTAACTGAGGAAGTAGGTGCTATTTATATGAATGAGTATGAAGGACTCACTGCAGCTAGGAAAAAGGCAGTACAGCATGCTAGATAGAGCTCTGAATTTAGGTCAGCGGTCCTAGGTTCAAATCCTAATCCCATCTCTTACTTAGCTCTCTAATCATGGGCAAGCTCTTTAGTTTATCAGAACCTCAGCCTCCTCATTTATAAGTCGTCCCTCTGGGTTAGGATTAAATGAGAACAGGTATGGAAAGTACCCTTGTATAGCCAGACGTGACAGATGCTCAGTGAGTATCTGATGAAGAACAAAGCCTGCCTCTAGGTTCTTTACTTCCAAACCTGGACTGGCTTCTTCTCCCAGCCCAAGGGTCCTGCTTACCACTGTACTTCCACGTATGGTACTTGCCCTGCATGGGTGGATGACCCAGAACCATGATGCTGCCCTATACTAATCCAAGTGTTACTTGCACTTTGGATTCTCATAGCCCTGCTTACTGGCTAAATAGTTCTAAGCCCCCACCCCTAAAACTGCAATAAACACAGACACACACATACACCCCTCCGTTACTAGCTGTGCCTGTGAGGTGCCAGCTCATCTTGAGGCTATCCTGGCCCTATGTGGCTGGAGCAGCTGTAGATGCCCTGTCCTAGAGACATCATGGAGTTTTACCTTATATCTGAGGAGGGAGAGACTACCTCAAATAAACAAACGTTTTTGGCTTTATAATTAAGCCACAGGGAAATTGTGCAGCAATATTCTACTGTCCAATGTAAATGGTGCTCAGGCCAGAGGGCTGAAGGAGGCTCCTCGTGAAGGAAGCAGAGATGCTGAACTCCACCCTCAGAATAAAAAGAACTCTGGAAAGGAAGCAGCACTTTAAAGGGGGTGGCTCTTTAACCCCCTGCCCCCCAGGGCTAGTGGAAAGGAGAAGGCGGAGCACTGGGAAAGAGCCAGAGATTGAGAGGGGCCCTAGGGGCTTTGCCCGGGGGAGGCCTGCATGCCTCCCTGACAGCTTGATATATTTCAGTGATGAAAACTGCTGACCATATTCTTTCTGTTGAAATTAGCACATTTTGTTGGCTTCCTTGTTGTAGGCGTTGAGTTATTCTTTCCCAGTTCTCCATCTGTATTCACTTTTCTCTCTTTAACACACTTATATCCACATTCTTAGTAATGAAGTCAAAATGCTCTGTTGTCAAGGTTTCTAGAACACAAATAAGCTGTTAAAGCAGCTGGGATTACACCAGGAGGGAGGGATAAATTCAAACTGCACTCTGTGAAACCTGGAAAACTCCATTAGCTTTTCCAGTTTCTCTCCAGCCTCCACATCCCCAAGGACCTCCTTGTCCCTAAAGAAACCCATTAGTGTGCACAGGCTAATGAGACCCTTCAGTCACCGGAACAGGAGAGACTCGACAGGGCGTCCATTTCTGCACACTTGGCAATAGGCTGCTGGAAACACCTGGTCCTCTTACCGCCCTCACCCCCCTCCCCAGGCTCCAGTCAAGGTGGCGCTGCCTCCTCAACCTCAGCTGCCTGAGGACTTCTGCAGGAAGAGACATCCCTGAGGTCAGAAGACTTCTCTTTGGTGGATCCTAAGGCACCAGGCTGGGACTCCTGCCTCATCTGCAAGACACTGCACCATAGTTTCATCCTTGAACAATGGCTTTTGGGAAGGCTGTCTTACAGTGAAAAGCAGTTTTTTTATGAAAGCCAAGGTGGAGACACTAATAGGGACCAGCTGTTTGGTTATGAAATAAGTCCAGAATTGGGAGGGGACATGATGGCTGGCATGTCACCCCCATTTAAACATGGGTTAACCACCACAGACTGAACACACATTCCGTTGCTTTCTCTGACAGAAACCTCTTGATGGCTGAGGTAGCCCAGCCCTATACAGAGAGAAGCTGTGCAGCAGCTCTCAGAGAGCCACATGGCCCTGTCTCAGTAGTTTCTACTTCCACAGAACACACACCAGGTTATCTGCCTACCTTGAGGCCTAGTCAATACTTTGCATGTCTCAGGAGTCAACACATCCACCCACATAGTTTAAATATTGACAATGTGACATTGGACAAGTCACTTAATCTCTCTGAATCACAGTGAAATCAGAACAATATTTCCTCTCTTGTTGGGCTGTTGTCAATATCAGAGTTAATAAATGGTGTCTGGTAGTAATTGTAGCAATAGTAGGAGACTACTGTGTATTTAGAATAATGAGTTTTCATTCCAGTCATGCATTTGGCTAATCTGGTTCAGTAGCTTTCAGATGTTTTATAAAAGCAGCAGAATCCTCTTTCATTCCCAATGAAATCAGACATGGAATTCCAAGTTTCATAAAGCAAATGGGAGGGCACTGCTCTGGGGGAAGCAGTCACAGATATCCAGTTATCTGCCCTCCCGCACCTGGCTTCCCTCCAGCTTTCCGTGGGGGTTCCTAAAGTTCCTGCATGAAATTGCAGGAGGACTCACAGCAGCTTAAAATGCATAGGCTTATTTCACAATTGCCAATTCATCTGCCAGTATAAGTGATTTGAAAGTCAAGAGTCTGAATTCAGGGGCTGGCATAACATGACAGCCTGACTCTGGTCACCCTTGTCATATGGAGTTGTCCATGCTCAGGTTGAGGCCTTCCCTTGACTCGCCTGAATAAGCTTAATGCCCCACCTCAAGCCTTTTCTGCCCCCAACCCAGCTTACTCAAGGCTGCCTGAAATTCCTGTCTCAAACCAGACTCGATCTTACTGACCTCTCAACCTGACAATCACAACTCGTAAATTGGCCTTAACCTTGTGTTTAAATGTCATCTCTCTATACATCAGGTTTTTTTGCATTTATCTGTTGCCTTTTGTATCTACCTAATTGGATCCTCAAAGTGACAAAACACAGCAGATTTATGGAACAAGATGTTAAATGGAAATTTCAGCCAAGGTCCAAAGATAATGGGATTACGTTCCCAACGAGTCGTCAAAGCTGGCATGGAATTGTCTGTTATAGTAGCTCATGAGGCACAGTTTATAGACCCCTCTTCCACAATCAAGGTAATGAGTGTGGTCACTGAAGGATTTCTGAGGAGGCTTTCTTTGGAGAGAGCTGTAGTTTGAGCCGCACTTTCCAAAGAGAGGGGTAGGGGACCCACCTCCTAACTCCTAGTGATACAGGCTTCAAGAAACATAGAAGAGGATTTTTAAGAAAGCTATTGATGTGTTAGATTCTCCCCATCACACCCACATTAAAGGGATGGGGTCAGAGGTGGAGCTTTCCTGAATCTCAATTCAAGAAAAGTTGGTTTTTAGGAGACAAATAATATGCCCCAGCTGTCTGACCAACCCAGCGATCCTGTGTGTCACTCCTGCCCAAAGGCAGGTGGCTGGTGGCTTCAACAGCAGAGTGAGGAAGACAAAAGACCCTCCCAGCCTGTGGGGCAAGCGTGATGTAAGCGTCTCTCACAGACCAGCTGTGGGCTTCCCACGGCAGAGAGGTGACACTGGATTGTCTTAGGCTGTTCCCACAAGACCACCTAAAGGGCGAGCAGAGAAGCTGAAAGTGTGTCTGGATTTCCCAGACCTGAGGAAGAAGAGCCATCTGGAACAGAGATGGATTTACCTCTGATAAGGGAATGCAGTGAGTAATCACCACCACGGATACAGGGCTCCTCCAAGGGAAAAGCCCCTACCCCTTGTGGTCAGTTTTCAACATCTACCAAGCCAACAGGGTGCCAGTGCCCAAGCGGCAAGGCAGCCCCTCACCCTTCTCCCGGGATTCCAGCCTTGAAGCCCACCTGTCAAGTGGGGAAGATGAGAAGGATTCGAATGGAAAAGAAAGAAGAAAATGAACACAGTCCTTCCTGCCTGCAGCATGCCCAAGCTGGAAGAGGAGAGAAATCCCATCTTTAACTTGAGTTCATGGTACTGGGCATTTCAATGACCTGACTGAGCTTATTATACCACCCAATAGTAACCAGAAAACTGAGGGAACTGCCTGAGCTTTCAGCTGCTCAGTCCACGGTCTGGAATAAAGGGACTGTGGGAGATAAAAACAAAGTTACTTTATAATTATATGATTATATGTGCTTGTTCAGCATTAAGAGTTAACATGTATTAATTTCACCATTATGATTTATAGGTATCAGTCAGAGCTCTTCATGTGGCTTAAGTAACTAAAGGAAATTTACTCGCTCATGTAACTGGGAAGACCAGATTTGAAGCTGGTCCCTGGAACACAGATGAAGCCATCAGCTCTCACACTTTCTCATCTACTTCTGTTAGTTTATTGTGCTCATTTTCTTCCAATGTAAAGTGGCTTTATTTGTGTAGAGGGTGCAGCCACAGGCAAGCAGCTATAGGCTTGCAGAATCTCAGCTTAGATCCAGAAGAAAGAGAGAGCTTCTCACTTTCAGCATCTATAAACAAAATCCCAGAGAGTGCCTGATTGGCCTGGCTTGAGTCACATGCCCACCTGATTGATGTCCAGATGGGCAGGGTACTTGATTGACAGGCTCACCAGAGCAACGTTGCTGGAAGAGGTGTCTTTCTCCAAAAGAAGTAGGCTGAGACTATCTAAAGAATGGGGCAGGTATGCTGGGCAGACCAAAACAACGAACACCATAGTTATCTGCATTTTGTAGCATAAGAAACTAAAGCTCAAAGGTGTCAACTGAATACTCACCCTGTGCAGTAGAAAATAATGATGATTGCAGCAATTAATATTTCATCACTGGGAACCACTGCTTAAGCTCTTCCCTCAGTCAGAGATGTGTTCCCCTCTACTGAAGATCTGCCTGTTAAAGTTCTGCTCATTTTTCAAAGCTTACCTTAAATATCATCTCCTTCATGAATCTTCTTATAATTCCCCAAAATAAAAACAAACCAATCCATTTACTGCAGTCTTATTGATATTGTACAGTCCTCAGCCTTGGCTCTGCAGCAGAAAGAGCTGGGCAGCTGGTTCAAATGCTACCCCTCCAGCAAATCTTCCCTGGTCTCCGAAGCACTCTGCTCCTATAGTAATTAGAACCTTTTGAAGCCCTAACTTTCATGTCGATTGCTTTGGCAATAAGCATTCAGGTGATTGCTTTTATGAAAGCCCATGGCTTTGCATTTGGCACACCAGGAAATTCTGTTTTATTCAATAAGGTAGCAACTCCCTTTTCACTTTGTGGTAGTTTTAAAATACATTCACAAATTTCTGAAAGTCCCCTCCCTTTGAGTGTGGATGGGAACTAGTGATTTGCTTCTAATGAATGGACAGAAGGTTCTGTGGTGGTGTGCAGCTTCAGAGGCAAGGTGATAAATGATGCTGCAGCTTCCTCTCACTCCCTCCTGAATCGCTTGCTGAGGGTGAAGGGACTCACAACTACCAGGTTGTAAGAACACTCAGACAGCCTGTGGAGAGCCCATGTGGTGAGGACCTGAGGCCTCCTGCCAACCGCCATCTGAGTATCTCAGAAGCAGACCCTCCAGCCCCAGTCAAGCCTTCAGATGATAGCAGCCCTGCTGACAGCCTAACTGTGACCACTGGAGACACCCTGTGCCAGAACCTCCCAGTTAAGCTGCTCCTTAATTCTTGGCCCACAGAAACTGAGATAACAAATGTTTGTTGTTTTATACCACTAAATTTGGGGATGATTTGTTACACAGCAATAGGTAACTAATGCACACTTCTACACATAGACCTGGTAACTATTATTTACACTGGGTGTCTTAGCCTGGGTTCCTCAGGGTGTTTCCTGAAAAAAGAAAAGCTAATGAGCTAATAGTTAAGTATGGAGTCTATTCCAGGGAAGCAGAAGGGAGGAAAAGGGGACGAAGGAAGACCAAATCCCAGAGTGCATCACTGAGCTGATTCTGCTTGGTCTCAACTACAACTGATTGTTGTATCTTGGAGGACTGATTCTGAAAGACTGTGAGTTTAATTGCATCTCAGATCAGTTTGTCCTGGGAAAGGAAATGAAAAGAATCTACTCAGCAACTCCTCTCCCTTTAGTTAAAGTTCCTCCACAGGACATTAACTCTCCACATTTCCCAGTATATTTGCATGGTCACCAACAGGTCCCCAGCGTCACATGCTTCAGAATGAACAAGGGAACCCCAGGGTGTCACACCACTTTGCTAGGCATGAGGAACTGCCACCTGTGATCAGTTGTAATACTCACAAAACTGGCCTCCAAATACCAGCTAGAGCAGAGCAAATAGGCAAATGGGGTGGGAGGCTTTGCAGTGGCACAGAAATGATGCCTAATGGACAGAGTGTGGGTTCTGCAACTTGTCCACCTCAAGTATCCTCAAAACTCAGATTTGGAAAAGGGTGAGGTCATCAGTAAAAACAGCCCCAAAAATATCTGATCAGCCCAACTCCAATCAAAGGGACCTGGACGTAACCTCAGAGACTGCAGCCAGGAAGCTCAGACACCTAAGTAAGCAAATTAAATCCTCTCTGAAGAAGCAGATGTTAATAGAGATGGAGGATCTGAGTGGCAAGAAAAAATGGGCAGTGGCTTCCCAGCACGGTCCAGAGGAGAGGGTACCCTGGCTCATGGACATGCACATGGGCTGGTAAAGGAGGCAAACCCCAAAATGAAGATGACTAGTTCTGCCTCACAGAACTTGGTGACACCAGCCATTAAAATCATACAGCTGAGGCCTCTTGTTCTAGTTTTGGCCTCACCAAGTAACTACCTCTTTGTCATCCACCTTCCCAAACAAACTTTCCAAAAGGGAGGAAATGTTCTAATACACAAGCAAGAGGATCAGATTTACTCAACAACTCCAACTGGTGTGAACTGTTCAGCCCAGTCAGGGTGTAAATACAATCACCACCCTTAGTTATCCAATTAATCGTCATGCTCTCCCCTGTGGGTGTGTATACACCAGGGTGACCAGCCAGCCTTCTGCAGTGAGACCCAGGTCCTCTGCTCTCCTCTTTCTCCCAAACCACAGCACAGGCTTAAAAACAACCACAAAAAAAGAGGTTTAGTTTGCCCAGCACACACAGACATGCACATGCTGTAGGTGGCATACTCAGCACCCTCAAGGGACTCAGGCATCCAGCTCTTCAGACTGCCTGGAACTCTGCCAGCTGCTCCAGGGTGGGTCCTTTTCAAGAACAGTGTTGGCTCCCCCTTCTCCTTGGGTACTCTTCCCACTTGCTTCCCTGAGGTTAGCTGGCACAGATACACCTGACATCTCAGAGGAGGCAACCCTGCTAAATGTGCTCCCTGCAATGCCTGGTGTCTTTCTCTCTTCTCTGCCCAAAGCATCTTTCCTCTTGGGGCCAAGGAAAAAAGCCCCCTCTGCTGTTATCTGATATTAATCAGATATCCAGAGTCAATACTCCAGCTTCCCACAGTGGGTTCTTCCAACTAGACATGGGTTTCATACTTTCCCTGGCACAGACTAAAGTATGTAGTTATTCAGGGTTATATTGTACTTCATTCATTCCCTCATTCATTCATTTGTCAAATGTTTGGGGACTCTTACGAGAAAAGTAGTTGTGGTAGAAATAAGACTACAGATTCAGAGATTTCAGAAACATGGCTTTTTCATTTACTTAAACTGTATGCTGGAAGAAATGAAAGGAACATGTGTCAGCCTGAAGGTGGGTGACTGCTTCACCTGCATTCAGTTCTAAACACTCCAGTTTTCTGGGTTCTCTTTTTATATTGAGTGTTACCCAAAATTCACCCTCTTTCTCCTTTCCAGAAATTGTTTTGGGAGCCACAGGGGAGAGAGGCCCTTGTATTCACAAGTAGACAAACTCATATGTTGCATTCGAAAAGTAACTCAAGGGTACATTTTGAAAACCAGGGAAATAAGAGTGAACAAAGAAAAAACACACATCTGAAAAGAGATTCAGATACACATTGGGAAAGAAAAGGAGTCACAGCATTCCTTCAGAAGAAGAATGGGGGCATGGCATCAAGGCAGCAGAACACTGCAGATAGCCGAGCTTTTACCTTTTGGAACATATGACATGGAGTTCTTCCAGATTCTGCAGTGTCGGGTTCCCCATCACAGTGTGGCAGGCACCCTGGAAGTAGAAGGAGCCCTGGACATGGGGTCAGGCTCCAAATGACTGCAAAGATGGTGCTGGGTAGAGACAGGGGAAGACCCTACCAGCGAGGGGCTCACAAGCCAGAAGGGACATGCTCTGAAACAAAAGTACAACAGTCTGCCAGGAGACCCCAGCCTGGCTGTATATCAGAATCTCTGGAGATGTTTTTTAAAAACAGGCATGCCTGAGCCCCACCCCTGATTCTGAATCTGAATCTCAAGCTCAGATATCACCTCTACTGTCCAGATTTCCTGAAGCTTCCAGACAACCTGGCACCCTGGCCTCTGTCCCCGGCCTTAACTCCCATGCCATGTTCTATCACCTTTCTTATGTGTTCACCTGACCTCCAGCTCCCTCTGTGCTCTGAGCCTGGTGAGTCAGAGAAATAGTGGTCATATGATTAGGAGGCTTTTCTTTCCCCCCTCAGAAAGCGGTTGGATATTCAAAATTGAAGTTAATAGCTAAGTTTTTATATTAATGTTTGGATTCATATAAATATTTCCCATTGAATTGTGATCTGGGCATCTCATTTATCATTTTGGAATTCAAAAGCAAATTTCCCAAGACTGCTGTTATATGCCCTGAGATAGACTCATTAGTCTAGGCAGTGACCATGGCCTAAATCTTTCTCAGCTGCACGACTAAAAGGTGAGCCCAGAGAAGAGGACGGCTGGCAAGCAACTCCACACAGAAAATGTTCTTTCTCTCATCCCATGACTCAGCTGCAGCTGCCACATGACAGGGGGTACAGGCAGTAGATGGGACACTGTGAACATCACCCAACTGCCAATTTTCACATTTCAGGAAGACCTAGAAATGGGAAAACAGACTATGATAAGCCCTAAAAGCACATTACAGCACCCCACTTCATACAATTTATTTTCAGTTGTTAATACTATCAGCGATGCCATCTGGCAGTTACATATACTGTTTTCCTAAAACCCTTCTAGTAGCAAATGTCCCATGGGGTCACCTCAGTCAGCTGAGTCAGAATTGTAGATTCTGGAAATGCAAGGCTAACAAAGATCTTTCCTAATAAGCGGAGAACTGTTACCATTTCTTGATTGTCTACTATGTGCCAGCCACTTCATATATTTTATTTGTCTTAATCCTCATGATAACTTTGAAATGTAGGTTTCATTGTTCTCATATTTTAGATTTAAAAAGCCAAGGCTTGGAAAAGTAATGTGATCTGTACAAGATACATATCTAGTAACCCAGATCTATGTAATCTAAAAGCCTCTGTCTCTCAAAGGGACTATATACAAGGCAGCATGCCCAGGGTCACAAGAAGTGTCATGGTTAAATATAGCACATCCTCTAAAGTGATCATTTTATTCAATGGTAATTAATTTAAAACAGTTTTTACTAAAGTAAATGTGGTGGACTAACAGGTACAAAACTATGCTACCTACCCTAAGTGAATCATTGTGCAGTGTATGCATGTATTTGAAACAACACACTGTTTCCCACAAATATGTATAAGTAAACGTTAAAATTTTTAAAGTTAAAAATTAAAAATAAATAAATAAATAAAGTAAATGTGAATGTACACTGTGAATGTAAACTTGCACAAAACTTCAAGATAAAACATGAAACTTTAAGTCTTACTATAGCTTTGCCCCAGATTCCCAGGGTTCTTACCACAGTTCCCTACCATGAAGAAGAGTCTGGCAGAAAGTTTTAAAAGCATGTTCATAGGCCCTGTTTCAGCTCAAACATAACTCAGGAATGGTGCCCTCAAGTGGAAGAGGGGGTGACGGCTTGTCATCAAAGAGTGTTGATTGCATTTTTCTGTGAGGCTCAGTTTCCAGGCCCATTCCTGGAGTAATATAAATTTCACAAGTCCATGAGTTGCTAAGCCCCTTTCCACCCTAACCGATGCTCTCAGAAGGTTTCCAAAGCTTTCCAGTGTGGAGATAAGAATCTGTCACTGAATTAATGAACCAGAGGCAAGCCTACCCTACCCTCAATCCCCCAACCCATGCCACTTCTGGTCACTAGCCCTCACACCTCCAGACCTTGCTTTCCCTAAGTCCTAGGTATCTTTTCCACAAAAATACTCAGAGTCATCTCTGAGGTGGTTGCAATCATCAGGGACCTGATTCTAAACTAGGTAGGCCAGTTTGTAAACATCTAATAACATAATGAACTGTCTGGGAAGACAGTGAATTCCTTGATGCTGGAGGTATCCAAGCACACACTGAGATGCTGAAGTGGGTTTGAAGCTTAGCCTCACAAATGTTCTGAAGCAACACAGAGTGGATGAAGTTTAAGTGCTGCACATATTGCTAACAGAGACTTCATAGACAGACAAGGTTGTGAATTAGGCTCAGTTTCCATTAGAATAACTGTAGAATAAGACCCCTACCTCCCCCATTCAAAAAGCCTATCAGAACATGAGCATGAGGGACATTATTGCAGAATAATTTTGAATCTACTCTAATCGGCAGAGAAAAAAAAGGAAATCTTTAACAAACATTCCTTCTTTATTGATAAGTCAACAGTTTGTCAAAACAATAGTCACATGGTTAAGAACTGTTGGCCTAAGGGATTGGGCTAAATGATCTCTAAGATTTGTGCAACCAGAAGTTGAGCCTACACCTACAACTTCATGGGCTAGAGTGCCCGGAGGGTGCTTAGTAATCCACCTGCAGGAATTCAACCATGTGGCGTGCCCTGTTGTGCTTCTGACCATCCCATGGGTGATCAGAAGCCACAGACATCCAGAGGTTAAAAAGAGATTTTACACGTCATGCTAGCACTGCCTGGGGGAGTGGTGGCTGGTTTCATAAAGCAATTGTGACCTCACTATGTCACTCCCTCATCTGAAGAAGTACCGGCTGAGACAGCTCTCTTTGTAAAGGGTCATCTCTGTCCGGCAGCTGAGCGCTGGGACAGAAATGAAATCTGGCATTACCAGCCTCTAGCAACGAAGCCATTTTAAATCAGAAATGCTGTTGAGAGTGTAGGATGCCAGATCAGGTATTACAGAAACTGGAAAACTCCAATCTTGCCTGGCAGTATTGTCAGAAGGACCTCTCTGACTCCCTATCTTCACAGCTGTTGGAGCAGAGATAGCTGTTCACTGCATAGTTTCATGACCATCAAGTCCCCATGAGTAGAAATGTTACTGTATTGCATACTATAGGGTTTGGCATGAATTCTAGGTCACAGCTTAGGTTAAATTACAAAAAATATGGGACACCAGAGGCACTGGAGATTGTTTGGGTCAATGTACAGAAAGATGTGGAAAAGCAGGATTTGGTCTTTGTCAAAAGATCCAGAGTGTCTGTGCCTTATTCTTTTTATTATAAAGAATAAAGCATACTTTATTGCCACACCTCTTCCTTCATATCATCAAAGTCAGTTTTTTCTACTATTCAGAATAAAGTGATGTTTTTGCTGCTTAGTTGCAAGCGTTCATGGGAGCAAATATTCTTCTTAAGAGATCTATAACCTTCTGGATGGCACTACCCCTGAACCATGTTGCTATGGTTAGAGTATGTGCTGTTCTTCTCTTTTTAACCTTCTGCTGCAGCACCATGGTCATCAACACTTATTTGTGCTATTCACCTTCATGCAAATTAAAACAGGTGTTGCCCTACTCCCGTAGTACTACTCTAAAACTGAGCAAAATGAATATTCACCTTCATACCTTCAAAAAATATTTTTTGAGCACTAATATGTGCTTGCTTGATATCCGTCTTAGTCCATTTGCTGTTGCTTTTAACATAAAAACCTAAAACTGGGTAATTTATAAAGAAACAAAACTTATTTCTTACAGTTCTGGAGTCTGCGAAGTTCAGGGTCAAGGGGGTGCATCTGGTGAGGGCCTACTTGTTGATGAGGACTTGCTTTGGTGTCCCAAATTGATGCAGGGCATCAATGGCACTGAGGGCTGAGCACACTCAGGTCTCTCTTCCTCTTCTTATAAAGCCACCAGTTCCACTCCTGTGATAACACATTAATCCATGAATGGATTAATCTACTCATGAAGGCAGAGCCTTCATTACCCAATCATCTCTTAAGGGCCCCACACCTTCCAAATACCATAGTTGGATTTCTACCCTCTTAACTGTTACAGTGGGGATTATGTTCAACATGAGTTTTGGAAAGGACAAACATTCAAACCATAGCAGTATCTCAAGTTTATTTTACTTATCTGAAAAACATCTAGTTTGCAGATGGATTAGCTTTCTATTATTTGCCAAATATTCTAGATAAATGTAGAGGCAGAAGCTTTATACAAATTCTAAAAATAAAGGTGACATATCCTGGGATTCTATGGTCAATCTTTTTTCCCTTCTCTTCTTATTCTACACCTCTCCTTAGAGTATAAAATAACCTTTTATAATTATAATTAGCACCTGAAATCTACATCATCAGTTAGTCTGTCAGTGCTGATTTTCAGTCCTGTATGTCCAGCTACTAACCAGTCAACTTCAGAAGTCTGGCAAGAAATAAGATTCATGACATTCCCAAACCAGAATTTAACCTTTTTTTTTTTTTAACTTTTATTTTGTCGATATACATTGTGGTTGATTATTGTTGCCCATCACCAAAAACTCCCTCCCTCCTCCCTCTCCTCCCTCTCCCCCCAACAATGTCCTTTCTGTTTGCTTGTCGTATCAACTTCAAGTAACTGTGCTTGTTATATCTTCCCCCCGCCCCGGGTTTTTTTTTTGTTTTTTTTTGGTTTTTTTTTGTGTGTGTGTGTGTGTGTGTGAATTATATATTAATTTTTAGCTCCCACCAATAAGGGACAACATGTGGTATTTCTCTTTCTGTGCCTGACTTGTTTCACTTAATATAATTCTCTCAAGGTCCGTCCATGTTGTTGCAAATGGCAGTATTTCATTCGTTTTTATAGCTGAGTAGTATTCCATTGTGTAGATGTACCACATTTTCCGTATCCACTCATCTGATGATGGGCATTTGGGCTGGTTCCAACTCTTGGCTATTGTAAAGAGTGCTGCAATGAACATTGGGGAACAGGTATACCTTCGACTTGATGATTTCCATTCCTCTGGGTATATTCCCAACAGTGGGATAGCTGGGTCATGTGGTAGATCTATCTGCAACTGTTTGAGAAACCTCCGTACCATTTTCCACAGAGGCTGCAACATTTTGCAGTCCCACCAACAATGTATGAGAGTTCCTTTTTCTCCGCAACCTCGCCAGCATTTATCGTTCAGAGTCTTTTGGATTTTAGCCATCCTAACTGGGGTGAGATGGTATCTCAGTGTGGTTTTGATTTGCATTTCCCAGATGCTGAGTGATGTTGAGCATTTTTTCATATGTCTGTTGGCCATTTGTATATCTTCCTTAGAGAAATGCCTACTTAGCTCTTTTGCCCATTTTTTAATTGAGTTGCTTGTTTTTCTCTTGTAAAGTTGTTTGAGTTCCTTATATATTCTGGATATTAATCCTTTGTCAGATGTATATTTTGCAAATATTTTCTCCCAGTCTGTTGGTTGTCTTTTAACTCTTTTAATTGTTTCTTTTGCTGTGCAGAAGTTTTTAGTTTGATATCATCCCATTTGTTTATTTTTCCTTTGGTTGCCCGTGCTTTTGGGGTCATATTCATGAAGTCTGTGTCCAGTCCTATTTCCTGAAGTGTTTCTCCTATGTTTTCTTTAAGAAGTTTTATTGTTTCAGGGTGTATATTTAAATCCTTAATCCATTTTGAGTTTATTTTAGTATATGGTGAGAGGTGTGGGTCTAGTTTCATTCTCCTGCATATGGATATCCAGTTATCCCAGCACCATTTGCTGAAGAGGCAGCCCGTTCCCCAGTGAATAGGCTTGGTGCCTTTGTCAAAGATCAGATGGCAGTAAGTGTGTGGGTTGATTTCTGGATTCTCTATTCTATTCCATTGATCAGTGTGTCTGTTTTTATGCCAGTACCATACTGTTTTGGTTATTATAGCTTTGTAGTATACCTTAATGTCAGGTAGTGTTATGCCTCCAGCTTTATTTTTTTTTGCTCAGCATTGCTTTAGCTACGTGTGGTCTTTTATTGTTCCATATAAATGTCTGGATAGTTCTTTCCATTTCTGAGAGAAATGTCTTTGGGATTTTGATGGGGATTGCATTGAATTTGTATATCACTTTCAGTAGTATGGACATTTTCACTATGTTGATTCTTCCAATCCAAGAGCATGGGATATCTTTCCATCTTCTTGTATGCTCTCTAATTTCTCTCAGCAATGGTATGTAGTTCTCATTGTAGAGATTTTTCACCTCCTTGGTTAACTCAATTCCTAAGTATTTTATTTTTTTGGTGGCTATTGTAAATGGGCAGGCTTTCTTGATTTCTCATTCTGCATGTTCACTATTGGAGAAAAGAAATGCTACTGATTTTTGTGTGTTGATTTTGTATCCTGCTACTGTGCTGAAATCATTTATCAATTCCAAGAGTTTTTTTTGTAGAGGTTTTAGGCTGTTCGATATATAGGATCATGTCATCTGCAATCAGGGACAGTTTGACTTCATCTTTTCCAATCTGGATGCCCTTTATTTCCTTCTCTTCTCTGATTGCTCTGGCTAGTACTTCCAACACTATGTTGAATAGGAGTAGTGAGAGTGGGAATCCTTGTCTAGTTCCTGTTCATAAAGGAAAAGCTTTCAGCTTTTCCCCATTCAGGATGATATTGGCAGTGGGTTTGTCATATATGGCTTTAATTATGTTGAGATACTTTCCCTCTATACCTAACTTATAGAGGGTCTTTGTCATGAATGAGTGCTGAACTTTATCAAATGCTTTTTCAGCATCTATAGAGATGATCATATGGTCCTTGTGTTTGACTTTATTAATATGGTGTATCACATTTATTGATTTGCGTATGTTGAACCAACCATGCATCCCTGGGATGAATCCCACTTGATCATGGTGAATAATTTTACGTATGTGTTGCTGTATTCTGTTTGCTAGTATTTTATTGAGGATTTTTGCACCTATATTCATCAAGGATATCGGCCTGTAGTTTTCTTTTTTGGTTATATCTTTACCTGGTTTTGGTATCAGGATGATGTTTGCTTCATAGAATGAGTTTGGAAGATTTGCATCCGTTTCAATCTTTTGGAATAGTTTGTAAAGCATCGGTGTCAATTCCTCTTTGAATGTTTGGTAAAATTCTGCTGTGAATCCATCTGGTCCTGGGCTTTTCTTTGTTGGGAGCCTTCTGATAACAGCTTCAATCTCCTTTATTGTTATTGGTCAGCTCACATTTTCTACGTCTACACGGTTCAGTTTTGGGAGCTTGTGTGTGTCCAGAAATTTATCCATTTCCTCCCGATTTTCAAATTTGTTGGTGTATAGTTGTTTATAGTAGTCTCAAATGGTTCCTTGTATTTCAGATGAATCAGTTGTAATATCTCCTTTTTCATTTCTAATTTTTGTTATTTGAGTGTTCTCTCTTCTTTTTTTTGTTAGCCATGCTAATGGTTTGTCAATTTTATTGATCTTTTCAAAAAGCCAACTTTTTGATTCATTGATCTTTTGTATTGTTTTGGGGTTTCAATTTCATTCAGTTCTGCTCTGATCTTAATGATTTCTTTCCTTCTGCTAACTTTAGGTTTCGATTGTTCTTGTTTTTCTAGTCCTTTAAGGTGAAGTGTTAGGTTGTTCACTTGCCATCTTTCCATTCTTCTGAGGTGAGTATTTAATGCAATAAATTTCCCCCTCGATACTGCTTTTGCAGTATCCCACAGGTTTTGGTATGATGTATCATTATTTTCATTAGTTTCAATAAATTTTTTGATTTCCTGCTTGATTTCTTCTTGGACCCATATGTCATTAAGTAGAATGCTGTTTAATTTCCATGTGTTTGTATAGTTTCCAGAGTTTCATTTGTTATTAATTTCTAGTTTTAATCCATTGTGGTCTGAGAAAATTTTTTTGAATTTATTGAGACTTGATTTGTGACCTAATATGTGATCTATCCTGGAGAATGATCCATGTGCTGATGAGAAGAATGAATATTCTGAGGTTGTTGGATGGAATGTTCTGTAGATATCTGCCATGTCCAATTGGTCTAGAGTATTGTTTAGATCTTGTGTTTCTCTACTGATTCTTTGCCTTGATGATCTGTCTAATATTGACAGTGGGGTGTTCAGGTCCCCTGCTATTATGCTATTAGGGTCTATTTCCTTCTTTAGGTCTAATAGAGTTTGTTCTATAAATCTGGCTGCTCCAACATTGGGTGGGTATATATTTATGATTGTTATGTCTTCTTGATGCATCTGTCCTTTTATCATTAAATAGTGTCCCTCATTGTCTCTTTTTATGGTTTTTAGTTTAAAGTCTATTTTGTCAGATGTAAGAATAGCTACTCCAGCTCATTTTTCTTTTCTGTTTGCATGGTAAATCTTTTTCCATCCTTTCACTCTTAGTCTGTATGAATCTTTATGGGTGAGGTGGTTCTCTTGTAGGCAGGATATAGTTGGGTCCTCCATCTTAATCCAGTCTGCCAGTCTGTGTCTTTTGATTGGGGAATTTAAGCCTTTTACATTAAGAGTTGTTATTGAAAGGTGTTGATTAATTCCTAGCATTTTATTGGTTGTTTGGTTGTCTTAGGTGTCTTTTATTCCTTGCTTTCTGATTTACTGTTTGTTTTCTGTGTTTGTTGGTTCCTTAGGTTGTAGATAGCATTTTTGTTTGTTTGTTTTCTCTTCATGAATGCCATTTTTATTATACTAGTGGGTATTGATTTTTCTTGGGTTTTTATGGCAGTGGTAGTTATTTTTCAGGAACTAAACCCAGTACTCCCTTGAGGATTTCTTGTAAGGGTGGTTGTCTGGTAGTGAACTCCCACAGTTTTTGTTTGTCTGAGAAAGATACTATTTGCCCTTCATTTCGGAAGGATAGCCTTGCTGGGTAGAGTATTCTTGGCTGGCAATCTTTGTCTTTTAGTATTTTGAAAATATCATCCCATTCCTTTCTAGCTTTTAGGGTTTGTGATAAAAAGTCTGATGTTAGCCTGATTGAGGCTCCCTTATAGGTGATTTGATGCTTCTCTCTTGCAGCTTTTAAGATTCTCTCTTTGTCTCTGAGTTTTGTCGTTTTGACTATAACATGTCTTGGAGAGGGCCTTTTTGGGTTGAATACTTTTGGAGATCGTTGAGCTTCCTGGATCTGAAGATCTGTGATTTTTCCTATACCCGGGATGTTTTCTTCCACTATTTTGTTGAATATGTTTTCAATGCAATCTCCGTTTTCCTCCCCTTCTGTAATACCCATGACTCGGATATTTGAGCACTTAAGGTTGTCTGATATCTCTCTCAGATTTTCTTCAATGTCTTTGATTCTTTTTTTTTTTTTTTTTTTTTTTTTTTGGTCTGCTTGTGTTATTTCAGACAGCCCATCTTCAAGTTCAGAGGTTCTCTCTTCAACTTCGACAAGCCTGCTGGTTAAACTCTCCATTGTGTTTTCTATTTCGCTGAATAATTTCTTCCGTTCAGCAAGTTCTGCTACATTTTCTTTTCAGGACATTGATTTCCTTGTACATTTCCTCTTTCAGGTCCTGTATACTTTTCCTCATTTCATCATGATGTCTAGCTGAGTTTTCTTATATCTCATTCAGTTTCCTTAGAATTATCACTTGAAATTCCTTGTCAGTCATTTCAAGGGCTTCTTGTTCTACAGGATCTAGAGTTTGAGATTTATTAACTTTTGGTGGTATACTTTCTTGATTTTTTGTATTTCTGGTATCTTTTCTTTGATGTTTATTCATTGTGGCAAGGGGTTTCACAGTCTACCAGTTTGAGACTGTTGACTGACTAAGATGTTGCTGTGGTTGCCAATTTGGTATGGCTACCGCCGTGACTATCAGTTTGCCTCTAGTCCCTTGTGTGTGTGGTTGCCTTGGGTCTTGGGCTTCTCCGGGGAGCCACCTTTCTGGTCAGCTTGGACTCTCCTGGGCTGCTGGATCGCAGGGCAGTACCACAGGGTGTGTGGTCTCTGCTGAGCTTCCACTTCCCGTGCAGGACTTCTCCCTGTTCCATGCACTCTGGCCCGGGCTGTTGGATCACGCAGTGGCGACCCCACAGGGTGTGTGGTTTCTGTCGAGTCTCTGCCTCCCTAGCCAGATGTCTCCCCGCTCTGTGCGCACTGGGCTGGGCTGGGACACGTCTTCTGCAGCCCTCGTCTATCAGCTGGGCCTTCAAGACCCTGCTCGGCACCGCCTCACCCAGGAAGTCTACGAGGTTTCTGCTAGGTGCAGATGACCGGTCGCTCCGGGTGCCTTTGTAGCACTGTGTAGATCTTTCTCGGGGCTTATCACCTTCCTCCTGGTATCACGGTTATTTGTATACTTGTCTTATCTCCCACACTAGAGCATGAGCTCCTTGGGGGAGGAGCCTGCAGCACAAAGTTCACCTTTGAATCCCCCCGGCGCGGACCGAGTCTGGTGCCTGCCCACAGTCAGCTCTCTGGCAGGTTCAAGTGAACTCGGGAACTCTCCGACCACACTATTCCTAACCAGAAATCGGTTAGGCATTTTTCCGAACTGGTGGCCGCAGAGATGGTATCTGCCTCCCGGTAACATGAAGTTTACCGGGCCGGAGCCCAGGGTGTGGTGGAGTGACAGTCGGCCCAGCCCATACTTCCTTGCCCTCCCGACACTGGCCGGGGATGCCCCACGCCACCAGCCCCACCAGAGAACCGCAGAGGGAGTGGGAGGGGAGGCCAGCCCACAGGCCCCAGGAAGCCCCGCACCCAGGACACGCAAGTGGGAAGGCTCAGTGAGGGGACAAGCCGGGCGAGTAGGATAGGCTTGGCGGAGCCGAGCCGGAGGCGCCACCACCTGAAAAAATGGAGGCAGCCCCGGGGCTGGTGAGTGGCCCGGTGGGGCAGGCGGAAGCCGGGCTGGAGTCTGCCCCCACCCCAAGCAGCGCCGGGCTGGGGATCACTCACAGGGCTGTGCCGGGTCAGGCGGCTCCCTCTCTGCCTCTGCGTCGTCACCGTCCCCGCGCCGCCACCTCCGGCTGCTCACTCGGTCCCCTGGCATGGCTTGGGCGTTCCCAGGAATCTTCTTTTATGCCGGCCTGAAGCCTCGAATCCTGAATAGGGCAGCTGGCCCCCTTCAGCGCGGCCCCGGCCTCCAGGATCCTGGCAGTGTCAACAGTAGCCCCGGCGCCCTGTTCCCTGTTTAGAGACTCACTTTTGCAGCTAAGAAACAGTTCTTTTCCTGCTCCATACTTCAAAGCTGTTGCCTGTAAATGAGGCAACCTCTCCTGCCGAGGGCAAAGTGGCGGTCACCCCCACGACCGGCCACCAGCAGCGGTCCTCCCTTAAGAGACAGCAAGAGGAAGATCCACAAGTTTCCCGGCTGCCTGAGGCCCAGTGGCCGCCTTTTCCACCTCAGCTACTCCGCGCCAGCCACCGCAGCCACCGCCATCTTAGGGTCCACCTAGCTACCATAATTTATCATTTGACAACCTCGTTCCCTCCTCCTCACCTCCCCGCACCACTTCCCTACCAGCAAACCTCTTTCCTTCCCTGTACACCCAGGCTTAGCTGGTGGCACCATCATCTGTCCATCAGAAACACAGCTGTTCCACTGGACTTCTTTTCCTTCACCTTCCACATCAAATTAGACAATTCCTAGTGATTGAACCTCTCAAAGAGTGCTCACAGCTCTGTTTTTCCTTTCATTTCCACGGCCAACACTGAGGACTCAGTGACTCTCACCAGGACCATTTCTCTGTTTAGTATCATTAACTCTTCACCTCTAGTTTAACAACCTCTATGTGATCATGTCACCCCCCCAACCCCCCCACCCCAGTGCTTCAGGCTTTCCTCATCATCTGTGGAGTAAAATCCAGGGTCCTTGGATGGATCTGAGCCCTGTATTTTCTTCCATTCTCCCTACATTGAATCTGTGCTTTAGGTTTATCCATCTTTAGTAATCATACCTGTAGCATACTACTCCTTGCTTCTATATCCTTGCCCTTGTTTCCACTGCCCAAAATCTTTCCCCACTTCAACCATCTCATAAATTCTTACAATTCAAGTAATTCTCATTTGTGCTTCAAACCCCACTCATGATCAGCCTCTTTCTGGAAAGCCTTTTCTGACTTTCCTGTTCCTTGCTGTCTCTGCAACTTACATCTGAACCTTCTATAGTTCTTAACCCACTATCGTCAATGGAGATCCCCAATTAGTCCATGAGCTTCCTGAGGGAGAAATTGTGTCTTATTTCTCTCTGCCTCCTCAGTTCTGGGTACTGTGCCTGGCCCACAGTACGAGCAAATCACTCTTTGCAGGTATAAAGAGATTCTCTCAACTAGACTACAAAAGGGAGGGAGGGAGAAAGAGAGAGAGGAGGCGAGGGAGAGAGAGAGAGATTAAAAACAAAATACCATCAACAATTTTTCTGGGGGGGTTGGATTCACCTCTGAGGGGACACTGTTCCTTGTGTCTGGAAAATTTTAATGATCCTTAATGCAAAACTGAAGCTATAATCCTCTATCACAGTAGGGAACTCCTAGAGACAATGAGGAGCTAAACTGCTCTGCATGAATAGAAAAGGGACTCTTCACTGATGATACAGAGGCATTCCTAAGATTATTATGATATCGAAAGACTAACCACAGACCGAGATGAGAGGAAGCAGGGTGTTCCCCTGGGTGTTAGTGGAGTGGTGTCTGGATCTATTGTCGGCAGGAACTTGGCAAGAGCACTCCTGTTGTTGGGGAGCAAACCAGCCCAGCAGTAAGGCCACAGGCTGATGGAAAGGGAAGCAAGGGCCAGGAGAGGATCCCTGCAAAAAAGCACAGCCAAAGGACCTAAGAAAAGACACTCTTGGTGTCCAGTTCTAAGGTGTCCCCAACTCCCTGTGTCATTTCTTCCATTACCCGACTACTCAAAAAACCTTTATTAAGTGACACAGCCCTATCTTAGTTGAGATTTGGGGAATTAATACAGCAGCCAGTGTCCACTATCACTGAATCAACACAAAGAGCACCAAAATACACTAAAATGGAGGCAAAGTTCTCAAACAGGTCCACAGTGTGCTGCATAAAACTCTAAAGTTCTCAGTGTCACTCAATGGGCAGATCTGAATGGGCACGCTTGAAGCTTGGTGACACTCTTTAACATCTCCATTGGGTACACAGGTAACTTACGACAGTTTGAGTTTTGACAGACGGAAAGTTGCTACAGTTCAAGGCCAGATGTCAGGCCAAGATGACAAGGAACAACCAGGGTGAATTTTGAGATGTGTAAGTGTTCCTTAGAGAGTCCCGGGGCACCCTGGAGAGGCTATCCTGGTAGAATATTCATGGCTCAGATGATGGATATTTGGCTATTAAAGGAGAAAGTCTCCTAAACCCAGAATATCTGGGGTTATGGGGGTTATATGAGTGTCACCACCCCCAAAAATGAAATCACCTTTAAACTCTACAACTAGGAATATTGACTCTTACCTTCCTATCAGGTGAGCTCCAGGAAAGCATCATATCAAGTTAGAGGTGGGAAATTGGATATATTCTGCATAAAGATAATAGGTCTCTGAGTCACATCCAAACCCACAGATGCTGGTTTTGTCTAGTTAGCAATGCAAGGCTTCCACGAATTTTTTTTTTTTTTAGAAATCATTATCATTTCCTTTCTATGAAAAATTACCACTGAGGTACTGTTCATTTTTTTCAACACAGTTGAAATTGTACGTGGTAGGGAAGTTTTTAATTAGTCTATTCCGAGCAGGAACTATGTGTGCTCACTACAGTAGGAGCCTAATAAATTACTTTATAATCTCAATTGGAGGCTTTGTGTCAGAAAATACTCATTAGTTTTCTCCAGCAGCCAGAAGCTTCCCATGAAAGGTCTTAGAAACATGCTGCAGTGGGTGTAGGTCAAGCTGCTTGGAGTAGAACTTCTGGAGTAGAACTTTGTTTTCAGTAAAAACAAACAGGCCTGGATAATGAGGGAAGGCACGCAGATCTGAGCCGTGGTGTCTGAGGACAAAAGAACTTTTGGAAACTCCATGCCAGCCTCTTCTGCCCACTCCGCACTTTCCTGCTTATAAAGCTGTTCTCTCACCCCAAAAAAGTGTTTTTGGGGGGTGAGAAAAACCAAAACAGGTTTTTCAATTTTCAAATTATCGCAGTGCCCTTTTTTTTTTTTAAGTGTGGAGAAATCAGATGTTTGGAAATACTCATCCCAGACTAGTAAGAAAATGTTTATACTGTCCTATTTAGATGGACAGACAGATAAATAGAGATAAGGATAGTGGGTATGTGGGTGGGTAGATGAATGGATGGATGGATACAGACATGGAGATACATAAAATGGGAGGTCAAAAATGTTATTCGCCCATCGAGTATGATACTTGCCAAGTTCCTCCTCTGAGGAGGAGCATAGTATTTGAAATATTGGTAAGTCACTTGGAGTAGAAGTAAGACCTCAAGAAGCATGTTCTTACAATAAAAGATGGTCCCTAAGCTGCTTTCTAAGGAGAGATGGTCCTACTGATTTCAGGGTTCTGTTAGTGTTGCAGTTTGGTGCTTTGATAAGTATGGACAACGGCTGAGGTAGAATTGCTCTGCAAAGTAAAGGGGTGAGAATTTGAAACTGCGAAAGGAGGATTCTGGGAGAGAGATATGAATCAATAAATCCAGGCCTTGCAAGCAAGGCAGGAAAGATGGAAAAATGTGTACCTTAGCAGAGTAGGAGAGCTGAGGTGTCTAAGGGGGATTGTGGAGTTATTTGCTGTAGAATGTACACAAATACATCCCTCTATCTGCCCTAGAAAATTGTTCTCCAGAAGCAGACCCTGAGACTAGGATTCACGTGCAAGGCATTTATTAAGGATGTGCTCCCAAGGGAGACCACCAGTAACTGAGCGGAGGAAACAAGACAGAGAAGAAGAAAAAGTCAAGGAAAAGTGCGACAATTTCAGGCAAAGCCCTCCAGCCTGATCCTGCGGGGGAACCCTGGAGTGTAAATTACACCTCAGAGACGTGCCAACCAGAGGTAAAGGAGCTGGGCTTCCAAACTCCCACACCTGCCAGTCATTGGTCAAGGACAGGGTGCATGAAGGGGGCTCTGCTGTGAAGGAAGAGTGGCTCCAATAGCCTGAAGTCCATCCTCTGAAGAAGAGGTGCAGGCACTAAGTGTTAGAAAGCAAAGGGGAGGGGGCAGAGCACAAAACGGTAAAAAGGGAGCTGAGGAAATCTGATAGAGCATTGATATTGTCCACTACAAAAACGTTTAATAAAGTCTACATTTGCTCACCAATGCTTGTGCATGAGTCAATTCTTTATGGTAATAAAGAAAAACTGACATATGCATCCAGATGAAATCTCCAGGGCGTAAAAGCAGAGACGATGCTTGTGGGTGCAGAAAACGGAGAAACTCGTCTCTGGGTTCATCTGTATGCTTTTGGAACCAACCTCACAATTACATCCATATATACTATGTATACTAGCAAAACTATACTGCTGATTCTGTACTGAAACAGAAATCTCGTTATCAACATTTTATTTATGTGTGGAAAATGCATGTCTTCATATCTCTGATCATTTCTGCTAATAAAACATCCATGCTCTACGCCCACCTGACACAGACACGCCCTCCATGATCCAGCTCCACCTCTTATTCCAGCTTTTTCTCAGCCAGGCTCCTGCCATGTGATGCTCCTCATCCATACCCCATGCCATCTTGTACTGTGGCCACCAACTAAAATTTAACATGTAAAAGGCATGCATGTGGGTTTTGGGTGTCACTTAACCCTAACAATAACTCCATGCCTTAGACGCTATCTTCTTTATTTCACAGGTGAGGGCACTGCAGTTTGATGATGTAAAGTCCAAATTCTCTAAATGAGTAAGGGGCAGAGCTGGCATTTGGACCCTGGACTGGTGACTACGGAGTCGGTGGCTTTAGCTGCTGTGCCACTCTGCCTCCGTGGACATTGTCCCCTTCCTCTAAAGCTCCTTCCCCATTTCAGAATGTCAATACCCTACCATCTTCCAAGGCCCAGTTCAAATGCCATATCCTACACAAAGCCTTTTAAATAGGCAACATTCTTAGAGGAAAGGGATAAAAATCCAATATGCAAGAAAGGAAAATTATTGGTTTCAGTGGTTGGGAAGAATACTACATGTTTAAAAGGATTGCCACAGGAACCACATCCTAAAGGAGAATCTTAGTGCAGCTAGCACTCTCTACCTCTTTCATTTTATACTCCCTTAGCCCAACAACCTCAGAGGTGTCAGATCTTTCTCTCTCTCTTTCACTGTTCATTTATCAACCCAGGAAGGGCTCTGGTCAGCCCTTTTAGGGTCATGTGCCTAGTCCTGCCCTAATCACAGAGTCCGAGGGAATGGAGGACTAGGATCAGCCAGGCCAAGGAGACTAGCCTGTTACACGAGGAAGGGGGCAGGAGAAAAACATTCTGAGCAGTTCACAGCACTAGTGCCATAGTTCACTACTCCATCTATGGAGACCCAGACAGAACTACTCTCTTCCAGCTATTTACTCTGCTCACAGATTCAGTGAGTCAGGAACTTGGATGGGACGCAGGAGGGATGGCTTGTCTCTGTTCCACAGCATCTGGGCCTGAGATGAAAGACTCTAAGCCAGGGGCTGCATTCATCTGACAGCTCCCTCACTCACATGTCTGGCAGTGATGCTGGCTGTCAGATCAGGCACTCAGTTCCTTTCCACAAGGGCCTCTCCATGCAGTCTCACTGTGTGACATGGTTTGGGCTTTCTTGTAGCAAGGAGGCTATGTTCTAATACTGAACACTGAGAGAGAGAGAGAGAGAGAGTGCGAGAGTGCACCAGGTGGGAACTGTATTGCTTTTTCTAACCTAGCTTCAAAAGTTCTGCCACATTCAATTTGTTGGAGCCTCACAATCCTGCCCAGGTTCTAGGGGAGAGGAAGCAGACTGCATACCTTAATGCGGAGTGGCAAAGTTCTGGAAGAGAATGTGGGACCACAAGTGTTTCTGTAGTCATTTTCAGAAAATACGGACTGCTACACATTTTTTCCTGTGAATTCTCTTTGTGTACATTTTTCGTATCTTTCCTAAGTTATCATGGGTGCTGTGAGATATTCATCTTCATATTTCTATGCAGTGCCTTGGCTAACTATCTCTCACATAGTAGCATCACAATTTTTTCTTCCAACTAACTGTGTGACTGAGAAAAATTACATAACATCTCGGAGACTCATTTTACAAACTGAGGGATTTTAAATTCATGGTTTCAAAATGTTCTGGTTTAGCAGCAAATTACAAATCACTTTCTTCAAATGACGTTTAATGCTGAATCCCAATATGTAAAACAGATTTTTAAAAACATGGAGAAGCTCTGGTTGAAGTGGGTATAAGAGGACTGAAGAGCCACCGACTTTACTCCCCCTCCTCCTGGCTACCATGGTGGCATGGGGATGGGGGTCATCTGCTACTTCTAATCTGTCTGGAATCTTTTCTCATAACAGAATCCACCTCCTTTCTGGGGAACAACTACACACACACACACACACACACACACACACACACACATACACACACACACACAATGTTCCCAGTCCATTTGGCTCACACAAGGTTGACAGCAGCCCCCAGCACTGGAGATGCAATGTGACCCAGACCTGGCCAAGTGGAGTCACCCTGATTGGTTTAGGAATGAGCACATGACCTACCCAGCGTCGATGAGACTCAGTTCCAAGATTTTTTACTGAAAGAATCAGGAGGAAGGATGCTCTTTGTTCTGAGGTTGCTCACTGGTGGTACCGAAGCGTGGAGCTGCTGTCGGCCATCTTTGCTGCTTTACAGGAGAGAGACGGACTGAGAATGAGGCTCCAAAACAGAGGAAAAAAGAACTAAGAGACAGGGTGAGGGGAACAGGGAGGAGATAACTTGAAAACATTATTTGAGCATCTGAATACAGGCACATCTGATGACAATATCAACCCTGGGTTTTCCCAGATAATTTGAATTGTGTTTGTGTCACTTTTGAATGTAAGAATTATGGCAGTTATGGTGAACATGCCAAACTGCCAGCTTCTATGGAACACAGCTTGAAAGCCACAGCAGTAGGTGATCTCTAAGGCTGCTGGCCCTTTTATGAACTTCTGGAGCTGTGGATCTCTCAGCTGCTCGTCTTTTGTTACTGCAGCATAGTAGCATGGGAAATGCATTGGTTTCTCTGAAATTACATAATATCTGGTGGTCACAGTGGACACCAAGAAAATGCCTATGGATGCACACAAGGCTCACTTTTGACTGGCATTTGTTTTCTAGTCCAGAGCGAGGGTTGAGCTTAGTGGATATGGAAACTTTTCATCATACATAAATTCCATACTAAAGAGCCATATATCTTCTATAGTAAAAACCACATCAGTGGACCTTCAAAACGTTAACTGTGGAGTGGGGAGAGCAGGACATAAGAGTTGAATGCTCATTTGGGAAAAAGAAAAGGCAGAGACTGACCAATAAAATGTGATCACCTAGGTGTGCTGGCTTCTTAGCAAAGCCCAGCTCTCATGTCCATGGAGGAGTGGCCTCTCACGAGCACTCCTAGACATGCTTTAGGAGTTGAAAGCAAACCCTGATACTTTTTAGCACTTCTATTAAGACTCCTAAGTCAGCTCCTGGAATGTTTCTTTGAATTTTTCACGCCCTATAGTGGGCCATTTGTAAATTCCTATCAAGAACTTGGAAGCACACATCAAAACCAGGGATGAATTTTGTATCCTAGTCAGCGTCGACTAGTGTAAGATCTGAAGTCTTTGACAAAGCTTGTCATTCCAGCATCTCAGGGCCCAGAGGAGTTTTGGTGCTGAGTCACCAGCTACTGGGACAGATGCTCAGCCTCTGTATGATGCTGCCCCTACTCGTTTTCCTTGAACTTATTTCAAAGAGATTTCATGATAGAGGAAGATTACCACCAAAGAAGATAATTCTTAAATGGGACTTAAATAGGAACCCCTGCTCTTTTCCTGTGCTTTTCTTAAGTAATCCTTGTGCCTTTTCCGTTTGCAAATGCTATCACTGAAACATCTGTGATTTAAACTGAGTCCCTACCACTTGCAGGAATTCCTCTCTCTTCTTTCCTGCTGCCTCATCCTGCCTGGAGTCAGACTCTGTTATGTCACAGTCATTTTCAGGAACACAGAAGGCGCTGCCAGAGGCCCATGATTATAATTTTCCCACACAGAAAAAGTTTTCAGGGCAATTGCTCTTAGAAATATATACCTCGAAGTGAACATGTGGAGGTTACAATGAGGCAACAGGGACCTGGAGGCTCAGCTTCATGGTCCCCTCACCCTGGTGTAGAGCCCCCTACTCACTCATGAAAGGGGACTAGGCAGGGCCCAGTGCATAGTAAGTTCTTAATAGGGGCCTATGAATTAATTAATAAATGAATGAATAGAAGGGTGGTATATTAGTCCATTTCTGTTGCTTACAACAGAAAACCTGAAACTGGGTAATTTATGAAGAAATGAAATTTATTTCCTACAGTTTTGGAGGTAGGGTACACATCTGATGAGGGCCTTCTTATGAGTGGTGACTGTCTACAGTGACGCAGGGTGTCACATGGTGAATGGCTTGACCTTTTAAAGCCATCAGAACCATGCCCATTACCACACATGAAACCATCAATGGGTTAATCCATTCACAAGCTAAGCCCTCAGAATCTAATCATCTCTCCAAGGCCCCATCTTTCAATTACCATAATAGGGTTTTCCACCCTCTTAACACTATTATAATGTAAATCAAACTGTAACACATGAACCTTTGGGGGACACATTCAACTGACAGCAGGTGGCATAAAACATGCAATTTGGTCCATTTTCTGTGAATTCACATAGGAGTCCAATAGTGGAAGAAGATGAAATGGTATTTGATAACCTGCTGTCCCTGCAGGGACACACTTGAGGACTCAAAAATAACTTTCCAAATATTGTTTCCTAGATCCTTATCTCATCAATCTTTAGAATCAATGAACAGCAGCATCGAAAAAACCTCACATGGAGAAATTCTCTTTTAATTATCTACAATTGGCCCTAATAGCCTCCAAACAAAGTTTTCCTGAGTGTACTGTGGACTATTCAGAGGCGTTATTTGGAGAGAGGGTTCCATAGTGAAACAAGTTTGGGAAGCAACATGGTAAACAAAGGTAATCAGTCATCTTTACTGCGGGACTTCCCATAGTCTTTATTGGTAACTGTTCATTATAAGCCTCCAAGGGGCAATATAGTGAATAGTGTTCATCAAACATTTTTGACACAGAATCCCTTTTTCTATTTTCTTCTATTACTGTTCGAAGGGTCTTTAATACACACTTTTGGAAAGGCTGTTCTAGAACTAAGTTCTGATTATGTTTCTTTTTTATTTCTCCTATAGATACATTTAGCACATGGGAGAATATATTCTTTTCTCCTGCTTTATCAAGTTCTTTCCTTCCTAATAATATGCTCCTAAGACAATATTATAATATGCCAATTCTCCCTGTTATTTAATGAAATACAAATAAAAAATACCAACAGGATTTTTTTTAACTAGTCAAGATGATTCTAATGTTTAGATGGAAGAACAAACTATACGATACTGTCACATGAGTAAATCAACAGATCAGTGGAACAGAATGGAAAGTCTAGAAATGGACCAATATAAACAGGTACTTGAAATCAGTGGGGAAAAGGTGAGTCATGCAATTTATAGAATTGGGACACTGGCTAGCTATTGAGACAAAAATAAAACTGGATCTATACTTAACATCTTATACCAGTGTCATAAATTTGTTTAATATAGTTGCTGCCTCAGCATGCATTTTCAGGCCTGATGTAAATTAGTTAAAACCCAGTTGTACCATGCTGCCTTTAGCCTAGATAAAAACTCCCCTTCCTGTGTGGTTGATTGCAATATAACCTACTTGTTCCTCACCTCACTGACCCAAAACTCAATACACACCACAGCTGTTGATCACAATAAAACCTAATGGTCAACAGAGTCATGTAAATAAGTTTCCCCCTTCGCAAGTGTTTTCTTTAAACTAGCCAATCCACAAACCCCATGGGAAAGACTAAGGGGTGACATCATGGACCTTAAAGGCATAGCCCAGCAGGTCCTCTCTTTTTCCCTCTCCCTCTTCCCCCCCACTGGTTGAGCTCTCTGCTGCCTCTAGACTATCAGCCTCCTGTCAGTACCCCTAAGCTCTCTGGGACCTGTGAGTAACAAATTTCTTCTATTTCATGCTTTTTGGTTACATCTTCTCATAGAAGAATTTATGGAAGAATTGTTTTACAGTCTTAAAGTGGGAAAGACCTAGCTGTGATAAAAACCCAGAAACCATACAAGAAAAGCAAAATAAATTTGAATACAAAAAAAAAAAATGTTGTATATGGCAAAACCCACCGTGAACAAAAGCCAACAAAGTGGGAAATGTTTACTACTTATATCTCAGAGAAAGGGTAAACTCTCTAGTATCAAAGAGCTCCTACTGACCAATAAGAAAAAAGACTGAAAATGCAATAGAAAAAATGAACAAAGGATGTGATCACTCCACAGGAAAGGAAATACAAATGTCTTTTAAAACATTAGAAAGCATAATCAACCTTATTTATAATAATAGAGATGCAATTTTAACTACACTGAGATATCATTTATAGTAAATACAGTGAACTACTATATGTAGAGAAAAAAGTCAGGAGGGAGAACATGAGATATGCCAGTTTGCCCAAGAAAATGCTAACCCTGTTGCTTGTAGGGAAATTGGGTGGTTGAGAGTCTGAGAAGGAAGGGAGACTTTAGTGTCTTTTCTTTGTACCTTTAGAATTTTGAATCATGTGAATAACTTTGAAACATGAGAAAAATACACAAAATTGATTCTAAAAACCTGATTTCATTCTATTTCACTACTCCACTTTGCTCAGCTATGGCTGGCCTCTGTCGCTGCTCTCTCTCTGGCTTTCCTGGCCCTGCTTCAGGAGCTGCAAGGGCTGCTCAAAGTCCTCATGATGTCCAGAGCTGGTTTTGCAGCTCATGAAATGAAAGTCATCCTCAGAAAATGGCCAAATGATTTCAGAACATATTTTAGTGTGATGTTTCTGACAGAGCAGTGTGGCTTCATTTAGCAGAATATTTGAGCATTTTAGCCTAAATACAGCAGTTGGGTTCCTAGAACCAAAGGTGGTGGGGAGAGGGAAGTGTGAAAAATATTGAAAGAGACTGATTTTCTACGTGGCACATATTAAATTCCTGAACTGAAATTTTATTTTTACTTTATTCTTCTGGTTGTAGTTAACATTATAAGTAATATTTATCCCAACTCTAATACATAGGGGTATGTTTTGATTTTGTCTAAGTTTTATCTTATAAAATAAGATTATTCTCCTTCACAGCACTTAGTAGAGCGTTGTAAAATATTAGAGCTAAAAGAGAACTGAAAGCCCATTTACTAGTGTTATTTGGTGTAAAAAATCTCTTTGCTGGGTATCAAGAATACCTGGTGACCTCCTTCCCTCTGTATGTGAACCCATTGCCCATTTCAAGCAGGACTCAATACAACAATCCATTTCAGACCCTACACAGACATGTGGGGCCATGATGGTTTCTATCAACATATGTTAAGCTCCGGGAGAGTGGTAAAAAAAGGAAAAGAAAAGAAAGAAAAAAGCCAGAGGGAGACTCAGAGTTGCACAGATCAGCCTGGCTTACATAAAGAAATAACATGAGAGCCTGTCAGCACAGTAGGAACAAGTAATTCAAACTCAGTTCAAACAAACAAAAGTTAACAAAGTTTTCCCTCCACACCGCATAATCATGTCATAGTATAACCTTCTCCCATTATAAAAACAAAACAAAATACACTCCTTAATAACTTTTCTTACCTCCCAGTCCAACCCCTCTGAATAACCATAATAATCTTCAACCATTGATATGCAGCACATAATGAGGAGCAACAGGAGAATCAAAGCTTCAAGTACGATCTTTGCTGGCAATGTGAAAGAGACGCATCCAATCACTCTACCGCTGAGTGCCTTGCACCCTGTACCATTCAACGCCTGACTTTGACATTGGACATGTCCGCAGATGGATGCAGACTTCTCTGGCATTCTAAAATACAGCAAATGAGTCCTTACCAACTATGGAAGCTCTGCTTTTATCTGATTTTCACATCTGATCTCCATATCATAACTGTTTGAGAAAAGGGTGTGCAAACATAATCAGTTTGAAGTCTGGTGATCTAGACTGTTCAAGCACTATCACGGGAAGGCAGATTATGTCAGAATGGCCCCATTCACAGACAGGGACATGTGGGACTTTAGAGAGTGTGAAAGCCCAAAGGATGGAAGAACACAATCTGCCAAGGGCTTGAGATACTTCTTGATCCCAGATCCCCTATTCATAAAGATAGGTGCTTACCACCTTTCCCCTTTTGAGCTTCCCTTGAATCCCCCTTGAAGTATTCCCAAAAGGGTGAACCACTTTTAGTACTGATGGGAATTCTCTTGTTTTTCTTGTTTCCATGCAAGGATCTTCACAAGAGGAAGCCATTTTGGAGCAAATACTTCTGGTTCTCTCCACCCTTACACTGGTTCCTCCACATGGGAGGAAGAGTCATTTATCTGGTTGATGATGTGGGGAGACCCTGACTTCCGCTGGCCTACATTCACCAGAGGGTGGGGCCCCTAAGTTAGCCCCTTCACCATCTATTTTCTCTGGTTGTCTCAGACCTTCTCTGAGCCTATGTGGGGAGGAGACCTGTGCCTCTGGTCTACATACAGTAAGCAACCAAGTGCACATCTGTGCTCTGGCTCTAGCTCTGCAGCTTGCCTGTCTTTCTGGCCTTCTCTCCTTCTGAGATGTTCACTCTTTCTCTTGCATTTGAAAAGATATGAAGTGGGCTTCCTTCAGGAAGATGGCAGGGTAAGTGACCCCAAAGTTCACTGTGTAGACTCAACCCTTCTCCCAAGTGAGTGTCCAGGTCTAGGCTGAGGTGGAAGAGGGAAGTAGTAGGAAGTCTCGCTCTGTCCAACTTAAAGCTGTGTTCAACAATGAGATAGATTAGAAGCCCTGTATCTTGGGCACTACATCTGATCAACAAGTATACTTTAAGCACCATTTTTCTTTTAGAGTCTATTTCTAAAACTCTTAGAATCCAAAGTGGAGAAGAGGTCAGTGATTAGGCTCCTGCAAACCTCCAATATCCATCACAGGTCTGGACAGTCATGGGATATTTCTGCCTTGTATAGATTGTGAGACAGACTGCTAGCCTGTCTGCCTAGCAAGGGTATGTGGGCATATCAACTACACCAGGGTCATTGGAAGGAGAAAAATTATAGTTATTATATTACATCTCAGTGCTTCCTACTGGAGGCCTGTGTGAGCATCAGTGTCATGAACTGGGAAGAGAGTAGGCACTGGAGTCAGTTTGAATTTTAACTCCCCAACCTATTCACTCTGTGACTCAGGGCAAGTTGCTTAAGTCCTCTGATCCCCTATTCCCTCATCAGCAGATGGGAATGATAATTCTTTTCCTAAGAGTTTTTTTTAAAGACTAAATTAAATCACATACATTACATGAAGTGCTTAGCACATTGTCAGTGCTCAATAAATTGAGCTTATTAATATTACTGTGTAGCTATAACTAGTAATACAAGGGGTTCTTGAATCCACAGAGTTATGCCAACACCAAGAATAATATATGCAACTTCACACATAGAGCTGCAACCCTGGAATACCCACCCCTGCGAAGAAAAGGGTTTCTGGCAGCAGCAAGGGACAGAGGGATGTGGCCGTATGAGCTCTGAACGTGTAGGTCTTTGGTGGTAGAGGAGCTCCTGAGAGCCTGGCGCAGTGAGGAAGGCTTGCTGAGCCTTGGACAGCCGTTGGCAACAGCTTCCCAACCAAGGAATAAGAACGGCTGAGGGGGTGGCGCTAACAGACATGAGGTGTGGGAGGGCGGGTTGGCCAGTGTAAAGCACCAGCAGGCATTTGTGAAGCAGTTGAAGCATGGCCTGTTTGTCAGCTACAGCAGTACTGCTGAGGCAGCTCAGCATGGCCTTGGCCTAGACCTGTTTGCAGATGGTAACAGCTGCAGCAGTGAGATCCTAATCTGCTTTGGGAGCAGTGATGAGTACCACTGACAGGAGCTCTGTGGAAACAGTGGCTGTGATGATCACAGAGAGGAGGGCTCAGGGATGCGGGTGTCGTGGTGATGGTCAGCAACCTCATAGTTTGCTTCACAAGTGTGTGTTTCCTAGGGCTGCCATAACAAAGCACCATAACTGGGTGGCTTAAGCAACAGAAATTATTTACTCACAGTTCTGGAGGCTAGAAGTCCAAGATCAAGGTGTCAGCAGAACAGGGTCATTCAGAGAGCTGTGAGGGAAAATGCATTCCATGCCTCTTAGATTCTGGTGGTTTGCTGGCAATCTTTGGTGTTCTTGGCTTGTAGATGCATCAGCCTGGTCTCTGCCTTCATCGTCACATGGTATTCTCCCTGTGTGTGTATCTCTCTCCGTGTCCAAATTTTCCCTTCTTATAAGGACACTAGTCATATTGGATTAGAGCCCACCCTAATGACCTTATTTTAACTTGATTACCTTAATAAAGACCCTATTTTCAAGGAAGGTCATATTCTGAGATACTGGAGGTTAGAGATTCAACTTATCTTTTTTGGGGGACACAATTCAATTCATAACAATGAGCTACGCTCCAAGGCAGCAGTGAGTCATTCTTAGAAGTCTGTGGAGTTCTGGGATATCCTTTAGTCCAGAACATTGCATCTGTAGGGGCTCCATTCCCATCCCAGTGGAGAGATAATGTACCCAGGCATGTAGCCTCCATTTGGTCTAACTGACATTTTTACAACTTAGCCAAAATATTGCTCCAGGGAAGATGGGCCATGGCCAGCCAATCTGGATTCCTGTGTTGAGCCATCTCTTGGGATATTACCCAAATTGAGCCCCAATTCTTGATTTAGTTAGTTACGAACAAGATTGTAAATAGTCACCTTTGATCACAACTGAGGTGTTGCCTAGTTCTCAGGCCTGCTCTTGGATTTGAACTAACCACCCTAAAAAGAACTTTTCCATTCACTCCCTTCAGGTCTGCTTTGGATTTTGTCTACTACTTCCAACTGAAGAGAGCACTATTCTTACAGGTAGAAGTTATTTATTCTCAATAATCATTGCAAAGATGGAGTTCATCATCTCTTTTCTGAGCAAAGACTGGGAAAGCTCTGGCTGTAGCAAGAATAGGGACTGAGAATTCCTAAAGTACCTGAGTGTCGGGTTCATAGAAGTATGTAACCAACTCAGGGAATTCTGGGTCCTACGGAACCAAAGACAGCACTATTACCCACACAATATGGGTGCAATGTCTCTGCTTCCTTGGCAAAGAAAAGGCTATTCAAGACCATGCATTTATGAAGCAGTACAAGGGAGATTTCATATCACATCAGTCCTGGCCAACTATCTGGGAATCTGTGGACAATATGGATAGTGGTGGCTAGAAGATAGAAAGTGAGTTTTAAACAATTGCAGATAGATCTACCATATGACCCAACTATTCCACTGTTGGGAATATACCCAGAGGAACGGAAATCATCATGTTGAAGGGATACCTGTTCTCCAATGTTCATCGCAGCACTATTTACAATAGCCAAGAGTTGGAACCAGCCCAAATGTCCATCATCAGATAAGTGGATACGGAAACTGTGGTATATCTACACAATGGAATACTACTCTGCTATAAAAAAGAATGAAATACTGCCATTCACAGCAACATGGATGGACTTAGAAAAAATTATATTAAGTGATATGTCAGGTACAGAAAGAGAAATACCACATGTTCTCACTTATTTGTAGGAGATAAAAATAAATAAATAAATACACAAACAAATGGCGGGGAGGGAAGAAGACACAACAATCACAATTCCTTGAAGTTGTTATGACAAGCGAACAGATACGATGTTGATGGGTGGGAGGGGGTAGAAGGGGAGGGAGGATTCAGTAAAGGGACACAAAAATCAACCATGTTGTATGTTGTTAAAATTTAATTTAATTTAATTTTTTTAAAAAAAGAAAGTGAGGTTTAAACTGTTCCAGGCCACAAATGGGAAATAACCCAGTCTTCTTTCCTCTTCCCTGTACCCTGATGAAAGAACATCAAAAAACAATCACGTCATTCATAAGTACCCAGATGTAATCCCAGAATCCTGCTTAACACAGCACTCCAGACATACACAACAAATGATTGGGATTGGCCCCCCAATTAAATTTATTTCCCAAATTGTTTTAGATCAGAGTTTCTCAATGGTAACACTATTGATATTTTGGGTCAGATAATTCTTTCTTGTGGGTGGTTGTCTTGTGCCACCCACAAGAAAGAATTGTAGGTTGTTTATCAGTATCTCTGGCCTCTACCTGTCTGATGCCAGTAGACCCCCTCTCACCCCATTGTGACAACCAGATATGTCTCTAGACATTGCCCCCAGTTGAAAACAACTGCTTTAGATAATGATAGAGGCAGGCTATTCCAACCATCAAAACTTAAGAATCACATGAAACAGAAAGAGTAACACAAATGAAAGTATCTCCAGATGGTCCCCAACTCTAATTCTAAAAAGTTTATTGGGAGCTAAATTCTTATGCGAGGGGTTAATTTGATTATCAATAACGTCTACAATCATAGCAGTCTTGGGTAAAATAGCCTCTGTTCTAGAAGCAAGAGAGGGAAATTTGTGGAGACTTTGTATCTTAGGCTGTAATTATTGGCAGGAAAACCACATGTCAAGAATCAGCCACAAGAAAAAATGCAGAGAAAGGGAAGGGCCTCTGGGGTCTTGCTGGTGGTCCCTTTATAACAGGGCTACCCAGTCCTCTCCCATGGGAAAGTTCTAGAAGCCTGGAGGGACACTTACCAGCAAAACAACTTGGCATTTGCTAAGCACTATACAGGCATAAGGCAGTGCTCGCTTCGGCAGCACATATACAGGCACAAGGCACTTTATATATAGGAACTTTACTTTTATCATCTTATTTAACCCTCACAAAAACCTTAATAAGTAGATATTATTTTTATCCCCATTTTACATATAAGAAAAGTGAGATCAAAGAGATTATGTACAAGTTCCCACAGCTAGTAAGTGGCGGATCTCATATATTTCCATTTGTCCTGGCTCCAAATCTCATGCCCTTTCTGCTCCATGAAACTGCCAGAAAAAAAATTGGATGAGCCTCCTGCTCTTGGGACCGCTCTTTCCATGGTAGTCTGAGTTGAGTCCTACCCAGTTCCATGACTCCTCCAAGCTGTGAAGAGAGTCGATTCCCCTAGGAAGGATCTGGGTCGGATCACCTATCCCCAAGGTGAACAAGCTTCCCCAGTGCCCTAATATCACCACTTGGGAAAAGATCTGCACAGTCCTCTTAAGATTGACCCTTGAGGGGTCTGAGCCAGTGTGGAACTGGCAGTAACATCCTTAAGGGAAGATACAAGAACATGGTAGAATCCCCTGTTCTCGAGCTCCTTCTTGTGGGGTTCTAGAGGGTGGGATTTCTGTACAACTCTACTCACTAATCATCATTCACCTGGGCAGTGAATCACCTGGGGGAGGAGTCACACCCCACCCATTTATTAGACCAATGGTTTTCACACTTTAGAGTACATCAGAATCACCTGGAAGGCTTGTTAAACTGCAAATTGCTGGGCCCCACCCCCAGAATTTCTGATTCAGTAGGTCTAGGGTAGGGCCTGATAATATGCATTTCTAACAAGTTCCTAGGTGATGTTGATGCTGCTGGTCCAAGGACCACATTTTGATAATTACTTTATTAAACCATGGATAAGGAAGACCACTTCATGGTACTTGGAGGCAAAGTTCTTCCACCATTTCCCCATCCCCAGGCTCATATTCAAACTGGGTTCTTTCATGAGTTCAGGTTATACCTTCACAGCCCAAAAAGCTTGGTCAGGAATTCCACACAGGAGGATGAGAAGAGCATAGGGCCAGGGCTCCATCCCACAAGGCTGCCCTCCTCCTTGGAGTAGGGTTCTTCTCTTGCCTTTGGGGAGCCAGAGTGCCAAGAAGTTCTCATTCAGCCATGGAGCAGCATTTCCCACCTGCAGAGCCCAGTGGCCATGCATGCTGACCCTCCCCGCCTTCCAGCATCCTTCTCCCAACATCTCCGCCTCCTCCTCCAACAACAACGACTTTCTCCTCTGTTGCAGGATGCTGTTCTAGCTCACTGCTCATCCTGTAAGCACACTGAGGCCCGTGGAGGGAGTTGTGGATGAGAACATGGGGCACCACTTGTCACCTTTTTTTTTTAACAGTCTTTTAAAAAATGACCCTCTTGTCCACATTCATAGCATTTGCGAGGTTGAAGTGCAGCTGCGAGCACTTCAGCTTTAAAAGTTTCTGTACCAACATTTTGGCATGCATGTATCATTTCAGAAATGTTAGGAGGATGTATCATTTTAGGAATGTTTTCCCTTAAAGGAGCAAGTATTCTTTGACAGTCATTATTTGCATTTTCATAAGCCAATTGTAAAATTAGAACATCTGCAGCTTGAAGGTTGTCTACTTGTCTAGAAATGGCATCTTGTTACCAATTTACAAAATCTATATGAGGTTCAGTAGGCCTTTGTCTGATGGTGGCAAAAGAGCCAGTAAGGGTGTTTGTTTCTGGGATTTTATTCCATGCTTTTACAGCAGTCTGTGAGGTGTGAACAAAAACCTGATGTTAGAGCTGGTCTTGGGCCTGAGGGTTAGTATAAGCTCCTTCTCTGATTAACATATCTATACCAATGGGGATATTACTATTTAAATTCTCCATTGACATAGTAGTAGTGGCATCACTAAATTCTTGGAGCCATACAATACATTGGGCTGTTGTTAATACAGTTTTAACAAGAACTTTCCAATCCCAAGCTGTCATATCATATCCATTAGCTATAGCTTCTATTATGCCCTTTGTAAAGGAAATTTGTAGGCCATTTTCTGTTATTCTTTTTTGAAATTCCTTAAATACAACAAAAGGAAGACTTTCACGTCGAGGCCCTTGATTTCCTCCTCTGACAACAGGGAAAGCATGTAATATTTCCCCTTCCGATTGTCAGCCCTCATGGAAACATTTTTCCATGAAAGGTATAAAGGCTGATGGAGGTAAATCTAAGGGAGTAGGCAGTGGAGGAATGGGTGGGGCAGAGGAACCCTGAATGTCTTGTTTCTCTAAGCTAGATATAGTTTTATTGCCTTGAATTGGCTGTAAAGCTAGTCTGCATAAATTCCATACTGTAAGGTAAGAAGCTTTAACAGGACCAAGAGAATTTCTCAACCATCTGCTTATCTGTTCCCAGTCTTTCAGATCAAGACTTCCTTCTCACAGATACCAAGGACATTGTTGTCTAATAATTACTAATAGCTCCATAAGCTGGCATTCAGTTGCTTTACATCGAGCTGCTTTTAATAAGCATTGAAGCTGTAACTTATGTTGAATTTCTTCTTTAGACAAAGAGTTACCCATAGCCATAAAGAGAAATTGAAAATTGAAAGAAACGAAAACCTCCAGGTGAAAACACCTAAATTAGACCTTGCTGTAGACGTTCCAGGTTATCCCACAGTCCTATATTCCCTTACCGGAATGCGCATCAGGTGTCCTTCCCCTTTACCAGGCTTTGGAAGGTCAGTCTCTGATCCGTGGAGTAGAACTTCTCCTCACATGGGGCACCACTTGTCACTTCTCACTGTGTGATGGAGATGCAAAGATTACTCAGAGCCCAAACATGAAGAGCAATGAGAAGCCCAAAGGGACTGCACCTAGAAAACTCCCTCCAGAAGGGAGAAACAAGGCACAGCCCCAAGTCGGTATTTGCTTCAGCTTTTATTGTAAACACAAGGAAACACAAGAGAGAAAACAACTTAATCAATCATTTATCAAAGGAATGAAAAGAAATTAGCTATGGGACGTTCTCTGGAAAACATCCTGAGAAACAAAGTAAAGGGAGTGAAGCTGGATAAGAAATGACCTTAACGTTCTTATCTAATCTAGTAGAAACTATTTGCTGTTTCCAGCACGTGCTGTTTTCAGCACTTGGGTTCTGCATAAGTGCATTTAGGACTTTTGCCCTTGGTGTACTCCCTGTTCTTTGTCAAGCCTATGTGCTCCCACAGTAGTCTAAGTTGGCAGGTTATCAACAGTTTGGCTAGGCTGAGAAGGGGGACCTGAGAAGGGAGACAAAGTTGTTACTGGGGAAGACAGTCTATTTGTAGGCATAAATCTTTGCTGAAAAAAAGTCATTCAGAGGCCAGCCAAGCCAAGCAAGTATCAATACACAGGTCAGACTCAGGACTCAAAGATGGTATCAACAGAATGGTGTTTACATGATACTTCTATTAGTCCTTTTGACATGCTGGAGCTAGTCCTAAGCCATCTCCCTCCCTGATAAGATGGGGACAAGGATGCCAAGCTGATACTTGAGTTGTTCTTGACTGACTAGGGATTCAAGTGTCTTTCATTTCAGCTGGACATCAAGACTACACCCAAAATGACACATCATAATCTGCTTGGCTTCTTAAAGATATTCTTATTATGTCATCAGATACTATAAGTTTACTCTGCTAGCAAGTGGCTTGAAGACCAAGGTAAGTAAGGACCTCCATTATCTAGATTTCCATAAGCAGTCAGGCAAGCCAGGGGAGTCTTCCTGCAGATGATATACTGAAGAGTGAAAAACCGATGAGTATGCCAGCACTGCAGAAGAATCTGTAGAGAAGGTTGAGCAGTGTACTGGTCCATTTCTGTTGCTTATAACAGAAATACCTGAAGCTGGATAATTTGTAAAGAAACAATATTTATTGTTTACAGTTTTGGAGGCTGGGAAGTCCAAAGTCCAGGGAATACATCTGGTGAGGACCTTATTCTTGGTGGTGGCTTTACAGTGCCACAGGGTGTGACATGGCAAATATGGCAGGAGCAAGAGAGAGACTAAGCTCCTCACTTGCTCTTCTTATAAAGCCATCATAGCCACACCGTGACCACCATTAAACCATCAATGGATTAATCCATTCACTAGGACATGGTCCTCAAAATCTAATCACCTCTTCAAGGCCCCACCTTTCAAGAATTTCACACCTCTTAACACTATCACAGTAGGGGTTAAGTTTCAGTGAGCTTCAGGGAGGATATTCAATCCACAGCAAGCAGTAAAGAAATCCACAGATTACAAGCGGTGTTAGAATTTGGGAGAGCTAATTTAATCAAACCCTCCCCCAGGCTGGTAGTGAGAACAGACACAAGGCAAGAAATCAGATGAGGACCAAATTGTGGTAAAGCTGGATTTAAGACTGAAGCTGACTCCTGTGGTCAAAGAAGGGGCTTCCTACTACATCCTTCCAGGTCTGGTCATGGGATCTGATGTGGGGACAGTTATGTCTGCAGAGCAGATACTTACCCAGCCTATGGTGTGGAGGGTCACAGAATACCCGACACTCACAGATTACAGGAAAGAATCAAAGAGAGAGAAAAAACAACCTTCAGGCTATCTCCAGAACAGTGGTATCTGACCCAGTTGCAGGTTAGAATCACTTGTTTACATAAAGAAAAGTTGAAAAGGAAAAAGAGAATGTGGATGGCTCTGGGTGGCTGGGCCTCAGAGATGAGGTCAAGACCAGCAGAAACATTTCCTCAGTGAGTACCCTTATTGGGTAAGTCATTCCTTCCAGGAGAGGGAAATGAGGAGGGAGAGATGGGCAGGCACTTCCATCCCAGGACTTCTGTTGCAAAATGCCTATTATGTGGGCAAAAAAAGTGTGGGGAGACAAAGAGGATTCCAACCTTTGAGCAAGAGTTAGAATAACAATTATATTGACTTAACTCTTACTGTGTGCCAGGAGCTGTTCTATCTACTTTCATACATTTAAATCTTGAAACAATCCTCTGAGATAAGCCTAAGTATTCCCATTTTACAGATGAGGAAATGGAGGCTCACAGAGGTTAAGTCAGTTGCCAAGTTGAGGGAGTAACTGAATCACAGAGTTGCTGTGTCTAGCTGAAGAGTTTGTGCTTGTCCCATCACACTCAGCTACTTATTCCTCTGCAGAACAGAGGGAGAAACAAGATCCCAAGAGAGCTGGGACTATGTGTATACACAGCAGGGTATCTGCACTCTATTTGGGCACTTCAGACACTGCAATTCTTTTAAACCCCCACACATACCCTCATAACCACTGTCTTTCCACTAAACGGGGACACAAAGTTCTGGCATCTACCTGGATAACTGCAGTGCTTGCCTGTGCTATGGAAAAGTGGTTAAGTCTTCCCCCATGCCAGGAACTTACCCAACAAAAAGCCATTAAACTTGGTGTTCTTCCCTGCTGTCTCCACAAGAGCTCTTAGGGGCTGCAAAAGAAATGCCATTTTATATACATTCTTGCTCAAGGTTTTAGAGTGAGAGTCTTGCATTTGGGTAGAGATTCCATTATCTGGGCTCCCTGCCAATTGCAGTGGAAAGTTCAAGGAGCCTTCATAGGTCATGGTCCCCCAGAGATCAGGGCAAAGAGCTTAGGACTAGGAAGTTCACATTTTTTCAGTACTCACCCCATGATCTGAAATCCGTGATAATGCTGAGTTGCAAGGATGCAAACTTGGAAGGCAAGTGCTGGATGTGATTCAAGCATGAATCAAAGACTGTGGAAGGTTTAGTAAACGCTAGTTTTCTTTTGTCAGGAATCCTTCATGATGTTCCAGTTTCATAATGTCATTTTAGTGAAATTCCATTTTAAACAGTTGAGAATTGTAGAGCTGATTACGTTAGGCTTCAGTTGTAAGTACCGAAGAGTCAATCAAGCCTGTTAGGGGAACCCCAAGGGTAATCAGAGCAATCAGCAAGAATCAGGTTGGGAACTCCCTGCCCCTTGGTTCAGCCTTGAGCATGAAGTGATTAAGCAGCAAGCCCTTGAGTTGTCCTGGTCTCCCACTTCCAGGAGGCTGTTTAATTATACCACACAGTCCACGTGCAATGCAAGATCTTAGTATCCTAACCAAAAGTGACCCTTTCCCCCTAGAGAGATTTGATATGTGTCTTCCACTGACACAGTGAAAAGGGAAGGATACCAGTACCACAAAGAGAAGGCAGCTGTCCAAGAGAACACACAGGACCCTCCAGATGGAGGGACCAAAAGCTGAAGACACTTCTGGTCATCCCCATTAGTGGGAGCAGCAGTCTGCAGCATTTTACTAAGAACGCTGGTGTGGGGCATGCAGCAGGAGGTGCAAATTCATGAAGTAACTGAAGATGGTACTTTCAGCAAATAGTAGGTAAGAGATTAAGACTTAAGTAATAAGGACGCTGAAGAAAGAAGCAAACGTCCAGCGTAAAATGGTACAGGGCAAGTTCTTTCAGGACCCAAGAGAATCCCCAAATATAAAAGATGAGAAATAATCCAGACCTTAGTTACTGGGTTGTCACTAGTGTCCTAATGAGAAGCAATGGCAAATTGATTCCAGAATCCATTGTGTACACTTTATACTACCTCAATATTTTATGAAGTTCTAATTAAAGAGTCAGAGGTTGATCATTCTGAATAAAGCCATTTGTTTCTTCATAAAATCTCAAATTAAAGAACCCTCCTTATGTACCATCAGGTAGAGGCTTCTGACCTTAGAAAGCCCTACCTAGTTACAGCCAGAGTGGGTAAAGCCAAGTGGGCAATCCACCTAACAGAATGTTTCCTAACAAGGCTTATTTCTGCTTCTATGTGATACACACAACTGGTTAGTTAAACAAATTTGGAGGCCTAAACATCACAGGCAGGCTCACCCTAGGATCAGGAGATCGCTGGCCCATGGCCACATGTTATATGCCTGGGGGTTAGGACAAACCCCAGCAGATATCCAACATGGACTCAGATGGCATTAGCTAGTAAGCTCCATCATAATAATTTGTAGGTATTAAAGACAGCTCTTAAAGCCACCAACAGTGATTAGAACCAAAACTTGTGGCAATCTGAAACAGAAAGGCTGAAATATTGGGCATACCGAAATACCGGAAATGAAGAAACTAGCAAGCTCCAGTTATTCTTTGACTTTGTTTAGGTAGAAACTCATGAGTTTGAGTTTAACTAGAAACTCATGGCCCTGATAAGATATTTAATTTAGTCTCTTTTTTGTCTAAATTGGCCAGTTTAGTCACAATAATTAAGATTTATGGTTCAAAAACTAAAAATAAAACTACTATATGATCCAGCAATCCCACTTCTGGGCAATAGACAATGAAATTGAAATCATCATGTTAAAGAGTTATCTGCGCTCCCATCTTCACTGCAGCATTATTCACAGTAGCCAAGATATGGAATCAAAAGTATCCATCAATGATGAATGGATAAAGAAAATGTGGTATACATATGCAATCAAATACTGTTAAGCCTTAAAAAAAGAATGAAATTCTGTCATTTTCAACAAAGTGGATAAACCTGGAGGACATTATGCTAAGTGAGATAACGTCAGGCACAGAAAGACAAATACCATATGATCTCACTTACGTGTGGAATCTAAAAAAATGTCAAACCTATAGAAGTAGAGAGTAGAATGGTGATTACCAGAGGGTGCGGTTGGGAAGGGATGGCGAAGCAGAAGATGTTGTCAAAGAGTACTTAGTTTCAGTTAGATAGGAGGAACATGTTTTAGAGATCGATTGCACAGCATGGTAACTGTAGTTAATACTGCATATTTCAAAATTGTTAAAAATAAGTAAGCTTTAAATATTCTCACCAAAAAAAAAAAAAAAAGATAATTATGTAAGGTGATAGATACATTAATTGGCTTGATTTAATCATTCACCATGTATAAAGGGCACATGGGGGCTCTCTATACTATTTCTTACAACTGCATGTGACTCTATAATTATCTCAAAATAAAAAGTTTAATTTAAAAAAATCATTCAGCATTTAAATATTTATATTAAAACATCACATTGTATCCATAAATATATATTATTTGTCAATTAATTTTTTTTAATTCTTAAAGATTTATGGTTCAGAAACTGACCAAAGTATGTTAATGTTTTAATATAACTTGTACAGTTTTCTTAATACCCATTTTTCTCAGTTTAAAAGATCATTTTTTTTAATAATTTGTTTTATTTATTGAATCAAAATCAATAATACATATTTTGGGGGTTGAACATTGAGATATGTTGATCAAATCAATATTACTAGCATGTATATTGTTACAAATTGTACTTATTCTTTATGCCCCTTGTCCAATTTCGCCCCGTCCCCCATTCCCTCCTCCTCCCCCCTCTAATTGTCCTAGATTTCTTCTCTCCTTCTGGAAGAATAATGGTTACTCTGTTAATTTGTTGCCTAGATGATCTGTCCAATGCTGAGAGATGTGATCAGGTCCCCAATATTATCGTAGAGCAGATGCTTCTTCAGTCACTCTGAAATGGTCTTTATGGAGAGAGACATCCTCTTCTTTTCTTTGTCTCTGCTGGTGACTCTCCTTGTGTGAATGCACTCCAGTGGCTGGAGGACCATCTGTGTGGTGGTTGTGGTGTCTAGTCGCTTTTGCAGCAGCCATGGTTACTGTGGTGGCTGTGGTGGGCCACCGACCTGGAGGTGCTGTTTTTGGTATGTTTGTTGGCACTGGCGGTTTGCCTGGTTGTGGGGTGTGTCTGGTCCCCTTCTCCATGCCTCTAGTCCCTGGGCAGGTCCCAAGGTGTTGGTGCCGTGTGCCTGGTTGTGGGAGGGGTGTCTGGTCCCCTTTTCCATGCCTTGGGTCACCGGGCAGGACCCAAGGAGCTGGCTTGGTGTGCCTGGTTGTGGGAGAGAGATCCAGTCCCCTTCTCCATGCCTTGGGTCCCTGGGCAGGCCCCAAGGTGCTGGTGCCATGTGTCTGGTTGGGGGGGGTTCCAGTCCCCTTCTCCGTGCCTCAGGTCCTCAGGCTGGCCCTGAGGCACTGGTGCAGTTTGCCTGGAAGTGGGAGTGGGGTCCAGTCCCCAGATCCAAGCCTCTGGTTCCCAGGCAGGACCCAAGGTGCTGGTGGTGTGCTTGAGCCGGAACTAATTTTTTGTCCTTTGCTTCTAACACGGGGCAACTTCCTGTGGGAACCAGTACTTGAGCTGTGTGGTTGTTTAAATTGCTGCTTTGCTGCTGTTTCCCTAGGGAAGGCTTTTTGTGCAGCTCAGGGTTTAATGGTTGACCTTATAGGTACTTCCAGCTCTCCAGAGACCCGGTGGATCTGTGTTCTGTAGACTATCTGATCTGGGCCTGAATTTTTTCACCAAACTGCATCCCATGCAATTCTTCATTCCTGACCAGTCTCCTCTGAGTGGTCCTGTGCTGACTGGGGGGCAGGTCAGCTGTCCTTGCTGTGCCCCACTGTTCTCCCGGTGGGCCCATCTCCCCCACCGCCTGTGCTCCAAAAGTGTTGGGACGGGCCCTGCACTGGTCCCTTGCAATGACTCACTGGCCTCTGAATGGCTCCCCTTTTTCAGCTGCTCTGGCTCCTCACTCCTGCATAGGTCCACAGGAATCCTATTAGTGGTCTTGCTGTCCTGGGGGCCACCAAGGCCCTCTTTTCTCCTGCTGCCTACAAGTAACTCCATCTGAAGGGCACAGCTGCGGCTTCTGCCGGCTCCTGCTCCATGTGCTCCAGCATTAAAGTGGCCACAGCCTGAAACCTTCCGAGCAGCTTTTTCTTTCTCTCAACGTAGTTTATCCCCCTTCATGTACTTCGTCGGTCTCTCCTCCTCTTCCCCTGAGCTCCTGCGGCCCCAGCTTGGCTGATGTTACATTTTCATAGTTGTAAATTGGTTGATTTGTGGGAGAGAGTGATGCTGGGAAACGTCTATTCCACCATCTTGACTGGAACTCCTCTAAAAGTTCATTTTTGACCAGATAATGAATTGATGTGGCTCAAAATTCAGAGAGTAAAAAAGGATGCATCAAAAAAAGTGAAAATTCTCTCTCTCACTCTTGAATCCCAGCCACCTATTTTTCCTCACCATAGGCAAGCAGTGTTATTAGGTTTTTTGTGCATTCTTCCAGAAATATACTACAGATATAAAAACAGTTTAGGTCTGGGAGAAAGAATATATACATTCTTTCCCCCCATGTTGTGCAAATGATAGCATATGTCAAGGAAACTTTGTATTTGAAAGATAGCCTTCAACATTTCTAAACGTTTAGCTAACAAGTTGATAATACTCATTCACAGCAATCATATGGACTTTAGAAGTTTTTTATGTCTTGTTAGAGCTGTGTTTATATTCAGTTTGGGGTTATATTTGGGTTTTGAGTATCTTATGAAAATTATGGACCTTTTCTGTAGAAAAAGAAGCACATACACACTTACAAAAAATTACATAAAATATCAAAAAGTTTCATTATCCACACAAACCACCACTGCCGACAACAAAAACATCAAAGAAATACCAAGGTGCAGAGAAGCTAATTTGCCAAATTCATAGCTATTAAACAGTAGAACTGGAATTCAAGTCTCAGTCTGCTTAACTCCAAAGGCTGTGCTCCATCCCCAGCACCAGAGACTCTTCTGTTCCCTTTCTCTCTATATATATAATTGCTATTAGAGCCCCTCCCTGAGGAGGTAGAAGGACAGGATAAATGATGTCCATTCCACAGCTCCTGTAGTCCTCCATGCCCACCTATCTTGGTCAAATCTAAGCTAGAGCTATGACTCATTATATTGTCTTAGAGCCTATTTTATCTCCTTAAAATACATCCTTTTATCTAAAAAGTGATGCAGGTCTGAGAGCAAAAGACACTGTAAAATAAGACAGAGAATACAGGGCTATTTGTGAAGTTGCTGATATACTTAGTCCCAATTTCCTACATGTAGGAATTTAATGTAAAAAGTGATAGTGCCCTCCTATAAGATAACTGGTATCCTAAGTCTGATAGAAAATGCAAAAGATAAAATCAAAGATTCACAAGTGTACTAGTATGAATGACTTCCTTTTCAAGATATAATATAAAAATGATAAACAGAAAGTCATGAATCAGAAGTCAAACTTCTCTGTCTTCTCCATCATCAAACTGCTTAATTTAGAGCTTTTGGGTTTCTTTTCCCTACAGAGAAACCCTACCCTATACCCCACAGATGTAGGGCCCTGGATGTCAGATTTGTTTTTTCCTTGCAGTTTTAATCATAGTCGTACTTGTAATTTGACCAACAATAACCTGCTGAATCTCAATGGAGAGACAGAAAGTGAGTCATATCAAGTGAAAGAGTGATATGAAAAAGAATATTTGGAGCAGCAGGGCAGGACCCTCTGAAGAGCAATGGTGGATTTACTCCTTTGTACTCCTTTCTGCAGTATAAAGAGCAGAGAAGCAAAACCTAGAGCAACTCTGCCCAATGATTGCATTTGTTAAAATCTTGGGTTCTGAAGTCAGACAGATCTGTTTGAATCTCGGCTATGTAATTTTGAGCAAGTCACATACCTTCTCTGAGCCTCTACTTCTTCATCTGTAAAATGAGGAAGATAACAGTATATCTCATGGGGTTTCTGTAAAAATTAAATGAGATAATACATTGGCTCAGTTCCTCACAAACTGTAAATGCTCGATAAATAGAAGCTATTACTATGACTTGTCTGTAATTGTGGACATTGTTATCAACTGGTTCATGGATGCCATCTACTCATTATAAAAGCATTCTCCAGTTCCATCCCAGGATGTGAAACCTATTCTGGATTGGATTTTTTCTCCTTAGGGCTTAAACCAGCTAAGTCTTCTAGTTTGCTCAGAGGCTTTTTGCTTTGTTTTGTTTTGTTTTTGTTTTCCTTCTAAAACATGAATGGGTGTTGAATTTTCTCTATTGCTTTTTCAGCACCTACAGAGACAATCTGTTAATGTATTGAATTACATTGATATTCAAATAAAAATTCAGCCTTGCATTTCTGAAATAAACCCAACTTCGATGTTGTATATACTTTTAATGAGTTGCTGGATTCCATTTTCTAGTCTTTGTTCAGAATTTTTACATTTGTGATCATGAGAGAGACTGACCTGTACTTTTCTTTTTGTGAATATTCTTGTCAGGTTATGGCATCAAGGTTATCCTGGCCTGATAAAATGAGTTGGAATTACTTTCATTTTTTTTTTTTCTATGAAAGTTGTTGTATAAGATTGTTTTTATTTCTTTCTTAAATGTTTGGAAGAGTTCACCAGGGAAGCCATCTGGCCTGGGGCTTTCCATGTGAAATGACTGTTCTTTCCTGATTTAATTTTTTAGTAAGACTATTTAAAATTCCTGTTTTTTCTTAGGTTAGTTTCGATAAGAATATGTTTTCAAGAATTGTTCATTTATGTGAACTTTTAAGTTGTGCCATAAAGTTGTTAATAATACCAACTTATTATCTTTTTAACGTTAGTAGGATCTTCAGTGATATCCTATTTTTTGACCTGATAATGGTAATTTGTATGCTCTCACTCTGTTTCTTTCTGTTTCTCTGTCTCTTCTATTTCTCTGTCTCTGTCTCTCCCTCTGTCTCTGATTAATCTTCGTATGGGTTTGTAAGTTTTATTAGACTTTTCAAAGAACCAGCTTTTAGATTTGTTGATTTTCTACGTTCTATGACTTTCTAATTTCATTAATTTTTACTCATGTGTATTTTGTCATATATTCTACCGTCTTAGTTTTGTTCCTTTTCTAAATCTTTGAAATGGAAGTTTAGATAATTCATTTTTCTTAACATATGCATTGAAGGATAAAAAATTTTCCTCTAAACACTGCTTTAGCTTTGTATTAGTCTGTTTCTGTTGCTTGTAACAAAATACACAGAACCGGGTATTTTTAAAAGAAAGTGAAATGTATTGCTTACAGTTTTAGGAGTTGCAAATCCAAAGTCCAGGGAACACGGCTGGTAAAGGTCTTGGTGGTGGCAACAGTGATGGCAGGGTATCACATTGCAAAAATGGCAGAGCACAGAGAGTAGAGAGAGAGAGACAGACTCTTCTCTCTTCTTTTAAAGCCCTTGGAACCACGACCCTGACCGCCATTTTTAATCCATTCAGTAGGTCATGGTCCTGCAAGCCAATCGCCTCTTCAAGGCTCCATCTTTCAATGACCGTAATAGGATTTCCCACCCTCAATAGTGAACATGGGGATCGAGCCTCAGTGAGTTGGGGGGACACCCAGCCTACGACAAGCTTCATTCACATATGTTGATATATCATTTTTTTATTATTCAATTTATAATATTTTCAAGTTTCCATTGAGTTTTCTTCTGTGACTTATTGGATATTTGGATGTGTATTACTTAATTTCTACATATTTGGCGACTTTCTAGGTGTTTTTGTTGTTGTTGTTGGTATTGATTTGTAGCTTTATAAGGAATTCTTTGAAACTTTAACACTTGAGAAAGTGTGTATTCTGAAGTTGTTAGGTCAACTTATTTATTAAGTTTTCTGAATTTTCTGTATCCTTACTAATGTTTATTTCTTCTATATGTCGCTGAGAAAGGTTGTTAAAACCTTTCACTATAATTGTGTTTGTTTATTTCCCTTTTTAGTATTGTCAAATTTTGCTTTATATATTTTAATGCTATGTTATCAGGTTCATACAGATTTGAATTCTTATATCTTCCTGGTAGATTGGCTCTTTAAAATGTTCACTTTATTTCTAAGTAATACATCTTGCCTTAAAATCTATTTTGTCTGAGTCCTTACATTTAAGGTATGTCTCTTAGTAAGAAGCATACAGTTGTGGGTTTTTTTCCTGTCCCTTTCTGCTTTTCAATGGGAGGAGTATTAAGGCAGTTTATATTTAATGTAATTATTCACATTTGAGTTTATATCTATCTTCTTACTACTTGTTTTCTAGTTGTCCCTCTTCTATGTTTCGTTTCTTATTTTCTTTTGAATTACTCAGATATTTATTCTATATTTCTCCTCTATTATAATTTTAATTATGATATGCCTATATGTGGTTGTCTTTGTATTCATACTACTGTGTTTTATAATGTGTCTCAAATCTATGGTTTGATGTCTTTAATAAATTTTGGATGGCTTTCATCCTTTATCTCTTGAAATAGTTTTTCTAAGTCATTCTCTCTATTCCTTTCTTTAGGTATTCTAATTACATGTGTGTTAGGTCTTGTCACCTAGTCCCATATGTCTCTTATGCTTTTGTTCTGTATTTTCTGTACCTTTTTTTAAAATTCATAATTTAGTAGGGATATTTTACGTTCATCTATCTTCCAGATGATTAATCATTTTCTCAGATGGCTCTGACATGCTGTTAAACCCATCTATTGTGCCTTTATTTTTAATTTTAGGGCATTTTGGGGAGTGGTTAAGAGGAATATTTTTCCAGTTTAGAATTCCTTGGAGTGTGTGTTTATCAGGGTCTCTCCTCCTTGGAAGATCCTGAAATCCAATTTTTATCTCTCCAGCTCTGTAAGAAAGCTGTTTGGCAACTTTATCCCTTAATCATCTCTTTTTGATCAGTGAATGCCTCAAGGAGATAACTGGTGTAGACTATCTCATTTCTCTGCAGGATTTTGGCTTCTCAAGTTTTTGCTGTCTCTGTAGCCTTAAACTTCAATTTTTGTCTCCCCAGCCATGAGAAACTGATAAAAGCTCTGCTTAAATTCTCTGCCTCTTAGAAGTCACTTTCTGCATGGTTTCTCAAGCTCTCTGTCCTTGCTACTTAAGAATCAAAGAGAAATGCCTTGAAGGGATATGCAGTTTAGAATATCAGGCTCACCTCAATGAGTTTCCCTTCTCTCCAGAATATTCTCCAGTCTTGGCTACCTTGATACTTCTCCAAAGCCTTCAATTTTTTTAAAATTCAGTTTCTCTATTTTTTTCCCCCAGTGGGAAATTGGGTTGGCTATAAACTAGTCTGCCATTACCAGAAGCAGAATCCCCAACTAAGTCTTCTACATTACATTTCACAAGTGCTCAAACCCTGTAGGACTCTGCAGAGGAAAGGTTCAGATATAATTCAACAGGGCCATGGAGTCCTGCAATTGTATGAAAAATTGTATAATTGTGTGTAAATATCTTCAAAGTGACCCAAACCCAGAAAAGTTAAGAACCACTGCTGTAGCACACCCACAAATACTTAATTTGTATTAAATACAAATTTATTTGTATTAAATAAATTTTTATTTACTTATATTAAATACCTAATTTATTAAATGCCTCATTTAAAATAATGCTGCTAGATGTTATCCCAAGAAATGACTCTTTATACCTAGAGTCTAAATACTTGATTCCAAGGGCTGACCAGTTAGCTTAGTTGGTTAGAGTGTAGTGTTGTAACATCAGGGTCCATGGCTCAGATTCCCGTAATGGCCAGCCACCAAAAAAATCAAACAAACAAAAAAACCCAGCTTGATTCCAACCCAGTAAATATTTTTTATTGTAATGTTTCTTTTTCTATCGTTAAATAACATCATCATCATCATGTTGTAGACCTCTTTAACAGTTGAATGAAACTCATTTATGGAACTGCAGTCTAAATTTAGAGAAACCTACCTATATAACTGAACATTTTCTTTAGGAGTGTCAGACACAATGATAATCAATACAGGACTATCATGATGGTGGGTTCATTACTGCCCACTGTTTCCTTTGTGAATGACGTGAAGGTTAGTCTCTCTTTGTTAATCAAACTATGTTTTCTTTCTACAGCTTATGATAGTGTGTCTTTTGCATTACTACTGTGAATTCACTCTAAACTCATCTAATTTCTCCTTTTGGATAGGCACGTGAGAGCTTTGTTATAGGAAATATATTACAGGCGAGCCTCTCTTTATCTCCTTTACATGCTTGGAAGTCACTGAAAATCAGCAGATTCAAAAAGGGGGGGGCAACTTAAATGAGCAGGAGAAGATTTCCACAGACCGTTCCTGAGTAAAGATACATTCTAGAGAATAAGAGTGAGAGTGGAATATGTTTTTTGCTCAGGTCTTTGAAAGTTCTAAAAGTTTATAATGTTTGGTATCCCTTGACTTGTTCTGATCAATCTGCCTTCCCAGGGGCTCCGGCCCTAGCCCAGGGCTCAGCTGGGGCCCTGCTTTGGACAGATCCACCCCCTGCCCACCCATATTCACCTCCCATTCTACAGGATGACTATCCACCCTCCCTAGACCTCTGCCACACTCATACCACCTGACTGGAACCTCAGTGGACCTCATCCCTGAACCAGGAATAGAAAGGAGAGCTAGGAAGCTATGGTGGTGGCACTGGGACTGTGCCTGGCACATAATATGTAACAGGTACTCAAGGAACATATGAATGAATGCATGAATGAATGAATGAATGTGAAAAGAGGCCAAGGAGAAAGTGAAACTCTGGAGCTATTAATTCAGAGGCTCCTCCCCTCCCTACCCCCAAATTTCTCTGTGCTAAAAACCCTTCAAGCCTCTGTGATTTCTCTTCCTAAATTTGGTTCCCTTTCAAATGGTGTGGCCTCCTTGCCTCCTGGGTCCAGGGAAATTTCAGGATTCTAATTTCTGGGACTAGCTCTCAACTAGTTCTGGGACTAGTTCTCTTGACTTGGTTTTGACCCTGTCCAGGGCTTACTCTGCCTTCTCAGAAGCAATTCCAGATCTAGAATTGTGAAGGTGTTTCTTAAACACAAAAGACCTTTTGGAGTTATACTAGGTTTTCTAGGCATTTTCACTATATGGCTTTCCCTAGGTAGATCTGGAGACAGATATTTAACATGCATTATGGGCCTGAAATCATAAAGGCTTAAATAACAACATTTTTAAACAAATCCCTCTGGGTTTACTCAGAGAAAATCATGTGGTGGCACCAGACACTAGAGATTCTGAGATGGGTGAGACGTGAAGCTGACTTTCAAGAAATTTACTGTTTTTATACATTCGAATTAGAATTCTTCGGGTTGCAAGAGACAAATAGAACTTTTTACTCATATAACCAAATTGTGGAAATTCATGGCCTAAAAGTCAACTAAAACCAGGACTCCCTCTTGAGCTGTCATCTCAGTATGTCACTTTTCATCTCTTGCCAGAAAAATGACTACTAGCAGCACTCAGGCTCATGTCACCAGACATGACCCCCCACACACACCACCCCCCAAAAAGGCAATCCCAGAAAAGAATTTTGATTGACAATCTTGACTCAGGTGCCCATTCCCAGAAAATCTGCTATGGCCAATGTAATGGGTAGTATCACAGCTCAACTTGGATCAGATGTCCATCTCTGGCCAGTCAGCAGTGACCAGAGAACTGAGAACTGTAACAGCACAGCAGATCTCATTCAGATTATGTGTCTTAAGTAACTCTCAGCAGACAACAATAAACATCCACTACTACTCCCATAGGACCAAGTTCCTTCCACACATGGAACATTCTAAGATAGAGACATTTCCTAGAAGGACTATTTATTTTTCAGTGGGCTACAATATTTTTCAAATTTATGTAGATGCCTCTGATTGCAGAGAATCATCTGGATCTTTTCACTGTGAAGATCCCTCTGTGTTCTAAACTTGCTCACTATTTGGCTAGAGCCCTCCCGGTCTAGGTTATACTACTTGCTCGGTCAATTGTCTCTTTTCTGGCCTGGGGAATGAAATATAATGAGAAAGTGTACTTATCTCTGGTAGGCACAGTTCCACCTTCAACTCCTAAGGTACCTTTTGGACTCTGGTGTGGTGGTAGCCTGTGGATGACAAGAAATCAGGGGATTCGAGATCTGGTCCAACCTCTTGCCTTCCCAGGCCAGATACTATAGGCCAGGTCACTTCTCCTGAGACTCCAGAATTCAGTATCTGCATTCTTACTTCACAGGGCACAGATAGGATCATGGAGCCTAGCACCTCTTGGGCTAACCCAGTTGGCCTCACACCCAGGAACTCCCTCTGTTTTTAGGCCCCACGCCTGTCTGTTCTGACCACAGCTGACTTAAATCTCTCTGGTCCTTGGGATTGGGGGCACAGGTAGATAATCACTCTTGCCATTAATCTGAAGTGGGCTAAACCTAGTCAGTCCCACTGTTCCATGTGCAGGAATTGGTCCTTGGCGAGGAGCAGACTCCCTTCCACTCCAGAATGAGCTGCCTTAGGATGATCAGAGAGTGGGAGGGTAGGGAGAGAAATGAAATGTTTACCATCTGCCCAACCTGGAGGGCACTAGGAGATCAAGTTTTTGACACAAAATGTTACTATGAGATAATGACACTTTTTCATTTTTAATAGTAGGAAAAACTCTAGACTGAGACACAAGGGACCCAAGCTTTCCTGTTAACTCAGCCTGTAACTAGCTATGTGGCCCTTGAGACTGTAACTTTGCCTTCATTTCCTCAAATAGAGTGATTGGATCAAGTTCATTGTATGTTTTCCTTCCAGCTCTAATATTTGATGATGTGGCTGCCTGCACACAGGAGGGAGTGGGGAAATGGAGAAGAGGTTGTTAGAGATTCAGCCTAGATCTATGGTTCCTGACATTCGTCATGGACCCCTAGGAGAGAGCACAGAATTTTTTCAAGGTGTTCTCAAATCCATGTGTGAACCAAGCACTCTCTGTAGACTGAATAAACAATATTTCACACATTTGTACTATTTTCAAATCTACATAGGTGCTACTGGGATTAATTAAATGGCAATTCATTTTAAAGGGAAGTTCTCCTCATTATAAATTTTTTTTTTAATTCCACAGATGTCAAAAGAACAACTATCATCATGAGGGAATATCGTTTGTTTATAATGAGTCCTTCTTTCAAAGAGAATCATCGACGACGGGAAAACTTATGGTATGGAAAGATTACACCTGGGGATAGATCGACTTATTGCCTTTGGGTTGTGAGAAATTAGGCTAACTTAATTTTAGACAAACTCCTATTTAACTTTTAAAACAAATCTCAATGTCACCTCCTTCATGAAGCCTCCCCGGTGAGTCACTACACTGCCCCACCCCCAGAAGGATTAAACATATACTATCAGTCAGGGTCCCAGAAGGAAAAATGTCACTCAAATAAGGATAACTTGCCAAACTTACCAAAGGATCGTTTATAGGAGTACAAGCAGTTTATAGGGAAAATACAGGGCTAGTGCAGTAGCCAGGGTGCTAAAAGCAGTGTTGTTACCACAGAGGCCTGACAGGCAGGGGGAGGAGTGGTCCTCAGAGCCATTGTGGAGACGGCTGCTTTAGGGGAGCTGTGGGTTTCGCTGGAGGCATGCAGCCAACCCAAGGCCACACAGCAAGGAGGCAGCCAGGGGAACAGATACCCCACCTCACTCTCCTTCCCCCACCTCCCATGGCCTACTGCTGTCCTCCATGGACCCATGCAACCGGAGCCTGGAAGATGAGGAAGTTTGTCAACATAGCTCTTGCTGGTCAGCCTCCTAGGGCAGAGAGCTCAGTGGGGAAGGATTGGGAGTAGACATGGAGGAATAAGCAGAGAGACCCCCACACAATCACTCTTTTCTGAGCTCCCACAGGATTCTGTATTTACCACTTTCTAGCACTTTCGTGTTCAGTGGTAATTACCTGTTGGCATTTCTATCTCCCCACTGCACTGTGATTTCCCGAAGGGCAGAAACCATGCCCCCTTACGTTCTGCAGTCACAAAATCAAGCACAACGTAGATTCTAAGAAATATCTGTTGAGTTTTAATTTGAGGCAACAGTTTTGAAAAAGAAGTGCCATAAGTTCCAAGTGGTCCTGGAACACACTCCCTTCCCCATGGCACCACACAAGATGAACGAACGGAGAGAACCACACCATCCGTGTGTTTGCAAAGCCAAGGCTGATGAGGGATGTGTCAAACAAACCTCTTGACTGATGCTCACAATTTTAACACAAGTGGTTAAAGCCTCAAAGCTCATGGACTAATCTAAATCTTCCAAAATTTCTGAAGGGCAACTTTCTTGTTCTGGCTTCAAAGTGTTGCCTATTAATTACCCTCTTGGGTTCCCAGCATCACATAACTTTGAAGGGACTAGGGACAGTGCATGTAAAAAAGCCCTGTGCCATGATCTCACAGATTTGGGGACAGGAAGGGCCTGCTCTGAGGACTGTGATGACAAGATCTGATGCTCCATAAGACCCTCTGAGAGTCTGGAGGATGATGGGATTCTCTGGACAGAGCTCTGCCCAGTGCAGGTCAAATCATGTTGTCTGATAGGCCTTGTCTTCCTAAACCCATTTCCTCAGCATCAGCTTGAGATGTTTGTAAGTGGGAGGCCGATGTCCAGTATGATGACTCTTCCCTGGTTTCAGGGTGGGGACTTAAACTGAAAGAAATATAACAGTGCCATGAAGTATCCCAGGCCCCGGTGATATCAGGGGCTCAAGCTCAAATACATATTCTCAAGAGCAATATTTCAAAATGCTTTCAATTCCCAAGCCCAACTTTTGGTCACGTGGCAGGAAATGGGGTAGGAGAGGGGTGCCCCCATCGGCATACTATACTTTGGTCACCAGACATCATGCCTCCCAAGAAGGATGTTCCCATGAAGAAACCCCAGGACCCTCCATCTCCAAGCTTGCTGCCAAGCCAGCAGCCACAGCCCCTCCAGACAAGACCAAGGCTGAGCCAGCTATGACCCTGGCCCCTGTCGATCTCTCCAAAGTGATGATTGAGTTTTACAAGGACCAGCTAGAAGAGTTCAAGGAGGCCTTTGAACTGTTTGACTGAGTAGGGGATGGCAAGATCCTCTATAGCCAGTGTGGGGACATGATGAGGGCTCTGGGCCAGAACCCCACCAAGGCCAAGATGCTCAAGATCCTGAGGAACCCCAAAATGACAATCTGAAGTCCCAGCATGTGGACTTCGAGATTTTCCTGCTCATGCTCCAGGCAGTGGCCAAAAACCAGGACCAAGGCACATATGAGGACTACTTGGAGGGGCTTCAGGTGTTTGACAAGGAGGGAAATGGCAAAGTGATGGGAGTAGAGCTGAGACACGCCCTCACCACCTTGGGAGAGAGGATGACTGAGCAGGAGCTGGAGACTGTTCTGGCAGGACATGAGGACAGAACGGCTGCATCAGTCATGAGGCCTTCCTGAAGCACATGCAAAGCATCTGAAATCTACAGATCCAGGGGGCCCAGACACTAGGCCCAGCAGGCGGAAGCACGTTCCCACCACTAGGAGGCCACCTATATTTTCAAAATAAAGACACAGTTCCTCCCTAGGGGAAAAAAAAAAAAAAAGGAGGACCTTGTAAGGATAATAAGAGTTTGTTTTTAACTATTTTATGCCAATAAATTTTGATACTTCATATGAGATGGACAATTCCTTAAAAACTATGACTTACCAAACTATCTCACAAAGAGCCAAAACACACGAATAGTCCTATCAACTTCATGAAATTGAATCAGAAGTCAAAAATCTCCCATCCCCAAATCCCAGGCCTATTACCGTCATACCCAAAGTTTCTCAGAATGTATGAGGTTCCAAAACCTGAGAAAAACAATGTGAGAAAAAAAATGTACCAGCCCATATCACTCATGAACATGTAGGCAAAATATTTAAATAAAATATTAGCAAACTGAGTCCAGCAAGTTAGATTTAATTCAGGAATATGGGATTGACTTGTCATTAGAAAATCAACTAAAGTAATTTACCACATTAGTAAATTAGAAAAAGTCATATAATCATCTCAATAGATGCAAAAAAAAAAAGCATGCAACAAAATTCAACACTATTTCATGATTAAACCCTGTTTGCAAAATAAGAATAGAAGAACTTTATTGATTTGAAAAGTTTATCTGACAAAAAACTATTGCAAATATCATGCTTAATGTGAGCTGCTGAATGCATTCTTTATGAAATGGGAACAAAAAGACAAGGACACTGGTGACTGCAACATCTATTCAACATTGTACTGGAGGGTCTAGTCAGTTCAGAAAAGCAAAGGAAAAAATCAAAATTACAACTATTGGACAGAGAGAAACAAAGTTGTCATTATTCACAGATAATAAATCGTGTCAGAAATTCAAGCAATTCTAAAGATAAATTACTTTAACTAATAAAAGTATTAGCAAGGTTTTTGAATACAAAATCAATACACAGAAATCAATTGTTTTGATATATTCAAAGAAACTGAAAAAAATTACATACCACTTACAATAGTATTTCTTAAATACTTAACAAAAAATGAGACCTTAATAAAGAAAATTATTGAAATATATTAAGAATACCTAAATAAGTGGAAAAGGTAGAATGTTCACTCAAATCAATCTATTGATTTAGTGCAATTTGGATCAAAAACCCTATACATATTCTGTAGAACTTGATAAGCTGATGCTCAAAATTAATATAGGAATAAAAAGAATAGCCAAGACACTCTTGAAGAAGAAAGAGGTGAGAAAATTTCTCTGCCTGATATCAAGATATCAAGCAAGGATAGACAAAGTCACCAATGGACTAGACAGAGAGCCCAGAAATAGACCTGCTTATATATGGACATTTGATATATGATCAGTGAGGAAAGGATGAGTTTTTCAATAAATAGTGCTGGGATAACTGGGTATCCATGGGGTAGGGAGGAATGTGAAATTGAATTCTACCTCTTACTGTAGAGAATAATAAACTCCAGGTGTATTGAGGACCTAAACATCAGGTCATTTAAAAGAATCATTTCTTAAATAAGACATAAAAAGCACTAACCATAAAGGAAAATACTGAAAAAATTGCAGGCATTAAAATTGCTCAGAGAGACATCATAAAAGATAGCTAAAAGAATAGGAGATATTTGTAATTCATATAACCAACAAAAGGCATATCTAGAATCTATAAAGAACAGCTAATATGAAAAAGACAAACAACTGAATAGAAAAGTGGGAAAAATACTTGAGCTGGCTCTTTGGAAAAGATGTCCGAATGGCCAATAAATATATAAGGGAACTCAGTTATTAGGGAAATGTATTAAAACCACAGTGAGATATTATACACCTACTAGATAGACAAAAATTTATAAGTCTGATAATACCAAGTTCTGACAAGGATGAGGAACAACGGGAACTTGCATGCACTGATAGTAGGAGCTGTGAAAGTAGACCACTTTGAGACATAGTTTGGCAATGCCTAACAAAGTTGACCGTGCACCTACCCTACAACCCAGCAATCTTACCCCTAAGAATATACCCGAGGGAAACTTGCACACAGGCCCAATGAGACAGATACAAGAATGTCCATAGTAATGCTGTTTCTAATAGTCCCAAACTGAAAACAGCCCAAATATCCATCAGCAGTAGAATGAATAAATAATCTGGAGAACTACTCATAAAGAAAATGAATGAACCACAACCACACAGAACAACATGAAGGTGACTCTCAAACATAATGTTTAACAGAAGAAACTGATCACCAAAGAAAACATATAGTATGTGTCTATTTTATACAGAGTCCAAAAATAATGATATTGTTCAGGGATGCCCACACAGGTTGTTTTAGTTATTTATTGCTGTCGTAACAAACCATGCAAAAACACAGTGGCTTCAAACGGCGATTCTATTTACTCACAATTCTGTGGGCCAGGGATTGGAACAGAGCAGTAAAGAATTATCTCTGCTCCACAGAGCCTCCGTATGGAGCCTCACCTGGGTTGGCTCAGATGTCTTGGGGGCTGGCTAGAACAGCTTGACCAGGTTGTAAGTGTGAGGCCTTGGTTCTGGCTCTCTGCTGAGTTCCTCAAATCTTTTCCATGTGGCCTCTTTAAATGACTAACTTGGGCTTCCTCACAGCACGGTGGTCTCAGGGTTCTAAGAAGAAATATTTCAAAAGAACCTATCCCAATGTGCAAGCACTTATTATATCTCTCTCTGCATCCTCCTTGTTAGGTGTCCCATTGGCCAAGGCAAGTCATATGGACAAACGCATAAGTCACTGTAGGAGGGGACTGACTACACAGGGCAGAGCAGAGGGAGCCATGGTTCATATGGGGGGCCACAGCTGGTAAAGTAAGAATAATTTTTTCAAAAGTGGTGGTTACCTTTCAAGATGAAAGGGGGATCCAATCAGGGAGGAGCACAAAGGGAGCTTCTAAAATATTGGCAATATTCTCTTTCTAAGTTGATGTGCAATTAACACAGGGTGTATTTTATTCTTCTTTAGCATGTCAATTCCACACGAGAATATTGTGCAGGCATTAAAATTTATATTTGCATATTTGCAAATAATTTACAATTTAATGTTTTCATTAGAAGTTTCAATGGAAAACAGGGAAACATTTTTATAGATATATATTACAAAGATCCCAACTATGCATTCGAACTGTTGGGAGAAGAGCTAGAAGTAGGTAAATCTCCATGCCAGAGTGGTTGTCTCAGAGTGGCAGCAGAACTCTGATTGGTGTAAATTTTCTTTTTATATTTTTCTATGCTTTCCAAATTCTCTATATGGAACACTCATTGCTTTTAGAATCATTTAAACTTTATGGGGGTAAAAACAAGAATCACACCTCCCACAAGATGCTGCTCAGCTGATTTGAAGAAACATGCATTTCATGGCTTCACTTTGTCATTCTGGTTCTTTTCATCATGGCTACTAGAAGTGAATTTTTGGAGCACAAGGTATCCCAGGCGTTTCAGAATAGACTCAGATAAAAATTAAATCAGAACCACTTGAACTAGTTCTCAGACATGAATGTGTTGCCAAGCCCTTGATCCAGTGCTCAAATAGGAACTGTCAGTCAGAAACCGACAGGGCAGGAGAGGACAAAGAGGGATGAATTGAGGTGTCTCGCAGCCTCTCTATTTTGAATCACAAGATACTGAGTATTTGGCAGTGTGGACTCTTTCTATAGGTCATCTACAAATGTTCCTTCTCCTCTGATTTAAAATCATAATTGGAGGAAGTTAATTCTAAGACCTACGGGAAGGTATAGAGGAGGGGGGAAGGCAACTAACACCTAACATTAAAAGCTTGGATTCTGGTGTCCAACTTACTCACTGCATGACATAGTACAAGGTACTCAAACTCTCCACGCCTCAGTTTCTTCGTTTCTCAAATGGGGACCTAATAGTGGTACCCCATAGGGTTGCTGTGAAGATTAAATAATATACATAAAGTGCTTAGCACAGAGCCCGGCACATGAAAAGCACTCACTAAACTGTAGATACCACCATGCCAATATGGGTGGCATAGCTGATGCCCACGTAGGGTCTACTACAGGCCAGCACTCTCCTATGAGCCTCACATAACAGCGACTATTTTATATCACATCCAGTTCTCATGGTACCTGAGAATCTGATTTTATTATCCCTATTTTACAGATGAAAAAAACAGAGGATGTAAGGTTCTATAACCCACCAAGTCCACAGAGCTCCTGAATAGCACAGCAGTAGTGGACGCTGAAGCTGTTTTCACGGCCTCATCTCTTTACACACTTTGGGGGAGCAGGCGGGTGGGAAGAGGGGCGTATGGCAAGCCAGTGGGCAGGAGAGCAGGCTACGCACTTTGGGAAGACACATTCCACTTTTTTTTTCTCCCCCCGCTGTACTCACCACAGAAAATAAAACTCTGACATCTTTTTGACTGACATGAACATATATAAGTAACAAGTACTACGGAGAGTGTGGAATCAGAAGACTGAGAAACACTACCAACGTGGGGTGAGTTATGGTCAGCAAGGTGGCCAGACCTAAAGACTGAACATTGATGTGGAGGGACCTTTAAAACCCTGAGGATCCGCTCCTGGACTTATATACATTGGGGAAAATACTTCTTGGGTCATTCCAGAATCTTGTAAATGTCTATATTGACTTTGGACCTGATACTGCTTTTCATACGGTGGCATGGAGTGGGGAAAGGAGTGCAGAGGGCAAACACAGAGGCAGAATTCTCCTCTCCCCAAGGCTAATGGAGATAAAAAAAAAAAAAAATGAACTTGCCCTTCCCAGGGTTCCTCACCATCTGTCAGCCATTCCATTCACAGGTAGGACTTCATAAAAAACAAGTCTTTCTGGAACAAGACTGGGTATAAATAAATAAAACAGTATGCACAGACCTACCTTTCTCTTTCTTTTTTCTTTTTCTCTTCTATATTTAATATAACTTCATGGCAGTATTGAACTGGGAAGTAAGAAATGTATGCATCTTTCCAATGTCTGAGATTTTTGTAAGACTGCAAGCTCATTCAAGTTCTTTTTTCTGGTGTTATCTACCACTTGGGTGTGCTCCTGGGAGTTGGAGCCAGAGAAGGTTAAACTGCCTCACCCTCTAAGTCCTGAGTAATCTCTCCCACCATCTGCCATCAAACACCCCCCTGAGAAGAGAAATTGGAGAAGGGCATTTCCCCCAAGGCTCACAGAAACTCACCTTTAAATAAATTCCCCCAAGCAGAGTATGACTCCTCCAGAAATAATTCATCTTGTACCTGTAAAAATTTCATTCCCTCCACCACCCCATTCCCTCACTCAGCCTTAAGCACATCCTTAAATCCTTACGCAAGGATTCAGGGAATTCAGGTGAGTTCCCCTGAGCCATGTTTTCCTCCAGGGAGCATATGTTGCATATTAGAACTAATAGGCTTCAAGTTACACAACAGCAAGACTAATATCTTCTGCTAATGATTTTGTGAGTGATTTGAGTTTCCAATGAGCTATTATTATTCACAGCAAGAGACTGACTTTACTCTTCAACTTGAAAGCCCTTGACTGATCTGTTAATGAAGCCACACAAACCTCCTGAGAGGCAGAGAGAAAACCTAGGAAAAGAGGAGGGAAAGGACAGGAAAGTGTTATCTAGTAATGAGACACACCTTCCCAGTGGTCCAACAATATTACAGCGAGTGAACCTCACTATTACAGCCAATGAAACCCCAGGAAAATTCACGGGTCATTTGTAATGACAGAAATGGCCATTGACAGTGACTAAAATATTAGAATCATAAATACTTGGAGATCATCTGGTATAACCCCTCATTTTAAGATTAAAAAGGTGGGCTATTTAGATAAGGGAGAGGGGAGGGCTGGCCTGCTGACTCTCAGGACCTTCTGAACTGCTGGCAATGAGCAAGCTGCAGCAGGACGGGTGGTGCCCAAACCGACTTCCTCCAGGACCAGGGGAGCCAAAGACTCCAGATGCTTCACAAGAAAGGCACAGCTCTTGCTTAGCACCTAAATGTGACTCCTGTTGGCCCATTAAAAAAGAGCAACAGGGGGTGAGGTCCTTCTGCTAGAGCTAAGTCCCCAAGTGCCTCCAACTCTTCCTTGGCCCAAACATGCTTCTCCATAGGATTCCAGGAGATGAAGGGGTTCATCTTCTGACCCTTCTCCCAGTGAGTTCCATCCCCTCCCAGAAATGCTTACTAACCTTCGTCCACACCTTCTGCGTGACACCCGTTAACACATTAGCCCTTCCAGACCTTTCCTGTGGGTATTTTTCACTGATTCCATGTATGTACACATTACATAGATAGACATTGTCTTAATGACTGCATGGTATTTTATTGCATAGGTCTACTAGAATGTTATCAACCATCCCCATTTTTACTTGTTTCCAATTTAGGTCCTTCCAATTTTTCACAAAGAAAAAGAATACAGGAGGAAACAGTGTACAAATATCTTTGCACATTTGTCTGATTATTTCTTTAGCATAAATTCTTAGAAGTGGAATTGCCAAGTAAAAGAATACAGACTTTTAAAAGGCTTCTGATATAACCTGCCAAATTTTCCCCAGAAAAATGGTGTCAGGGTAGGCTCCTACCAAGGTTTCTGAGGAGGATTGTTAGTGACTTTAAATAATATCCTTGTGTTTCATTCAGCTTCATTACAAGAGAAGCTAAGAGGCTAGTCAAATGGTACGTTTCCTAGAAGTCTGAGAAAGGTGGACCGACTTTCCTTACATTGTAATAGTTTCAAAGAAACGAGGACAGGTCACTGCTGAAAGCTGTGTGACAAAGGGCTTCTTCTTTATGATGCAGTTTAATTTTGATAAGATAGTTCTTTTTGTAAATTTCCAGTTTTAGATAGTGATGATGCATGGTAAAATGATGAAAATAGTTATTCATTATTTTGCTTCTCTGGTTTTTCTAATATTTTTACAATATCTTAGTAATACTACTGCAGAGTTCCTCAACCTCAGCACTATGGATATTTTGGTCCTGATAATTCTTTGTTGTGGACGCTGTCTGACGCAGCATAAAATGTTTAGCAGCTTCCCTGGTGTCTATACACTATATGCCAGTAGCACCTCCCAGTTGTGACAACTAAAAATGTCTCTATATATTTCCAGATATCTCCTGGAGGATCAAAACTGCCCCCAGTTGACGAACACTATGGTAGTGTAATAGACAATACTAAAAATAATAATAACAAACACTTGTGGTGCTCTGTGCCAGACACTATTCCCAGAGCTTCACAAGTATTATCTTGTTGATTCTTCTCAACAATCCTCTGAGGGGGGCACTGCTATTATACCCATTTTACCTATAAGGAAACAGAAAAGAGAGGTTGAGTAATTTGCCCAAGTTTTCACAGCTAGAAAGTACAGGATCCCAGATTGGAACCCAGGCAATTCCAGAGCCCATGCTCACAATCATTTTTTTAGCAGCTGCCTCCCATTGAAAGCCTTTTTAAGGATTCCTTTAGCCATTTTATTTTTTCCAGCAAATCTTACAATATTTTCGAGCACATACAATAATATGACAAATATCCATATACATATCACCTAAACTTAATAACTATCAAGATTTTTCCATACTTGATTTGTGTCCCTTTTTCTTTCTTCCTTCTCTATTTATTTCTTTCTTCCTCTCTCCCTTTCTCCTTCCCTCTCTTCTTTCTTTCTATTACATCCTTCCATTCCCTACATACTCCAGTGTGGAGTTCTAAATAATACAGATATTTTCTTACATAGTGATAATGCCTATCACACCTAACAAAATTAACAATTATTTACCACCAGTCCATATTCAAATTTCCCTGATTATATCAAATATATTGTACTAAGCCTTAAAAATGACCAGCTTTGGACTCTGAATAAAAAGGATGAAATGGTGCTTACCAGCATATTGCAAATCCTAAAAGGAAGAAGGGGTTAGTCATACAAGTACATTTCATAGGAACATGGCATGGTTTGGGCTGCAACTGAAATGCAAGCACACAGTTCACAACAACAATAAAAATCCTATTGCTGGTTTTGAGATATTAGTCCTTACATGAGAAGGAACATGTTAATCATTAAAGTTAATTTTAATAACAGCAGGGAACTGGGGCTAGCCTTTGGAGTTCCTCAACTCAGCTTTCTCAATGCAAATTTATGATTTCATTTTAGTGCTTGTCAAGTTACTTCTATTAGCCCACAAAAAACCTGACTCTTTCTGTTGTCCTTGAAACAATAGAAATTCCTCATGATCTGTGGTTAAGGACTGGCCTCCAGGGCGTGAAGACAGCACAAACTGGTCTTACTTTATATGAGGTCAGCAGAAGAGCAAGCAGGATTCTTTGTAGACCAGTGGGATTTCACCCCACACTGCCACCTGCTGGAGTGGGTTAGGGGCAACAAGATGAACCCTCTGTGTATTAGCTTCGGATGGCTGCTGTAACAAATTATCATATACTTAGTGTCTTAAAGCAATTTGCATTTATTCTCTCACAGTTAGAGAGGTCAGAAGTCCAAAATCAATTTCACTGGGCCAAAGTCTAGGGGTTGGCAGGGCAGTGCTCTTAGGGAAGAATCTGTTTTCTTGCCTTTCCAGCTTCTAAAGCTACATACCTGGGCTTGTGGCCACTTCCTCCAACTTCAAAACCGGTGGTAATAGCATCCTGCTTCAGTGGTCACACTGCCACCTTCTTCTGTGTCAAACCTCTCTCTTCCCCCCTCTTATAAGAACTCTGGTGATTACATTTACAGCCTACTGGGATAATCTCACTTTCTCATGGTCCTTAACTTAATCACAGTTGTGAAGTCCCTTTTGCCATACAAAGTAACATTCACAAGTTTGGGGAGTAGGACCTGGATATCTTTGGGGGCCATTATTCAACCTACCACACTCCTCTTGAGAACAACTCACCCCAGAGTAATACCGCTTACATTTTGAGATCTCAAGGCCTTTTACATGTGTTTTTCATTTGCTTATCACGACAATTCTTCAAGGTGGACAGAATTTTGGTTCCCCTAGAATTAATCCCTGAGGTAGGAAGTTAAGTGCATATAGTTTATTTGGGAGGTAACCCTCAAAATACAGGCAGGGAGTGAGGAAGTGAGACAGGGAGGTGAAGGAAGCCAACACAGGGTGTGAACACAGCCAGTTACCACTGAGAAACCAGAGCTCAGATCCCCCTGGACACTCTGAGAAACAGAATGTTGGAGTGAGCAGGACTGAAGCCATGTTGAGATCTAAAACCATGTGGGTTTAGGAGGGCCAAAAAAGGACACAGGTGTTTTTTAGTATGAATTTCTCTGAGTTCCCTCTTTTCCCGTGTTTATTTGATATTTAGAACCTTGGTTATGGGGCAGGATAACATTATTTACATCAATGTAAAGTTTTCCAGTCAGCCTGGAGCTGTACACTTGCCACGAGACATGTACTATCCAGACCCTGGGAAACCAAGGAAGACATCAATAAAGTTATGCTGATTCCACCCTGAAGCAAATAAAAACCTTGCAAAAATCCAAGGTAATGTCAAGGACTGATGTTGGAGGTAGGGTTCGGGGGGACCAATCGTCAGCCTCAATCCACCCAGTCCTCTTACCAGGTTCCTGACTCTGCCACAGGAAAGAACTCAGAGGCAGTCACAGTAGAAGGTGAGAACAAGTTTAATATAACAGATAAGAAATACAAGTTTCACAGATAGACTGCAGCATAGCTCCAGAGACTGAGCAGGGACCACACCAAGTTTAACACAAAAGTGAGTTCAGTACAGACATCAAGTCTAACACAAAAGCAAGAAAAACATTCTTAACGTTCACTACAGAATGTGGACTGACTCAAGAGAATGAGCAGCTGCTTGCTGAAAGTAAGTTCCATACAAAGTAAAGTATACACACCTCGGCCAGCTAAGTGCGGATTGCCTCCAGGAAAGTGAGCAACAGCCCCCCTTTGGCTGGGATTTGGCTTTTATAGTTTCTATATCTAATGAATATTCAGTCTGTACAGACATATACACTGTGGTGAGTGCTATGCCAGAGCTATACACATTTGCACCTGGCACATAAGGGATGAGCAATAAACACTGTTATTTATTTATTTATTTATTCATTCATTTATTTATTTATTTATTTTAATTTAGAAACACACCAATTAAAAGCACAAAGTGATACCATTTCAAATTCTGTGATACTGTCAATGAGTAAAGTCTAATAATACCATGTGTTAGCAAGAATATGAGGTAACACAAGTTCAGAATTCCTGCACAAGAATAATAATTGTAATGTTGTTCGTAATATCAAAACATGAGAGAATGAACTCAGTTTTAACAGTAAGAAAACAGATCAACAAATTGTAATATACTTGTACAAACTAATATGATCAGAATTTGAAATGAACAAACCATATCTGCATAAACCAACACGGATACATCTTAAAAACATAGCAGTGAGCGAAAAACACAAGTTGCCAAAGGGTAAGTTAAATGCTGGTTTTTAAAAGTAAAATACCATAAAATACAGAAGACCTCTGTCAGGAGGAGTCAGAGATGGGAAAGACAAATGTCTCTCTCCATCATTAGAGCCAGGCACCAAATAAGGCATTTAAATGAAACAGGGTAAAATACCAAGTGATTGGACCAAGGTCACCCAGCCTGTGAACAGCAGAACCAGGACAAGACTCCACATTTTTTGACTCCTAAGCCAGAATTCCTTCCACCCCACCCAACAGTCTCTGGGAGATGAGACCTAGCACAGATCACAATGCCTGGCACAAAGCAGGTACCCAGTGTCTTCATAAATGGAAACAGAGCCTTTGCTTGACCATGAGAAGGGAAAATATAATCCGTACAGGAAAGGTAAGGCACTTTTCTTAAAGGGAAAGCCTAAATTTTGGGTAAAATTTTGGCTGCTAGAAAAATCAAACAATCTGGATTTGTTTTTGTCAGTTTCTACTATTTTCTTCCCCAATGCTTGGTGATGTCTTCAAGCCGGGGGGAAAAACAAAAAACGGAGACAAAGGCTGTTGTGACTTTGTACTCTGATCCAGTAGTCTCCAGGACAGGACTCACACACCCCGGGGTGAGCTCAGGTCAATAACTGGAGTGCAAGAGGAAAATGCTGGGAATGAGCAACTCATATTTATCTTTAAAAATTAGAGCTCAAGCTCTGCTAATATTAAAAAAAGAATTGACAGTGGGGGTGCCCTCAGAGGGTCGTGTGTCAGGTTCAAGGGTGAGGTAGCCTGAAGGGAGAATGCGAAGTTCCACATTTTTTCTACTTTCTCTTTATTCTAACACATATTTTATGCATGTCCAGGTAAAGAGATGTATGGATTCTGTTATATAATGTTAATTAAACTAACCTCACAAAATAAACAAGAGGCTAAAAAGGATTCCTGCAAAGAAAACTCATATTGAAAATAATACCAATGATGCAAGCACAAGTGAAAAAAAAATGACAGAGCTGACACTTCTGCTACTCCTGCTACAAGCTTTGTCAGCCACATTATGAGGTAAAGCAATGATGAGATAATAAGATCTGCCAGGATGTCAGCTTCAAAATGCTAAAATTATCAATACTATCTGAAGTGTGGATTTACAGCCACGATGACAAATGCTGAACCTCACCTTAAGTGTAAATTGTCTATTTTACTTTATACTCTCTTTTAATTTTCTACATTATGTATATTTTTAGAATACGTACTACATTAGTATGGGGAGGACAGTGATAAATTTGGAAAATTCTCATCTTGATTACCAAAGAGCTACACGCAATCTGTTAGCTCAGCACTTTGTCTCTGATAGTGGCACAGTGGAGTATAATGAGGAGTTAATAAATAAGCATTACATTAATGACTGTCCTTTCAGATGTCATTTTAGAGCCAGGTCAGGAAGATAGAAGTCAAACAAATAAGATAGAGGAATGGAGTCAATTATAACAAGAGGCTAAGCAACAATCAGGGTGGGCAGATGCTAGCATAGAAGGAAACAACTGGCATCTTTCAATATCAAGAATCCCAATCGAGCTTCCTCTGCAGTTTACAAAAAGATTAACTGGTAACCTGAATGGCTGAAATTCAAAAGATTGATGCTACCAAGTGTTGGCAATGATGTGGAACAATTAGAACACTCACACACTGCTGGTGGGAGTGCCAATTGGATAACTACTTTGGGAAAGTGACCATATCTACTAAAGCTGAAGAGATGCATGATTACAACCCAGCAATTCCTCTCCTGGGTATATATACAACAGAAATGAGCACACAGCTCACCAAACAATGTGTACAGGTGTGTTAAAAATACTGCTATTCATAATAGCCCCAAATTGGAAACAACCCAAATATCCATCAACAGTAGAATGGATAAACAAATTGTTGTAATTTAAACAATAAGAATGTAGGAACTATTCTTACATGCCACAACACATATGAATCTCACAAATATAATGTTGAACAAAAAATGCCAAACCAGAGAGAACTTACTGTAAGTAGAGCCTTACTAAGACATACAGGAGAATACACCAAAAGGAAAATCAGTAAAACTGATTGTTATGATTCATTTTTAGATGCAATTGACATTTAAATAAGTACTCGGTTCCCTGTGCTGGCCAGTAAAAAAAAAAAAAAAAAAAAAATTAAACCAGTAGGCTTTGAGTAAAGACACCAGAATATAGAAATGATTCCATAAACAATAGCTATTGTGACAATTGAACAGACTATGTCTAAAAAGTGATTCTTGAGGCTGACAGCAGCCACCTCTGCCTGGAAGCAGGCAAAACAGCATGCCAAAAATACCACTTACACACAGGTGGCCACCACAGCCACCACTACAGTCACAGCTGCTGAAAAAGCAGCTCAATGCCACAGCAGTAGTCACCGCCACTACGCAGGTGGCCCGCCAGACACTCAACTGCATTGACACAAGGAGAGTCACCAGTGGAGACCATAAAAAGAAGAGGATGTCTCTCTCCTCAAAGTCCACTTCAGAGTAATAGAAAAAGCAATTGCTCTGCCAGATGACCAGACATCAATGCAGAGATACTAGAAATACAAAAACCCAAGAAAATATGACATCGCCAAGAGTGCACAGTAATTCCCAAAGAGCAGGAAATTCTTGAAATGACTGAAAAAGAAGTCCAAGAATGATCTTAAGGAAACCCGCTGAGATACGAGAAGACTCAGATAGACAACATAATGAAATGAGAAAAAAATCAAGGATATGAGGAGGAAATTTACAAAGAGATTAATAACTTTAAAAAGAATGTAGCAGAATTCATGAACTGAAAGATTCACTCAATGAAATAAAAAAGACAACCAAGAGCTTAAGCACAAGCTGGAACAAGCAGAAGAAAGAATTTCTGATCTTGAAGATAGTCTTTTCAAAATAACCCAGACAGACAAAAAAAGGAAAAAAGAATTTTTAAAAATGAAGAAAACCTAAGAGAGCTATCAGACAATCTTAAGTGCACAAACATTCTAATCATGGCTGTTCCAGATGAGGAGGAGAAAGGAAAAGGCATGGAAAACCTATCCAACAAAATAATAACAGAAAACTTCCCAGCTATAGGGAGAGACATGGACCTTCAGATCCAGGTGGCTCAAATATCCCCAAACAGATTCAAACCAAAAAGTTCCTCTCCAAGACACATTATAGGCAAACTGTCAAAGCTCAAAGACAAAGAGAGAACCTTAAAAGAAGCAAGAGAAGAGCATCAAGTCTCCTATAAGGGAGCCACTATCAGACTAACTGCAGACCTCTCAACAGAAACTCTACAGGCCAGAAAAAAAGGGGATGAGATATTCAAAATACTAGAAGAAAAAAACTGCCAGCCAAGAATATTGTACCCAGCAAGGCTATCCTTCAGATATGAGGGAAAATGGTGTATTTTCCAGACAAACAAAAACTGTGGGAGTTCACCACCACATGACCAGCCCTACAAGAAATCCTCAAGGAAGTCCTGCATCTGGAATCCAAAAAATGATAATCACTACCACAAATACACGCAAAAGAACAAAGCCCTCTGGTGGAACAGAAATGGAAACAAGAAAGAGAAAGAAATTAAATCTTACCATCACAGAAAACCATAATGACAAGGTAATAATGCCCATGCTTTATTTCTGATTTTAGTGATTTTGGTCTTCTCTGTTTCTTTCTTGGTCAGTCTAGATAAAGGTTTGCAATTTTTGTTGATCTTTTTAAAGAATCAACTTCTGGTTTTGTTGATTTTCTCTATATTTTTTAATTCCTATTTCATTTATTTCTGTTGTAATCATTGTTATTTCCTACTTATACTTGCTTTTTGTTTGGTTTGCTCTTTTCCTATTTTCTTAAGGTAGGAGTTTATGTTACTGATTTGAGATTTTTCTTATTTTTAATATAGGTGTTTACAAGTATAAATTTCCATCTAAGCCCTGCATACTATAAATTTGGATACGTTGTGCTCTGATTTTAATCTCAAAGTACTCTCTAATTTCCCTGTGATTTTTCTTTTTACCCATTGTTTATTTAAGGAAGTGTTTAATTTCTACACATTTGTGGATTTTTCTAAATTTCCTTCTGTTATTGTTGTCAGAGAACATACTTTCTATGATCTTAGTCTTTTTAAATGTATTAAGACTTGTTTTGTGGGAAATATATATATATATGAATCCCATGTTAACACATAGAATAGTTTTCAACTTGAATCAGCTTGAACATATTGAGTTCCTGCCTTGTGCAAGATATTCTTTCACAGCATCATTTATTGCCATGTGATCTTTTTTAGACTCTTTTCTCTTTTCTCTACAACTTCTCTTCTTAAGTGGTACCATCGCATTTGATTTTAATTATCGCCCATATTCTGAAAATTCCCAGAACTCCCTTGTAGACTTTAAACCTATTTCTTCAGCTTCCTACTTAATATTTATACTCAACTGTCTCACAGGCACACTAATTCATTATATCCAAAACTGAACTCAAGTTTTTTAATCCCAAACTCACTTTTCTTAGAGTAAATGGCATTACCAGCCCCTCAAGGGCTAATGCCAGAAGGCTGGGATTCATTCTACCTATTCTTGAGCTCCTGGTTATCTCGAATCTACTTAGTTCCCTCCACTCCCACAAAATTCTGTCCTCGTTCTGATGATAATTACTTTTAATCTTGACTGTTACAATAACCTCCTCATCAATCACTTCCCATATATTCTTTTCATCTTACAACCCAGTCTCTACATAGGTCTTAATATAACATGAATCTGGTCATTATACTCCCTTCCTTTTTTCGACCCTTAGACATGCTATGCACTTTTTCACATTTGAATATTTTCACAAGATGTTCCTTATACCTGGAACATTTTCTTCTCCCAATATCAACTAGCTTAGCCTAGCTAACTCCTTCTTCCTTCATGTCTCAAGTTTAAAAAAACAAAAAAAGAAAAGTGAAGAAATCCTCCAGAAAGTAGAACAAAAAGACAAGAAGAAGAAAAATAGGAGCAAACATTTAAGAAAATAAGAAGATTAAATCAGGAGGTCCAAGCATTCAGTTATCCACAAAGCTAGAACAGAAGATAGAAAGGAGGAAATTGCCAAAGAAATAGAAGTTTGACCAAATAGTGTATAAGTCCTTTAATAACTTCTGTTATTAAAATATTAAAATGTTCCCTTACATAAATACCTATTCCCTAAGCCCCTGAATATGCCCCCTTCCCCATCTGGCAGCTCCAGTACCTATGAGGACCCAGTAGGTCCACCAGGGGGTCACCCTGATGCCCACCAGCCTGCCAGTCAGCCCACCATGGCTCCTCACCAGCCCCTAGTCCTATAAGACCCCATGGGGAACATTGTGCCCCTGTTGCAGTCCTAACACCCACAGTCTGATGCTCAGGGCCTGCTGATGCCCCTGAGGCTGAACCTCCCACCGCTGGCCAGCCTGCACACCTCCCCCCTCCCGAAATAAGTGACTCTTGAATGAAATCACTCTATAGCTAAGAAGACATGTGTACCAATATGATGAAATTTTACAAACCCAGCAATGATCAATCACACAGTTAGCAGATTTTAGCTTCCCACGGTACATCTTGTGCTGATGCAGATAGGCCATGCCTTGTGCCATGTCCAAGGCAAAGGAAAACCTGACATACACAAAAGGACTCTATGTGAGCTGAGAACAGAATTCAGACCTCAAATGTTCTCAGAAAGTACACACTTTAGTTGATACAAGAACAAAAATAATGAGCTTGTGCAATGAAAACAAAGCTCCCCACATCTTTTCTGAGGAGGAATTAAATATGACATAAATGATTGACTTCTCAATGGTGCACCAACAACAAATATGAATAGAGAATAGAAAGAGAGATTAAGAAAAAGAAAGAGGAGAGGAGAAAGGAGAAAGGAAGCACAGAATTATGCACATGTACTTTTGGAAAACTGCTTGAATCCAGTTTTCTGAAAGTGTTATTGGACTCTAGCTCATCTGCGTCCTGAACCTGAAGGGGTTTCTGTGATGGTTAATTTTATGTGTCAACTTGACTAGGCCATGGTACCTAGATATTTGGTCAAACATTATGTGAAGGTATTTTTTAGATGAGATTAACATTTTAATTAGAGGACTTTGAGTAAAGCAGATTACCCTCCACAATGTGCGTGGGCTTCATCCAATCGGTTGAAGTCCTTCATAGAAAAAGACTGACCACCCCAGAAGAAGAGGGACTTCTGCCAGCAGACAACCTCTGATTCAAACTACAACCCTTCCCTGGGTCCCTAATTTATCCTGCAGATTTGGGACTTGTCACGCTTCCACAAACACATTATTTCAAGGAATCCCCAATTCCTTAAAATAACTCTCTTTAGATAGGTAGATACATGGATATATAGACAGATATAACCTGCTGTTTCTGTTCTGAAAAACTCTGACCTAATACACTGATCCTGCTTTATTGAAATTTTTGCCATTTTCTTCATTATGAATTCTTTGCATTAACTTCAAGTTTTTAAAAATATCACATTAAAATATTATTCATCTTGATTACTGAGTTTTTTATTTGGCACTACATCGAATTTTGTACCTGAGGCAAGTGCCTCACTTGCCTCACCCTTGATGCAGATCTTTGTTTATATAAAGTTCGATAACAAGCAAAAGTAATCCAAGCTGCTACAACTCAAGATAATGATTACTTGGAGGGGAATAGGAGAGTAGTGACAATAAGGGGCACAGCAGGAGTTTGGGGTGCTCAAATGTTCTGGTTAAATGGGCATGTTCTATTTGTGAAAATTCATTCAGACTTACACTAATGATTTATGCTCATTTCCCTATGTATATGATAGAAATAAATAAAAATTAATCTAATTTTCAATAAAAATTAATGTAGATTAGTGCTCCCTCTGCCCACCTGCATCATCTCTTCCAAATTACTAATAAAAACTTAAAATAAACCAATTGTCAGTTTATCATTTGGGCATCACTTTCAGAGACATGCCTTATTCTACCCAAGATTTGATTTCAAGGAAGAAAAAGCTATTCAAGCTAACTCCAAACAAGAGGACACTATTGAAAGGATACTGGAAAATCTCACCAATCTGAAGGACAGAAAGTATTGCCAGCCTTCATGGGAATCTGGATATTGGTACCTTTGAAGGGCACCCAATAAATGGCACCCCTTCTCCATGTGGTGCTGAAGAATTTAAGAAATAAAGCAAAGGAGTGGCCTTTGGGGAGCCAAAATCCAGCCTTTATAACAGATGGAGACCAGGCTAGAGGATGTGGCTTTCAATCTATCAGCTAAGCATGCTTGCTAATTCCAACCCAGAATTCAGTTGACTTACCCCATTCTGAAAATGCTGGACCCAGGCAGACCCCACCTGGAGGAGCAGCAGAACATGCCTTCCACGTGAAGGGACCAGGCTGAATCCTCGTTCCTTACAGGCAGCTCACTTCCAGGAGAAAGAACAAGCCAAGCACACCCAGTTACTCTTCCCAAATTTACCGGCTAGATAAGTAACTCACCTCCTCAGAGTGGAGAGAGGCCAAGATTGCATTAGGGGAAATTCCTCAGGATGGAAACCAGGAACAGGGACAAAGCCCTTCCTCTCTAATGCTGTGATTGGGAAACAGAGAACCATCACGGACTGGGGTGTTGCTCCCTTTCTCTCCAGGTCTGCATGTTCTCATCTCAACTTCTCTCAGCACATCTGCTCCATACCTCTCATTCTCCCTGACTTTTGTCTGGTTCCTCTTACTCATGGCCTGGTATGGTGGCCCCATAACCCACTATTCAGCTTCACTCCCCACAGCTGGCACACTTGCACTCTCAGTGTCACCACTCCCATTTTACAGAAGAAGAACCTGAATGGTCCAGCTGATCTTTTAAGCCAGGCTGCCCAAGACTCAAGCCAACAGCCGGTCAACTTATTCAGACAGTCCATCGTATGACTCAGAGGAGGCTGGTATATAAACCAAAAAACCACTTCACTCATTTTCAAAGGGGGACGTTACTTTCCAGCAACTCAAATATTCAGTTTCAGTACATATGGTCACTTTCCCAAAGTAGTTATCCAATTGGCACTCCCACCAGCAGTGCATGAGTGTTCTAATTGTTCCACATCATTGCCAACACTTGGTAGCATCAATCTTTTGAATTTCAGCCATTCAGGTTACCAGTTAATCTTTGTGTAAACTGCAGAGGAAGCTCGATTGGGATTCTTGATATTGAAAGATGCCAGTTGTTTCCTTCTATGCTAGCATCTGCCTACCCTGGTTGTTGCTTAGCCTCTTGTTATAATTGACTCCATTCGTCTATCTTATTTGTTTGACTTCTATCTTCCTGACCTGGCTCTAAAATGACATCTGAAAGGACAGTCATTAATGTAATGCTTATTTATTAACTCCCCACTATACCCCAGGTAGCACTTACAGCATTATCAGATTTTGGGCAAATCTAGGTAGATTATATGCCTTTCTTCACCAATTAGATTTCATCAGCTTTCTGTCTTTCAGAGATTTCTCAATATTTCTGCTCTGCTGATGACTTCCTTCCTATTTTCCAAGGCTATGGTAAAATTCATCTTAAAATATGCATTCACACAAATCTCTAATCCCATTTCTCAATGTCAGGAGCCTAAGGAAAGGGAGGCATTAGTGTTTGGTCTGCCATCTTGATCCAATCTGCAACTTCATTTTTAATGACTGTATAATATCTCAGTGCATTGATGTAACATAATTCATAGAACCAATTCATGTCTTTCCATACTAAAATTAATGTTGTAATCAATATTCTGATGTACAAATCTTGGCATATGACTGGCTGTTTCTGAAGAAAACCTTTATTTTTATTTATTTTTATCATTCTAAGATGTTTGCAGAGCAGGGGAGGCAGTGGGGGAAAGTGGAGGAGGGAGGGGGAAAGGGATCAGGGCCCACGTGTGGCTCCTTGGCTGGCCTGGTTGCAGCCGGCAAGGGGGGCATGGCTGAGATCTGTGGCACACACACCCCCACCTGGGTTCAGGAGCCCAAGGATGTCTGGCAGCTCTGGGTCATCGCTGAAGAAACCCTATTAAAGTTGAATAAAATAGCAAAACAAGTTGGCAGTCTCTCATTTTCTTAAACATATATTATCAAAAGGTCATATATGTCACTGCACTAATATGTTTAATACAAGGGAATAAGAACACTAGATCATGGGATGATGTCAGCCAGAGGGACATACAATTTCAGTTAGATAGGAGGAAGAAGTTCAAGAGATATATTGTACTTCATGATGACTACAGTCGATAACAATATATTGTGCACTTGAAAAGATACACTGTATTGATAAGAGAACAGATTTCAAGTGTTCTCACCACTCACACAAAAAAAATGATAAGTATGTGAGGTAACACATATATTAAACAGCTTGACTTAGCCATTCCACAATGTATACATATATTAAAACATCATAAATTACACAATTTTTACTTGCCAATTAAAAAAAATTTTTTAAAGATCAACATTTTTGAAGATCAAACCAGATCAGAATTCTCTATTTCCAAATCTTCATAATTCCTCACAGTCTACTTTCTTTCCCTTTATTTCCCTACTAAAGAACTTGTCGAGAATCAAAAGAGAGACCATGTGAAGAAAGATCTAAGCTGCTGAATGATTCAGTCCTGCAGAGCAAATGGATGTTTGACTGTGACCACTTAGATACTTAACTCAGATACTTAAAAGGTTTTCATCTTTGGAGCCATTAATCTAACACTTTTAACTTGCACCAGCTTTAATTTTTAACTTAAGAGAAGATTTGTAAAAATTCTAGCCACCTTTGTACTTTATACTGTGCTATGCACAATCTAATGAACTCTAATGAGCTGCAAGAGTTTTTAAAACTCTGTTAATTCAGCACTGGAAAAACAATTGAAGCTATTCTACATCTCTGGAAGCCCCAAGTGAAATAAGGAAAATTAGGGGTGTAAATGTAGCCTTTAGCATAGATCTTAGTCTCCTCCCAAGAGGAAGGTAACATGGGAGGAGGTGCAGAAGAGGCTCTCCATAAATATTTGATAAATAAATGAATCAAAACTATAGCCAGGAAGAAAAAAGAAAGAAAACAGCCAAGACTCTACCAGGTGTATCAAAACAATCATGTTTAAACAAAAAAAGGCGGGGAAATAGTATATTTATTGTTTCCTAGGTTGAAAATGAGGTTAAAAAAAATCTCAAAACTGATCAGTGCAAACTTGGGAGGAATCTCAAGGTCCAACCCCAATTCAACATGAAAATTTATTTTCTCTCTTTTAATTTTTATCTTTTCCCAATTCATCCCATATCATTTCCCCTCCTACAAGGAAGTGCTAGAATGAGGAATGGGAAAGGATGAACTTAGAGAAAATGTAAAGTTGGGAAAATTTGGATTTGTTCATTCAGTCTTTCAAGTCTTCTTGAATCATGCATTCAACTACCACTTACTGAGTGCTTAATATATTCAAAGGACCATCCTTTTATTTGTTAAAAAAAATTTTCTTATTATAAAATGAGTAGAAACTTTGAGAAATTCATAAATATATAAAGAAAATCATTATAATTACATAATATTCCACCACTTAGAAATAACACTAAGCATATTTTGAGAGTATTTCTTTTCAGTCTTTTTTCTATTATAGTCTTTTTAGTAATCAGGATCCTATTATCTGTAGAATTTTTAATTCTTTTCACCTCACTGGTCAGTCCTTTATCATAGTCTCTTTTGATACTTCCTCTTCATCCCCCCAGCATCAAAATATTGTTTGTTTGTTTGTTTTTGCTTGTTTAAAAATCTGTACATATTTAATGTATACAATACAAAAGACCATTTTCATGTGTCATTTAAAAATCTTTTAAATATAATTTTATGTCTGCATAGTATTCCCTTAACTTAATATGCAATAGTCCCTCCAACATATACACTATTCTGTATGTAACCTTTCCTCTGTTGCTGGACATTTCAAGGTTTTCCAGTGTCTACTATTACAGCATTGTAAATTATTATTTTTTACATAAATATTTTTGTACCACTGATTATTCTGCAAGAAAGACTGCTAGCATCATAATGCATTGGCCAAGCAGATCGCAATAAGCCTTGAAGCTCAGCACTGTCCAATAGAATGTTCTGTGGTGATGAAATGTGTTACCTCTGCACTGTCCAATATAGTAGCCAGTGTGACAACTGATCACTTGAACTGTGAGTAGCACAACTGAGAAACTAAATTTTTTATTTTATTTGACTTTAATTAAACAGTCTCATGAGGCTGATGGCTACAGTAATAATACAACACACAGCTGGGTAGGGTCTTCTTTATTTGACTTTTGGAAACTTCCATAAAATGATCCCCCTTTCTAGTTCTCAACCCTGCGTTCAAGAGTGTACTCAGACCAGCTGTGTGGGTCTGAAGAGTCTAAGGATGATAGTGAGGGTTTTGTTTACTCCTCATGAACTGTTCCCTGGTGTCCCATTGGGTAGTCCTAGCAGACATGAGGCCAGTCTGTGAGCAGGGCTGGATCGGCCTCGTGAGAATAAGCTTTATGTATATATGGTAAACCTAGAGAGAGACTCTTTTGCTTCCGGAAGGTTGGATTGTGACCCTTCCTTTCTCAGACATTGTCATCCCCAACTGTGTGTCTGTTGATGAGGCTGGGGATTCTTACGTCTACACCTTGATATAAAATGCTAAATAATTTACCTAGATGATGCCTGGGTTGGTTCTTTCCATCAATACATACGTATTATTGACATTTTAAAATGTAGTGATCATGCAAAAGACGTGAAATTTACAAGGCTCTTGATGTGTCTGGATAGATTTCTTCCAATCAATAGGTAGGATAGATACATTCTCACCATCAATATGTGAAAGTACTCACCTTAGTGCATCACTCCCCAGCACTGGTATTAATTTTTATATTTATAAATTTAATGGGTAAAAGTGGTATATCATTGTCATTTAAATTGCTTTTCTTACATCTCTATGTGCAAAATGTCATTAATGCTCCCATCTTTTAAAAAGTTTCCTCTTAACCCCACACCCCGACCTCTGGCTATTATCTCACTTCCCTCCTCTTCTTAACAGCAAAACTCTTTGAGTTATCTCTGCTGTCTGCCTCCAATTCCTCTTCTCCAGTTCTCTCTTGAAGTCACTTCAAGCAAGCTTTCAGCTCCTCCCACCACACCAGAACTGCTCTTGCAAGGTGACCAACAATTTCTGTGTTGCTAAGTGCAGTGGTCACTTTTTAGTCCTTATCACACTTGACCTATTAGCAAAATTGATGCAGTTGCTCCTCCCATCTTGAAATACCATCTTCTTTTGGCTTCTTAGACATCTCTTCATTTTTTTCACCTCACTGGTCAGTCCTTTATCATAGTCTCTTTTGATACTTCTTCTTCATCCCCCCAGCATCAAAATGTTGTTTGTTTGTTTGTTTTTGCTTGTTTAAAAATCTGTACATATTTAATGTATACAACTTTATGTTTTGGGAATAAGTATACACCCATGAAACCATCACCACTATCAAGGCCATCAACATATTCATCACTTCCCAAAGTTTCCTCCTATCCCGTTGATTAACTGATTGAGTGAGTGAGTGGTAAGAACACTTAATACACGATCTACTCTCCCAGAAAATTTTGAGTACACTATAGAGTATTGTTAGCTACAGGCACTATGCTATATAGTAGATCCCCAAAATTTATTTATCTTGCATATGTGCAACTTTGTACCATTTGAACATCACCTCCACATTTTCCCCTCCCCCAAACCCTGACAACTACCATTATACTCTCTGCTTCTATGAGTATGACTATTGTAGACTTCACATATAAGAGAACATACAGTATTTGTATTTCTGTGTTTGGCTTATTTCACTTAGTGCTATGTTCTCCATGTCCATTCATGTTCTCACAAATGGCAGAATTTCCTTCTTTTCTAAAACTGAGTAATATTCCATCATATGTATATAGCAAATTTTTTATCATGTATCCATTTATCCATCAATGAACATTTAGGTTGTTTCCATATCTTGGCTACCGTGAATAATGCTACAATGAACATGGAAGTACATGTGTCTCTTTGAGTTCCTGAGTTCATTTCCTCTGGATAAATACCCAGAATTGGGATTACTGGATCATACAGTAGTTCTATTTTTAATTTTTTGAGGAACCTTGATATAGTATTCCATAATGGCTGAACCAACTTACATTCCAAACAACAGTGTGCAAATGTTCCCTTTTCTCCACCTCTTTGCCAACATTTATCTTCAATCTTTTTGATAACAGCCATTCTAACAAATGTGAGGTAATCCATAGAAAGAAAAGGAAGAGCAAAATAGACACAGATAGAAGAGAAATGAGTATCAGAGAGAAAGACATGGTGGTATTTCTCTGATTTCATCTCTTTCCAGAGCTACAGCTACATCCCTGCCCTTGCATTTTCCAGAAAATCCCCCCCAAAAAGCTTCTTTTGTTCTGATTTAGGCTAGTTCTAATGGTTTCTGTTACTACAACCAAAAGAGCATCCCTAATTTAGAGAGAAGGTAGACAGGATCCATGTTCCATGGGTTTTCAGGCCCCAGAACTAAAAATTCAAGCCCAGAAGAGACAGCAAGCCTAGGAGAGGGCAGGCAAACAAAAGGAAAAGTCCAGAGAAGGAACAGGCTGACATAGGCCCACTTCATTTGGCTGTCACATTCAGTGTACTTGCAGGCATGTCTGTTCCTGCTGTCACACCAGGAAGGGACTGGTCCCCACCAGGGAATGAGATCTTTGATGTTAAATGATCTCTCCAGCAGAATGTGAAACACTTATCAGTCTTACAAGCAACAACTACAAAATTTTTATGGTACCAGACAAAAAGAATCCTACCTTTATTTTTTGAAAATTCAGGAGTTCCAAAGATTCTCATATCCTATTAGGGTAGGATACCATACCTGGATAAGTAAGTGAAATGGCCCTCTGCCTGGAAGCAGGCAAGAACTGGGCAAGCCCAGAGTCCCAGGCAGAAGCCAAAGGAAGCCCCCTCTGCCCAGAAGCAGGCAAGAAGCAGGGGTCCTAGGCAGGAGCCAAGGGCAGCATCTCCCACCTGGGAGCAGGCAAGGAGCACACTGAAAACACCACTTCTGTATAGGTGGCCCATGACAGCCACCACCTCAGCCACAGCTGCTGCAAAAGTGGCTTAATGCCATAGCTGTAGCCACAACTGATGTGCAGGAGGCCCACCAGAGACTTGACTACATTGACATAAGGAGAGTCACCAGCAGAGACCAGAAAAAGAAGAGGATGTCTCTCTCCTCAAAGCCCACTCCAGAGTAATAGAAGAAGCAACTGCTCTGCCAGATGACCAGACATCAATGTAGAGATACTAGAAATATGAAAACCTGAGAAAACATGATACCACCAAAGGAATACATTAATCCTCAAATACCAGGCCCTACAGAGCAGGGAAACCTTGAAATGACTGAAGAGGAATTCTAAGCAACAATCTTAAGTAAACTAACTGAGATATTAGAAGACTCATCGAGACAACAGAGTGAAATGAGAAAAAAAATCCAGGATATGAAAGAGGAAATTTACAGATTAATACCTTAAAAAAGAACATAGAAGAACTCATGAACTGAAAGATTCACTCAATGAAATAAAAAAGACAACCAAGAGCTTAAGCAGCAGTCTACAACAAGCAGAAGAAATAATTTCTGATCCTAAAGATAGTGTTTTCAAAATAACCCAGACAGACAAAAAAAGGAAAAAAGAATTTTTAAAAATGAAGAAAACCTAAGAGAGCTATCAGACAATCTTAAGTGCATAAATTTAATTGCGGCTGTTCCAGAAGGGGAGGAGAAAAGAAAAGGCATGGAAAACCTACCCAACAAAATAATATCAGAAAACTTCCCAGCTATAGGGAGAGACATGGACCTTCAGATCCAGGCGGTTCAAATATCCCCAAACAGATTCAAACCAAAAAGTTCCTCTCCAAGACACATTGTAGGCAAACTGTCAAAGCTCAAAGACAAAGAGAGAACCTTAAAAGAAGCAAGAGAAGAGCATCAAGTCACCTATAAGGGAGCCACTATCAGACTAACTGCAGACCTCTCAACAGAAACTCTATAGGCCAGAAAAAAAGAGGATGAGATATTCAAAATACTAGAAGAAAAAGAAAAGTGCCAGCCAAGAATACTGTACCCAGCAAGGCTATCCTTCAGAAATGAGGGAAAATGGTGTATTTTCCAGACAAACAAAAACTGTGGGAGTTCACCACCACATGACCAGCCCTACAAGAAAGGACTTCCTACAAGAAGTCCCGCATCTGGAACCCAAAAAATGATAATCACTACCACAAATACACAAAAAAGATCAAAGCCCTCTGGTGGAACAGAAATGGAAAGAAGAAAGAGAAAGAAACTAAATCTTACCATCACAGAAAAACCATAATGACAAGGTAATAATGCCCATGCTTTATTTCTGATTTTAGTGATTTTGGTCTTCTCTCTTTTTTTCTTGGTCAGTCTAGATAAAGGAAAATTTTGAAAATTTTGACTTTAAAAGAATCAACTTCTGGTGTTAATTTTCTCTGTTTTAATTCCGTATTTCATATATTTCTGTTGTAATCATTGTTATTTACTACTTATTTTTGCTTTTGGTTTAATTTGTTCTTTTCCTATTTTCTTAAGGTAGAAGTTTACATTACTGATTTGAGATTTTTCTTATTTTCTTGTGTTCACAAGTATAGATTTTCCTCGAAGCACACTGCATGAGCCGGGCATCCGATAAATTTAGATATGTTGCACTTTGATTTTTATCTCAAAGTACTCTCTAATTTCCCTGTGATTTTTCTCTTTATCCAGTGTTTATTTAGGAGAGTGTTGTTTAATTTCCACACGTTTTTGAATATTCTAAATTTCCTTCTGTTATTGTGGTCAGAGAACATATTTTCTATGATCTTAGTGTTTTTAAATATATTAAGACTTGTTTTGTGCCAAAAATTAATTAATTAATTAATTAATTTTTTAAAAAAGAAGTGAAGTGAATAGGGGTGATGACAAAATCTAAGGTGTAAGCTTCACCAAGCAGCATGCGGCTTGCCCTGCTCTTTCATCTCTCTGCTGCAGTACTAGCAATATCCCGAATAGAGGCTGCTTTGTCAACCTGAGACTTAGAACGAAGAAGAGATGGAGCAGGGCTGCAGCTGGCCCAGCGTAGACACGTTGTATGAGCCCGTGGCCTTTGAGATTTTGTTGCCGCTGTTCTATCCTGACTAATACATACATCTTGCTCTGTAACTGTGAGATCTATAAAGGCAGACGATGTCTTATTTGATTTGTACTCCAGCACCTAGTAACAGTGCCAGGTGCACTATAAACACTCAACTAATATTAAATGAATGAAAACTTTCTGGATTTCACCTACAATAAGAGAGTTGGAGTACATATCCTACAAGGCATCTTCAAATGCTTGCTTGCCACGATTTCTGTAATTTCAGAAATAAAAGGTTCTGTTTTCCTTTTGAAACACCCACATGCCAAAGCCTCATTTTAATCTGAATTTCGTTTCTCTCCTAATGAAAAGCTTTTATACATGGCTGTATATGCTTAAAGTGTTGCAAGAACTGCTTAAGGTTTTAAAATCCTAGTGCAATCAGCTTGTACAGGCAGGAAATCAAATACTAAGAATAACTCGTCTGTCTCTTGTGACCCTGGGTGATATCTCCCACCCACACCCGCTATTGCCGCTGACTTGGGAAAGTATATCTCCTGCTCAAAGACCATCTGAAATTACCTCCAAGAAGGAATTGCTTTGAGAATGAGGCCTATAATTAAATAGTAATTGAAGTTTCCTGTGATCTTATGCATAAGTCTTATCTAATGCCTAAGTAGATGAACTGCATGACTTAAATGTCAGAATGGAGTTAGGTGTTTGTACAAGTGAGAGTAGGTCTCTGCTCAGCAACCTTGCTTCTTTAGGACCCAACTTGATTTCCAGCACAACTGTCAGAAGCACCTGCACAACACGGACATAAGCTCAACTCTGCAGAAGCAAGAGCCAGAGAACCAGGGAATATTAAAGCTGAAATGGACCTTAGCTAGCTCCTCACCAAAGTCTTTGTCTCATAAAAAGTTCAAACACAGAAAGGTAAAGTGATTTTCCTAGGTCACAAGTACAAGAGGGGATATTCAAGGGACTTGGAAGGTAAAACTATAATAATTTGGGTGACTTAGCAGATGTAGGTTGTTAGGGAGAGAAAGGAGAGAGGACAATTCCAAAAATTCTCAGTTGGCAAACAGGAGGAATGATAAGGTCAAATAAGAAAGAACAGATAAAAATGAAAAAGATATAAAAATGTAGACTTTGTGAAAAAAAAATAAGAAAGAGCAAGTTTGGAGGGAATATGATGAGTTCAGTTGGTGCCACGTTGAGTGTGAGGTGTCTGTATACCATCCAGACAGCAATATCAAGCAGACAATATTATAGACCTGCAGCTGATGGAAAAGGACAAGGCTAAAGAGATCAATTTAGTAGTCATAGCCTATCCAGCCTGTTTGAAACTATTATAAAATGATAAGGAAGTTAAGAGAAATCAGGAAAGGGAATAATAGGGACAGAACTAGCAGAACATCAATATACGAGGAGTTTCTTAAAAATAAAAATAAATAAAATAAAGAGGAGTTTACACAGTAGTCAAGAAATGAGTGATCAGAGAGACAGAAGGAAAATAAGGATAGAATAGTGTCAGTAAAGGCGGGGGAAGAGAGGTTTCAAGAAGGGAAAGTGTTCAATAGCTGTAGCACCCGCAGCTAGCTGCTTCCCCAGTATTCATTCTCCCCTTTTCCCTTGTTAACAAAACCCTGATTTTTTTTAAAGCAGCAATGAATCTGGCAAATAAAAAATAAATAAACAAACTTGATTTCCCAAGCTCCTTTGTAGCCCATATGACATCCTTCCAGCCAATGATAAGCAGACGCCTGTCTACTTGGTGGGGCTGCAGGAAAACGGTTATTTTCCTGATGCAAACGGCCACACAGCTGGTACCTCACTTTTGCCCTTTGCCTTTTCTCCTTCCTTCCTTCCTAAATAATTCTATGGTCAAAGGTGCAGCAGCTATCTACTGAACAAGAATATAAAAAACACACAAAATAGATGATGGAGTGGAAAATGAGGAGTCTGGTTCCTGATCCACCTAGTTCAAAGAGTAAGAAATTTGGGGATCAACTTTGGCTCCTCCCTCCACCTCACTTCGTTGTGCTCCAAGACACTTGACCCAACCCTTAAATATCTTTCAGATCTGCATTCTTCTAACCACCCCTAGTAGCCTGGCATTGTTCATGCCCACATCATGTCTTGCCTGGCTTACTAAACTGTCCTCCTAACAAGTCTCCCTGCTTCCAGACTTACCCCTCCAACCTGTACTCTAACCTGCTCTCACCATCTGTCAAAAATAGAATACTTTTGCATTGGTCTCTGCTTAAAATACTTCCACGGTTCTTCATTGCCTAGTGGATAAAGTGAAAAGTACTTATTCCCACAGACAGGTCCTTTGTGATTTGGCTCCTGATTTACATGATGAGGACACTGATTACAATGACACACACTGAAAAATAATACATAATGACACACTCTGAAAAACATATATAAAACACAAACATACACACACACGAGTATATTTCAAAAAGTTCATGGAGAAATAAAATTAAAAGATAATACGAATCTTTCCATCAACTTTTTGAAATACACTCATATATATGTATATTACACATATGAACCGTTTTTTGGAATAGGGACCGTGTACCAAGCATTGTTCTGGGAACTTTGCATTTATCTAAGCCTCACAATGTTCCCTCGTGTATTTGGTATCCATATTGTCATTTTACAGATGGGATGGGTGACCCTCAGAGTCACACAGCTAGTTTAAGTGGGGAAGGCCTAGATGTAAAAGCTCTTTCCACCAAGGCAGGCTTTGACGTGCCAGACTGTGTCCTCGCCGTCCTGAATCCCACTACCGTCCTCTGCTGTAAATGGGCGGCCCTGTGGAAGAATCACAGCCAAGGCCAGTCCTGCCCCAGGGGCTGGAGGAGTCCATCTGCTTCGGCCGAAGACCGAGTGGGAGGGAAGCAGACGTGCCCACCACACCAGCGCGAGCAAGGGAGGGCAGAAGCACCCGGAGAGCAGCATCGCGGGGTGGTGGGCAGTCCCGAGCCGCGCCGTCAAGGCCCCTTCTTCTCGCGAGCGACGCGGGAGTGGGGTCGCGGTCCCACGGCCACGCTCTCCAGGGCCCAGAGCTGGAGGGGCAGGGGGAGGGGCTCCGGTGACCCCCCAGGCCCCGGGCAAGACCCGGCACCCACCCGTCACCATTAACTCAGGCCGGGCGCTCGTCCTGTGCGCTCGGGCTGCAAGAGCGGACCAGAGCAGGGCGCCGGCACCCGGCCCTCGAGGGGTGCAGCCCTCGGCGTCCCGAGACCGCCAGGTCGACAGAAGCGCGGTCGGGTCACCGGATTTGTCAGCCGGGAAGGGTGAGGATCCCCGAAGGACATCTCCCGCTGGTACCTCACCCCTCGGACCTCGGGCTTGCGCCCAGGCTCGGACATCCCGACGGCTGCCCCGTGGGCAGACCAACCTGGGTTCCCGTCTCCACCCTCGGCGGCCTCGCGTCCCGGACCCTCCCCGGGGTCTGAGCCCCTCGCGCCCCCGCGCGTCCTGCTTTGTCTGCGACCGTGCTCCGCGAGTGATGTAACGAGGCCGGGCCGCGCCGCTCCCCCTCTTTCCACGCCAAGTCCCCCTCCCCCGGCGCCCGCCCCGCGCTCTGTGCGCTGAGCCCGCGCTGGGCTGCGCCGCGGCTCCGCTTGCCCAGCCCTGGGGACCGACGGCCACTGCTAGGAAAGACACTTTCCCACGTCCCACCTCCTGGATGCAGAGCCACTGGGGAAAACCAGGCTTTCGTCCCAGAACCAAGGGAGCGAGCCAAGGGGGCAGCTGCTGTGGAGGTTTCTGACGACACTCAGACTGGCTTCTTTCCCTGCTCCCGGGAAACGGGGGACTGCTGAAAACCTCAGGTACCTCGATGACCCCAGTCCGTGCATGTTCATATGAGAGAGACAGGTTGCAATAGTGAGAAAGGGAGAGAGGGATGGTGAACGAGAGAAAGAAAAAGGAGGGAGAGAGAAAGAAATTGAGATTGCAAGAGAAACAGGGAGAAATAGAAATAGAGAGGGAGAGACTGCAAGTGGAACTGGGCGAAAGAGACAGAGATTGCAAGAAAGATAAAGACAGGGACAGAGAGTCAGACACCAAGACCGAAAGACAGGTAGAGTCAGAGACAAAGAGCAAGAGAGAGACAGAGAGTTGGCGGGTGGGAACTTGACTTGGGTTTTGTGTTTTGTTTGGTTTTGTTTTTAACCCACTGTGGTTTCGCCTCTGGCAGCAGAGAGGAACCTGCTTCCTGACCAGCAAGCAGCCCCCAACCTGGATGGAGTGAAAGATGCGGCCTGATGACATTAACCCGAGGACTGGGCTGGTGGTGGCCCTGGTCAGTGTCTTCCTGGTCTTTGGTTTCATGTTCACCGTCTCTGGGATGAAAGGGGAGACTCTGGGAAACATCCCCCTCCTGGCCATCGGGCCAGCCATCTGCCTACCGGGCATCGCAGCCATTGCCCTGGCCAGGAAAACCGAGGGATGCACCAAGTGGCCCGAGAACGAGCTGCTATGGGTCCGCAAGCTGCCCTGCTTCCGGAAACCCAAGGACAAGGAGGTGGTGGAACTGCTGAGGACCCCTTCAGACCTTGAGTCAGGCAAGGGGAGCTCAGATGCGCTGGCTGAGAAGGCTGGCCTCAGCGGGAAGCCTCCCCCACAGGGGCAGGGCGAAGTGCCTATGGCCACCTCCATCACCACCCCCACACCCATGGAGGAAAGAGAATGCCAGAGCTTGGTCCAGAGCGGGCATCGGGAGGAGACGTCCAGATACCTGGATGGCTACTGTCCCTCGGGCAGTTCCCTCGCCTACAGTGCCTTGGAAGCCAAGTGCTCAGTCTGGGACAGATCCGAGCACCCTGAGCCGGAGGACAGCATCTTCTTTGTGCCCCAGGACAGTATCATAGTTTGCTCCTACAAGCAGAACAGCCCGTATGACAGATACTGTTGTTACATCAATCAAAGCCAAGGCAGGTGTGACCACGAGACAATAGTCTAAGCTTTGCATACAAGGGTCGCTGTATTGATAGAAACTTGACTGCACCCAGCTCCCAATGGAAGGGAATTGCTCTGCTCCAACAGCCTTCACACTGCTAGAAATTGACCTGGTATGTGATGGGCGTGCAAGCCTCTGGTGACTGAGAGTCATGTATGGGGACACATTTTGGGAAAGGGTCATGAGGATTCAGAACACTGGAAGAGGCAATGGGTAGAAAAGGAAGTGGTTCCAATTGCGTGTTAACAATTTAAACTGTTAAATGTTTTTGTAAATTAACCCAAAAAGTGCTATCTAGCACCTGCTGAAAGCAACACAGATCTAGAATGGGCTTCAGACGTCAGGCATCAAGTGATGTGTGGGGTATCCAGTGGGAAATGGAGCTGCTTTATATAGAGAGAAATTGAAAGAAAAATTTAATGCTCTATTATATGGAATGATTTTTATCTGGAGAAAAGCTTGTCACACTTGGTATTTGCTGAAAGAAAAACAAAATTAAGATAAGAACAGTTAAACCCTCCTTAGATGGGATGGTTTTTGGAGTTAAAGCAGTTGAATAATTAAGTTTTATGGCATTATCCTCTGACAAGTTCGTGGTTTCAAATAAAGTAAGTGTGACCAGCTATGTGAAAAATGAATATTATTAGATGACTATGTTACTTCTTAAACTCTTTAAATTGATTTACCAGGTCATTATCTGAAATATTTTTAACATTTATTATCATTCGTGTATAATTTCGTCACCAGGTGCAAAATGACTTGGTGTAATATTTTCATAGATTAGAATTTGTTTTCCTCAATGCAAAATGAATTTTACATATATATCCAGTGTCTTTAATATTTCTGGGAGAATGCACTGATAATTACTATTCTTGTATGCCTTTTAAAATCTGAAAACTGTAAAGACCAAAATGTGAAAAATTTGTAAGAACTGCAGTGGTTAAACCTTTGGAAGTGTCATTATTTGTACATTTGTTCAACACCCCCACAGACTATAAATGCCAATGAAACAAAAGTTAATCTTCTAGCTTTAACTGAAGCCCGGATTTTATTAAGTTCACCTGATCAGTGAACATTACATGGTAAAAATCTGTTGTTGTTTTTTTCTGGAAATTTCAATAATCTTTTATTACCAAACTCATGCAGGGTTAACACTTTAACCCAGCTAACAGCAAAAAATAGCATCTGTAACAAGATCAAGGGTGGAGGTGCAGACCCAATAAAGATTGTCTCTTCAGAAAAAGGACTGAAAAAATACAAGGGTATTTAAAAGTCTCTTTATTGCACACTTTCCTGATGCTGAGTAAAAAAAAAAAAGACTCACAATGGAATCCTAAAATGTAATTCCTATTTCCCTTGCTCGATTTCAATAGATAAGAGGACAATCAACCAGAATACCAGCTGATCCCTATTGAAGAAAAATATTGAATTGTATATAGGAATGGTGATAGATTTCATCTTGAAAATCAGGATTATTTTATATCTCTCAAAGAATAGTGATTTTAAGTGATTAGAAAGTTTTCGTCACTTTCTCCCAATAGGGGAATTGAGGACAAAAATTTTTAGAATACCTCTTTTGTGTATTTCAAGTCCAACTCTGCAATTCTTTCTTGAATATAGCAATTGTTCTGTCTTAAGAATCATACTCTTAAAAATCACAATATTCAAATCAAGTTCAAGATCAAAAGTATGTAGTTTTTTTCAGTAGGGCTTAAATGTGAGAAAATGAGATGGGCAATCAGGCAAATTTTATCTTCTCACAGCTCAGTGTCATACTCTATGAAGGGGAGAACTGACTTACTGTAGCATATTTCTATCATTTACTCCCAGTTTGAATATTCTATCATATTATGTCAAAGGCAGTTTATATACTGCCAGGGAAAAAGTTTCAGCAAAATGCATGCCAAAGTTATGCAATTCATGATAAAAATTATGCAACATGGATTGAATTGCTACTACTCAAAAGAATTTTGTAGATGTATGAAAATAGATGTGTTTTATTACCAAATATTATTTATTCAACACAGTACAGTCCTGGGAGTAAAATGACAATGTTAAAAGGAAAATATTTTTGAGGAGAAATTTTTAAATGTTATAGCCCAAAGTAATCTAATACACATACTTGCATTAAATGCAATGGGCTTTGGATTTGGGATGGGGAGACATAGTTTCCTAAAATCACAATACCTTTTAATAATTCTAATAAATTTTAAGAGCAGGAAATCATATTACTCTAATAGTTTAAATTACTACAACCTTCCTCTAATTTGTTTGCCACTGTGGACATTTTTAGACGTGAAGAAATAGGTAGACAGATGTCCACAGAGACTCAGCAAATCTTGCACAGAGTCTGAAAAGAGATGTTTGAAGTGTCAGATATGCTTTGGGGTTTGGAAAAGTTACTTTCTGATTTCTTGGAATCAGCTCAAACTCTTTTCTCTCTCTCTCTCTGTCTCTCTCTCTCTCTCTCTCACTCACACATACACACACACACACACACACACACACACACACACACACACACACACTTCAATTTCCAAATTAAGGGTCAACGATTGGTTTAAAGATATAAGGTATTTTATCACATTTTCAAGTTCCATTTCAGAAGAAACCTATTTCAGGTCTCTTCTTCCATCCACTTACTTAAGATACAAAAGCTATTTAAGTAAGCATTTGTGGGGAATATTTTTCTGTGCTAAAATAATGGTTTGCAGATGTTCAGCTGGAAGGTTTAACTTTGTTTAACCAGAAAGAATGAAATGTGTGATTGTGTGTGTGAATTTTTCTCAATATCATATGAGAAGCAACCCCCTCCTCTATGTAACAAGGTAGTCTACTGCCCCAAACCAACACTTGTAACTACTGTTCAGGGTAAAACTGTTGTTCTTTTGAATAGAGGTAGAAGAGAATGAGAAAAAAAAATGTCTCAGCCCTTTAGAGAAGAAGAGAGCAACTCATTCCAATCAACAGTTTCAGCAAATTTTTAATATTAATATAATAGACTTGAGGATTTTTCCTGGTAGCCTTTTAAGAGTAAGATGTAAATTTAAGTAGGCATTAGTTGCCTTTATTTCTCTGTTAATCCAAAGAGTCATTTCAACATGATTTTAAATAGACATTTTATTCTTGGAATTTCTCTATTAGATTTCTCTTGCTCTATATTCCTACTTATTATGCACATGGGTTCTTTTTTCAAACTGTTTCTTGATTCCTAAGTGTGAACTCAGCCAAGATACCCAAGCTGGAGCATATTAGACAACTGTTTCAAGATTTATTTTCTATTGCAAACATCTTGGCAAACAAAATCCAGATATAGTTAAGTTCAGGCTTTCTTCCAAACCTTACTAACCAGCTCCTTTGAAAATGTTTTCAATACCATGGATCTTAAGATCCATTGAACTAGCAAATGTAGGAAAGGAATGTAGGATCTCTTTTATAAGATCCAATCTCTGCTTATTCATTAATATCTCCCTTCTGTACCCACAGCATAACTTATTTGGTAAACTCACTATTATTACTGCTACTATTATCACATTACAGAAAATCTTTTTGAAAATCTACAATCCCACTACCCTAACAGAACTACTGTATTTCTATTTTGACACATTATCTTCCAGACCTCCTCCACATGCATATGCAGTGTACATATTATAATATTGTGCGGTGTTTTTTTTTTTTTCTTTTCTAATTATATCCTAAGCATGTTTCCATGTTTCTATGCAGTATTCCTAATTATAAATTAACAATTATGCAATACACCATTTTAGTGATGTTCCATAATTTATCATGCTATTTCTTATTGCTGGCCAGATATCAAGTTTTATGGATGGTCTTGTATGTTCTTTTTCTATTGTTGGTGACACTGCTACATTATTTGTTACATGCCCATAAAGATGAAAATTTACAATCAAAAAGCTGTCTCCCCATAGATGGGAGAGGGAGCAGAAATATGTAAATGAATCCAACTCTTCATATTGCTGTTCGGCTCTTCACTCATGTGGGTGTAAGACATAGGGTGGGAGACAAAATAATTCTTCACAAAGGTCCTCCCATTAGGACCTGAACTAGTATTTTTAAGAGTAAGATAAGACATTTCCCCAGTTAAGATACCAGTAGTGTGTATCTCAAAATCAGATCACAGTCGTGTCAGTCTTCAAGAGCAAAACTGTCAACAAGCAAAATGATAAATTGACTTAAACATTAATGACTTTGTAATGTTCCAAAAGCATTTTCTTAAAGTACATCACCATGTATTTTATAATATTTTTCATATGTATGGATATTGTTTCCTATCAGTGACCCACAAGTGAACTGGAATTTCAGGAATTCAGTAGACCTTGCCCATGAGTTTTATGTATTTTAGTTCCTCACAGGGAAAACCTAAACAGAGGATGAAAATGTGAACAAATGCTTGGCTCAACCAAGTATCTTAAAAGACTGAATTCCATTCAACCTATTGTTCAGTTAACATAAAGTCATGTAAACACCATTGAGTCTGAGATCCTGTCTCTGATTTCTCACATTCTACCACAGGGTCTTCACTCCATGGGCACCCAACAGAAAGAAGTTTACACATGATGCTGCCCAGATATTCACACAAATAGGTGGGCTCTGATATTAGATCTCACAGTCTTTGGCAAGTTGTTCCTGGGCCTGGCCCTTGTTAAAGATCCTTTATTTTTCCCTTTATTCCCCTTCCCAACATCAGATGAGAGCCTGCAGATTTGGTATCTCTGGCGACAGTTTGAGGCTTTACATACTTTATCCTCAACAAGGTCCAGAGTTACAGAATGGGCCAGTTGCAAAACAGGACATGACGCTATTAAAAATCTCTTATGCTCCTCTTTGATCAATCTAACCCTAGAAAGTTGAATAAAATATAAAAGACATTTTTGCAATTAACCACTTTCTTATTTTTCATGATAATGAGCTATTGTGTATAAGACAACTCTTTAATCTGAGGCAAGATTACATTTGTTTTAAAAAACTAGCCTTTTAAAAAAAATCACCTACCTGTAATTCAATATGAAAAGCACAGACAATAACCTTCTATGTGAGTGATTAGACCAACCCAGAATGGCACCCTCTGCCCTATGCTCTTCCATCCTACCTCCCATCCTCAGCAGCAGCTTCTTGAATATTCCTGATGGTGCTCTGCAGCCAATCACCCTGAGCCTTTGCCCCAACCATTTTCTCTGTCTCAGATGTCCACCCTGTCTTCACTACTCTGCTGCTTAATGCCATGACATTCTTCAAGGGGCAGCTGCCACAATCTTCTGGATTTCCCTACTCAGAATTAATCCTTCGCTTATTCTCTGATGTGACAATACCCTGCACCACTATCACTGCACATATTAGTTGTGTATGTGTCTGTCTCTTCATCTAGTGTCAGCTCTTTGACAACAGGAATCACATTTTATCCACATTTACACCTCCCTACCCCACCCTGCTCCCCACCCCGCATCCTGTCTTGCTCAGTAAAAACTCTAAATTGCACCCTTTAGGTCACCCTTAAAGGCTACCTCTCCTTCAGCAACAATGTGAGTTAAAATAGGAGGCTTCTGTGGATTGGGAGCCTAACTTTTATGAAGGATATTGTTTCTCTGGGGAAACCACATCTCACCTAACAAGAAGAAGAAAGAGACAACCCTTTTCAGAACATTTTCCTCTCCCTGATTGACCTAACTTGCACACCCCATCCCCCACCCCCAAGTCAGTGGCTGCACCAAACAGGTGACAAGAACTGAAGATTCTAGGAGCGTGTGGCAACCAATCCGTTGAATTTCTGACCAAAAAGAAGGTAAATCAATGTACTTAGGTTAATCCTCAAAGTAGGTCAACAAAATGTAATTCCCCAGCTTGGACTATTGTCCTTCTATTAAACTTCCCTCCAGCAATTCTTAACAGGACCTTCAAGACAACCTGGGTATTCTCTGGGGTTGGTATTGGAGGGCTGAATTGCAGACCCTCACTCACTATTCCCAGTGAAGCACCCCTTCTCTGTAAAGGCTGCGAGATGTTCAGGACTGTGGTTGGTGATTCAGAGAAGCACTGGCTGGTTCTGGAACAAGATGATGGCATTATTCAGCAATTCCTGTGAGCAGTATCTGAGGCCAGTCTTAGTAACTTCTGACCCATATAAATTGTCCTGTGAATTTACCTGACTAGGTAAAAATGAGATTTAATTTGAGTAACTCTATTTCTCAGCAATGGTGAATTCCAGGGTCTCCTTTAACAATAGCAAGAAAGAACTCTGTTGAGAAAGGGGAGGGGAGGGAGCAGAAGAGAGTGTGGAACTGTCAGCACAGGCAGCAGACCCAACTAAGCCACTAAGCGGGTCCAGGCATCCGTCCCTCATCCCCTAACATCACCACTTCACATCTCTAACTTAGAAACAGATGCTAGAAAATGGCCTAAGAGGATAAACCAAACAGAGCAGGTTTCTAAAATGTAGAGAGTAAAACAAAAATGCTAGAAAGTTTTGATACATTTTTTGAATGGCTAAGAAAATAAATATGTACAAGAAATTAAAGAGAATATTCCAATAAGAGGAAAACTTAGCTAGAAATATCTTGTTGGACAAAGTTAAAATGAATATAAAATAGCATCCAATAAATAAGAGCAAATGGCTTTTAAAAATTATTCAATAATAGGCCAAAAAGTACAATAAAAACTAGGAAGTTAAAGGAATATAAAGTGAATAATATTATCTAAAGTATTAGAATGATAAAGATAGTAAAGTTAAATCTTTTTTATTGAAAAATAATTGACTATACATATTTCTGGGGGTACAGAGTTTAATATCAATACCTGTGTACAATGTGTGACGATCAAATCAGGATAATTAGCATATTCATCATTACAAAACATAATCATTCCTTATGCCCATTAACCAATTTCTCACGAACCCCCACCCCTTCCCACTTCTAGTAACCACAGTTCTGTTCTCTCCTTCTGGAAGTTCAACATATTATTATGATTGTTCTTTCCTTCTTTTTCTTTCTTTATTATTTACTCCCACTTATGAGCGAAGATATGCAGTACTTTTCTTTCAGTGCCTGGCTCGTTTCGCTTATAATTTTCTCCAAGATCATTCATGCTGCTGCAAATGGCAGAATTTCATTCTTTTTCGTGGCTGAGTAGTATTCCATTGTGTACATATACCACATTTTCCTTATCCAGTTGTCCATCAATGGATATTTAGGTTAATGCCATATTTTGGCTATTGTAAACAGAGCTGCAATAAACATGGGAGTGCAGGTATCACTTCAACATGACAATTTCTACTCCTTTGGGAATATACCTCATACTGGAATTGCTGGATCATATGGTAGTTCTATCTGTAGTTGTTTGAGAAACCTCCACACTGTTTTCCATAAAAGCTGTACTAATTTACAGTCTCACCAATTCAGAAGGGTTCCCTTTTTCCATATCCTCACCAGCATCTGTCACTCTCTGTCTTTTTGATAATAGCCAGTCTACCTGGGTTAAGATGATAATGTAGTTTTGATTTGCATTTCCCTGATGATTACTGATGTTGAGAATTTTTTCATATACTTGTTGGTCATTTGCATTTCTTCTTTTGAGAAATGTCTATTCATCTCCTTTGCCCATTTTTTTAATGATTTTTTTTAACTCTAAAGTTGTTTAAGTTTCTTGTATATTCTGGATGTTAACCCCTTGTTGTCAATGTCCAGAATATATATATGTGTGTGTGTGTGTAATAAATTTAGTTTGCAAATATTTTCTCACATTATGTAGGTTGTCTTTTCACTCTATTGATTGTTTCCCTCACTGTACAGTTTTTTGTTTTGATATAATCCCATTTGTTTATTTTTCTTCTGTTGCCTGTGATTTTGAGATCTTATTCATAAAGTCTCTGCCCAGTCCCACATCCTGAAGTGTTTCTCCTATATTTTCTTCCAGAAGTTTTATAGTTTCTGGTCTTATATGTAAGTCTTTAATCTATTTTGAGTTGAACTGGTATATGGCAAGATGTACAGGTCTGGTTTCATTCTTTTACATATAGATATCCAGTTTTCCCAGCACCATTGGCTGAGGCTGTCCTTTCCCCAATGTGTGTTCTTGGTGCTTTTGTCAAAGGTCAGTTGTCTATAAGCACATGTTTTGATTTATTGGTCCATGCACCTGTTTTTATGACAGTACCATGCTGTTTTAGTTGCAATAGCCTTGCAGTATAATTTGAAATCAGGTAGTGTAATGCCTCTGGCTTTATTTATTTTTGTTTGTTTGTTTGCTTGCTCAGGGTTGCTTTGCTATTCAGAGGCTTTTGTTGTTCCATATGAATGTTAGGATTTTTTTTTTCTTCTATTTCATTGGTATTTTGATGGGGATTACATTGAATCTGTAGATTGCTTCAGGTAGTATGGACATTTTCATGATGTTAATTCTTCCAATCCAAGAGCATGGTATGTCTTTCCACCTTTTTGTGTCTTTTTAAATTTTTTTTAATAGTGTTTTGTAGTTCTTATTATAGAGATCTTTCACCTCCTTGGTTAAATTGATTCCTAAGTATTTTATATTTTTGGTGACTATTGTAAATGGGCTTGTTTTCTTGATTTATTTTCCTGCTAGTTTGTTGTTGGAGTGTTAAAATGCTACTGATTTGGGGGGGTTGATTTTGTATCCTGCAACACTACTGAAATTGTTAGTCAGCTCTAAGAGTTTTTTGGTAGAGTATCTAGGTTTTTCTGTACATAAGGTCTGCAAAAAGGGACAGTTTGATTTCGTCCTTTACAGTCTGGATGCCCTTTATTTCTTTGTCTTGCCTGACTTCTCTGGCTAGTACTTCTAATGCTATGTTAAACAGGAGTGGTGAAAGTGGGCATCTTTGTCTTGTTCCTGTTCCATTCAGGATGATATTGGCAATTGGTTTGTCATATGTGGCTTTTATTGTGTTGAGATACTTTCCTTCTGTACCTGATTTGCTGAGTCTTAATCATGAAGAGATGTTGAATTTTGTCAAATGCTTTTTCTGCATCTATTGAGATAATCATATGGTTTTTGTCCTTGGTTTTGTTGGTCTGGTGTATCATATTTATTGACTTTCATATGCTGAACCATACTTCCATCCCTGGTATGAATCCCACTTGATCATGGTGTATAATCTTTTTGATGTGTTGCTGTATTCTGTTTGCTATTTTGTTGATTTTTGCATCTATATTCATCAGATATATTGACCTGTAGTTTTTTTGTTGTGTCTTTGTCTGGTTTTGGTATCAAGGTGATGCTGGCCTCATAGAATGAGTTTGGGAGAATGGCCTGTGTTTTAATTTTTTGAAATAGTTTTAAAAGGATTGATATTAATTCTTGTTTACGTGTTTGGCATCATTCATCAGTGAAGCCGTCTGGTCCTGGGCTTTTCTTTGTTGGGACACTGCGGATTACTGCTTCAATCTTGTTGCTTCTTATGGGTCAGTTCAGATTTTTTGTTTCTTCTTGGTTCAGTCTCAGTAGTTTGAATGTGTTCAGAAATGTATCCATTTTCTTCAGATTTTCAAATTTATTGGTGTATAGTTGTTTATAATAGTCTCTAATGGTTCTTTGTATTCCTGTGGTGTCAGTTGTAATGTCTCCTTTTTCATTTCTGACTTTTGTTATTTGGGTCTTCTCTCTTCTTTAGTTGGACTAGCTAATGGTTTGTCTATTTTATTTATCTTCTCAAAAAGCCAACTTTTTGTTTCATTGATCTTTCATATCTTTTGGGTGGGTCTGTGTTTCGTTTAGTTCTTCTCTGATCTTAATTATTTCTTTCCATCTACTAATTTGGGAGTTGAATTGTTCTTGTTTTTCTAGTTCTTTGAGGTGTAGCAGTAGGTTGTTTATTTGTGAGGCTCTCTATTCTTTTGATATAAGCATTTATTTCTATACACCTCTCTGTTAGTAATGCTTTTGCAGTATCCCATAGGTTTTGGTAAGTTGTGCTTGTATTTCTATTTGTCTTTAAAAAAATTTTAATTTCCTGCTTTATTTCTTCTTTGACCCATTGGTCTTTCCATGTATTTGCATAGTTTCCAAAGTTTGTTTATTGTTAATTTCTAATTTTATTCTATTGTGGTCTGAAAATATACTTGGTATGATTTCAATCTTTTTAAATTTGTTGAGACTTAATTTGTGGTCTATCTTGGAGAATGATCCATGTGCTGATGAGAAGAATGTATATTCTGCACTTGTTGGATGAATGTCTGTCAAGTCCATATGGTCTAAAGTGCAGTTTAAATCCAACATTTCTTGATTTTTTTGTCCAGATGTTCTGTCCAATGCTGAGTGACATGTTAAATCCCCAACTACTATTGTGTTGGGGTCTATCTCTCTCCTTAGATCAAATATCAGTTGCTTTATATATCTGGGTGCTCTGATTTTGGATGCATATATATTTATGATCGTATGTCTTCATGCTACATTCATCCTTTTATCATTATATAATGTCCATCTTTGTCTCTTTCTGTAGGGCTTGGTTTGCAGTCTATTTTATCTGGTGGCAAATATGGCAACTCCTGCTCATTTTTGGCTTCCATTTGTGTGGAATAATTTTCTCCATCTCTTCACTATTAGTTTATGTGTGTCTTTCTTGGTAAAGTGAGTTTCTTGCAGGCAGCATACAGTGGGGTCTAGTTTTTTAATCCTTTCAGTCATCTTGTATCTTTTAAGTGGAGAATTTAATCCATTTACATTTAGGGTTGTTATTGAAAGGTATTGCCTTATTCCTGCCATTGTATTTGTGTGTGTGTGTGGTTATTTTATATTTCTTTTGTTCTTTCTTTCCCTTTTATTGTTTGTTTTTGCTGTTTGGTGTTTTTTTTTATAGTGGTTAGATACATTTTCTTTCTCTTTCCCACTTGCTTATCTATTCTGCTAGCAGTTTTTATCCTTTTTTGTGTATTTATGGTTGTATATATATTGTTCATTTAATTCCACATATAGGATTCCCTTGAGGATTTGTTGAGTGTCTTGTCTCGTGGTGGTGAATTCTCACAGTTTTTCTTTGTTTTGAAAATATACTATTTCTCCTTGCTGGATGTAGTATTCTTTGCAGGTTTGTTGTTGTTGTTGTTGTTGTTTTAGCAGTTGGAATATGTCATACCACTCTCTCCTGGCCCATAGGTTTTTGGTGAGAAGTCTGCTATTAGTCTGATGGGGATTCCCTTATAGGTGGTTTGATGCTTTTGTCTTGCTGATTTGAGAATTCTTTCCTTCTCTTTGACTTTTGACAATTTGACTATAATTTGTCTTGGAGAGGTCGTTTTTGGGTTAAATCTGTTTGGGGAACTTGAGCTTTTGGGATCTGTGAGACTATGTCTTCCAATACTTGAAGTTTGGGGCTATTACTTCATTAAATAGGCTTTCAATGACTTTTCCTTTTTCTTCCCCTTCTGGTACACGCATAATATGGATGTTTGTATGCTTAAAGTTATCAGATTCTTTTTTTTTTTTTTTTTTGGTCCAACTGTGTTAATTCAAAAAGCTTGTCTTCTAATTCAGAAATTCTTTTTTCCACTTGTTCTAGCCTGCAGCTTATACTGTCAGTTGTATTTTTTATTTCACTGAAGGAATTCTTCAGTTCCTCTTCTCGGCTCTTTTTCATTGTTTCTATCTCTTTGTTGAATTTCTAATATATGTCTAATATATGATTTTTTATTTTTAACTTCATTGTGATTTCTATTTTTTTCTTCCATCACATTGAGTTTCCTCCATATCGCCATTTGGGATTCCTCTTCAGATGATTCACCAGGTTCCTATTTTGGGGGATCTGGTATCGAAGAACTATAGTCTTCTTTGGGGGATTTCATGTTTCCCTGATTTTTTCTTGCTTCTCACAGTTCTATGTCAATGTCTGGGCATTTTGCCCCAGCAGTGCAGGGTTTCTCCTACCTCCATGCCAGTCCTGATTGGGAATTTCCCCTTTCTTTCTATGTTGCTGTCTTGAGTTTCCAGGTCTTGGGGGGTTTTCCTCACTGTTTAGCTGGATTCCATTGTTTTCTCCTAGACACTCTGCTCTATGGGTGACTATTTGTTGCTTCGGGCTTTTTTTTTTTTTTTTTTTTTTTTGCATTAGAGACAAAGGCTGGCCATCACCAGTCAGCCATCTTGGTTGAAAAAACTAAGTAATTTTAAATGCATAAATTCTGCCAAAGTTTCTCACTCAAAGAAGGAGGTATTAAATGCAAGCAGCAATATGGAGGCCAGAACTAAGAGCCCAATAATCTTGATCTAGGCTAAATCAAGAGCAGACAAGGAACAGAGGCTGTGCTAATTTCTCTTCCCAGTAAGGATTCCCCCAAAGCAGGCTCTCACCTTTCAGATTGCACAAATACAGGGCCCAAATGATATTTTGGATATGACCCCAAAAGCATAGGCTGTTAGGCAAAAATAAACAATGGGATTGCATCAGATTAAAAAGCTTCTGCACAACAAAGGAGATAATCAACAGAGTAAAGAGACAAATTACAATGGGAGAGAAAATATTTACAAACCATACACCTAATAAGCACTTAATATCCAAAATATGCAAGGAACACAACCTGATTAAAAATGAGCAAAGGACTTGAATACACATTTCTCAAAAGAAGACATACAAATAGTCAACAAGTATATGAAAAAGTGCTCAGCATCTCTAATCAGAGAAAGGCAAATTGAAATCACAATGAGATATCACCCCATACCTGTTAGAATGACTGTTATCAAAAAGGCAAAAGATAACAAGTATTGGAGAAGATGTGGAGAAAAGGGAACCCTTGCAGACTGTTGATGGGAATGTAAATTAGTACAGCCATCATGGAGAACAGTATGGAGGTTCTTCAAAAAACTAAAAATAGAATTACTATGATCCAGCAACCCTACTTCTGGGAATATACCTAAAGGATATGAAATCAGTGCGTTAAAGAGACTGCACTACCATGTTCACTGCAGCATGATTCACAATAGCCAAGATATGGAAGCAACCTAAGTGTCCATCAGTGGATGAATGGATAAAGAAAATGTGGTATGTATACATGATGGAATACTATATAGCCTTTAAAAAGAAGGAAATCCTGTTATTTGCAACACATGGATGAAGCTGGAGGACATTATGCTAAGTGAAATAAGCCAGGCACAGAAAGATAAATACCACACAATCTCACTTGTATGTGGAATCCAACAAAGTCATACTTATGGAGGTTGAGAGTAGAATGGTGGTTACCAGAGGCTGGGAGTGGCAGGAGTGGAGAATGTAGGAGAATGGGGAAACGTTGGCCAAAGGGCACAAAGTTTTACTTATACATGAGGAATAAGGTTTCAAGATCTATTTCATAGCATAGTGACCATAATTAATAATAATGTATTGTATATTTCAAAATTACTAAAGAATACATTTTAAATATTCTCACTAAAAAAAAATGTGTGTGAAGTAATGGTTTATATTAGTTACCCTGAAATAATAATTCTACAAAAAAAGTGTACATATATAAAAACATCACATGAACTCCATAAATATATACAATTATTATCTGTCAGTTAAAAACAAAAATTTTAATTAAAACAGCAACACCCAGACATACAGGGTCCAGAACTGCCATTTCCCCAAAAACTCATGGTTCCTCCAAAGCTCACTTCTCATTCTCCCAGAATTAGCATAGAGGCCAGTACCAAATACATTTCGAGAGTAACAGGCAATTGTAGCCACATGCAGATCCTAACACAGGAGAAGTATCACTGATTATGCTCTTGTTAGACTTGCCTACTCTCTGTCCTCCTCATCTCCCCTTTCCACAAGCCAGCCCGGCATCCACTTGCCACTCAACAAGTACTGGTTAAGGGGTGTGCTGAGCTTGGGATGCATAAGTGAATACAACAAACTGGAGCAAGCCCTTATCTTATTTTCATGGAAGCCTAGGGAGGAGGCTGATGCATGATAAAAAGAAGGTGACAAGGGCTGATATAAGGGTGTTATAGCAGCACTTGGCAGGGACACTAACTCGCACCTTGATTGGGGTGGGGGAGGGGTAATCTAGAAAGGTGTCACAGAGGGAAAATGTCCGAGACCTGGAGAATGAGTAGGAGGAAGTCAGCTAAAGAGAAAGGGGAAGAGTGTTCCAAGTCAAGAAAACAGTATATATAAAGGCGAAGAGAGGAGAGAGAACATGACACGTGTCTGGAGAAACGCAAGAGTCATCAGATGGCTGGAGGATGCAGTGTTAGGTGGGGAAGAGCCAGATTATGGCCTGGCCTCTCCTCCCCTACGTTAAGGCTTAGCTGGTCTAAGAGACCCTGTATTGCACTTTCAGAGATGGAAGGAAGCTCAGAGATAATCTCATCCGGCTTCTCATTCCATAGAGGAAGAAACCCTGCCAGCCTGTGTCTCCAGCACAACAAAAAGGAGGAAGGTTAGACTCACCTTGACTAGGACTTGCAGGTATAACTGAATTCTATCTTAAGAGGTATTAATTCAGCAAGCAACTGTTTGGTCTGGTTTAGTATCAGGGGAGAGGTTTTCTTCCACTGAGGGACAAATAACGAATCCGACTAAGCAGTCCCCTTTTTCAAATAGTTGTTTTGCTGCTGTATGTACTAAAATAATTTGGAGCTCTTAAATGAAAGTATCTGATATAAACCCAGGTTCTAAAATCATCATCTCTGTGTTAGTTATAATTATTACAGACAGGTTGACACATGGGAAAGCTTTTTTCCATCATAAAAAGGCCAAAAATATCATGATGTTAACCAGATTTACACCTCTATGGTCAACATTTTCTGTGCCTCAGAATGTTCCTTAATTTCTCCCTTACCTCAGGAACTGGAGCTTACATCCCTTACTACTCAGACACATCTGTCATTTTAAAGAGTATCCCACTGAATGTTTGTTCCTTGAGATGTGAATATATATGTTACATAATAAATGGTTTTAATAGTCAAACAGGTATGGAGATTGCTGGGTTAGACCAAGACAAACAGGTTTGTTTTTTTTTACTGGCTATATTCCCAACATTGAGAATAGGATCTAGTACATAGTGGGCACTAGATAAGTGTTTATTGAAGAGTGAATGTAGAAATCCACAGTCACTTCTTAACATGCTCTATGATCGTGCCAGAAGGGGAGTGAGTATACGGCATGCCATGAGGCTTCTCTCAAGACTAGCATTCAGTGAACTGTACTCCATAAAATCTTGCCCTAATCCCTAAATCCAGAAGCACCAATCTGAGAAGCCAAATTTCCCTCATTTTCTTGGGTCTTGTCATTTACCCAATAGCAGTCCCCCAAGAATCTACTCTTCCCCCAACAAGGACAATTTGGGAGACCAGCACAAAGATGTTTCCACTGGATATATTTTGCTTCCAGATGTTAACTTTCCAGGTCCTCAGGTTTGCTCAAAACAAGGGTTTCCAGATCTTGCCTTCATCCTAGACACCAAAATTGGTGAGGAGTCTTTATAAGAGTTCTAAAAACCTTTTTGATACAGAGGTAATATGTTATGGAACCAGCAACCCACTAGAAATTGTGATCTCTGCCTTTCCTAGTTCCACTCCTTGAGACCTTCAACCAGCATTCTTGGCCTCACCTAAGACCTAAACAAATATTATTAAGGTAGGCCAGTAGTTCTCAAGCACTAGCACTCTTCAGAATCACCTGTAGGGCTTGCTAAAACACAGATTGCTGGGACCACCCTGCAGTTTCCAATTCAGTAGAATTTACATTTCTAAAAAATTCTGAGGTTATGCCAATGATGTTTGTCCCAGGTCTCTTTCTTCCCCTTTATGTATGCACTTTCAATTTGTTTTATAACCCATAGCCTTGTATAGATCCTGGACCCAGCTATGCCCATGCAGCAGCACATGGATCTAATGTCTGTTATGCAATAGACACTAAAATACATAGTTTGATTGAATTATTCATTTTATTTAATTCCTAAGACTGGGATTCTGCTTGGGGAAAGTGTGCCTCACCTTTCCTGATGGAACTAGAGCCCAGTCTTTTCCCCCACCCTCCTCAGCGGGACTCATGACTCCCTGCCTGTCTCTAGACCTTGCAAGGACCATGTGCCCCCAAACCAAACCTTTTTATTAGTGACAAGAGATATGAGTGAGCCCAGGTGGGATAGGCCTTCTTTGGACCCTGAGATTTAGACTCCTGCTCTGCCTGGTAGAAGTTAATTCCATCACGGTTGGTTTGTCCCAACCATACCTGGTTGACCACTCTCCCTGCCAAACTATTCTTGAGCTCCCTGCAGGACCCTGGCTGAAGCTTCACAGCTGCATCGGGATCACAGGGAAAGTATCTGAATCAAGTTCCAATGGTGACTTTGAAACTGATTTGGATTAGAGATCATGGAAGTTTTCTTAGTAAGCCAGAATAAATAATGGTTTATTTTATTATTTTCTTTCATACTATTTTATCATGGTCTTAGTGCACAAACCCCAATGGCTAATTCCATTCTTCCCTTCCTGTGACTTGTATCTGTGTATTTGTGTAGAGGAGAAAACTGTACTATGGTCCTGGCAGAACAATATACACAGGCTTTGATGGATGATGGGGAAAATAAATTCCAAGAATGAATGTTTTCCCAAGAAATTTGGAAAGAAAAATTAAAATCAGTGTTTATCAATATCCCAACATTTCAATATTATCTATGATCCAACATCACTAAGAAATTCCAGGTAACTGCTTATGTATAGACACCTCATAGAAGAACGACCCTTCTCTGCTAAACCACAGCTTCCCACTCCTTTTCCTTTGCAGTTCTACCACTGTTTCCCTTGGAAACCAAAGTAGCAGCTGCCTGCAAAGACATCTTTCTCCAGCCTCATTCATCAGTCCCAGGGACTAGCAGCCTGTTTTCTTGCTCACTGAAAACATTTGATGATGGGGGATGGTGTGCATGTGGGGACAATATAAGAACATTACCACATTGTATCAGACACATTTTGCATTCCATCTAGTATTCTTTCTTGGATAGTTTCATTTTTCCTCTTCATTTCATATGATACACCATCAATTTCTTCTATGTGTTATAATGATTTGTGTACACAAATCTTCTGCATTAGCTATTAGGCTATTTAATGTCTGGAGAGAGCATGATTTCTGTTTGGCATTCCTTACAGAGCCCTAGCAAAGCTCTTTGCTTGATAAAATGGAGTTGTATTATGTAATTATTGATTAATATGATTATAGCCCAATGATGAAAGTTTTAGTATCCATTTACGATACTTGCCTGAATCAATTATTACTATAATGGTTGCTAAATTTCATTTTTCTTCAGTCATTCTACATTTATCAAAACTGGAATTCTACCCTAAAAATAACTTTTCCTTCTTCTCCATCGATTTGTTCACTTATTTATAGTTGAGTATTGATTCATGGATTATTACTTTATGCATGGGTTATAATCTGTCACTATCATTTTTTAATGATAAAATTGTCCCATATTTGGCCAAGGGGAATCCTTTCCAGCTTGCTTCTGTGTCTCTTTGACATGTCTTCATCTTGCTTTAAATACTCTTTTACTTTCTGTGATGAGATGTTTTTCATAAAAGACTAATTACAAAAAGAAAAATAGTAATTTAACAGTGGATAAACCTGGTAGATGCCACCTTTACTAAGTAATCAAAGTTAATATCACAAGTACTGGTGCCTCCTGATATCATGCACTGAGAAAGACACATCATAACTTTGATGGTATTTCTGACAAAAAGTGAATAACCTCAATATAATCATGAGGAGACTTCAGAAAAATCCAAATTGGGGAACATTCTACAAAAACAGCTGGTCTGTACTCTTCAAAAACATCAAGGTAATAAATTAGCTAAGACTAAGAAATCATCCTGTTTAAAGGAAACTAGAGACATGACACAATGTAATGCATGATCCTGGATCAGATACTAGACCAGAGGCGGGATAAATTGCTAATAAACATTATTGAGACACTTAGCAAAATGGTCATAAGGTTTGTAGATTAGATAATATTACTGTATCAATTTTAATTTTCTGCTTTTGATCATTGTGCTATCACTCTATTAGAGAATGTTTTCATTCTTAGGAAATAGACACCAAAGTACTTAGGGGAAAAGGAGTATCATGTCTGCACAATACCCTCAAAAGGTTCAGAAGAATAATGCTGTGGTTTGAACGTATCCCCCAAAAATCATGTGTTGAAAACAAATGCCAACACAGCAGGGTTGAGAGGTAGGGCCTAAGGAAAGGTGTTTAGGTTATGTAGGCTCTGTCCTCATGAATGGATTAATGCTGATTATAAAAAAGATTTAAGGTTGCAAGTTCACTCTCTCGCCCTCTTTGGCCCTTCCACTTTCCACCACGGGTTGATGCAGCAAGAAGGCCCTCACCAGATGCAGCCCCTCAATCCTGAACTTCTCAGCCTCCGGAATTGTGAGCCAATAAATTTCTGTTCATTATAAATTACTCAGTCTCAGGTATTTTCTTATAGCAGCGAAAACAGACTAAAACAAAAGATAACACAAATGTGGTGATCTGGGTGAAGGGTAGGTGGGAAACTGGATGAAGAGCATTATGGCATTTTTTGTGCTGCTCTTGCAACTTTTATATATGTTTGAAATTAGACTCCATGATGCCAAAGCAGCCAGTCCATTATAGGACCCTGACATCTGACTCAGACCCTCTGCTGATCCTGTGACCAGTCTCACTTTTTGCCTGCAGGACAAAACCTTTACCTCACCTTCCCACCTCTTCCCCTTTATAAACCCCAGAACAGGCATCAGAAGGCAGGATGATTTTAGCCTGGTCATCCCCCAGATGCCAGTTATCTGAATAAAGCTTCCAATCCTTGCACCAACTTTTGGACTTTTGGGTTATTTGTTTAGTGTGAGAGGGCAAGCTGAGCCTATTGCTAGCAACAAGGTCCTTTACCCATTTTTAAATTGGGTTATTTGTGGTTTTTTAGCTGTTAAGTTGTTTGAGTTTCTTATATATTCTGGATATTAGTCCCTTGTCTGATGTGTAGTTTGCGAACACTTTCTCCCATTATATGGGTTGTCTGTTCACTTTGTTGATAGTGCCCTTGCTGTGCAGAATCTTTTCAGTTTGATGTAGTCTCATTTGCATATTTTGGCTTTAGTTACCTGTGCCTTTGTAGTCTCTCTCAAAAAAGTGCTGTCCACTTCCATTTCATGTACATTTTCCTCTAGTAGTTTTATAATTTCTGGTCTTAAATTTAGTACTTTAATCTATTTTGAGTTGATTTTTGTGTGTGGTGAGAGATAGGGGTCTAGTTTCAATCTTCTGCATGTGGATATCCAGTTTTCCCAGCACTGTTTATTGAAGAGGCTGTCCTTTCCCCACTGTATATTCTTGATGCCTTTGTTGAAAATCAGTTGGCTGTAATTGTGTGGGAGAGCATGGTGCTGACAACACCAAATGAAGGGTTAAGACCCCCTTACCAGTCATCTTTTAAAAAGAAAAGAAAAGAAAAGAAAAGAAATGTCTATTGTTTAAACCATCCTGTCTATGATATTTTGTTATGGCAGCTTGATCTAAGACAGAGGAGCATTATATAACAAAGGGGTTAATTCTCCAAAAAGACATAACAACCCTTACTGTGTATGTGCCTAAAAATAGAGTATCAAAATACATGAAGAAAAAATGAACAAACTGCAAAGAGAAATAGATGAATTCACTATTGCAGTTGGATACTTCACCACCCCTCTATCAGAAATGAACAGACCCAGCAGGCAGAAAATCAATAAGGACATAGCTGAACTCAACACCACCATTACTCGAATGGATATAATGAACACCTATAGACTATTTTATCCAACAATAGCAGAATACACATTGTTCTCAAGATCACATAGAAAATACACCGAGATAGACCACATTCTGGGCCATAAAACACACCATAAATTTGAAAGAAGAGAAATTATATAATGTATGCTCTTAAACCACAATGGAATTAAACTAGAAAACAATGACAGAAAGATAGCTAGAGAATCCCAAAATACTTGGAGATTAAGCAACACACATCTAATAACACATGGGTCAAAGGAGAATCTCAAGAGAAATTTAAAATATTAGGAACTAAGTGAAAGTAAAAATACAAGTTATCAAAATTTCTGATATGCAGTGAAAGCAGTGCTTAAAGAAAATTTTACAGCATTTAATGCATATATTAGAAAAGAAAAAAGATCTAAAATCAATCATCTAAGCTTACACCTTAGGAAACTAGAAAAAGAAGAGTGAACTAAATCCAAAGGAAACAGAAGTAATAATAAAAATTAGAGCAAAAATCAATGACGTTGAAAATAGGAAATTAATAGACAGTATCAACAAATCCAAAAGTTGTTTCTTTGAAAAGATCAATAAAATAGGTAAGCCTCTAGCCAAGCTAACTAAGAAAAAAAGAGAGATGACACAAATTAATAATATCAAAGATAAAAGACAGGACATCATTTCAAGTCCCATGGACATTAAAAGAATAATAAGGAGAAGGGGACTGGACCCCCCTTCCACAACCAGACACACCATGTCAGTGTCTCGTGGCCCACCTGGGGACCTGAGGCATGGAGAAGGGGGCCAGACCTCCCTCCCACAACCAGGCACACCACGCCAGCACCTCGGGGCCTGTCCGGGGACCCAAAGTATGGATCTGGGGACCAGACACTCCTCACAACCAGGCACACCTCCAGCACCAAGGAGCATGCCAAAAATATCACCTCCACGTGGGCGGCCCAGCACAGCCACCACAATAACCATGGCTGCCGTGAAAGCAGCTAGATGCCACCTCCACCATGCAGGTGGTCTGCCAGCCACTGGGGTGCATTGACACAAGGAGAGTCACCAGCAGAGATGAAAAGAGGCTGTCTCTCTCCACAAAGCCCATTTCAGAGTGACAGAAGAAGCATCTGCTCTATGATAATACAGGGGGACCTGATCACACCTCTCAGCATTGGACATATCACCTAGGCAACAAATCAACAGAGTAACCATTATTCTTTCAGAAGGCGAGAAGAAATCAAGGGTAATTAGAGGGGGAGAGGGAAGGGAGAGAAGGATGGGGAGAGATTGGACAAGAGGCATAAAGAATAATAATGATTTGTGACAATATATATGCTAGTAATATTGATTTGATCAACATATCTCAATGTTGAACCCCAAAAATAAGTATAATCAATTTTGATTTGATAAAAAAAATTTTTTAAAGGATAATAAGGGATTATTATAAACAACTTTGCACACAACTTTGATAACCTAGATGAAATGGTCTGATTCCTTGAAAGGCACAACCTGCCAAAACTCACTCAAGAAGAAATAAACAATCTGAATAGGCCTATATCTATTAAAGAAATGGAATCATTAATTAATAACCTTCCAAAACAGATCCAGATGGGTTCACTGGTAAATTCTCCCAAACATTTAAGGAAGAAATTATACTAATTCTCCACAATCTCTTTCAGAAGATAGAGCAGAGGGAAATTTCCTACTCACTGTGTGAGGTCAGAATTACCTTAATATCAAAACCAGACAAAGACTTCAGAAGAAATCTATAGACCAACATCTCTCATCAATATATATGCAAAAATCCTCAACAAAATATTAGCAAGTTAAATACAACAATTTATAAAAATAAATATACACCACAACCAAGTGAGATTTATAGTAGGCTGATTCAACATTTGAAAATCAAATAATGTAATCCATCACATCAACAGGCTACAGGAGAAAAATCACATGATCATATCAATAGGTGCAGAAAAAGCATCTGACAAAAGCTAACACCCATTATTAATAAAAACTCTCAGCAAGCTAGGAATAGAGGCTAGTTGTCTCAACTTGATAAAGAACATTTCCCAAAAAACAAACAAACCAAAAAAAACCTATAGCTAGCTAACATACTTGATGAGAAACTAAAAGCTTTTCCACTAAGACCAGGAACAAGGCAAGAATTTTCCAACTCACTGCTCTTTTTCAACATTGGACTAGGAGTCCTAGCTAATGCAATAGGAAAAGTAAAAGAAATAAAAGTCTTACACATTGGAAAGGAAGAAATAAAACTGTCTTTGTTCACAAATCACACGATTATCTATGTAGAAAATCTGAAAAAAATCAATTTAAAAAATTCCTGAAACTAATAAACAGTTATAGAAAGGTGGCAGAATACAAGGCTGATATATAAAAGCCAATCACTTTCCTACATACTAGCAGTGAACAAGTGGAATTTGAAGTTAAAAACACAATACCATTTACGTTAGCACCCAACAAAATGAAATACCTAGGTATAAATCTAACAGAATATATACAAGATCTATATCAGAAAAACTATAAAATTCTGATAAAGGAAGTCAAAGAAAAACTAAATAAATGGAGAGTTATTTCATGTTCATGGGTAGGAAGACTCAATATTGTCAAGATGACAGTTCTTCCTAACTAAATCCATAGATTAAATGCAATATCAATAAAAAATCTCATTCAGTTATTTTGTGGGTATCAACAAACTGATTTTAAACTTTACATGAAGAAGCAAAAGACCTAGAATAGCTAACACATTATTGAAGGAGAACAAAATTGGAGAACTGACACTACCCAACTTTAAGACTTACTATAAAGTTTCAGTAATCAAGACAGTGTGGTACTGGCAAAAGAAAAAAAAATAGGTCAATGAAACAGGATAGAGACTCACATAAGTATAGTCAACTGATCTTTCACAAAGGAGCAAAGGCAATACAATGAAGAAAAGATAGCCTTTACAACAAATGAACATCCACGTGTGAAAAATGAATCTAAACATGGACTTTACACCCTTCACAAAAATTAACTCAAAATGGATCCAAAATTTAAAGTGCAGAATTATAAAATTCCTAGAAGATAATACAGAACTTCTAAATGACCTGCTGTATGGTGACTTTTTAGACACAACACCAGAGGCATGATCTAGGAAAGAAATAATTCATAAGCTGTACTTCATTAAAATTAAAAATTTTCTGCTCTGCTAAAAACTGTATCAAGAGAATGAGAAGACTAGCTACAGAATGGGAGAAAATATTTGCAAAAGACATGTCTGATAAAGGGCTGTTATGCAAAATATAAAAAGAACTCTTAAAACTCAACAGTTAAGGAAATGAACAACCCAATTAAGAAATGGGCTGACCTGGAGAGGGGAGGGGGGGAGAAAGAGAGAGAGAGAGAGAGGGGAGAGAGAGGGAGGGAGAGAAAGGGAGGGAGAGAGAGAGGAGAGAGAGAGAGGAGAGAGGGAGGGAGAGAGAGGAGAGAGAGAGGAGAGAGAGGAGAGAGAGAGGGAGGGAGAGAGAGGGAGGGAGAGAGAGAGGAGAGAGAGAGGAGAGAGAGAGGAGAGAGAGAGAAAGAGGGGAGAGAGAGAGGCAGAGAGAGGAGAGAGGGAGAGAGAGAGGAGAGAGAGAGGCAGAGAGGAGAGAAAGGAGAGAGAGAGATGGAGAGAGAGAGGGAGGGAGAGAGAGAGAGGAGAGAGGGAGGGAGAGAGAGGGAGTGAGAGAGAGGGAGGGAGAGAGAGAGAGGAGAGAGAGACGGAGAGAGAGAGAGGAGAGAGAGAGAGGAGAGAGAGAGGCCGAAAGAGGAGAGAGAGAGGGGAGAGAGAGAGAGAGAGAGGGAGGGAGAGAGAGAGAGAGGAGAGAGAGAGAGAAGGGAGAGAGAGAGGCCGAGAGAGGAGAGAGAGAGAGGGGGGAGAGAGAGAGAGAGAGAGGAGAGAGAGAGGGAGGGAGAGAGAGAGAGGAGAGAGAGAGAGAGGGGAGAGAGAGAGGCCGAAAGAGGAGAGAGAGGGAGAGAGAGAGGGGAGAGAGAGAGGCCGAGAGAGGAGAGGAGAGAGAGAGAGAGAGGAGAGAGAGAGAGGGAGGGAGAAAGAGGGAGGGAGAGAGAGAGAGAGGAGAGAGAGAGAGAGGGGAGAGAGAGAGGCCGAGAGAGGAGAGAGAGGGGGGGAGAGAGGGAGGGAGAGAGAGAGAGAGGAGAGGGAGAGAGAGGGGAGAGAGAGAGGCCGAGAGAGGAGAGAGGGGGGGGAGAGAGAGAGGGGAGAGAGAGAGAGGGGAGAGAGAGAGGCCGAGAGAGGAGAGAGAGAGGGAGAGAGAGAGAGGGGAGAGAGAGGGAGGGAGAGACAGAGAGGAGAGAGAGAGAGAGGCTGAGAGAGGAGAGGGGGGGGAGAGAGAGGCAGAGAGAGGAGAGAGAGAGAGAGAAAGGGAAGGGAAGGGAAGGAAGAAAAGGAAAGGAAGGAAGGAAGGAAAGGAGGGAGGGAGAGAAGGGGGAAGGAGGGAGGGAGGGAGGAAGGGAGGAAGAGACAATAATCATAATAATACATTGAACTTTTAGAAGAAGAGAACGAAACTTGGGTTTCTAGAGCAGGAAAGGGGGAGTGGGGTAGGAGGGGACACCAAGAAATGGAATAATGGACAGCTAATTAAGAAAAATGAACTCTACTGATGTACAGTCTACCTAGGCACCTATAATTAACAATAATTTACTGCATGTTATTAAATGTCCTCAGTACAAAGAAATGATTTTGTTTTGTAATGGTGAATATGCTAATTATCCTGACTTGATCATCACACATTGTGCACTGGTATTGATACTCAGCTCCCCAAAATATGTATAATCAATTACGTTTCCATTTTTTTTTTAAATGGGCAGACCTAAAAGGCCACCTTACCAAAGAGGGTATGCAGATAGCAAATAAGCCTATAAAAACATCAGGTATCCTTAGAAAATTGCAAATTAAAACCACTACATACATATTAGAATGGTCAAAATCCAGAACCCTGACAACACCAAATGCTGGTGAAGATGTGGAATAGCGGAAACTCTCATTCATTGCTGCTAGGAATGCAAAATGGTACAGCCGCTTTGGAATACACTTTGGTAATTTCCTATGACACTAAACATACTTTTACCATACAATCCAGCGATCACAATCCTTGGTATTTACCCAAAAGAGTTGAAAACTTGTGTCCACACAAAAATTTGCACATGGATGTTTATAATAACTTTATTCATGACTGCTAAGACTTGGAGTTAACCAAGATGTCCTTCCATAGATGGATGGATAAACAAACTGTGGTTGACGGAGTTTCAATGTATTGTCCTCCAAGAACTCAAGTGGAAATCTGATCCCCAATGTGACAGTGTTGAGAGCTGTTTGAGTCACAAGGGAGGATCCCTCATGAATGGATTAATGCTCTCCCTGGGGGACGGGGGATTAATGAGTGAGTTCTCGCTCTATTAGTTCCCATGAGAGCTGGTTTTATAAAAGACGCTGGCACCTCCTCTTTCTCTCTTCCTCTCACCATGTGATCTGCTTGCACCCACCAGCTTCCTGCCACTCTCCATCATGAGTAGAAGCAGCCTGAGGCCCACCCCTGATGCAACTGTGCCAGAATCAGGAGCCAAATAAACCGCTTTTCGTTATAAATTTCCCAGTCTCAGGTATTCTGTTACAGCAACACAAAATGGACTAATATAGTGGTACATCCAGCCAACAGACTATTATTATTCAGCACTAAAAAGAATGAGCTACAAAGCGATGAAAAGGCAGGAGGGATATTATTAAGTAAAAGAAGCTGATTCGAAAAAGTTACATACGGGATAATTCCAACTATATGACATTCTGGAAAAAGCAAAACTATGGAGACAATTTAAAGGTCAGTGGTTGCCAGGGGGAGGGAGGAGGAGGGATAAATAGGAAGAGCACAGAGGATTTTTAGGGCAGTGACATTATTCTATGTGATACTCTAATGGTACATACATGTCACTATACATTTGTCAAAACCCATAGAATGTACAACACCAAGAGTGAACCCTAATGTAAATTATGGAGTTTGGGTGATAATGATGTGTCAATGTAGGTTCATCGGTTACTACAAATGTACCATTCTGGTGCAGGACGTTGACTGTGCATGTCAGGGAGGACCGGGGAGACAGGGAAACTGTACTTTCTGCTCGATTTTGCAGTGAACCTAAAACTGCTCTGAAAAATAAAGTCTATTTAAAAGGAAGAAGAAAAAGAAAACATCACTGATTCCAGCTGAATGGAGATTATTACAAAGCATTTCTGCCCTCTGAAAGCTAATAAGAATCCAAACAGCTTTAGAAAGGATGTCCTACATAACAGGGTCTTAAACTGGAATCCACGACCAAACTCCAAGAAAATACACGCAAATGGGTGTGTGCAAGTGTGTGTTCATACATGCCTCTTTCCCCAGGGAAGAATTTCAAAATTTTCATTGGGATTCTTAATGCTTGATCACCAGCCCCTTCCCAAACTCTTAAGGATCTCAGGCCTACAGCGATCAGCTCTGAGAATCTGCTTCTGGCACATTTCATTTTCCCCCAATGGCGATACACAGCCAGCAAACAGTGCAGTAGCAGATCCTTCCCCAGCCCCACCCAGGAAATGCACCTTGTAGGCTGCCTGTCAGGCTCAGATGTCCGGATGTCCACTGACTACCGCTGACTGAGGAGGAGAAGCTGCCTATGCTCTCAATGTCCAGAAATGCAGAGGAAACACATTGTGATACTCAAGGATAGCATCTTCACAGACACAGACATGGCCAGGTGAAGGACACTTCCTCCTCCCCACCCCACCCCCAAGAAAAGAGGAGGCGAAGGAAAACGTACAGCATGTGTTCATAAGTACCAATATTATTACAGCTATGCCTGTCTCTCCCGGAACTGTTTGACTTTTCCATCTGAAGTCTAAGCTAATTTTTTTTTTTAATTTTAAAAACATACCTCAGTGCTACTTGTGTGGTTTCCTATTCCTGCTACAAAGTAAATACATATTAAAGAAAATTCTGAGGAAAAATCTCTTCTCTCTCCCACTCTGTCCCTTAGAAAGAACATTCACCCCCTCCACATTATATATCACCAGCCCTCCTAACCTCAGAGCTCCAGGTCAACTGTCCCACCATTTGTTTTTGCAATCACATAGATTTGGCAGCTCAATTATATTTTTACCTTTGACTTCCCCACTCTATTCATGCCTCCTCATCAAGCCAGTCCCCAAATCCTCTCAATTTTCCCGTAGCAACAATTCTCTCATCTGGCTAATCCTTTCTCCCAGCCTTGGTATGGCCCAGAGCACTCAGCACAATAATGCTGACAACATTTGCTGCCCCATTAGTTTAACTTATCACTTGTTCTGACATTTTTCTTTTATTCAAAAATAAAATATTAAGTCATTGTTGTGTACCTCAGTAGGATATAGGAACTTTAACACAATTATGTGAGATAAGCATTATCTTCCTTCTTACAGAGCAGGATATTGAAGCTTCCTACACAAAAACTCTTAAGTTGTTAGGATTGCCAGAGATAAGATGACTAGAGAAAGAGGTGCACAGATCCTTCTGAGGCCCTCTCCATGAGTTTTCTTAGGTCCTGCCTACATGCTGATGTACATCAGGGGATCTAAATGGACCACAGAATACCTGCCACATGATAACCCCCACTACTGACACATTTAGACAGATAAGGCATAGACCCTGGTGAAGGTAGAACACAGCCAAGAAATCCATTTGACTTTGACATGGGACAAGCCTCCTAAACTTTGGCAATCCCTCTGTCTACTTTGACCCCTTGTTTATAAGTGAGGGGTTAGAACTCTTTCATTATTAAAACTTGACAAAAATGGTATATTCTTATTAAACCCACATTCTATGATGTTGTTGCAGAGCAGTTGGGTGGGAGTGGGAGAGGGGAAAGGGGAAGGAAATGTGAAGGAAGAAGGAGGTAGGAGGAGGGGCGGGATTGAGGCCTGTGGCACCCCCCACATCCCCACAGGGGAGACTGGGGATCTTCTAGTGGTGGCTTAGCCATTGTTGGGCTGGATGCAGATGTCAGCGGGATGTGGCAAAAGCCCTCACCTCCCACCTCCCCAGCTCAGGAACCCAGGGCCCTTCTTGCTGCACCTTGGTGGTCATCGCTGGGCTAGGTTGCTGGTGTTAGGGGGGGCATGACCAAGGCCTGAGGCCCCCCACCACCCTGGCTTGGGAGATCCTGGGGCACTTCCTGCAGCTCCATGGTCTTTGCTGGGCTGGCTGCAGGTGTGGGCAGAGTGTGGCCAAAGCCCTCAGCCCCCCAACACCCTGGCTCAGGAGAGCCCAGGGAGCTTCCTGCAGTGGCTCAGTTGTCATCGCTGGGCTGGTTGCTCATATTGGGGGGGCATGACCAAGGCCCGAGGCCCCCCACCACCCCAGCTCAGAAGAGCCCAGGGCACTTCCTGCAGCAGCTCAGTGGTCATCGGTCATTGCTGGGGTGGTTGCGCTTGTGGGGGGTATGTGGCCGAGGCCTGAGGCCCCCACCCTCGATTTGGTTGCAAGTGTTGGGGGGCATGGCTGAGGCCCCTAGTCCTCTCCCCTTTCTGGTTTGGTAGCTCAGGGGGGTTAGACTTCTGGTCCTTCTAGGTGTTATAGGTGTTCTTTGGTGAAATGAGACCTTTACTAGTTAATGTCAAACTTTGTCTCTGGTTGTGGGTACTTTTTCTTTCCTTTCAGTCGTGCATTGAATTATTTGCTGTTCCCACCACTCAAACTCTGTGCTGGAACTAATTTGCTGTCCTTTGCTTACTTCTAAAACAGGGGAAATTCCTGTGAGGACCAGTACTTGAGCTCTGTGGTTGAGCTAAATTGCTGCTTTGCTGCCGATTCCCTAGGGAAGGCTTTTTGTGCAGCTCAGGTTTTAATGGTTGACTTTATAGGTACTTCTGGTTCTAGTGAAATCCAGTGCACCTGGGTTGTATAGAAACACTGGTCTGGGCCTGAGTCTTCCATCAATCTGCACCTCATGCAATTGTATATTCCTGACCAGTCTCCTCTGAGAGATCCTATTCTGATTGGGGGGCAGATCAGTTGCCCTTGCTGTGTCCCAGTGTTCCCCCTGTGGGCCCATCTCCCCCACCACCTGTGTTCCAAACACTTCCCATGGGATGGGCTGTGCACCAGTGACTTGTGATGACTCACTGGCTTCTGAGTGGCTCCTTTTTTTTCAGTTGTTGTGGCTCCTCAGTCCTATGTGGGTCCACAGGAACCCTATTAGTGGTCTTGCTGGCTTGGGGGCCACCACAGCCCTCTCCTCTCCTGCTGCCTCCAAGCAACTTCATCCAAAAGGCACAGCTGCAGCTTTTTTCCTGCTCTGTGTGCTCAGCAGCTCCAGCCTGGAAACAGCCAGGATTCAAAATGGTCAGAGCAGTTTTTTCTTTCTCTTATCATGGCTTCTTCCACCTTCATGCACTCTGTAGGTCTCTCCTCCTCTTCCCCTGAGCTCTAGCAGCCCCAACTTGGCTGTCACTGCTTTTTTATAGTTGTAAATTGGTTATTTGTGGGAGAAAGTGATGCTGGGGACTGTCTATTCCACCATCTTGAATGGAAGTCATCATATTAAGCAATTTAATAAATATGGTTTTACAGGGAAAAAAATCTTTCAGAAAGAAAAAGTTAGAGTCCCTGGCAGTGGCAAGAGGTAGAATCCCTGGCTTGATCACTTCAGGCCATTTTATTTACTGATCTTCCTCAACATTAGCCTCACAACCAACACTGCCATCCTAGCTCCCTCTGATTGGCCTGAGCAGGCATCAGGCTGACCTGCCCTTCCCTGACCCCCTCCAGCCTGCTCTTGGGTTGCTGGTGTTACCAGCTAGCACTGTGGACACAGCCGGACCTCTGGCCCCATGTAGTCAGCACTCCCAGCTGCAGCAGCCCAGCCATCTGCCCACACTGCCAGACCTTGGGAAAAGCCAAACTTTTGTCCCAAAAGTCAATGAAATCAGGAATTCAGGACACCCACCTCTGCCTGTTTCATGAAGTGAAAGCCAAACCAGTAGACTGTTTAGCCCTTACAAGTTGTCCAGTCCCAAGGAATGAAGTGAGCTAATTTTCATAGCCACATGAAAAGACATAAAGCATGTCACACACATAAGAAACGTAACATACTTTACAGACAAAATAATCACGTGGGATATAAGTTGCCAGTCACAAATTACACAGTTTAAAATTGTCTTAGTAAATATTTATTCAATACAAAAGTTATCTTTTGAAAGGCCACAAGGCACTGGACACATGAAGATAATTAAGACACAGTCTTTGCTCTTCAGGCACCTCTAATCTAAAGAAGGAATGACTGGTTAGTACCTAAATGTCTATCAGGTGAGATGACTGAAACTGAGTATTTCTTAAGAAGTAATCAGGGTTCAAAGGGAGGGGCTTCATCAGGTTTCATGGAGGAACTGGTGTTTGAGAAATTCCACCAGCAGAGCGGGGAAGAGCATGAGGAGTGACAGGAAGAGCAAAAGCCAAGGCGCAATCCAGGAAGCAAGGGAAGTGTTCTGGAACAAGGAGCCATTCTGTTCGCTGGCGCATCCAATGAGCAGTGACAAAGGAGGGTGGAGAGGGGTGTGGGGCCCCATTAGAGAAGCACACACTGTGGTATTAAAGAGCATGCACTCCCAGGCCACACTGCGTGGGTTCAAACCCCCACTCTGCCTTCGTGATTTAAATGTAACTTCTCTGTGCCTCAGTTCTTTCAGCTGTAAAATGAGGACAATAATACAGTCTACCTCGCCAGTTGTGAGAATGAAATGGCTTAAAGTGTAAAGTGCTTAGAACCATGCAGGGTACATAGAAAATGCAGCATGAGAGACAGCTGTCAACATCATTGCCACAGTGGGTCTGTGAGGCCAGGGCCAAGTGTCTGCATTCAACTAGGACAGAGAGCCAGGGAAGCTTGTTCGAGCTGGGGGATGGTAAGAGTGGAACTGGATTTTAAGACGATGAGTCTGACAAGGTGTAAAGAATGGGATGAAATGGGAGTGGCGGTTGGGAGGCAGGGAAGTGAGCACGTGCAAGTCTTGGGCTCCAGGCTGTGGAAGAGGAATGAGTTCTCTCCCTGAAAATAATGTGGGCAGGTTCCAAGGGGTCCTTAGCATTTTTTTTTAAGATGTTTTGGTAGTTTATTAGTGTGTTTCTGTTGCTTATAACAGAATACTTAAAACTAGGTAATATATAAAGAAACAGAATTTAATTCTTACAGTTTCAGAGACTGGGAAGTCCTAAGTCCAGGGAACACTTCTGGTGAGGGCCTTTTACTTGGTTGGCTGAGCAAGAGAGAGCTAAGCTTTTCACTTGCTCTCTTTATAAAGCCATCAGAACCATGTTCATGACCACCCATTAAGCCAGGGTCCTTAGCATTTAAATGGCTGTAGTCCTTCAGGCTCCCACTCCTCATTCAAACTACCTGATTCAAATATAGAGGAAAGGCAAGAAGCTTCTTTCCAAAGGATGGAAAGCAACTCAATATATCAAAAAGAAAATTGACCTCTAAAAGCTTTCAGTTTTCCTTCTGTAGCCTGAACTAAGACTGAAAGACAGCTGGGAAGGGTGGCTTGTTTAAAAGGACACACAGACCTTCTCAAAGGCAGAACAGACACTTCCTTCTTCAGAACATGTTGAGAATTGCTTTAAAAAAAAAATCCCTTTCTACAGGCTTGTCCCCAAACTTGTGTTCCACTGTGTTACAATGATGATCCCTATTAACATGCAAAATATCTCCTGCCCCATCCAAATTTAATATCACAACAAGAGTAATTTATTCTGTTAACAAGAAGACAGTCAGTAAGGGGGCTCCACACAACAGCTGGGTTTGTCTGGGAGCCTGGAGGAGAAAATGACCCAGAACTTTGAATGAGAGAGGCCCATGGGGAGAGGGAGGCTAAGAGAAAACACATGGCAGGGAGAGGGTGGGGACAGGAGCCTCATGAAGTAAGGAAGCAGATGTAGAAAGGGGAGTGTCTGCTTACAGCAATAGCTATGCTAACCGTCTGATTGCAGTTATTGTCAGACTCCTGCCAGCAGAGCCAATTGCATAGCTAGGCAATTCATAACTAACGTCAAAATGTTTCATTATTTTAGTTACACTAAGTTTTCCATTTGTATTGTCTGGACTAGGGGTTAGGGCCCACAGACACTTCAAACCCGCTGTACAGACTGGGTCACAGACTCCTCACATGTCTGGCTGGGTCAGCAGATCCCTCACACGCAGGTCCATGCTAGGTAATTGGGAAAGATCCTGGGAGCCATTGGCAGACGACACGAGCTCAGTCCTCAGCTTCCTCAGCAGCAGCAGCTTAAAGCAGATCCGGCGGCAACAGCAGCAGTGGCACCCTCACCATGGCCATCCTGGGGATAGGGGAACTTGTGAATCAGAGCCACTCGTCCTTTATACTTAAGTCCATAACCCAGGACACTTGGGCACACATGCCCAATTACATTAGACAATAGCCAAGGAACACCTGGATGCATGTGCATATTTACATCAAGTGCTCAGCAAGATTCTGAACATCTGAGGGGCCCTGACCATTTATATTTACTTTCCCTACATGGAGCAAAGGGGCTTGGGAAAATATTTTCCAATCTCAAAATTTTGTTGAAAACCAGCTCTGCCCTGACATGTTTAATAAAACCTGCATCTGCCACCTGAACTGGACAACCTTGGTCCTCAGTGCCAACTGCACTGAGAGAGAGCCCCTTAGTGCTCTCTCCTTCTGGCTGCATGTGCACCCCCGCTAGGGACCACTACTCATTTTCCCTAAAAAAAGGAAAATAGGAAAAAGAGAGAACATTTACAGTTTTAATCCTCCATGGTTTCAGATGGTCTGAGGAAGCAGATGGCACCCTTCCCATACAGCCCAGAGATGCCACTAAAATTTCAAACTCTAGGCTCCTCTGCATTTCATGAGAAGAGCATGTCAGGCTGATCTACATGGCTAAAGAGAGTTAAAAACCAGATATAGGAAAAAGAAATGACTTAAGCTGAGAGAGACAGCAGTTCATTGTTAACAACTCCAGGAGTTAAATTAAAAGAGCTTCGCCTGGTCCTTGAATGGGGACAGCTATGCCAGCAAACTTTAGGTGCTGCAGCAAACCTCTTTCCTTATAGCCATTTGGTGACCATTTCCCATTTCCCCTTTCCCCTGGGGAGGAAAAACAAGTGTTTAATCAGGGAAGAAATAGCCAGCTCAGCCAGAAAGGGAGCCATCTGGTGATAGACTCACCAACTCATTGGACATGACAGCACACATCCTCAAGTCAGCTCAGGGAATCCTAGGATCCCAGGGGATCGCATCCCCGAGAGACAGCTCTGTAATTGGCTTCCCACATTGCTGCTGAGTGCATGCCCTGCATTCAGGGCAGAGATGACTGCTTCACAGGCACCACGACGCATTGGCTGACTAATGAGTCACGGTCACCCACACACACTCACTGATGCTCCTGAGGCTAATGGATCTCACGTGTGCTGCCAAGCTGGGAGGGAGACAGATGCGCTCTGCAGCTACTTGGCCCTTCTGACAGAGCTAAAAGGGGACGATGACCCAGTAAGTCTGAAGACTGACTTCTTTTTTAGGAGAGTTACTAAGCAGGCAGTATCTCCACATGAAAAATTAGTGTCCTTCCATCAACTGTGGATCAATAACAGCTTGCCAGCACAGGGGTAAGAAGCTCGGCCTCTCATTTACTTGGAAACTAGTATTTAGAAGTTTCACTCTAGATTCACTTTGATACACTCTGCAACAGAAACGTTGTCTGCCTGTATATGCTGCCTGTATAATCCAATGGATTGATTATGATTCATTTCAATAGAGAAACACTCATGGAGGCAGAGCTCTGTGCAAAAGAAGTCTCAGAGTTAAGCTACAGGAGTGAGTTGCTTTTCCTGGGCTTTTCTATGTGGGTTTCCATGGCACTCTCTCTGAACATATTTGGTATTTTAAATACACAAAAATACCACAGAAACTATTTGGGCAATATCTGGGAGGAACCACCCACAAATAATACACATGCATCTCACATTATTTTATAGCTGGTTAAATTGGCTTCAAGCAGAATTGGTTTATTTAGTCTTTTACTAAGTCATACAATCATTCTGTGACTTTCTATCTGAGGGAGATGGAGCAGAGTGACATGTCCCAGTCACACCAGAGCTAGTGTGAACTAAGAAAGATCTGGTGGAAGGACAGCCAGGAGTGTCCCTTTCCCCCTGCTCTCCCCCATGGACAGAGTCAAGGACTGGGAGACTGGAAATCCCTCTCACCTTCAGCTAGGCCCATCTTCAGGTGTAACCATGTCTAAACTAATTTCAATTACCTTTCTACAATTAATTTCATTGCCTTTTCTAAGGATTGGTCCTCTTTTAAAATGAAACACTCCTCCCACCCAGAGGCCCAGGGCATTGAGCCAGGGACCAACCCTCCCCCCCCACAACCAGGTATACTGCCAGTGCCTTGGGGCCTGCCTGGGAACCTGAGGTTTGAAGCTGGACCCCACTGCTACACCCAGGCACACTGCCAGTGCCTCAGGGCCCTGCCTGGGAGCCCAAGATATGGAGCCAGGGAATGGACACCTGCCCACACCCAGGAACACTGCCAGTGCCTGGGGGCCCTGCCCAGGGTCCCAGAGCATGGAGCCAGGGACCAGACCCTTCCGCCCACACCCAGGCACACCGCCAGTACCTCAGGGCCCCACCGGGAAGCCCAGGACATGAAGCCAGGGACCAGACCCCCTGCCCACAACCAGGCACACTGCCAGCACCTCAAGGGCCCTCCCAGGAGCCTGGGGCAAAGAGCTGAGGACCAGACCCCCCGCCCACAACTAGGCACACTGCCAGCACCTTGGGGCCATGCCCGGGGGCCCAGGGCATCAAGCCAAGGACTGGACCCCCTGCCCACAACCAGGCACACCACCAGTGCCAAGGAGCATGCCAAAAACATCACATCCAAGTGGGTGGCCCACCATAGCTACCACAATAACCACAGCTGCTGTGAAAGTGGCTAGACATCACAACCACCAAGCAGATGGTCCACCAGCCACTGGAGTGCATCGACACAAGGAAAGTCACCAACAGAGACCAAAGAAAAGAAGAGAGTTTCTCTCTCTTACAAAGCCCATTCCAGAGTGACAGAAGAAGCATCTGCTCTATGATAATATTGGGGGACTTGAACACACCTCTCAGCACTAGACAGATAATCTAGGCAACAAATCAACAGAGTGACCATTCCTCTTTCAGAAGGAGAAAAGAAATCTAGGGTTATCAGTGGTGGGAGGGGGGAGGGAGAGGGGAATAGGGAAAGATTAGACAAGGGGCATAAAGAATAAGTACAATTTGTTACAATATGCATACTACTAATATTGATTGATCAACATATGTCAACATTGAATCCCAAAAATATGTATAATCAATTATGATTCAATTAATTAATTAATTAACTAATTAAAATAAAATGAAACATTCCTTAGAAGGGGAATGCCCTGGGAGTACCTCACTGAGAATGAGTTTATGTTTTTTTTCTATTCTAGGAGGAACCCCAAGCAATAAGAGAGGATTGGGCCCACTGGCTGGGAAAGAGAAGGTTACTGAAATCAGGGAGAAGGATTTAGAAAGGGAATGTTGGAAAAACCAAAGATATATTTTGCTTGTTTCACAATTTTGCCATCAATTTTTGGCCCTGCCTCCCCAGCCCCCAAGGAGAAGCATCTCAAGCAAGTTCTGATGTGCTCAAAAAGGGTTGGGGATGGAAAAAATAATACTTTATGAGCCAAAACAAGCATGTGCAATTTTTTAGCAGAGCTGTAGTCCAAAACCCTACATAGGCCAATATCTTGATCAAAAGTCAAAAGATTTCCAGTTTTGTTTGGAACTTTTCCCCATGATAGGGATAGCATATGCAATAATGCAAGTTCTCCCCAGGAGTTTGTTGCGTGCAGTGACCCACAGGACTTTAATGGCTAGAATTTCCTTGCAGCGCTTCTCTCCTGTGCCCACCTCCACAGATACGGGTGGCCAGCTTCTACCTTGACATAAATTCCCACAACACACCAGTATGTCATCTCCAATTTGCTCCAGGACTTGATATGCACTTGAACTACCCTGGATTTTCAGAGCTGGAGGACAGAAGAAAAAAGAACACAGTTATGTAAATCCAGGCAACATTCCCTGCTTTTGCCTTGCCCTGAAAAACTGAGCAACCCTGAAGCTGAACAAGGAAATTCAACTCCAAGAACCTCACCTAATGAAGAGGTACCTACACCAGGGCACATCCCAGGAAGTATACTCAAGTGCTTCACATAATATCCTGCACCTGATTACCTTTTGCCATAGTAGTTATGTGGCAGGGGCTGTTGCCCTGCAAAAACCTTGCATATTTTAGAGAAAATTACTATCTGCTCTTTTTGGACAGTTCTTCAAGAATATCTGCCCCTTCCTATCACATATTTCCCTTGAGCAGCCAGCTTTTGACTATCTGTAATAAGAGTGATCAAGGTAAAAATAAAGATATAAAACCCCTGAAAACCCTGCACTCTCACTCTAACCATTCCTTTACATCCCAGACTGTGGGTCTACCTTGTCAGGTGCATCCATAACCATGCACTCACTTGTGCTGTTATTAACATTTTTCTTTAAATGAACTTGTTTAATCTTTTTAACAAAGAGTAGGAAGTCTTAGAGAGTCCAAAGCATCTTAGTGCCAAAATAAGTTGCTTTTTCTTGACATAATCAGAAGGGCTGAAAATGAACTAAAAGGTAAATAACTTTCTCATGTTGTGATTTAATGATATTTAAGTCCTCATCTCTTGACCACCCAAAATCACCTAGTTGTAGACCTCATACTTGGGGATGAGGGGCTGTAGGGAAAGCCCAAGCACCCTTCTCCACACCTCTACACATGGGCGCACACACACACACACACACACACACACATCACTTCCATACACATATTACCATGGAGATGCTCTGATTCATCATCAAGTGCCCAAAACTGGGCCAGAGCAGTCAGCAGACGTTGGGACTTTGGGTTAAACTAAAAGAGTTAAATCTATATGTGAAGTGGGCCCCTTTTCTAGATCTCTTGCAGATCACTTCTCCCTCATTTCTCTCCCACCCCACTGGGTGATCAGAGAGGCCAGAGGCTGCCTCCTACCGATCAGAGTCCCCAGTCCCCACACTCAGCCCTGGACTCAAAACAAACAAAACCAGTAAGAATCCAGAGGAGGCACAGAGAGGACAGCTAAGGCCAGCCTGTTCTGGGACTTAAAGAAAAGGATTCTGATCAACTTAGGTGTCTTTTTGGATCTTCTCTCACCCAGAGCCTTAGGATCCTGGAGTGGGCGGGGAAAGGGCCAAGGAGGCCTCTCCATGCCTCCACCTCATCTAAGCCTGGATCCATGTGGCAGAGGAGTCCCTCTGGCTCAGAAATGGTTCTGCTCAGTGGGCAGGATCTGGATGTCACTGTTTACCTCTAACCTACCAATCCTAAACTCTGTTAACAAGTGGCAATATTGAGTGGCCCAAACCCCTATGCTTTTATTACCCTACCCATCTGATTAAGCTTCATTAAGCTGGAAGAGATGCAAAATTTGTGTAATGCCAACCAGAATAATTGTTCTCTGAGTAATTGTGTTAATTGTACGAGCCGATCATGACTGAACAAAAATAATGTAAAGTATATTCCTTCCCATAAGGTAGATAATAAACTTGAAACAGCACTTATCATTTTTTATTTTTATATTAAGATTTCTTTTTCAAGCCCCATAAAGACTTTACAACATATTAAAAATTATTACCATTTCTTGTCACTTACTATGTGCCAGGTACTGTGCTAAGATTTTAATATGTACCATGTCATTTAATCCTTACATCATCCCTAAGTGGTAGCTAGACTCACCCCCATTTTATGCATTAGGTAGCTGAGGGTAAAGGAGGTTAAATACATGCGCAAGAGAATACAACTTACGAACTGCAGAGCCAGAATCCCAAAGCCAGTGCCTTAAATACTTCAAGAATATCACCCTGAATCCTAAACTACCCCTGCCTCATAAAGATAAGTCATGGGAAGCAGAAAATCAGTGAGCTAAACTACCATTGCCTGTATAGAGAAGAGGATATATTTTCCTAAAAGGGAGGCCTTATTTAGAGCTTTTACTAACCCAGTAGAAGTTTAGAGAGCAGGCTTTTAGTAGAATTCTAGTCTTTTGCTACTTGAGACTTTTACTTTTAGTTAGAGAGCTTCCATTAATGAATGAAAGTGGTTTAGAAAAGGGCATAGGCCCTTGAGTATCATTTTTTTAAGAAACGCTGAAATGAGTTGGGTGGTAATACATCGTAATAATCCAACTGGAAATGTTCCAGATGGTGGTTGGCTTTTGACCAAGATGGCCTTAATGATACCCTCATCTTGATTAAACTTTCAACAGCTTTCTTCCCGACCTCTCTTTCTTAGAGTGTTAATTTTAGAAAACTTACCATTGTAAATTCTTTCTCTGTTCCTTTGAGATGTACATCTTCTCCCTGCCTCTTACCATCTTTGTAAACCAGAAATGTCTTTCTCAAGGACGTGGGAGCCATCCCTTTGAAACAGAATCATCAAGAAAGATAGTGCCCCTATCTCCTAGTTTCTATGAAGGGGTAAGAGCCTAACTTTAATAAGCACCAAATAGCAAACACTGATGGCCTAATCACTTGGACCAACTTACTCCTAGCATACTAGAACTCCAGTACTTTTCCACTAGCTCACTCAGAGCCTTAAAATGCTCCCCCTTTTGTTTCAGTGGAGTTCAATCGCTCCCCTACTGCAGTAGTCTTGAATAGCCTTCCTTGACTGTCTGACTCCATCCAGAGCAATTTTTCTTTGATGCTTTTGATTCACTGTAATCCATGCCAACCCTTCCTCTCTCCGTTGGCAATGACTCTGTGCTTATAGTGACCTACTGCAGATGCTCTTACAAGCTAATGAGGTGGAAATGAGTGCTCGGGGGTGGCTACAGGCACTAAACATTGCTGACCCATGTCTTCTACTCCCCTCTGAACAGCTAGCAGGGAAGCTACAAGGAAATCATCCCAACATAGGCAAAAAGCACCACATTCAGTCTTGCTCATACCTCCACCCCAACCCACATTCCTGTCACCAGGGCTACTTTCCACTCATTAGAGCTTCACTTAGGTTCATATGACTTTCTTCAGGGAAGCAGATACCTCCTGCAATGAACTCAAATAGAACATATCTGGAATGTTTGGAACCCCTCTATCTTTAAGACCATGAAGAATGTACAGATCACTATCAGCTTGCTAAAACACTAACCTTATATTTCACAAAATTTCCGTCCAACTTACATTGTCTTCTGTACAGAGCTCCAGTGGATGTTTTCCCCCCCAAAGCTCCACCCCTCTCCATCAAGCTTCACCAGTTCTCATCTGAGCAGTTGTGATATCGATGCTCTGGATTGGACCCATTTGGATTTGACAAATAGAAAGTTAAAAGAAAAATATTTTAAAGAGTTTTTGAGAAGGCAGCAGGCAGAAGAATTATCATGTAACTTGATGTGTGGGAAAGCACACCAACTAGCCCCTTGGAAAGCCAGCTCTTTAACCCTGTGCTCGTGGAGGCATCTCACATTGGTTGGTTGACTCCATTAGGCAGGCTGTGTTCAACTGTCTCCAAATAGACAATATCGAGGCATTTGGGTCTCAACAACTCCAGCAACCACTGGCCCTGGTCAGTGAGAAAATTCATGGATTTAGAATCTACAATCCTATAAAGCAAGTCATATGTTAAGTTTAGAGTAAGAAAACATGAAGCTACCACTTAATGTGTATCTACTCTGTGCCAAGTACTTTGCATTCTCATCTTATTTTATCATTCTATCAACCTTGACAGGTAAGCACTGTCATCCCCATTTTAGGTCACACAGCTAGGAAAGGTCAGAGCTAACAGTCAAACTAGTGTCTGTTTAATTCCAAAGCCTGTTCTCTTTTCACTCTACAACACCACACTTAATTGGGGAGCCCTTAACTCTTGTTTCTTTGTTCCCTAAGGAATGCAGCCATTTGTTTAGCATTCAGATGATTTGCTCTGTGGTTCAGGTAGCAAGCATTTTACATAGGATATGTAATTAATTGAAATAAAGATTGAAGGAGAAGGTTTTGCTGAGAAGTTAATACATCTGGTTTATACATGTGGAGTCTGGTGTCCATGTAGTATATCCAGACGGAGGGGTCTCAAGGACATTTGACATTATTGGCCTAGAACACAGAAGAGAGGTCTGGGATGATGGTGATGATTTGGGAATTTTCATCAGCAAAGAGTTGTTTATAAGCCGTAGGTTGGGATGAAACTGCCCAGGTTAAACAGAAAGAATGAGAAGACAATGGGCCAAGGACAAAGCCCTGGGATCAGCAGAGATGAAGAAAACAGTGAATGAGATCTGGAGTCAGGGCAGCAAGAAAGGTGAGAAGAGAGAAAAGGGAATGGTGAGTGCAGAAGGGGAGAGATGAAGGAGATGTCAATAGAGTCTCATGCCTCAGCAAGATGAAGTGAAGTGAGAAATAACAAAGGGCTATGGGATCAGGTGATTCTGCAGGGCAGAGAAAACCCACTTACAAGGGGTTGAGGAGTTACTGAAAGTTGGAGACAATGGAAATAATCAACGGAGATGACTCTAAAGAATCCAGTATTGTGATAATCATGGCTAATATTTACAGAGTGCTAACTAGAAGCCAGATACCATTAACATACAGTACCTCACCTAATCCTCATAGCAGCCCCATGAGGAAAATGCTGTGATCATGCCCACTTGATGGTTGAGGAAAATGAGGCACAAAGAGATGAAGTAATTTACCCAAGATCTCAAATCTAGCAGGTCACAACAATCAGATTTGAATCTAGGAAATCCGGTTTGAGACCCCCCACTTTCTCAACCTCAGGCTAAACTGCTTCTCTAAGTAAAGAAAGAAGACAGTATTAAAGTTAAAAAAGAAGGGGTGCCAAGAGAGGTTTTCTATGCATGTTTTAATTATGTATGGGAAAGTTTTGAGTATGTTTTTAGACTGAAAGAAAGGGATCAGTGGAGCAAGTCTGAAGGTCCAAGAAAGAAAAGAAAATCAATGGAACAAGGTCACACAGGAAGAAGACAAGATCAGAAGCAATTCCTTATCTGTTATTAAATCCTCAGTGAATACCTATATGCCAGGCACTGGAGATTCAATGAACTACAGAGAAGGGGCCCCGACCTCAGGGAACTTTCAGCCTAGCAGTGGGGAGACAGGTGAGAAACAAGGAAACAGACAAACAGAAACCATCGTGTGCATGATGAAGGAAACAAATGGGATATTTGGGATAGAAAATAACCTCCCATGGATGGTGACATTAAAACTGAAACCTGGAGTTCGGGAAAGAGAAAACCTTGTGGAGAAGGGAGAGGAGGGGTCAAGATGGAGATCAAGGGGGAGAATGGAATGAGCTGCTGCAAGAGAGGTGAGCAGAATCACCTGGATGGCTTTTTTAAATGCTGTTGACCAGATCTCACTCCATATCAGAATGTCTGCTGGAGGCACCTGGGCATGTGTTTTAGCCCATTTTGTGTTGCTATAACAGAATTACCTGAGACTGGGTAATTTATAAAGAAGAGAGGTTTATTTGGCTTACGATTCTGGGACAGCTGCATCTGGCAAAGGCCTCAGGCCACTTCTACTCATGGAAGAAAGTGGCAGGCAGCCCGCGGGTTACAGGCAGATCACATGGCAAGAGCAAGCAAGAGAGAGGGGGGAGGAGCCAGGGTCTTTTTAAACAACCAGCTGTTGTGCGAACTTATAGAGCACGAACTCACTCATTACTCCTCCCTGCCCCAGGGAGAGCATTAACCCATTCATGAGGGATCTGCCCCCATGACTCAATCAGTTACCAACCCTGCCACATTGGGGATCAAATTTCCACATGAGTTTTGGAGGGGACAACACATTCAAACTCCGTTAGCGTGGTTATTCTTTTAAGCTTCCCAATGAGGCCTGGGAAGAAAACTACCATTTTAGTGTAAGGATTTCTCAAAGACCATGAGAAGGAGTTTGCTTTTTAGTCAGGATGCAGTTGGAAGCATCTGAAGGATTTCAAGCAGAGAAATGACATCACACTTCTTTAAGCAATCAAGAGAACTAATTGGGAGAAAGAAACCAGCTTTATAAGGGAAAGAGGCAACACTTTTTCTAAAATGGGAACAAAAAAGGAGAGACAAGTATTTTTATAAATAAGTTTAAAGGTGAAAGGTAAAGTTCACATCTAAGAACTTCACATCTTAGAAAGGAAAGACTTGGTCCCACCTGCAGTAATTGAGGGCATGGAGATGAGGCATGGAAAGGAGGTCAGAACAGCCAACAAAAGAGATTAGGAAAAAAAAATCTGAGAAAATAAAAAGGGTCAGAGGCACTGAGAGACTCAGACCATGCTAGGAACAAACTCCTTAGGTGGATCCAAGGTCATCAAGCAAAGATGTGAGCAACTCCACTGTGCAAAGGAGAAACTGGGAGCTGTAATACTGACCAAGGAACGTGAACCATAGAGCAGGTGCAGCGCAGGTGTTACCAACAGGTCAGGCTCGGCTTGCCCTCTCGCCTTAAACAAATGACCTGAAAGTCCAAAAGTTGATGCAAGGATTGGAAGGTTTATTCAGATTACCGGTACTCAACTAAATGTCTAACCAAGCAAACAAACAAAGAGAAAAGAGGAGCAGTGGGGTCCAGTTTAGCCTAGTCCTAATTGGCGGGGCCAACCTATTCCATTAACAGTAATTGATAAAAGCAGTTCTCCCCACTGTTTCCAGCAAAAGAAGAAAAATATCAACTAGATTTAAATCACAGGAAAAAAGCATAGCCAGGAGCCCTCCAGGGTGCACCTATGCAGAAATGGATACAATCCAACCAAACAGAAGAGGGCTCGGAAAATCAGAGAAAGGTAAAGAGAATAAAGCATTGCCTTGTCAGAATTTAGGCCAGGAACTCCAGGAGAGATCTACCAGCAGCAGAGACATGGGAGCAAAATAGTCCCAGTGGCCACTTGCCTCTTGCAGCTAGTGTCCTCTCCAGTGCCCAAAGATTTCCAATTTTTGCCAGTGATTAAATTAGGCTCTTGGACTCCAAAGTCATAGAAATGAACAATGTACCCAACAGTAAAGCAAGCAACACTTTATTAAAAGAGGAGATAGACTTACACATAAGAGGGGTAGCAACAGTAAACCAACCCCCCAAGAGGAGCTGTTCAGGGTCTTTTATAGGGAAAGGAGTTAAGGGGTATAGGCCAGCGTCACTAGAGGTGGTCCATTCTGTTCTTCCCAGTTGCATCATGGGCGCATGATCAGTAGGCAGTGGTGTTCGTCATTGTCACCCCAGGAGGGTCATTGTAGCAGTCACCTTGATGCTTTGTGTGCAGGTGGGAATTCCTAAAGGAGACTTAAGGTTAATCTGTAACGTTTACAGTTATAGTAAAGAAGCTTTGGGGAGGGTTTTGCAACTCAGTAAATATCTGTTTCCTCTCTTATCTCAGTCTATTTTGTCAGAGCAGCCCATGGGGTAATCATTTGCCCTAAGGGGTCTCCTGACTGAGGAGTAGAAAAGTAACAAAGTGTCCTCTGAAGGGAAAATGGAGTCAGTTTGGTTCACAGTCCTAGCCTTACTCTGTTTCATAGGAACCAGGTAGAAAGGAGTTGAGAGTGCTCAATAAGAAACCACTATAGAGATTGACCATGGATTCCAGGGTGAATGAGAAAGCAAGCCAGGAAGGCTTGTTAGACTGAATCAGTTGATATCCTGGAGACTTGATACAGCTGGAGAACAAACAGGTTCAGGGAGAGAGAGAAGAGAGATAGAAGGATGTGGACATGGGGTGGGATTTTTTAAAGGCACAGTTTCAAGCAATGATGAGGTGTGGGATGACCACAGGAACAGCATCAGCAGCATCTACTTTGCCCACCACCATATTCAGGGTACCACTCAAATGAACAGGCTTTTGTTTATCAACTGAAAAGAGTCAGAATATGCCATCCCAAAATATGTCACTTTGGCATAAGGATTATTTTGAGCTGAAGGCAATTGAGAATCAGTAGACACAGAAAAGAGCTCCCTACCCTCTGCCTAGTTGCCTAAAAGGGCATAAATTTCCCTTTGTGAAGGTGTTCCCCCTCCTCTCTCTCATACCAGGAAGGGTAGGATGAGAGACCACTCTAGACTCTTACCATTCCAGAGGATGCACTGAGAGGAATCTGCATAACAAACCTTACTAAAATAACCCTCATCTCCCATTAATTTCCCCCATATATTTACCTTCCCAAAATTTACCACCCTGGAAGCTCAAAGTCCACTTCCTTTGTCTTTTCACTTCTCCAAAAATTTATCACCCTTTGTTAAAATGGTATATGTCTGGCTACTGTTAAGCTACATCTAATGTCTCAGATCCTACTCACAGTGCCAATTGTCTAGCTCTTAATCCTGTTCATGACACCAATTATAAAGCTAGGCAACCACACTAGTTGTCACAGTTCTTTTACCTGCCAGTAATCCTGCACCAACTGGGCTGATAGTTGAACTAGGGCTCAGTCTGGAGCTCTAAGACCCCTCAAACCCATTCACAGACTGGGTCACAAACTCTTCACACACCAGGCTGGGTCACCAGACCCCTTCATGCATGTATATAAGCTAGGTAACCAGCTACATGGTCCTTGGAAGCTGCAGGTCTGGAAGAACATGGCCAGGCAGGGCAGGCACCCAAGGCAGTAAAACACCAGCCACACACACAATGTTTACTAAAAACTACCCCAAGCCGGCCCTGAGGCAAGAGGAGCCTGATTAAATTATTGTATTTTCCGAACAGTATATAAGCCTCAGGATCTAAATGCCTCTTTGGGGTTTTCATTTTACTTCTATGAAGCCCCCTATATGCATATGAAATAAACCTTTTACTCCTGTTAATCTGTCTTTTGTCAGTTCAATTCACAGGACCCCAATCACTGAACCCAAGAGGGTAGAGAAAAAAGCTTTTACTCTTCCCTAAAAGAACATTATTTAGATTCTGAAGTAAAAGAACCTAACAATCAACAAGGATTAGAATATTATTTCTAAAGGAAACTGGGGAGATAGCTTTGGGTCATATGCTTGATGGTGTTCTGGCATCTCCCTTGAAGCATTTAAACCCTGAATACAAATAATTATTGTTCTATATTATCTCAATGGGTGCAGATGTTCTATTTAAGAAAAATTTCCACCATTATGTCATCAAGAAACTAAAATCACTGTCTTAATTCAAATGTCACTCTCTTGCTGACACCCAGGTCTTACAATACTTGGTTATTTCTCAGTCTTGGATGAAATGCCTGTGAAGATCTTGGTTAGCCCATTGCAAGCTAATTATTCATGAGGAGATTTTTCCCAGTCAGTTAGAAGGTTGGCTATGAAAGCCAGCTGAAAACTCAGGAACCACTTTGGAGAACTGAGAGTGAGAAACAGGAACTGACGTCCCAGGCACTTGACTGTGAAAGGCAGCAGAGTGAACAGTTAGGATGACTGGCTCAGTGGTCAGATCTAACATCAATCTCCATCTCCAACTTACCAGCTGAGGAGACTTCCACAATTCCATTCTCAGTGTCCTCTTCTGTTCAGTGGGTTAATAATACCTATTTTACCTGGTTGTTACAAAGACTAAACAAGATCAAGTATGTAAAGCATTAAACGCAGGGTTTAGCACATAGTAAATCTTCATTAAACTGTATCTGTTATTATCATTACCTTATCAGGTTCTCAAATTGTATGCTTAGAGTAATGAATTGCTCCCAAGTCATTGCTGAGAGGTTCTAGCCTCTTTAAAGGTCTCTACAAAGCTATTCTAGGGAGGGCGGGGTGGGGTGAACCCTGATTGGTAGCCACAACCAATTTCAAGCTATCAACGTATTACTGAGTGCACATTTGGCTTTCAGGAGCTATGTGAGCTGGCTCCCAAACACCACGGGATGGGCGCCTGAGAATTCCCCCCAAGGGTTCTTGGGAATTCATTCATCCATTTACTTAATGCATATATATGTCAAACACCTACTCTGTTATGGGCCAAATGTTTACCATGCAAAAGAGATTTAAAAAATAAAAACGACCTGGCCCTTTTTCCCCTGGTGCCTGTAAGCAGGGGAGGAGGGTAGACAATTAAACAGACATTAAAAGGTTGCATGGTAGGAGCCATGTGGGAAGAGCAATGTGGCAAGGGAGTTCAGGGAGGGGCACCGCACCTGTAGGAGCATTCAGGGAAGGCTCCTAGCCTGGAGGATGAACAGTAGCTAGCCAAGTAAAGTGAGACCTGGGGAGTGTGTTGAACAGAGGAACAGTGAGTGCTCAGGCGCTGTGGCCTGAAGTGTAGATGAGCAGAAACTAAGAGGTTAGTAAGGGTGGGTGCAGCACAGAGGGTGGGGCAGGGCTGGAGAGGCTAAGCCTGACCAGGCCATGAGGGTCTGGTGGGCTGTGTTGGAGGAGCCAGTGTAGGTTTTAAGCAGGAATGAAATGATTGAATTTGCCTTTTTAGAAAGATCACTGATCCCTGAGAAATTATATATTAAAACAAATTTTTTAAATGGAGAATATAATGGTCAGGCTGGTTATAGCATGGATAAAGTAGTAGAGGGGAAGGATGGGCAAGACCAGAGGCAGGGTACCCCACTTGGAGACTGTTAACTATAATTTGAGCAGGAGACGATGGTGACCTGCCCCAAGGATGGAGAAAGAGAGAGCTGTAGGACCTGGTGACCGATAGGAGTGGTGTGAGAGAGAGAAGGAGGAGTCAAGAATGATTTTCAGGTGTCTGACGTGGCATCAGATGGATGGGGGTGCCATCCCCTGAAATACTGAAAACCAGAAGAAGAGGAGCAGTGCTGAGGAGGAAGGGTATGGCGTTCAGTTTCAGACTTTTGAAAGGGAGGTGCCTGAGAGACAGCACCTAAGGACATCCAGCGGGAGTAGGATCGTCTCCCCTGGAGTCCAGGAAGAAGTCTGAGTTGGCGATAAAGCCTTCAGAGTCTCTAGCACAGAAGTCATCGCGTAAGCAACGGGAGCAGTTGAGATCATCCATGGAGGGCGAGCAGTAACAAAAGCACGGGGCTCAGGGTAGAACGCTGAGGATCATCAACCTAAGCTCCCAGAAAAAGCAGCACCTGTCGGAGCCTGAAAAGAAGCAACCGGGGAAGTCAAAAGGATACCAGGTAAAGGAGGAGTCACGAAACTCAAGAGAACACTGTTTCATGAAGGAGGAATCAGTCAGCAAAGTCAAATGCTGCTAAAAGAGGAAGATGAGGAGGACTGAAAAGTACCACTGGAGGTCCCTGCTGACTTGAATGAGATTAATTTTGAAGGCGTGGTGGGGGTGGATGCCAAATCACAGGGGCCAGCAGAGGAAGGCTGTAGAGGCAGCAGGTGTAGACAGTCCTTCAAGAAGATGAATGGGGAAAGGGTGTAGAGAGGTTGGACAGCAGCTGGAGAGGGTGACAGAGGCGGGTGATGGAGGAGGATTGTTCTGCGTTGTTCAAGTTCAGAGAGACCTGAGCACGTTTAAATGCTGATAGACAGGAGCAGGTCTATGTCATTCCACCTTGGACGTGCCTGCTCTCCTCTGATTTCAGGACTAAGCAGGATCGGGCCTGGTTCCTACTTGGATGGGAGGAGGCGGTACAGAGGAGGCTGAGGGGCCGAAGAAAGATGCCATGTGGTCCAATCTCGGCCTGAAATGGACTTCCAGTCACAACTCCAGGGTGAAAACTAAACCCTAAGGGCCTCAGAGCACCCAGAGTTCACTGTCCCAGTGAGGAGGACAGGGAGGAGAAAGGAGAGAGGGACTAAGGAACATATAAGTTAGACACCTGAGGCCACACCAGTTTGTGAGTTACTAGTGCCAGGCCCAACTTTAGTCAAAGTACCACCATTTGGGGGGGAGTGTAATCAAAACTTATTGTTTAAGTTCTTCCTTGAAATAAAGCTTTTGATTTTTTTTTCTTAACCAAAATAAGTCTTTGCATCCTTTACATGCTTAGGAAGGGGGTGAGGGGTGTTCCAAGGGTAGCCTGTAGATCCAGGTCAGTTGGCAGATAAATATTTTGCCCAAATAGTGTTATAAAATTTCACATAAAAACCTAGCCTTCTGAGTTCTCTAGAAAACTTGATCTGGTGACACTGGCACCTATGGCATCCACCAGATGAGCTGTTGAAAAGGGGCAACCGCTCCCCATCCAGTTTGTCATCACCTCCCAAGCCTCCTTCCTGACTTGCCTGGCCCCTAGAGGCAGGCTTTTCCACTCTTGCCCAAAGTTGGGTTAGATGATGCTATTGCCTGTCCCAGCCCTGCTTTATTATCGAGTACCTCCTGTGTGCCAGGCAGAGAGCTAAGGCACTGGGGATACAACAGCAACCACGACTCTGTCCCTGCTCATGGAGCGCAGAAGCTGGAGGCAGCGAAGCTTTAATCTCAGCAGGAAGGGGCTGCTGGCACCGTCTGGCAGTACAGATCTAACTTTGCATTTGGAAAATATTCCACTATCTGGGCATCCCACACACCCACTGATAAACAAAAGCACACTCGGAATGGATGTTCAACTCTCTATAGAAATTTTGACCAAATTTCCTCGAGTTTGACATCATATTGTGGCACATTGCTTTAGCAGTCAGGCCAGACCTCTGCTGGAAGAGGGCAGGGAGGAGAGTTTAGTGTAATAGAAGAGAATTAAAAAGAGCACTGAAATGTTTTTGGCAATAGCAGTCCCACTGCATTTTCCTTCCTTTTTCTTTATAAGCTGGAGTCATTTCCAATATCATGCCAATATCTGACCGTGACTTTGCCAGACTCAATTGAAGATAGATTAAAACAATAGAGCAGGTATGACCCACAGGGCTCAGAAGATTTATTTGTTTTGCTAAATGCCTTGCAGCTGATCATTTGGCCAATGTAAGCATCTGCCTGCCTGTGTCCCTTGAGGGGACTATTTTAAAGAGAAGGTGCTCTGTGTTACAAAAGGGCTTTTTCACTGTTGAGCCTTCCCCTATTCCTTCTGCAGAGAGAATGGGGAAAATAAATTTGATAAAGTTTTAATGGTGACTGGAAAAGGCATTTCACATAAAATGATGACCTTTATCTTTTGCGGCAAAATTAATTCTCACTGAATAAGAAAAAAAAGAAAGTTGAAAACACCTGAGGCCCCAAGCAATTTCCTACAATAAGATTAAACTAAAATATTCCTGCTTTGAGAGTATAATCAAAAATCCTGAAGGAGTGTAGATGTAGAGGTAGGAGAGGTGGATGGTTCTAGGTTTATGGCTAAAACAATTAAAGGATTTGGAAGTGAGGCCACACAGGCTTCTCTGTTGACCCAGTGGTCCTGTCTCCCTCCCTCTCTCTTCCCCACCAAGACAATAGCATAGCACAGTGGACTGTGAACCATGGACTGTGTGTTTGCCTGGAACAGACCTGGATTTGAACCCAGTTCTGCTATTTACTTAGGTGGGTAACCTTGCTACCTGACCTCCTAAACTTCAGTTTCCTCATTTATTAAACAGGGCTATTAATGCACATTTCAGAGGATTGTGGTGAGAATGGAATGAGAAGGCTTTGCAAAGTAGCTGGTTCATAGTAAGCATTCAACAAGGGGTGCTGAGAAACAGCTCTTCTAAGCATACAGTCTAATACCATCAGGAAGCTTTTTATGGTATCAGTTACCAAATTTTGACATCTGAATTCATGTATTCTTACCCTACTTTTTGAACTATTCAAGGACCCATTTTGTAAATCTAAAGAAGCACTACAAATGCTAATGTGGGGGTTGGGGAATACCGGGGTCAGGGGCTAAAAGACAGGTGTTAGAGAGTTCCTTTTCACTGTGTATTTCCTTTTTTACTCATGGAAATTTTTTCCAGCTTTATTAAGGTATAATTTACATACAATAAAATTCATCCATTTTAAATGTAGTTTAATGAGTTTGGATAATGTATACAGTCATGTCATGTAACCACTCAGTCAAGATACACAACACTACTAGCTCCCTAAAAATTCCCTGTGCCCCTTCACAGTCAATCTCCTCCTCCACCTGGACCCCAGGCAACCACTCATCTGCTCTCTGACATGATCATTTTGCCTTTCTAGAATGTCACATAAATGAGATCATACAGTACATAGCATTTAGCCTTTTCTCTGGCATGTTTTTGAAATCCATCCACATTATTGCATGTATTAATATTTCATTTCTTTTTATTGCTAAGTGACATTTCATGGTATGGATATTCACAATTTATTTGTCCATTCACCAGTTGATGGATGTTTGAGTTGTTTGCAGTTTGGGACTATTATGAATAATGCTTCTATTTCAAGTCTGTGTTGTACCCTTCACATTTTGTTCCAAATGCATGTATTCCCATTAAAAATTAGGGTGTGGGAAGAATCACCTCTGAATAATTGAAACCTGGAATAAATGAATATAATTACAGTTTGGCTAGCAAGATTTAGAAAACTCTCCACATGTGCACTCAGTGTCTTTTTATGTCTTATGTATGTAAGTACACAAGAACTATTTGGCTTCCACTAAGCAATACATCTGGTTGATTTCCCCAGCAGACAAGAATATCAAATCATTATGGTGATGTTAAATGCTTCCCTGTGGTCTTAAGGGTGTTTGGTTTTCATTAAAATGTAATCTTTAACAGCTACATGCAACAAAATGTAGGGGATGGGAATTCTTGCATTTGGAACAAAAAAATACCTAAGTTCAAATATAGGCAAAATTAATCTATGGAGATTAAAGTTAGATGAGTGGTAACCTCTGGCAGGGGTCAGTGATATCAGCTGCTGAAGGGAGGGATGCAATCAAGTCTCAGGGTACTAGAACTGTTCTCTATCTTCATCTGAGTGCTGGTTCCCTGTGTGTATCTAGATAAAAATTCAACCAGCTGTGCAATTATGATTAGTGCACTTTACTGTATGTATGTTTACCTCAATAAAAAAGTAAAAAGCAAATAATAATAATCTTTTTAATCTTGGGTCAAAAGAGATCATATGTATGACTGCCTGTATTATTTTGGCACTAATAAATGGTGCTTAATAAGTGTTCATTTCTTTCCCTTGCTTTCATTTCTAAGGGAAATGTTTGGCAAATGTTAATATTACAAACATGGAGTTTAAATATTCACCCTTTTTCTGTCCTGCATAGATGGGGTACATTGCCTCCTCTGAAGACTGATACATCATGGGGCACAGGTGTGAGCACAGAGTAGGCTCTTCATACATCCTATCTTGCCTTACCTGAGTGGATCCCAGCACAGATTTTCAGCTGGATGTTGTGTGGAATCTCAAAGGCCTTCCACACAGCTACCAGCTCCAGGGCCATGCTTGCTACTTCCCCAGTATGGAGGATCCTACTGGCCTTGGACCCCGCCCCCCCATACCTCCATGTCTGGAAACATATAAAACAATGGCACACTTGAATGAACTAAACAGACTGTGTTTCTTTCTAAAGGCTACTGGCAAGGGCTTGCCATCCCAAACCTTTAACTGGCCTTTCCTTGCAGCTTGGAAAGTATACATAGGGCCCAGAAAACACTTCAAGGAACGGGTCTCTGAGAGCAAAAGTCACTACAAACTGGGGTGATCTGGACATGAACTGATCCAAGAAATCTTTCTGGCTTACTATGCGAACAGATTGCCTCTTGACAAATATTAGTCAATGCTTCTTATGTTCAAGTAGCATGGTTTTCTTTGTCTTTCTGAAATAGCCTTGTCCTCTCATACTCAGTTTCAAGACAAACAACAAGAGAAATAGTTTGGGGGCAACCAGCCATGTTTCGATCAATTTCTTATATCTGCCTTTCACACTGAGAGTAGGGACAAAAGCTACCGAGGCCCACAAGAAATAATGAAATGATGCATTGAAAGCTAGTTCTTTGAGTTCCACAAGACCATTTAGTGCAATCAGCAAGGTTTTTATGAAATAATAGCCCATAGCTTGCAAGAGTCAGTGGGACTTCCAAAGATGCAGAAAGTTCATTAAGATCAAGTCCTGGGCTCAAGGTACCAAGCCATGAACAAAATGAATTTCCTGACTCAAAGTTGAATGATGTTTCTTAAAAAGGCTGGCCTTCTTTAGAGAAACGTGACAAAATCTCAGAAGCTTGAACCTATATTTATAAGTGATTCCCCAAATGGGGATCCAGGATGTTAGGGGCTCCTGCAAGAGAAAAGGCTGGAGAAGTTGGAGGGGAGAAGATTAATACAGCAGGGTCAGCAGGATCAGAACATTGATGAGTCATAACGGGCATTGTGTGAATAACAACATTTACTGAGAGCATATGCTGTGCTAGGCTTTGTGAGTACTCCATATGCTTTTAATCCTCAAAGCAATCTTACAAGGTGGGCAGCATTATCATCCCCATTTTACAGATGAAAAAATTGAACCACAGAGAGATTAACTAATTTGCCCAAAATCACTCAGCAAGAAAGTGACAGAGCTGAGATCTGAACCCAGTGGGAATCTGACTACAGAGCCTGACTCATAACCATTCTACCACATGAGCTTGACCACATGTAACACACTGTGGTGAAAGGATCAACAGTATTTGCTGGCCATCTGGATATGAGAGGAAAAAGCCAGGAAGAGTAAAGGACAACTCTAAGGTTTTACACATCGATAAAGAGAATGATGTGGCCCCTACAGCCCAACTCTTCTATTTCACCATGAGCAAAAAGGACATGGGTCCAGGAGATCTGGGTCATGGGCCCAAATCTGACATTAACAGGGGATCTTGACTAAGTCACTTAAACTTCCTATGCTTCAGGTTCTTCTTCCATTGGGTATATCTCTGAATTCCATACCATCCACATAAGCATGAGCTCTGGAGTCAGACAGGTTTGTGTCCTGGCTCTGCATTTACTAGCTATGTGGCCTTGGACAAGTAACTGAGCCTTGGTATTCTAATCTGTGAAATGGGGATTATAATAACATCTGGGTCATAGGAATGTTGTGAGGATATGTAGTACAATCAAATAATCTATGTCAAGTCAGCACAATGCCTGGCATATAACTAATCATTCAATACATGGTGGTTTCATTGTTAGTTTTGCAGCTCTAACATACTATGAGGTAAGGCAGAACCTGTTAGTCCTGAAACCACCATTCCAAATAATTCCACTGGCCAAATTTGCAGGTGAATAATTAATGTGTCTATCCTTATTAATAAAGATATGTGAGAAACTAACTTTTTTAGCTACCTTGATGTGTGCGTATCATTCTGTATTCTACTATGTGACATTCATTGTTGTCCAGTGCTGTGATGATATGGTAAGCCTAAAAGTTCATACTGACATATAACCAAATTGTGCAACAACAATAAAACAGACAACATTGAAGGATGATGATTCAGCATCACATCAGACTTTGATCAAAATGCAAGTTAATCAGCACTTCTATAAAGCATAACAAAGCAGAACCTTGGTTACAATCAAGTCCTAGATACTTAAGTACTTAATCCACTTTTTACCAACTCTGAGCAAAATTTACTTCAAATTTAGCCAAAGCATTATTTCAATTTTCTTTTTTTCTTTCTTCAACAGTGGCCACCAAAGATAGTATTATGATCCTCAGCCACATTTCTGTATAATGAGCTTATCCTTGGTGAGTAAAGAAAAATCCTTTAAATCTGGGGATTATTGAAAATCAGAATCCCTGCTTACTATGTATTTAGTGCCCTACATGTACCCGCTAACTGTGAGATCTGTTAAAAGTTATCATCTTTTGCTGGGAGCATGTTTGGGTCTAAACACCTATTCAAGGATTCTGAATTAGAGACACAGGGAAGAAAAGCCCACACAGAGATGAAAGCGGAATGCAAAGCAAAAGTGGTTTAACTACATTGTCACATATGATAGCAACTTTAATTTCATGATATAGTGTTTTCCAGTAATGAAAGGAAACACAAGGAATTGTACGAGCACAATAGTTTCATCAACATTAACCTTAAAATGCAGTGTTTTTCAGTAATGAACGGGGAAAAAAGGAATTGCGCAAGTTGCAGTGACTCATACAGAGACTTTGTGAACAGCAGGTCTAGTAATAAAGGTGAAATGGGAGAAGCATCATTCCTTCTTCATGTGGTCCCTCCTGTATAATTAGATTGTAAGCTCCCTGAGGGTAGAGATCCTATCTGTCATTTTCAGCCTCATAACCTCCAGAGCTCCAATGCTAACTCAGTGCCTGGCACATAGGGGATTCTCAATATTTATGCATTAAAAAAATGAATTGTAAATATTGTCTGAATCTATTTGCAGTTTGCCTGATGGCTAATGAAACATTTCATTGTTCCCTTCTCAATTTATACATACAGTTACAACTGAAATTAGAAATTGTAATGATCACTGATATTATAATTTTATCTAATTATTTTTCCTTAGTTGCTATCTTTCAAGATTCACCTCCTTCTCTTACTGGCCATGGGGAAAGGGAAAATATCACTGCTAGTAAGTGAGGATTTAGCGGTATTGAGCTAATTGTCTGAGAGTGTGACCACAAAAATAAAAGTATAAAACAGTTTATTTTCCTTATTATTGAATAAAGATGGCTCTCAAATCAAATCATTAGACATGTTCTGGGTCAACTCTGAGAAAAGCCAGAGGCACAATGGAGGCTACTAAGATTTGCTTTCTAGGAGCTTACAACTTAAGAAAGTTAGAATTTTTATATAAATGATTAGCTTCTATTAATTCCCAGCTTTGTTCCCACTTTAAAATTTAATATTATTCCATGTTTAAGTGAATACACATTCATCAATATTCACTCACACACATCTCCTATCATCTCCAGTTTGTAGACATCATAATGATCCAAATCTTCTTTTGACTTTGTCAGAAGTGGTGTACAGCTTGTTCAGGAAGTCCACTACCTGATGTGGTGTGTTGGCACAAAAAGGATGGCACTGGAAAGTGGAAGTGAGGTAGAAAAAAGTTACATCAGGCAAAATAATTGGCAAGACCTAATTAAGAAATGGTATCTCCTTGTTCATCATAATTTTTTGAAGCTCTCAGAAATCTGAACCAGGGAGACCGGAAAGTGACAGGACGGTTAATTGCTTTAGAAAATCTTTTTATTTTTTTGTGACATGTTTTATTGGGTGTTTTTGTTTGGGTTTGGATTAGCTTGGGGGCCTGGGGGCTGGTTTTGCTTATTTGTTTGTTGCTAAGCTTCGTTTTAGACTGTTGGTATACTCAAAGCTAGGGCAGCTTTAAGATGAGAACTCCATCCCCTAACATCTGGACTCTCCCTATTTCTGTCAATCAAGCGAGTAGGTTTATATAACAGAAGACCTACGCAGATTGAGACAGCTGTGCAAAGCTCATTTAGAGAAGTGCTGAGCTGAGGTTAATTTGCTTGTCAGTTATACTGATTCCTACCTGCATTCTACATTTTTATTGCTTGGTTGTTAGTGGTGCTTTCATTTCTTCAGGTAAATTACTTTGAGTTTATACTAGATTCTTTGCTGGAAAGAGGCTCTTCTGCCTTTTTCCCCTAGGAGAGAGTCTCATCAGTGACACGGCATGGCTCCGAGACTGTCTTTAAACTCTATGCCTCAGTTTCTCCATCTGTGAAACAGGGAAGGTCCCTTGACCCCCAGGTAGGGACTGACTGCTTTGAGTGCCTGCAGCAAACTGCAAATGATTTGCAATGTTTCAACCCCAGAGTTTACAATTTCAATGTATGGGTTTTTCTCTGAACTTCCAAATCTTGCCCCCAGGCAAGGTGACCTTGGTTCTGCCTCATCACAGACGTGGCCATTGTATCCTTTGGTATGGAAGAGAAGAACTATGTGGCCTATTTATGTCAGATGTTAAAACACATTCTCTGAGATGAAAAAGTCTGCCTTTTAACACAATTTCCTGGGGTTTTTGATAAACAGGATGCCTTTTAACTCTAAGAAATTGATTTAAGTTAAGAAAAAAAAAAGGTGGGGGGGTGGAAGGACTTAACCAGACCACACCAATGTATTTTATTAACAACACATCTAAGTGGTAAGCTGGCTGCTACTTTACCCAAACACCTGCATTTTCTTCTTTTGCAGATATTATTGAAGTAATGTTCTTTCTCTGAGAGCAGAACTGACGCCATTTAAGATAACCCCCCCCCCACTTCCTTTGTGTGGTGAAAGTTTAGGCAGGAATGTGGGGTTAGGATAGGAGGGGCTCCGCTAACTGCAAAATTAGTTTGTGTACTGGTGGCTTGCTTGCATTGATTAATAACTCCCAGCGCGGTGATTGGGCCACTGAGTCGCGCGCTTGCAGCTTTAAAAACTGAAAGTAAAAACGCCTCGCGGCCGCACTCTGAATTAGCTGGTACGGTCCCGGCAGCCGGCAATAAAGTTTTTTCCTTTTCCATATCGGTCTCTGAGGGTGATTTCTCCCAACGCCTGCAACATTATTTACTCCCCACCTACTGACAGTCATGCACTAATTGTGTAATACTGTACATTGTTCCATCTCTTTGCCTTTCAAGTTGAAGTCTTAACTCCAGTTACATTAATTTACCTGAGAAAGATGGACACACTCAGATAACTCTGAGCTTGGCAAGGTCAGCCTTGTCTTAAGTCATCCACAATTTGTTTTGGTAGCAGGCCTGTTTTCAAATATGAATTCGAACAGTTAATTATTTCAAGGAAAGGGGCACACAGGGCTCAGTCTTCATGTCTGCAGCATCATTTGTCATTGAAACAGAGTAAGGCTAGGCCTGTGAACCAAACTGACTCCATTTTCCCTGCAGAGGACACTTTGTTACTTTTCCACTCCTCAGTCATGAGACCCCCAAGGCAAATGATTACCCTATGGGCTGCCCTGACAAAATAGACTGAGATAAGACAGGAAACGTATTTACTGAGTTGCAAAACCCCTCTCCAAGGCTTGTTTACTATAACTGTAAAAGTTACAGATTAACCTTAAGACCCCTTTAGGAATTCCCACCTGAGCACAAAGCATCAAGGTGACTGCTACAATGACCCTCCTGGGGTGACAATGATGAACACCACTGCCATTTTGGACCTACTGAGCATGCACCCATGATGCAACCAGGAAGAACAGAACAGACCACCTCCAGTGACACTGGCCTATACACCTTAACTCCTTTCCCTATAAAAGACTGTTGGGAAAATAGAATAGTTTGGTCAGGGCCCTCGCCTTGGGTTCAGTTGGGTGTGGTTCAACATCCTTTATAAGCAAATTGTGTGTGTGTGTGTGCGCGTGTGTGTGCACGCGCGCGCGTGTGTGTGTGTGTGTAGTTAGTGCGCATGCATGCCAATGTATCTTTTTAGTTTTGCTGCTATTCTTGTGAGACAGAGAGAGAGAGAGAGAGAGAGAGAGAAGAGTTTTAGTGAAGCAGATGGGTGGGCATCTGCCTCGAGCATCCACCCGGCGCAGCCATGCTTTCCAACCTGCAGTTTCTAAGGACCTTTTGGGCAGTTACCTAGCTCATAGACCTGCGTGAAGGGGTCTGGTGACCCAGCCTGGCATGTGAAGGGTTTGTGACCCAGTCTGTGAACGGGCTTGAGGGCTCTGTGGGCTCCAGACCCAGCCTTAGCTCGACAAGTAGCCCAGTCGGCACAGGATTACCAGCAGGTAAAAGAGCACCACAACTGGCATAGTCATGGTTGAGTAGCTTTACAATTGGCATCACCAACACAATTAAGAGCTAGACAATTGGTGCTGTGAGGATTCCAGGCCTTAGCCTAGCCAGACAAAGACCCTGAACAGCTGCCCTCAGGGGGCTAGCTTTACTGTTGCTACCCCCCTTATGCATAAGTCTATCTCCTCTTTTAATAAAGCATTGCTTGCTTTACTGTTGGGTACATTGTTCATTTCTATGACTTTGGAATCCGAGAGCCTAATTTAATCACTGGCAAAACTTGGAAAGCTTTGGGCACCAGAGAAGACTCTAGCCGCAAGGGGCAAGTGGCCACTGGAACTATTTTGCTCCCATATCACTGCTGCTGGTAAGTCTCTCCTGGAGTCCTTGGCCTAAATTCTGACAAGACAATGCTTTATTCTCTTCACCTTTCTCTGATTTTCTGAGCCCTCCTCTGCTGTTTAGTTGGATTGTATCCACTACTATGTAGGGGCACCCTGGAGGTCTCCTGGCTAGGCTTTGTTTCTGTGACTTAAATCTAGTCGATACTTTTCTTCTTTATACTGAAAACAGTAGGGAGAACTGCTTTTATCAATTACGGTTAATGGAATAGGTTGGCCCCACCAACTGGGACTGGGATAAACTGGACCCCACTGCTCCTCTTTTCTCTTTGTTTGTTTGCTTGGTTAGACATTTAGTTGAGCACCAGTAATCTGAATAAACTTTCCAATCCTTGCACCAACTTTTGGACTTTCAGGTCATTTGTTTAATGTAAGAGGGCAAGCCAAGCCTGGCCTATCAGTAACATCACCACTGGTACTCTCAATTGTTAGGTCCTCCATACACAATAAGCAGGGTATTGTGTGCATTGTTTGCCTGGCTATAATGGATTTGTAACAAGCCAAGCACATTCCTTACTCCGGGCTCCCCTGGGGCCACTGTTGAGATGCTGTCAGTGTTGGAGAAACAAAGGGAGTTACTTGGAGGGGTGGAAGCTCTGCCTGTGACCTCACTGGCACCAGCCTTTACTGACCTAGCATTTTAGTCATTGAAATTGATGCCTCCTCTAACTTGAGACACTTATTATGGGAACTGGTACCACTCAGGGTGAGTTAAGCAGGCCCAGTTCTTACCCTGCAGGGATTTGCAATTTAGTTGGTGTGAGCAGTGGCAGGATTGTTAGTTCAGAAAGCTCCATGGGGCCTTTTGTTCCCAAGAAGTGGCTATTACCTTCTTCACAAGGAGTTTTTTCCTAAACTTGAGTTGGTGCATGAACAGTTTTACCATGTCCTCCTCTAGTCTGGGGGGTTTAAAATCTAAAGTTAGTTGAATCTTTAGGCTATTGGAAGAAGCTAATCCACTAAGATCTCCATTCAGTCTATGCAGTAAAAACCATCAGAGTGATTTACTGGGCACATTTAGTGCTCATTTCACTTGCAGAAAGCTTTGGACCCCCCTGGAGGGATAAAGGATGAATATTTATTGGAGTCTAATAACAGTGGAAAAATTGGATTTCATATTTCTTCAGTGAAAGAAATAGGGTGATATTTTTATATTTCCCTCAGGAATTTCTGTGTCAATACCCATTTTTGATATACATATCATAATCTATCCCAGTAATATGCTAATACTTATAAATGCAACATGATCTGGCTATATTGCTATTTCTTGTATCTATTATTAATTGAGGAATAAAAAATGTAGTCAGGCTTGCAACCAATATTTACAGAGCACCTACCATGTCCCAGGCACTGGGGGACACAAAAATAAACAAAATTCAGGTACACCACACAAGAAGTACATAATTCTGCTACATAAACAGAAATGTATACAATTAATGACATATGTGTGCTAGTTGAATATAAAAGCCTGGAGACCTCATTTCATTCACAGTTCTGAACACACCACAGAAAACAACAGCACCAGTCACTCTCTCACTTGTGACACAGCTTTATTTTCCTTCTAGCACTTATCACCACATGATGTATAATATATTTGTCTGTACATTTTGTCTCCTCCATTAGACTATAAGCTTCAGAAAGCTGAGACTCAGTCTGTCTATTGAACTGCTGAGTTACCTACTTACTACAATGGCTAGCACATAGTAGATAATAAGTATTTGTTCAATATCTAAATGAAAGGAGGATGAGACCAGACCCAAAGTGGAGCTTGGCCTCAGAAAGTGGTGGGCACAGCTTTTCCCCTTGCAGAACAATAAATGAGGTAGACATAGGCCTTGATTTGGTAACTTTCATGACAGTTGGACAGTGGCCATTTCATACTTTAGAACCTGTGATTGGGAAGGAGTGATGGTGGAGCAGGTGATCCATTCAGAATGAGGAGAGACGAGGTTAAGCAAGAATGTGAAAAAAGCAGTAAAGATTAGGAATGGCCACCATGGCAATTAGGGATAAATAAAAAGATTGCCAAATAACTGTAGTGAAGATGGCCAAGAAATATCCAGGTCAATGGCTGGAACTCTGTATCTGAATCCCTAGATGGAGGCATAAAACTCCAGGTTTGGAAATCATTGGCATATAGGTGGCGATGGAAGCTGGGAGCTGGAACTAAACCGGAGAGGGTTTAGAATGAGTAAAAAGCATGCCAAGGATAGACCCCAAGGAACTGTCAACATCCAGGGTATATATGAAAGATGCAAAGCTGCTGAAAAGACTGAGAGGGAACTAGCTGAGCAGTAGGAGGTGAGCCAGGAGACAGGGAGTAGGGAAATCCAAGGAGGAGACAGTTTCAAAAAGGGAGAGGTCAGCAGTGTCAAATGCTGGAGAGGTCAAACAGAGGAACCAATTATTCCAATTGGTTATTAAAGAATTATGGGTTTGGCAATTATTGTGCTACCAGATGTTTACTGATTCCATTGCATTAAAACAATACTTAGTTTACTTGTTAAACGGCTAGTCCGTAGTTTTCCAAACTGACTGCACATTAGAATCCACCAGTGAGCTTTTAAAATACCAATGCCCGAAACTTCTTCCGGAATAATTACAGCAGAATGTCTGAGAGGTGGGGCCCAGACATTAGTTTATGATGAAAGCCCCCAAGGGATGATAATGTGTAGCCAGGACTGAGAAATATTATGCAAAGGGAAACTGAGCTTTCTACAATAACCACGTGGGGACCCTCCATGCCTAGCACATACTGGGCAATCCTAGCCTACCCAACGGGATTATAAACCAGGGCAGAGGACAGAAAACTTTGGTCCTAGAGATAATGGATATAATCTGTTGAGATACTGGTGGGCCTTGCCCTGGCACCTAAGCCTGGGGTTGTGATGGCCACACTATCTTCCTACTTGCTTTGTAGAGGGTTAGAAATCTTGATTCCTATTTGATTATTAGATGGGGTTTTTAGGTAATGCACGCATGGGACAAAAGTCCTCAGATAGGAGGCAAGAGCCTACAACTAAGGGGACAAAAGCCCACCAAATCAATTCTAATCACTATTTAGGTAAGGGATTATATACACTGATCGTTAATATAATGGGCTCATTGCAAGATTTTGTGAGAAGGAAACTCACACAGGTTTAAAGCCTTTCATGTGAACAGGAGAACTGAAACAGAATAAGGACTGTTCTGTGGGCAATAACCTTTAATACAACAAAGCTTAAATGTTTGGAAAACATGTGAGTTAAGATTTCCAAGGACGTTTTACTAGATTAATTAGTACATGGGGGTTTTTCCACATTTTGCTTTAAGCTATTTCTGTGAGTTTCTCAAGAAGTCAGGCACATTCATGATTGTCTTATTGTTTCTTTTGCATGTTATTTAGCTTAGATTTATGACTCTTTTGTTGGTATATTGTTTAAACTATTTTGAGTCATGCATGCTTGGATGAAGATTGTTACATAGCCAATTTCTGTATGTTCTTACTATTATTGACTAACCATCTTTTCTTTTTCTGTAATTTCCTTGTCTTTTCAATAAAAACTGAAGCAAAAACCAACTAGGGGCTGCTACCCAGTTCCTCCTTTTAACAGAGTAGTTGCTGAGGTACAGCCACTTCAATCTCTCATTGCATTCATGCTGCTTTGAGTAATCTTTTTTCATCTCTGTTACACAGTGAGAGGTGTAACATTGCTTCCTTGGTTTGGCAGGTTGTTAAAACAATGATCCTGGTCTATTCACTTATAAAATAATGATGATGGTGATGATAATGATGATGATGTGATGATGATGATGATGATGATGATGATGATAACACCTATTGAACTCTTCTTTTGTGCCAGGCACTTGCAAAGAGTATTATGTGAATTAACTCATTTAATATGAATGAGACTCTTATAAAGTAGGCAGTTTTTATCCCTTTTTCATGTGATAAAGAAACTGAGGCTCATAAGGTGACTTATCCAAGGGTCATGAAGCTAGAAAAAGTCACAGCTGGGACATTAATACAATTCTGTTTCACTCTGGAGCCCAGGCTCTAAACCATGTCTATGTCATTCCTGCTCCACCGCACTGCAGGGGTTGAAATCCTCCATCTGCCCAAGCATCTCCCTTTGCAGCCTCAAGAAGGGCAGCTCACCCAGGATCAATTCCCTGCAATCTGGGTACTTCCTTGCAAGACTCATGCACAGCTGTCCAAGATCCAGTGTTGACATGAAATCCTTTCCTTGAACTAAGTAAAGATTTGTCATCTACCTTCGACCTTTGAAACACAGTGACTTCTGTTAAAGGGACTGAGAGTTACCAGAATCCTAGTGCAAATAAGAAGTGATTCAAAAATACAGTCAAGCAGAACACAGGATTTTAAAACAAAGATGTAAAATTGTCATTTTCACAGCTTCAGCAATTAGCGTCAGAAAAGAACATTTCAGAGAAACAAGTTAAATAGAAATGCATAAACCAACCAAAATAAGCCTTAATTATTGATATTGTATTTCAGTATGGCATTACTTACTATAGAGCAGGCAGTCGGTTTTTTGTTTTTCATGCATTAGGTCATGGGGCCTTTCTGCCACAAGTATTTCCAGGTGTTTGCTGTAATTCTCCATGTAAGCATACACCACAAAGAGAAATCTCTTCATAGGAACACTTTGCTCCCTGTGTATTAATCTCTAACTCTTACAAAGCAGGGGAATTTCCACAGGGGGCTCCTGGGCTTGTAATTATCACCCCTTTGGGATCCAATAACCAAGCTGGCTGAGTGCTCCCTGTGAGGGGGTGCACTGCTGAGCCCTGCATGCTCTGGCAAATCTGCACCTAAATGGATGGGTTTCAATTGGCTACTTTGTGCAGTTAGTGAGGATTCAGAAGCCACCCAAGCTTACCAAAGACATCATCGTGTCCACTGGACTAACTTTGTTGGGATTCAACTTGTATAAAGCATCTTTACTTGCTCAAACGTAGGTCTTTGAGATGGGATGTTTTTCCTGCACTACCTAATCAACTTCAGTGATCAGGAGTAACAATCACACACTGATTTACTGACATTTTGAATAGAATTCCAGAACTGAACAATTTGGAAATCATCTAGTCCCAGTCTCTGTCTTTTTTAACCTTAGCCTCACCAGCCAGGAAAATTTGATAAGCTTCACTTTCAAGTATCTTGAACCACTAAATCAACATGGGTGATTTTCGTACATTTTACAAATATAAAATTTGATAATAAAATCCAATATGCTTTTTCAGATCACATATGATGTGTGCTTTTATAGGGGACTCTCCACAATTGTAACATGCTGCCTGTGTCTGCCCCCTTGAACTTACTGATGTAGTATCCCTTTTTTATTTTAAAGATTAAAAAAAAAAAAATTAAGGACCAGAAATGCAAGGACACCAGAGGTCTGGAATTTAAGCTCACATGCTTAAATTAATTCAATTAATGCCATGACTGGGCTGGATCAAATAGCTTTGTAACACTACTGGCTTGTCCTCTCCACTCTGACACTCTCCCCTCAACTGTACCTAATCTTTTTAAAGTCACAATTATCATTTGGTGTTTTAGTAAATAATTCCTATTAATTATACCAATTATCCTAAGCCAATATATGTGCATGATGAGTATGATGGTACTATCGCTGTATCTGCAGACGCGGCATGTGAACACGCTTGCCTTGTTTTATCACCACATGTGTCAATTTGTCGTCCTGTTTTTAGGGCACCAGAGCTGTCTGGGAATGCTGGGCTCCCATCTCAGGATTCTGCCATGGCCCCTCTCTCTGCTCTTTTCACTTGTTCTCCCTTGGAAGGCTTCATCTCCATCTACAACTAAATTTCTACCTCCATCTGAGCCTCTGTTCCAAGCTCCCGACACATATTCCAAATTGCCTGCTATACTAGTCCGTTTCTGTTGCTTATAATAGAAATATCTGAAACTGGTTAATTTATAAAGAAATAGAATTTATTTCTTACAGTTTCAGAGACTGGGAAGTTTAAAGCCCAGGGAACACATCTGGTGAGGGCTGTGGTGGTGGTGGCTCTACAGCAACGCAGGTTATCACATGGCAAATGGCTTGAGCAAGAGAAAGCAACTCTTCACTGACTGTCTTTATAAAACCATCATAACCACACTCATGACCACTATTAAACAAATCATCAGCAGATTAATCCATTCACTAGGGCATGGTCTTCACAATCTAATCACCTCTTCAGGCCCCATCTTTCCATTACCATAATAGGATTTCCCACCCTCTTAACAATGTCACAGTGGGGATTAAATTTTAAGGAGTTTCAGGGGGACATTCAATCCACAGCACCTACTGAATCATCTCCACTTGGAGATGGATTCCTAATAGCCAGAAAAATGCCAGGAAGTTGTTACTTGAGGCAACATTTTACTCTTGCTGATATCTCTCTTTCCCACAGGTAACCATGAGCTCGTGTTTAGTCAATGTGATGGTTTCAGAGTCAGTGCTCATCAAGTTCTTTCCCGCCTCATCCCCTGACATCTGCATACTCCAGGGGCAAGGACAGCGATTCTCAGGCTTCCATAGAATCAGTTCCTCAAGAGGCAGACATAAGGAATATTCCTCAGAACAAGGCTCTGACTTCTGCAGGAGGAGAGAAAAGAAAGGAAGATAAAGAGAAACTACTTAGTATTAGAAATAATTGAAACAGAAGCAGGATTCTGCCATGGCTCCTCTCTCTGCTCTTTCCTCTTCACATGTTCTTCCTTAGAAGGTATCATCTCCATTTACAGCTACATTACAGCCCTACAGTGGTGGTCCCCAAACTACCCCAGAGCAAAAATATAACTTAATCCCTTTGAAGGCTACTTTCACCATAACTGGTTTATTAATTCATTTCTTTAATATTTACTGAGCACCTACCATGCACCAACCATGTTCTAGGCACTTGGACTAAAGCAAAGAGCAAAGAGACAAAGTCCCTGCCCTTGAGGCGCTAATAGTCCAGAGGGGAGAGACAAACAGCAATCAACCAGGTATATATAATTTGACAGGTGATGATAAGACAACAGAAGAAGACAGTGTGGGCAAGTGAGTGTCAATGACAAACTGTAGAATCTAAGCCAGGTGAGGAAAAGGGTGGTATGGGAGGAAGGGAGGAGCAGTTGGGTCAATGGATTGAACATCCCAGCCTGATACATTGGTGGAGTTGGGAAACAAAAGGGATTTTGCTAGAAAAATGAGATAGGGGTCAAAGAGGGAAATGTTGACACTGAAATTGTGAAGGGGATCCAGTGACGGGTAATGATGATATCTCAGGTGTGATATAGAAATGAGCAGCTGAGGCAGAGTAAGGGACAAGATCATAGAGAAGATGGTGTCAAAGAACTGACAGGCCAGGTATTGTACACTTTGTCCTCATAGCTATTGAGGCCACCCACAATTATAATGGAAATAGTGTTGAAAAGAGAGAAACAGGAAGCATAGGGCTGAATTTGCATCCTTCCACCAGAGAAATAGGTGAGAGTCAGAGCAAGCTGGAGTCTTACACATGTCTTTTAATCTCTATGGGTGTCAGTAGCGTCATCTGAAAATGGAACAACACAAATAAATAATTTATACGGTGATTTCCAGCTAATAGTTCTAGTTCTGGGTGTCCCGAGAGGGACACGCAGATGGTTAATTCAATGCCTGGGCCGCCCTCTGACAGGTAAAAAGGGTCAAATTAGCAAATGTATCCATTTATCTGTTAAACAGCATTTAGTATTACACTATGAGATGCACTCTGGAGCCTTTCCTAAATGTTTTAATTAACTATGAAGGAAAGAATTCAATTCTGCCAGCAATACCTGTCTCTCTCTTCTTTCCACCACATCATTCCCAGTTGACAGTGCTTCTTTCCAGTAAAGTGTGACTTCCTCAACCTGGCACTTAAGAATCTCCACCAAAGGGCCCCCCTAGACATCCAGTCATCCCAGTGCTCCCAGCACAGACCAATGGCCTCCAGCCGTGCTAGTCAGGCTCCTTACTCCCTTCTGTCCCACACACACACTCGGCTCACTCCCGTGGAGGACAGAGTGGTGTCAGCCTAGTCCCTGCCATAGTCCGGTCCCATATATGGTACTGCTTTGTATACAAATGACCTCACTCTTCTGTGCTTGTCTGAGAGAGTCCACTTTCAGATACAAATGACAAATGGTGACTCCTATGAGTCAATCCCCATGAAGAGTGGTAGTTTTTTCTTTGGTTTTGTTTTCAGTCTCTGTGGGACTACATTTAAATTGCAAGTTTGTTGCTGAAAATTAATTTACATAAACATATATTGAAGCTGAGGGTAACCAAGTAACTGGGGAAAATGGGAATAGTGTATGAACCCAATTAGTGTAGTTATTGGCAAAAAGTGAATTCTCCACTACAGTCAAAATTTCATGATTCCTCTAAGAGTTGAGGCAAATTTTCTTATTACATGCTTTCATCTCTGCTTCTGTTCCTCTTTGCATTTATTTAAAAGCAACAAAATCAGTTAGTAATGTTTGATTGTTCTGTTTGAAACTCCCACATCCCTTAATTTATCTGTTAAATGGCATTCAGAAGCACATGAAACTATTGGTTGATATATACATTTCCCAAGGGTTATACATTTTAAATAATGAAATGAAAAGCAATTTCAAAGAATGATGCCTCACTCCAAATCACCTCCTATTTGTCTTACAGACAATGTCTTTATTTGGGGTTTTTGTTTGGTTTTTGGGTGGTTTTGTTTGAGAGGGACCCACAAAAGAAGTCTTAATACATTATACATTTAAAAAGGCTAAGGTCATAGAAAATATGTTCTCTGACCACAATAATAGAAGGAAATTTAGAAAATTCACAAATGTGTGGAAATTAAACAACACTCTCCTAAATAATCAATGGGTAAAAAGAAAAATCACAGGGAAATTGGATAGTTCTTTGAGACAAAAAACAAAGTGCAGAATATCAAAATTTACAGGATGCAGGACTCATGCAGTGCTTAGAAGAAAATTTATACTTGTAAAACATCTATATTAAAAATAAGAAAAATCTCAAATCAGTAATATAAACTTCTATATTACAAAAATAGAAAAAGAAGAGCAAACTAAACCAAAAGTAAATATAAATGGGAAATAACAAAGATTACAAAAGAAATATATGAAATAGGGAATTAAAAAATAATAGGGAAAATCAACAAAACCAAAAGTTAATTCTTTAAAAAGATCAACAAAATTTGCAAATCTTTATCTAGACTGACCATGAAAAAAAGTGAGAAGACCAAAATTACTAAAATCAGAAATAATGCAGGGGCATTATTACATTGCCATTATGATTTTTTGTGGTGGTAAGATTCAGTCTCTTTGTTTTCATTTTTGTTCTATCAGTGGGTTTTGTTCTTTCTCATGTATTTATGATAGTCATTATTGTTTTTTGGATTCCAGATGCAGGACTTCCTTGAGGATTTCTTGTAGAGCTGGTCATGTGGTGGTGAACTCCTGCAGTTTTTATTTGTCTGGAAAATGCACTATTTCTCCCTCATTTTTGGAGAATAGCCTTGCTGGGTATAGTATTCTTGCCTGGAAGTTTTTCTCTTTTAGCATTTTGAATATACCATCACATTCTTTTCTGGCCTGTACAGTTTCTGTTGAGAAGTCAGCTGTTAATATGATAGGGCTCCCTTACACGTGACTTGATGTTTTTCTCTTGCTTCTTTTAAGGTTCTCTCTTTGTCTTTGAGCTTTGCTAGTTTGCCTATAATGTGTGTTGAAAAGGATAGGGGTTGAATCTGTTTGGGGATCTTTGAGACTCCTGATCTGAAGGTCCGTGTCTCTCCCTATACCTGGGAAGATTTCTGTTATTATTTTGAGGGATAGGTTTTCCATGCCATTTCCTTTCTCCTCCCCTTCTGGAACACCCATTATTCAAATGTTTGTATGGTTATGGTTGTCTGCTAGCTGTCTTAGATTTTCTTCATTCTTAAAAATTCTTTTGTCTTTTTTTTTTTTTTTTATCCCCCTGGGTTTTGAAAAAACTACCTTCAAGATCAGAAACTCTTTCTTCCACTTGTTCTAGCCTGCTGCTTAAGCTCTCAATTGGGTTTTTTATTTTCTTGACTGCAACATTCCTTTTTAAGTTATTGATCTCTTTGTAAATTTTCTCCTTCATAGCCCATATTTTTTTTCTCATTTCATTATGTTATCTATCTGAATCTTCTTGAATCTCAGTGAGTTTCCTCAGATTGTTGCTTGGAATTCCTTTTCAGACATTTCAAGTATTTCCTGCTCTATATGGTCTGATATTTGAGAATTACTGTATCCTTTTGGTGGTGTCTTATTTTCTTGGGTTTTTATATTTCTAGTATCTTTATGTTGATATCTGGTTATCTGGTAGAGCAGTTGTTTCTATTACTCTGGAGTGGGCTTTGAGGAGATAGATGTCCTCTTCTTTGCCTGCAAGTCAAGGTGGGCTGCCTGCATGGCAGCTGTGGCCACTGCTGTGGCATCAAGCTGCTTTTGTGGCAGCCATGGCTGTGGCAGTGGCTGTGGTGGGCCACCCACATGGAAGAGGTGTTTTTGGTGTGCTCTCTTGCCAGCTTCCATGTATAGTGGGCTGCCCTCAGCTCCTGCCTAGGCCCCTGGGCATGATCTTTTGCCTGCTTATGGGTGGAGAGGGCTGCCTAGGCCCCCAGGCATTGTCTTGCCTCCTTCCAGGTAGAAGGGGCTGTCTTCAGCTCCTCCAGACAATGTCTTTAGGACAGTTTTTGTTGTTTTTTTTTTTGTTTGTTTGTTTGTTTTGGGCAGCTAACCAGTAAGGTGGACAGTTTTGATCTATGTCAAAAATGTGTATAATTTTTGTGACCTACTGGAATTTATAATCCTGTAGAGAAATTACTTAAAATAAATAAACAAAATCTAAGGGTGAGAAGAATATATTTGATGACTCACATTCTAGGGAACAAAATCCATTCTCGACATCATTATGATTGCAATGTAGTCAAATGAAACAAATCCCAAGGGATCTCCATGTTCCAGATGTGACCAGAGTATTTTTAGTCCTGGTCTCCTTCAACTCAGTATGCCTAAATTTGGATGGGGGGAACTCACCCTAATACCCAGAAGACTTTACAATATGAGTCTTTTTTAAACCAAAGACATATGCTATTCTAAATGTAAATTTATATCTAGATAGATAGATAGATAGATAGATAGATAGATAGATAGATAGATAGATGATAGATAGAAAGAAAGAAAGAAAGATAGATAGATAGATAGATAGATAGATAGATAGATAGATAGATAGATAGATAGATAGATAGATCTTATTGTTTCTTAAACATATATGAACAAATCATATACAACATTGTTCTCTGGCTAGTCTAGGGCACACTATTCACTCTGAGCAATGGAGAAACAAACTCCCTGATGGTTCCCTTAAAGATATATTTAATAGAATCTTACCAAGACTGGGTCACTTTATATGGCAATCTGCAATAAAATGATGGCATAGCTGCATTTTGATGTGAAAAATCTCATCTAGAGAAAATTAAAAATTCATACATCTTGCTATTCATCTGTGAAAGCAGAGCCACTGTTTGCTGAGACAGTGGAGACATTGCCTCAGGTGAGCTTAGCTTTACCCACATTTGTGAATTCTACCAGGTCATAATTACCCAGAAAACAAAAGGTGAATATTTTTTCCTAATAAATTTGATTCACTTGTACATCTGTCACATTTAAAAATAAATTTAAATGTTTATAACTTGTCTATAAGTACAAACTAAAAGTTACTTGTTATGATATTTACCTTGCTAATATCCACCAGTCTATGGATAGCAACCTGAACCCTTTTGTGCATTATACTCAATAAGAAATAATGTTAGAAATAACTTTTCCCAATTACTCATTTGCCTGTTAATTTTCATTGCGGTGTTACATAACCCTATATAGGTGTTTCCTTCTAGTACTTCTAAAGTTTTATGTTTTCATATTGAGAATTTAAAGTTATCCCAAATTAATTTTGGTTGAAGGTATACAATAAGGATCTAATGTTATTTTTGCCAAATGTTTAGACAGTTGTCCTGGATCCTTTATTTAAACAATGTCTCCTCTTCTCACTTATTTGAAATTCTATTTTTATGAAATACTAAATTATTATAACTACTATGGTTCATTTCAGGATTATTTATTTTTATCTCTTTATCTTTTTGTCTATCCTGGTACCAGTATCATACAAATTTTTTAAGTATATTATTTAAATATATATTAAAAAGTCTGCAAATCTTAAGTGTACAGCCTGATGGATTTTTACAAACTGTACTCGCTGTGACACCAGCACCCAGGTTAGAAACTGAACATTACCAGCCCCCCAGAGTCCTCCTCAAGCTCCCTTCCAGTCACTGCCAACACACACACACAAACACACAGGGTGATCACTATCCTGAATTCCAACAGAGGTTAGTTTTGCCTATATTTGTCTTTTATATAAATGCAATCATGCAGCAATATCAAACTATTTTAATTATTATAATTTTTCAGTCATTTTCTAACTTTCTCTTGGATATTCTCACATATTTCATGTTGACAATGTGAACTTTATCTGTGCCCTCTGCTCCTGGAAAATGGCAATGGTCAGCCTCTCTCACAAATCTTATGACCACAGTCCCAAAACCCGCTTCCATGTTTTCTACTTTTTTTATGTTTGTTTGTTTTGTTTGCTTGATTGGTTTGGTTTTATGACAAAAGCAGAAAGAAGGATGCAAAGCAAATCACAGTTTGACTCATTTCATTGATGTACAGTCCTCTGAGAGTTGTCATCTAACAGAAAAAGGATTCTCAGCAACCAGACTAAGAAGTCACAGGCTCCTGATGCTTCCCTGATTATCAAAGCCGAGAGCTTTCCAGCCCTGATATTCACACTCTCTTTCATCAGACTTCAGCTTCAGGCAGCTGAGAAGTAATTCCCATGCTTAAATGCCTCCTCTGCTAAACGCCTTTGTCCTTTCTTTCTGAATATTTAAAATATGTGAACAAAAAACACTTTTTAATTTACCTGCTAAGTGCAACATGAATAATTATATTAATCCTAAATTGTTTGTATAATTTTTTCTCAACTTATAGACAATAAATAGCCCATGTTCCTACTCTTCCACCTCTAAGATTCCCACATTCAACCCAACAGAGTCACACTAAGTTTATTTGCTGGAATTCTCTCACCAAAAATATTGCAATTTCATCCTGACCATTTAATTTTTCTCTGAGACAACAGCCTTCATTAAATATAATACAAGAAAGGAGGAACAATGGAAGGAGTAAAGAGTGAAAAGACCAAGGACCACCTGTACACATCTCCTGGAGCAGCAGATTCATAATACAACACCAAGTGAGCTTCTGGGTCCAGATACATCTGTTGTAGGCACTGTCAGTATGACCCACAACACTTACTGGAATCTTCTTTTCCATACAATTGCAAACCAAAGTCTACCATTAGATAAGAAATGCATTTTCCATGAGGACGTACAACCTCATAAAACTCGAAAGTATCACAAGCATCATCATCATCATAACTGACTTAAATGTCATTGTGATTTAAGTTCATGTGAAGTCCATGAAGAATGGAAATGATAGATCTCACCAAGTAGAGAAAGTAGAATAATAACCACATTGAGTTTGAACTAAATGAAAATCTCAAGTGCTTAATTAAACTTGGATGTAAAGGTAATATGAAAGGGAAGGGAGAAGACACTGCAAAAAACTAGTCCATTTTTATTCAAAGAGCTTTGCCTAACTCTAAGCACTAATTCATGAAGTCCAGATTACCTGCATAATTGTGTTTTAAGATTACTGTGGCAATCCTGGTCTGCCTCTTTGCCAGATTATAGGTTCCTCATAATTGGGCTGAAGTGGGGGAAATCTGAACAAAGCAGAGAGAATATTTGACTTCTGAGATCCAGGTGCACGTCACACTTTACAGCCACCCTGAAATCGCTGGGAAATTATCACTAACTTCATAATCCACAACTTTTCTCCCTTTTGTTAACCCTGAGCAGACCGCATTAGCCAAACAAGCCTTTGAAGAATACAGTGATCTATGAGCAAGAAACATCGTAGGCTAAATCTTCATACGTGTAGCAGAATGAGCTAACAACAATCCAGAAACATTTACTCCTTAGACTCCTCTGCCATCCTTCCTCTCCCTGGTTTCTGTCATCTATCAACCTCAAGGTTACTCCCCACTGATATTATCTTGGACTTAGTCTTTATCCACCACTGATCCATATCTTTTTTGTTTTATCTTTTTTATTATAAAAAACTTTCAAACATACATAAAAATAAAGAGATCATATATGCCCCATGTAACCATCACCCAGATTCAATAATTACCAACATTCTGCTATTTGTGTTTCACCTATATCCCCCACCCAGTTGCTCTGCTTTGCTTTGTTTTGTTTTCCTGGAGTATTTTAAAGTAATTCTGAAGCACTCTATTATATCACCTATAAATAACTTCACTCTGTGCTGGATAAACACACATGTTCAGTGCCAAGACCACTGCATAACCCCAGGGAGCAGGACCATTCATGTATTAGTCTTTTTGTGTGTTGCTGTAACATAATACCTGAAACTGGGTAATTTATAAAGAAAAGTTTATTTGGCTTACAATACTGGGATAGCTGCATCTGGCATGGGCTTCAGGCAGCTTTTATTCATAGAGGAAGGTGGCAGGGCAGCTGGCGGGTGCAAGGAGATCATGTGGAGAGAGGAAGCAAGAGAGAGAGAGAGAGGATGTGCCAGGCTCCTTTTAACAACCAGCTCTCCTGAGAACTGATAGAGTAAGAACTCACTCACTATCCCCCCACCAACAGGGAGGGCATTAATCTATTCAAGAGAGATCTGCACCCACTTCCCAACACTGCCACATTGGGGATCAGATTTTAACATGGGCTTTGGGGGGACAATATATCCAAACTGTATCAATTCACACTAGTCTGTACTCAGTGCACAATCTAAGCAGCCATCCATGGCATTTAAAGTCCAGATAGTAAATATTTTAGGCTTTGTGGGCCATACAGTCTCTGTAGCAACTACAGTAGTTCACCCTTATCTGCGGATTCACTTTCCACAGTTTGAGATACCTACAGTTAACTGTGGTCTGAAAATATTAAATGGAAAATTCCAGAAATAGACAATTCATAAGTTTTAATTTGCATGCCATTTTAAGTAATGTGATGAAATCTCATGCTGTCTCTCTCTGTCCTGCTCTGTCCTGCCCAGGAAGTGAATCATCCCTTTATCCAGCAGATCCACTTGAATGAAATCACTCTGTAGATAGGAAAACATGTGTACCAATATGATGCTTATCCCTTTACCTGAAATTTTACAAACCCAGCGATCATCAGTCACACAGTTAGTAGATTTTAGCCTCCCATGGTACACCTTGTGCTGATGGAGATAAGCTGTGCTTTGAGCAATGTCGAAGGCAGAGGAAAACCTGAGACATAAAAAGGACTCTGTGTGAGCTGAGAACAGGATTCAGGCCTCAAATGTTCTCAGAAAGTCCATGCTTTAGTTGATATCGGAACAAAAATAATGAGGTTGTGCAATGAAAACAAAGATCCTCACATCTCTTCTGAGGAGGAATTTATATGGCATAAAGGATTGACTTTTCAATGGTGTACCAACAACAGATGGATAGAGGGGGGAAAAAAGAAAGAGACAGAGAAGGAGATTAAGAAAGACGAGAAAGGAAGCACAGAATTACGCACATGTACTTTTGGGAAACTCGTTGAATCCAATTTTCTTAAAGTGTTATTGGACTCTACCTCATCTGCTTCCTGAACCTGAAAGGGTTTCCAAAAGGAGAGTGCTGTCCAGAGAGTGGCCAACAGGATCCAAGTCTGTCTACCTTACCTTCCCACAGCTACTACCAAAGTGCCCACCTGGAAGGTACTAATGCCAACACTGATCCATGGCAGAAGGGATTTTAGGACCTCAGCCTAACATGTGGGACTCGGTGAGGATTCCTCTGACTTCTGGGCTATCCTCAACTTTGTGCCCACATAAATTCTGGCTTGACTTCCTGGCATGTTCCCGACCCTGTCCTCCAGTTCAGGTAACTGAGTCCCTATGCCTGATCACATCTAAGATCCCAGACCAGAACCCCAGATCAGGAACGCTGCCAGGTTCCTGAAAGTTCTCAACCCCATGAGGGACTGGTGAGCAGGCCCGCACCAGCCCTACTGATGCTGATGAGTGCTCACGAGCCTCCTGGCCTGGCTCAGATCTCTGACTATCGTTAGCACCTTAGACCACCTTGTCAGCGAAAGAAATCCCTAATGTTTTTACCTGTGATCTGTATCTTCAGTCTCTCCTTCTTTCTTACTCCTATCTCCTTCTGTTAAATGTCTCTTCCATCATAAAATAATCTCCCCTCAACCCTATCCTTCACAACCAAAATCCTCAAAAGATTTGTCACTTCCTGCACCCATCTCCCATTCTAATCCAAAATCAGCCCACATTTACTCCACTGAAATGAATTTAGCCAAGACTCCTAACAACTTCCTTGTTGCTGCACCCAACACACACTTTTCAGTCCTTAATTTCTTGACCTCAGTAGTATCTGACAGTGTTGGGTCATTCATCTTCAAATATTCTTTTTCAGCCTCCTGACAGTGCCCTGATCACTTCCAGTCTCCAAAATGAGACCCCTTCCCTCTGTCCCCTGCTCCTCCTCCCACACACAAGCCTCAAATTCTTCCTAGCATTCTAAACTCACTTCTCTTCTCTTTCTCCTGCTCTCTTCATTAACTCTTAGTGTCCCAAAAGTCATCTATATGCTATTGACTAATCTTTATCTCAAAGCCAGACCTCTCTCCTGAGTTCCAGACCAAAATACCAAACTGCTCTAAACTATATGTTTCTAATTGAATGTCTGAGAGACCTCAAATTCAACATGTCTATAAGTGATCTCACCATCATGCCCCAAAACCTACTCATCCTGCTGAGTTTCATAGGTCAACATTTCCCAGACCATATTCTGCAGAATTCTGTCTCTCAAGATTCAAATAAGTTTGGAAACATCATCTTGAAGATGAACGTTAGCCTATTCAAGACCAAACATGCAAAAATTGTCTCACTTTGTTACTATTGTGCTTCCCAAACACTTTTCTTCACAGAACTCTTTATTTCAATAACACCTACTTGTAGCCCATTCACTGGCTGCTCAAAGTGCCTTTACTGTCTGGCCCTACTTATCACTCATTTCTCACCACTCTTTCCTCCTACTTCCACCCCCATCTCTAAGCTCCTGCTTTCCTAACATACTTAGAATCCCAGATTGAACTATCCTCTCTAACATCTTACACGTGCTATTCCCACTGCAAGAAATGACCTCTCTTCTTCCCTTCTCCTGGCAAACTTCTACTCTTCCTCAGCTCACTCCACTGGGAAATCTTTCACAGCCCATTTCTCATCCCCAGCCTGGGCTAGATACTACTCCCCTACACCTGACACACTCTAGGAGCTCTATCACTGTTCTGTAACTCCACTTATTTGTCTTCCCCAACAGACCAAGACATTCTTGAAAGCAGGGAATATTTTTTATTTATTTTTATAACCTTTGGTGTCTAGCACAGTTTTTGTTACATAAATTAATTAGGCCAGTGCCTACTGCTTGCCAGGACTACTTGCTGTTACCTATAGCCATAACATTTAGAGACCAAACAGGACTTTCTGCCAGCATCTCCTGCCAGGTCTCTCCTGGGCACGAGTGGGTGGGCCTCATTCGAAATCCTGTTCCCTCCAGACATCCCTGTCTAGATATAATGATCTATTCATTCCCTTCCATGCCCCAAAATGTAACACAAGATAATGCATTCCAAAGATTTCACTGGTTGTTCTCCTACCACTTAAATGCCTGGCTCTTACTGGAAACACCAGTTGAGAGCAATGTCATCACTGAGTATAACATCCATCCAGCTTCCCTTTGGGCATTATTCTGTCACAATAACCACATCTGGTACTTCAATGCAGCCTCTAATGAATCTGCAAATATTTGGATGATCTAATTCTCTGGAAAAACCAATACAGATTAGAAAGGATTTTTATGGGACATGATCTCCTAATTCCCACTTTAAAATCTGACCTAGTTTTTCTGACCACATAAAGGAACAAATATTCCCCTGGATTTAGTGTTGTGCATAAATAAAGCTTACAGGTCCTCCCACTGTGATGCAGAGTAAAGCATTTAGAAAAAGCATCATCATCATCACAATTTGTTCTGGGCCAGGCACTTTACATTCAGTGTCTCTAATCTGCACAACTGCACTGACTGGTGGCTTTGCTCGTTCAAGCTAAATGAGGAAACAGAGGCTCAGAGAGGTGACATAACATGGCCAATTCCCCCATAGGTAACAGAGCCAGATGCTAAACCTGACTTTGCCTAATTCCAAAATTCATTCATGGTTTTTTGAACATTGCCACAGCACATTACAATATAAATTACAAATACAAAAAGAAAAGTTCTCATATTGGGAAAAGTTTTCTTTTGTTGCTTTGGAAACAAAAGGCAATTTCCACAAGCCAAGTAGCCGCAGACTTTTCGGAGCCTCCCCATACCAGCCTTTCATATGCTTGTTTTTCTTTAAGTTGGGATCCCCCTTCCCCGACTCAGGGGAGGGATTAGGCTCTCCCTAGATCACAGGCATGCAGCTGGCATTTCAGTGTGGTCAATTACTGCATCTGCTCAATCAGCACAGAGGCACAGGTGCTGCTTTGTATAAACCAAGGATTGACTTGCACATTATCCATGGGGAGTCTTCAAGTCATAACATTTTTCTCCAATCAAAATTCTACCATCTTTTCAGTTTAAGGCTTGTTTTCCCAATCATCAATCCTAGGATTAGATCACAAATGAGACATCTTCCAAGGGATAGCACAATAGCATTACTTTTGGGAAGGGGAGGAATGTTTATGCTTGTAGTACAGTCCCAGGTGGTAGATGAAGGGCCTTCTGTCCCTGTCCCCTCTCTTAAGAGTATGAGATGGAATGCTTCTTGTCTCTTCTACCCCTTACTCACTTTTCACGGAGGAAATGGGTCATCTGATGGGTGAGAGCTCACACTCATTGTGCCACGGTTGCTGGTGGGTGGCATCACTATATTAAAAACCATCTCTTCCATAAACTGCTCCTGCATGATGAGCATAGTCCCTCCTAGGGGGACAGGGCTGCCATTTTTCTTCTTGTTCTACCTACAACTAGGTGGGTGAGGCAGTCCTGTTTTCCTGGTGTATAAATGACTAGATAAGTGACTTTATATCTTCTCTGCAGGCCAAACTGCTCTCCTGCTCATTCTCTCACGTGACTGAGAACATGAGTCTAATGACTTAGATTTGGGCTGGGTGGTGGAAGCATGCACTTCAGCTTCAGGCCAGAGTCAGATTCTCCAATCCAGATTTTATAAGAGTTTGTTTTGGGTATCAGGAGCTTGTCTATCTGTGAAAAAAGTAGTACTTTCCTCTCTGGCTATTATTCCTTATGTGTGCTCCCCATTGGCCAGAATCAGAAAGGGAAGGGGAGGTAAATAGCAACCTGAACAGCTAACAGCTGAGAGTTCATGGAAACCAGGCTCTGAAAATATTCTCTATCAACATTAGAATGTCACCAAGTCAAGGCCACATAGGAAACCCCTCCTGACCTCTTGGGTGAGATGTTTGGAACATCTGAAATATGGCATAATAAAAGAAAGATCATTTGTCCTAATATTATCCCAGCTTTATAATCTATGATATGCTTTTTGTGTACTCATCAAGTCAATGATGCTTTGGTTTGCTGAACCTGGTGAGCCACAGAGCCCTTTGCAAAGGTTGAGATATAATAAGTGGCTGCAGGACGCTGCAAGTCTTTTGCTACTTGGAAGACGAGTTTCAGTATCGGGACTATTTTGCAAAACCACAAACTTCAACCCAACCCAGTCTCTCCCAACCAAGACAGACTGCTGTCAGCCCAGTGTCTCCCCTTCCATTCCCTACCTTTTTTATTTGAAGAAGGAAATGAAGATCAACATATTACCACATAAGGCTTTTCTAATAAGATGGGAGGGAAGAGTAACGTGCCTACTCCCCTTCTCTCCTCCCTCTCCTGAATCTAAAGCCAACTTGATGGGGTAGGGAGGAGTGGCAGAGAGCAGAAAGAAGTGGAATCACTAAGGAAAAGGCACAACCTGACTACAAAATAAGGCCTTAGATTGTAAGAAAATGATGACTTTTTAAAAAAGTATAATTATTGTACTTATGCTGCAACCAACTTTCTACTTTTCTAAACATTTGTGATATTAATTCTATCAAGCTCTAATACTTTACCCATCATACTAGTCTTCTTGTCCCTAATGTACGTCTCTTTATCCTTTGCTATGACAGGCTAAATATAAAATAAAATATAAATATAAAATATATCTGAGAGATGATTGGAAATGACTAACTGGAGCACTGTGTTGAGAAGGATTCTGAGGCCAGATGTGGGCTCATAGGAAAGGGTGCTAATATTAGGACAGTCCATGGATGTGAGCAAAGTGCACAGGCACAAGCATTGCACCTATTTTCCATCCTTGATAGATGAAGTCTTACCCTTGAGTCCAAAAATCCAATTCACAAGGACATCAGGATGGAGCACTGTTTTCACAAAAATATATATGAAGACTTGAAGTTTAGAACAACTACAACCTCAATATGAGCCAGCAACAGTAAGGCACTGCCAGAGGGACTTATGCTATTTAGGGTGGCAGGAGAGGAGGCATGCTGTCCAAGGCTAGGGAGCTGCACTCTGCTCTGGACTTGTAGGACTGTAACAAGATTGTTGAGATCCACTCCAGAGGCCACACTTGTTGGAAAGAAATGTTAGTCAACAGGCTGGAGAGTACTACATTTAATGCAGTACTTTGGAACCTATGTTGTATGAGGAAAAACAAGGATGTTCAACCTGGTGAAGAGAAAACTTCAGGAATACTTACCCTTCCTGGTAATCCAGCATGCCTGCTGCCCCCAGGTAGACCACCTGAGGCTTTCTAATTAGCTAACACATGAGCTCTCTGGTGTATTTACGTACACGTCACTACCCTCGTGTGTCTGCAGCACCCATATGTCAAACTGGTAAACAAGGATCAATTAGCAATTTAATTAAAGCTGAATGTAATTAAGCACATAATAGTGAGACGTTCTTGTTTAATTTCATGAAGTTGGGAGACTATGACGTTCCTGACAGAAGATAATAAATATACATGTCTCCCAAATTCAGATGTGCGTTTGAATCATATCCAAATAATTGTTCACCAAGCCATTGTTACCAATTAGAAATTCATTGGCCCACACACATGTAGATTAATGATCTTAATTAATGATCCTGTGGTCCATTAGCAAAGAACTTGGATGCCTCTGCTATCTTTAAATGTGTAAAAAATAGATAGCTGATGGTTGCCCAGCAACATGAATGCACTTAATGCCACAGAAGTATAGATTTTAAAATGGTTAAATGGTAAATTTAATGTCATGTATATTTTACTACAAGAAGAAAAAGGTTTTAAAAAAATAGTATAGTGTAGTAGTAAAAGAATAGGCTTTTGAATCAGTCGAATTTTAAATTCTGACTGGGCCACTTACTGGCTCTGTGACCTTGAGCAAGTTGCTGCACCTCTCTGAATCCCAGTTTCCTCCTCTGCAAAATGGAGCGATAATGCCTACATATCTAGTGAGGTAAGTAGCTAGAAGTAAGGAGTAGAAATGATGCATAGAAAGTACCCAGCTGAAGACAGATTAGACTCAACATAAAGACCAATGTGTAGAAGTTAACAGGAAGACTTACTGATGTTCAGGATAAGGAAGACATGCTTAGAGCCATCTAGCAATGGAAGAGGCACCTCCACAGAAAGACTATAGTCTGCAAAACCACAGCCCTACAAACCACAGTGATGGAGAAACAATGACTCAAGAACCAGAGGTTCACAATGATTCATTCCCCAAGACTGAGGCTCCTGATCCATTCCATAGCAGGAAGAGCCACCTATTAACAGCAATCACTGTGCAGCTCAGGCTTTGCAACAGGGGTCATTCCTCAAGGCCACCAGCCCCAGGTTTTCTGCTTACCTAACTTGCTTCACTTCCCTGTGGATCACCTTGGGGAGAGTGAATGTCTTCTTGATCTTTTTTATGGCCAGAGTCCTACCATCACTGTAATTAAAAGAAAAAAAACAGCCACTTAGCTCTTACCTGTACGAGACCAGAACTGTGTTCCCCCTGTCATCCATGGATAAAGTCGAAGCAGTGTCCTCCCAGGACAAGCTGGTTTGACAAGCATAGAAATTTGGTCAAGAACGTGGCAGACACTGAGTTGTGGGGGCAGGCTAAGGAAGTCAGAATGGCTACCAGATATGTTAATGATGCAGTAGCCTTCCCCGTGGGTCCCAGTTGTTAGTTTCAGGCCTCTGAGAGGAGTAAGTAAGGGGGCAAAGGTGGGGATTCCTGCTTTAGTGCTCAGTTTTGATAATGTTGGCTTGATTGTTTTCCAATTCTCCAGGCACTGCTTTCTTGGAGCGCCTACAAAATTGCAGTAATCCTTTCTTATCACCTTGTTCTGGACTTATCTAGGTAAGTGTCTGTATCTCTAGGTGCTGTGAACAACCTGAGGGCAGAAGCTGTATCTTTTTCTTGTTTGTATTCCCAGCACCTTCCAAGAGCCAAGTACATAGTAAGCCTTCAATGTAAGGTTGTTGATACACTGGATAGAGAGTTGGGACCAAATGCGCTAGAGAAGACAAAGAAAGCAAGGCAAGGAAAGAGAAGGAAACTACTGCAGGGCACTGAATCTGTGCTTTACACAAAGCCTCCCCTAAGGTGATGATTTAGTCCCTGTGAGAATCAGACAAGGGAAGACACTATTATCACCTGCTTTGAAAAGAACAAAGAAGTTAACTAACTGGCCCAGGAACATTCATTAGTGGGTGAGGAGTCAAGATTCAGCCTACATCTGCCTGTTCCAAAGCCCATGCTGTTTTCTCTAAGAAAATACAACTCAGCCCAGTCCCATTCCCTGATTCTGTAGCTCTGCCCTGTCTTTATTCTTCATGACTCCCTCTCCGTCCTTGAAGCTTCTCCAGCAACCAAGACAGCTGTCGAGCTCTTTTACCTACCCATAATCTTGCTGACTGGGCCAATTGTTGAGCTAGTGCTGGGTCTGGTGCTCACAAACTCCTCAATCCCGTTCCAGACTGGGTCACAAACCCTTCACATGCCAGGCTCAGTCCCCAGACCCCTCACAGACAGGTCTATGAGCTAGGTAACCAGCAAATAGGTCCTTGGAGCTGTAGGCTCTAGAGCATGACTGCACATGAGGAGGCCGCCCAAGGCAGTAAATGCTAGCCAAGTCGGGACACCGCACATGCGCACTAACTCCACCCACACACACACAATTTTCTTACAAAGAATGCACTGCACCACACCCAACCTGACCTAAGGTGAGGGAGCCTGATTAAATTATTCTATTTTCCCAACAATCCACCCCTTCATGGTCCCTTGCTGTAAATCTACATGTTCAGAATCTTCCACAATGTTCCCTTAGTGAGGATAAATGACCCTTACGTTTACGTAACCTATTGTCCATTCAATATGCCTTAAGGCTTATAGTTCTGTCCTTTAGCCGCATATGTCCAGTTAGTAGTCACCATTGGTGTGATCCTCTGTGGGAATCCTGCAGTCATACTGATGGGAAGTTCAACGCATATGCAGAAGACCGACACTTTGATCACGCAACCCTGGTGCAGTGCCTGCAGCCAGAACACTATGTGCAAAAAGACAGAAGAGTTATTGGTACCAATAGGGGAAGTTCTCGCCCCTCGGGTAAGATACATGCCAGTTTGCCATCCTGAGAAAGGATGGTTGCAGGAATAGGTATCTTACCTGGCTTATGACACCATAATTTATCTGCCAACACTGTTGGATCTGTAGGTTCTACATGTAACAGTATAGGGGAACTCATAATTGGCCATAATGATAATACAAATGTGCCCTTTGGAATAGAGTACTTATCTGTTCAAGCCATGTTACCTTTATTTGAGGAGTCCAGGTACTTGTCACCCAAGGTGAAACTTGCAAGCCTTCTTCTAATCCTTTTCCCCAAGGCCCTATTAGACCTACCCAGTGTATATGGGGGGCTTTTATTCTCCAAGGCCATTCCCATTGTACTGTCTGTCCCTGTTGCAAACAGGTTGGGGTCGGTAAGAGAATATTGCCATATCCTGGCTTCAAAAGCTTATCTTTAGTAGTGATTTGCAGCTGTATAGGTGCTGCAGCCCTATGTAACAGAGCTTCCACTGGGGAGGGTCTGTCCTTGCAGGCTCTCTCATTTAGAATCCTGACTGTCGACCATAACTGCCGTGTCCACCCCTTCAGGGATGGGGGTTGGATAGATAGCCTTAGTCCCTTTTTTAAAAGACCATTGTCTGTTCAATCATTCTCACTTCCTGGGGATGATATGGCACACATAACTTCCACTGAATGGACAACTGGGAGGCCCACCTCTGAACCCCATGTCCAGTTAAGTGGGTTCCATTATCACTCTCTGACTACAGGCCAACCATACAGGCCATACAAACAGAAGACCAGTAGCCATATCAACAGCTGTGAAGATGTATATGAAATTCTCTGACCTTGGCAGTTGTCCAACAAAGTCCACTTGCCATTGAGTCAGGGGCACCTGTCCTCAAGTTATATATATATGGGGCACCCACCAGGGGTGTGGATTCTCTTGAGCACATACTGGACAAGCATGACAGTCATTCACCACATCTTCTCATTTTATAGGCAAGGCCCATCTTTGAGCGGCCATCCACATGGTTTTGCTACCAGCATGCAGCATTTGTCGATGTAACCACTGGGCTACATCAGCAGCTGGGGCTCTCTCCAGCCATCTTACCTTAGCCAAGGAATCAGCTTCATCATTTCCTGGACTGGCAAAGGGGAAGTGTCCTGTGCCATGGAAAAGAGTTACTTATTTCTCATGCCCCAGTTCCCATAACTCTTGCCACATGGCTTGTCCCCACAGGTGTTGATGGCCTACCATCCACTGTTGATACTTCCAAGTAGAAATCTGAAGGGTTAAACCTTTGTACACAGCCCAGCTGTCAGTACAGATGGTTAATGGCCCAGGCTCATTTTTTATCACCATCCATACTGCTCTCCATTTAGCCCATTGACTGCTTTGCCCTGTGCCATTTTCATACCACATGGTATCTGTTAAGGGCTGGACAGCAACAACTGTCCACGATACTGAAGGTCCCATGCTAGAGCCATCTGTATACCAAGCTTGCTCTGTGATAGGTCCCTGTCCCTCATGGAAAGGTGTAGCCTCCACCTCCATGGGTAAGGGTTGTGCCAAAGTTTCCTCCATGAACTCTACTGGGCCTAGCACAGTTTGCAACTCTTTGGACAGATGACTCACTGACACAGTGCTTCTTTGTTCTATATATGCTCCCCATTTAGACAGAGTGGGAGTCTGAGCTACACCCATTTTAGGGTTGGTTGCCCATGTGCACAGCCAACCTGTTATGGGGTATGTTGTCCTTACTAGGACTTTGGCAGTTCCTGTGATAGCTTCGGTGGCTATAAAGGCAGAATACACAGCTGCTAACTGCTTTTCTATTAGGGTGTAGTGCACTTTAGCACTCTTTCAGAGATGAGACCAGAATCCTACAGTTGTGTGGAATTGGTCTTGTCTTTGTCACAAACCCCATCCTAACCCCTCCCGGGTTATATGAACGTCTAACTCAAAACGCTTAGTGGGGTCAGGCACTTGTAAAGCTTGTACTTGCTGTATTGCCCTTTTTGTAGCCCGATAAGCTTGTTCTACTTCCTCAGTCCAATCCCAGAGGGCTCCTTTCTTTGTCAATGCATATATTGGGCATGTTATTTGGGCCATATGGGGTACAAAAGCTCTCCAATACCCCTAAAGTCCCAAATATGTATGTAGCTGAGCTACCGTTGTGAGTCGAGGGTATGCCTATATCTTATCTACAATAGCTTCTGGGATGACTCTTGTCTTGCCTGACCAGACTACTCCTTGGAATTTGACTGACAGCCCAGGTCCTTGTACTTTGGCTGTGTTCATGGCCCACCCACATTGTACCAAATGACCTAGCAGTGTTGGAGCTGCCTGGGTTAAATCTGCAAGAGAATCAGAGGTTAGTAACACATCAGCAATGTAGTGAAACATTGTAACCGTGCTGGGCCTAGTCCACTTGGCTAGGTCCACAGCCACCAAACTATGACAGATGGTTGGGCTATGCAGATAACCTTGGGGCAATACGTGAAAGGTCCACTGTCTTCCTTCCCAGGCGAAGGCGAACTGATCTTGGCTATCAGCCGAGGTTGGAATAGAGAAAAAAAGCATTTGCAAGATACAGTACATAATGATAAGTTCCCAGCTGAGTCGTCAGCTGATCCATCAAGTCATGAGCTGAAGGCACAGCTGCATGCAAAGGAGGCACTACTTTGTTTAGTTCTTGATAATCTACAGTCATTCTCCAGGTACCATCATACCAGAGCATTAAATGGGCTCTGAGCCAGATGAATAATGCCAACTTTCTTTAATTCCAATATAGTGGCACTTACCTCTGCATGTCCTCCTGGTAGGCGATACTGCTTTACATTAACTACACATCTTGGCTTGGGTAACACCTGTGGGTCATGTTTAGCATATCCTCATAACACAGGCTTTACTGTCCATATTCAAAGCCGAAACTCTCCAATTGTTGTTTGCAGGAGCAAACCATAAAGTACATCCATACCCAAGATGTATTCAGCTATGGGAGATACATATACAGTATATACATGAGGAGGTAATTTTTCTATGCCCAATGGCAGTGACACAGCTTTGACCTCAGTAGTATGTCCTCCATAGCCATCTATACGAACTGTTGCCCCTGGAAACTTATCTGGATTGCCATATATCAGGCTACATTCTGCACCTGTATCCACCAATGCCAAAACAGGCTGCACATTTGTCCTCGACCAATATATTGCCAATTCAACATGAGGCCTCCAGTCCTCACCTGCCCCCAAAAGACGAGCACCTTGGCCTGCTCCCTAATCAAAATGTAACAGTTCATCCACCTCCTTGGGAGCAACCAAAAAGTCTTTTAAATCCACCGAGTGTACCTTGCTACCTTCCCGACATTTGGCAAAACGCTGTTCAGGGCACAATTGCTGCCACAAGGCAAACAGGACTGCATTTGGCTGCCGGTCAATTTTCTTTATCAACCCCTGCTGCAAACAAGTCAAGCCACATCTGCTTATGGCTAGTCTTGCTTGGTACCTTTGGGATAAAATCCCGAGTATTTCTTGGGGGTTGGGTCTTAGCCACCTTTCAGACCCCTTTTGCTTGTCTTCTATCCTCTACTTCACCCAAGCTGGCTATCATGGTCATTACCTCATGGATAGGAGGAACAATGTATGGGGCCAGTATGGCTATCAGTGACCCAATGGACATTGACTGGGCATTTTGCAGCAACATATCTCTCATGCTGCCTATAAAATTTTCATCATCCGGGCCATGAGTGTTCACATTAAACATGGACTGCTGCATCCCCAGCTCCTGAATGATTTGGACCGGTTCAGCATATGTTTGCCATTTACTAACAATCTTGGGCAGTTCTCCAGCATTTGCCCACATGGTTCAGGCAGCTGCATTCACCCATTCCATCAAGGAATGATTACCTTGCCCTTGTGCATATCTGTGGCTATTCTGCAGCCACTGCCTCAGGAATGGGTATATGGTAACAGAGCACCATCTCCATCTCCTCACCAGAGCACATCACACTATCCACCCTTAAGTCCCATAACCACAACAGCCAAGCAGCCAGGGTCTCCCCATGTTTCTGCCTGAACTGTCTTCCCAAGTCAACCAGTTCAACCTGGGTATATGGAACATAGGTTGTGAACTGAGTCACCTGTGGATCACCCACTGGTTGTCCATCTGGTCCTATAGGTTGCTCATGTCTCAATTTCTCATGCACAATAGGTCACACCTGGAGATGCATGGTTTCCCCCAACTCATCACTGGGTTTGTCGTCCTCCCTGGTGTGAGGGGCAGGAGTGGCCAGTTGCTGCACGTCATCTTCCAGGACATTTATCCATGCTTCCAACAACTCTTCTTTCTGCCACAAATCTCGATCAGTTTGCAGCATAGTGAGAAATAGCCAGGCTCCAGTCAGCAGAAAAGTGGCCACTGGGCACCACATGCTCAAGGACAGCCACATTTCCTCCCCCTCCCAAGGGGTTTTGCATTGTTGTACCTGGTCTATGCTGCCTTGCAGTACAGTGTGAAGCATCCAGATCCCAGTCAACAGGAAGGTGGCCACAGGACAGAGCATATTCAAAAGTAGCTACATTTCCTCCTTCTTCTAAGGACTTTCGGCTCCTGTACATGCTCAGAATCCTGTCACAGACTATACCAATTGTTGAGCTCTTTTACCTGCCCATAATCCTGCCAACTGAGCCAATTGTCAAGCTAGGGTTGGGTCTGGTGCTCACAGACCCCTCAAGCTCACTCCAGACTGGGTCACAAACCCTTCACATGCCAGGCTGGGTCCCCAGACCCCTCATACAAAGATGTATGAGCTAGATAACTGGCAAACAGGTCCTTGGAGCTGTAGGTTCAAGAGCATGGCTGTGCATGCAGCGGCCACCTGAGTTAGTAAATGCCAGCCAAGTCGCAGCACCACGCATGTGTACTAACTCCACACCCCCCCACACACAATTTGCTTACAAAGAATGTGCCACACCACCCCCAACCTGACCTAAGGTGAAGGGGGCCTGATTAAATTATTCTATTTTCCCCAAAACAGCTATTTGTTTTACTACAATTCCAAGTCCTAAAGATCTACACCAACACATTCCTGTGTTCTTCAAGAAGAAACTAATTAAAGAATGAATTAATATATATCAACTAAGTGCTACTTTCATTCTCAGAAAAGTGATAGATACCTAAACTGTGAAAATACAGTAGGGAATAAATTACCAGTTTTGCTTTTGTTAAAACAAAACAGCTCTAGTGAACTAAATCCTAGCATGCTCAAGTGAAAACTGGGATAAAGATAGAATTTGAATTGGGCCCACCAAATGAAAAGATTATTTCCTCCTACCATTGGCTCCAAATATTTTTAAATGATTCCACTTTGCAGAGCATTTTAGTACATATTAATCTCATTTGATCTTCCCAGAAGGGTCAAATAACGGATATTTCATCTTTTAATGCAGATAAATCTATCAATATTTTCCTTTCAAGTTTATCTACTACTTTTCAGCTTATAAACTCCTTTTAAAAATTTTTTTCCTTTCATTTTTTACAATATATTATTTAAACAATCTAGAATTAACTTAGGAATAGGGTGAGGTGAGGATATAATTTGATGTTTTCCATATGGCTAATTTATTGTGCCAGCACAATTTGTTGAATCCTTCCTTCCTTCAAATATTTGAGCTTTATTTATTTCATCTATATCCATTGGTCCATTTCAATCTTATATATTCTATTTCAAATCTTTTTGTAGGATACTTTTTTTTTTAGTAACACACTTTAATTCCTTTAATGCTCTACTATTTTTTAATATCAAATAGTAAAAGTACTCCTCCTGATACTATTTTTCCTCCAAAAAAAGTCGCTCAATATTCCCATATGTTAATTTTTCTAAATGAAATTTAGAATCATTTTGTTAGCATGGCCCTGAGGCCTCCAAGGCACTGGGGGAGCAATAGATATCTCCTACCTTCTCTTGGGAAACTGTAGTCCATGAACTGCTTTTCTCAACCCAACTTTACTGTTCCTACAATTTTTGGAAATCTATGTTTAAGTTTTCTTCACATCAAGTAGAATTTAGCACAACCAGTTCTAGCTAAACCTGTGCTGAGCCTGTTGGAAGTAGATAGATGGTTATAAGTGCAGGTGGTTCTGAGAAACAGTGCTTAGTCACAACACCTGTGATGTGTGTAGCAGACACTCTCAAAATTACTTAGAATTCTAAAGGGAAAAAAAATGTCAGAGATGTACTTTTGAGGTGAATTGTCTTACTATAAAAGCCTGACTGCCTTGTCTTGGGTTAAGAGGACATTTTTAGACACATAGACTTCCTCCCTAATAATTGTCAGCATAGTGGCCAAATGAAATAGTCTGCATAGCAGATTTAAATCATATCAAAAACTGTCAATTTGAGTTATAAGTATTCATCTTTTGTTTTGTCTTGTTTTGTTTTTAGGCATTTTTTGAGAAGCTGGATAAAAAATGAGGGGCTTTTAAACAGATGCCATTCAAACCATTTTGATTGTTATTTTAATGGGAAGTTGAAAGGAAGTATATCAGGTGCACTATTAGATAATCTGCCACTGTGTGAACCAGAAGTTCAGATATTTCCTAAGTTAAATTTGCACTTCTTTTAACCAGCACTGGGAAAATCCTGGCTTAATAGTGAAGAAATGGTTTAGAATCCAATAGACTTGGGTTCTAATCTTGTCTACACTTGATACTACTTGAAAGCCCTGGGCAAGTTTATTTTAACAGCCTTGTGCCTCCATTTCCTTGTGTACAATGTTGGGAAACTAAAACTCATCCTGTAGCACTCAAGGAGTAGAGATAATGCATAGAAAGAGCCTTGCACATTAGGCGACACAAGATAGGTACCTAATAAATGGCTGTAATTAATGCCACCAATAATATGAATAGTCTGTATTTCCTTATTATTTGCAGTCTAACAGCTCACAAGAAAAACTAACAGGATATAAACTCTGCTGAGTGGAGGAAAAAGATTCTAGATGATTCTCTTAGTTTACAGAGTTTCTGTAAAAAAACAATCTAAGTGATTCATTTTAAGAAATGACTTATCTGAGGGTGTTTTAACTGATTCAAAGAGAGGCTCAGCCCAAAAGTTGTCTGACCAGTCCAGCCCATTCCCCAAGGGTTGCTGAACAGATAGAGCTCTCCTTGAGATGGTAATTCATTACTAGCTCCTCTTGTTTTCTTCATTCCCTGGTGTTTCTCCCTTCACAGGGCTTCAGCAGGCCTTTTTCAAGGGCTTGTTCTGAGCCCTCAGACAAATTCCTTACAAGGGGGTAGTAAAACTTAGGCATCATCTGGGAAGATTGTGCACCCAGTAGTACTCAGCCAATGAAGAAATGGGGGAAGAGATTTGTGTACTAGGGAATAAATTGCTTGCTGCAGCCCTTTTTTGCATGCCTGCTTAGCCATACAATCTTGCAAGACCGTTATTAAAGTCTCACTTTGCCGTACCTCATGTCTCCATGTCCACCCTTTGGCATTGGATGGGTGAGGGCATTTCTCACCGTTTCTTCTTAGAAAAACAAGTTCTTGCCCCTGGCTTGAAAGGCATCCAAGGCATCCACTCACCGCAGCTCAAGCTTAGCACAATGATGAGTACATCCTCCCTGCGCCACACCAAACACACGCTCAGGAGCCAACCTGCTAGATCCCAGTCTGGGTGAAGTATGGCTTCCTAAAAGAACTAAGAGTAGCCATGCAAATGCTGCCCCAGGTGACCCAGCTGGCACAGGACTCCTTGGCCATTGCTGACTCACTACCCAGGCTCCCCATCATTGTCCACCAAGTCACATCTGAGTGGAAGAAACAAAACAGTTTGTTCAAACACATCGGTTTATGCAACCAACAAGGGAAACCAGTTGATCAGTAGACACTCACTGAACAAGAATCCCTAATAATAATAATGGGTACCATGTATGTGCCAGACACCCCCACCTGGCACTTTCCATGTGTCTTCTTGTTTAATTATCACAATAACCCTGAGAGATAAGTATCAGAATCATCATTTAACAGAGGAGGGAATGAGGCTCAGAGAAATTCAAAATAACTTGCCCAACATCCCATTTCTGGTCAGATCTGTCTGACCCTGAGCTCAAACTCATTCTACCATACCATGCTGGCTCTGCAAGAGCCCACATTGGGAGTTCACCTGCTCTCCGCACAGGATTCAGAACCTGACTCATAGACGCTGACCTGGAAGGAACCTTAGAGATTATATCAGTGTTAAGCTGCTGTCTCTCGGCTCCAAGCCCACCCTTGTACATTCTGCTTCATGATGCTGGGGAAGGGACCCTGCACAGTCCATTTCTCCTTTGCCAGCTACTCCCTTGAGGCACTTCCAGTGGGTTGGGGGAGGGAGATGCTAAAGGGAGACCTAAAAGAGGGAGAAGCAATCTGCTGCTTCCTGCCTGCTTCCCATTTAGGTCAGCATGGCCCCAGCAATGTGTCTTCTTCAGAACTTCTCTAGCAGCTTGTTCCTATAGCACAGTGATTCAGTTTGCAGTTTTCTCAGCACCAATCACATTGTACCAGCCTCCCTTTCTCTTTCCAGAGACACCAGGATCCACTGGTGCTAAGAGGTATGGGTCCCCTTCTCTAGGCTTCTAAATTTTGACAATCCCCACTTCTTGCCTCTGTTTCCCCAGCTGAGGGTGGTAGCTGCTTCCTGCAGTTGCTACCTCTCTGGTTCCTTTGTGCTCCCTGGTTGCTTTGTCAATTCTCTAATACCTGGTTAAAAACTTTTTATATTAATTTTACTTTTAAAATAACTGGCACTGTTTCTGTTTCCTGAGTGGGCCCTGACTTACACAAAGAATCATCTACTCTAATGCCTTTCAAATGAGGAAACTGAGGCCTAAAGAAGTTAAGTGACTTGCTTAAGCTTGCACATCTAGTTGTTATTAGAATTTAAAATAATGTTGCTACCAAATGTCCACTTAGAATGTGCTTCAACCTGATGAGGTACATATCATCATCCCTGTAAAACAGACACGGAAATTGAGGCTCAAAAGTTATGTGATTTCCCTAATATCACCCCGCTAATGAGTAGCAGAGCTACAATTTGTACTGTCAGCCTAACTGCAAAACCAGGGTTCTTAATCACTCCCCATACTCGGCATAGTGTCTCCCCAGCCCTGTAGATTGGATAAATGTCTCTTCAAGGGCCAGAGGAGCTCCTAACTGTGGTCTCTTACTCTCCTCCTAGAACTGCTCGCTCTTGGAGCCAGTAATCTTTTCTTAGCATTCCTGGCATAGAATAAAAATCTGAATATTGTTCCATCTACTAACATTTCTTGAACCAAGTCCCCAAACCAAAAGAGAAGAAAGCAGCTATCTTTTCCATCATATTATTTGCCTCACAAGCTAACCAGGAATCTTCAGGATGACTGAAGCCCCTCTCATAGCCTGTCACAATGACTCTGAATCCTGTGTGATTCACAGACAAAAACAGAGGAGGACTACTTGGCAATTAGGAAGGAATAAGATTACAGTTGTAAAAGCTATAAATACCTTTCACATGACTCCTGTAGACCAGGCTGCAAAATAAGAAAACACCAATTATGCTATTTACTAGTTATCAAGAAAGTACAAAGTTGCATTTCAAAAATATCAATAAATCTCTCTCTTTTACTTCTTGACAGGTAGAGTCCAATTAGGAGCTTCCAAGGAGCTGGGTTTGGAGTCCAGCCACTCCCTGACTGGGAGCTCTGCTGATCACAGCTAAGCTGCATTCAGTTAATCACGGAAGGAGACTGGATGGCTCTCATGCCAGGGATGCCATGGGGCCGTGGCAGGAGGAGGAGCTGTTTGTCCTCCTAATGGCTCAACCTGGATGCTCCACGGACTCCTGCTGGGCTCACTGCCATTGTATGTAAGAAGCATCCTCAGAGGGATTCATCTTAGTTCAGGCCCAGAATGGAGGTTAAGTCAGGAGGCATCAGAGCATGTAGGAGGACTTGCCACCATCTGACGGTTGAGCCTACCTGTGAATCCAAGAGTAGAGACTGTAGTGAGAAAAAGACATGGGCCTTTTCATGCATTCTGAGCTTTGACAGACAGCTCCCTTGAAGCCCTAGATAGCTGTGCTGCTTTCATTCACTATGGACCACTAACTAAGTGCCAGGCACTGACCATATCGCTTTGTTCATGTCAACAAACATTTGCTGAGCACCTATTATGTACAACTGCTTTACCAGAGAGAAAAGACTATGCCTAAATGGGGTGGCCTTCTGGGCTCACATGTGACCTCCTGCTCATCTCAGCACCCTGGTTTTCACAGGTGTTCTCAATGCCCTACAGCAGGAGGCAGTCTGATTTACTACAAAGAGTACTAGACCAGGGGCCAGGAGGGCTAAATCCCAGCTCAGCCATTCATCTCCATCTTATCCAGTCTCCTGCTCCCACAGGACTCCCATCACCAACATCCTAGGAGAGGCCTTCCAGTCTTCTCTCAAATACATACAAGGGTGAGGTGTTCATTGTTTGTCAATACAACAATCCATTCCTGCTCAATTCTGATGAATAGAAAACATGGAGTCCAAAACCTCTCCCTAGGTCTACCTCTCACTGGTCTTAGTCTAGCCCCTCTGAAGCTACCTGAACTCACCTAACCCCTCTTCCCCAGGGCGGCCTTTGACCAGTCCCTCATCCTTTTCTCCATCATAAGAACTTGGATAAACTGATCAGGGTTTAGAAAACACTTTCCTTATAGGTCATTGGCAAAATGAGGTTCCAAAGCTGGGGGACCACAACCTTATATTGCTTGGGCCCTACTAACAGAAATGAATTCTTCAACCTGTTTATTCAGAAGTTGACATCAGGAATAAAAAATAGGCATGACCTTTTCCACCAGACCCTGGGGAGGAGAAACTAAAAATATATCTATGTCCTCAGGCACCATGGCCAGAACTGACACTATGAATAACCCTCTGTGCTCCCTGGAGACTCAGACAGGCAACAAGAAGGGACCTGCATACCAATTTGCATGTGGGGGTGCCAGGGAAGTCATCAGCCAGGGCTGGCATTTGTCCTCTAAGAGATGAGGTGTGGCCCAGAGCCATGGAGGTCCTGTCCATTCCTGAGGTGGCCCAGAGGAAAGATGGAAGGATTAAGACCATGGGGGGACTTGACCATATTGTAATCATAATAATTCTCCTCAATATTTGAGAATTATTAGCAAGGATTTAGATGCAAATTAATTTATGATTAAACTCAAATAATGTTACAGTATTGTTGATTAAAATGAAATATCTAGATATACTAAGCCTAGATCACTGGGTGGTAGAAGGGCCTAATCCTGCGTAAGTATTATCAATTAATAATTATAAGAATAACTAACATTTATTGAACCAGTCACTATGCTCTCCCTATATTGCCTCATTTAATTCCCTCAGCAACCCTGTGTGAAAGTACTCTTATTATTCTTATTTTACAGGTGAGGAAAGTATAGCTGATAGCAGGTAAATAACTTGCCTAAGGTCACACACCTAGTAAGTAAGTGTCACCCCTACATCTATACTTCTCCTGAGAAGAAAACAGGGCAGGATCTGACAGATATGGAGCTCTAGGGGCCTCTGGTTTACCCCAGCTTTACCCAAACTGCCCAATCATATCATCCCAGATCCCCAGGCTCCCCTACCTCTGCTGCCACCTGTGCCTGCTTGCCTGAGCATATGCACTTGTTTCTCCAAGCCTGTGGTAAGCCCCTGGACCCTTAGATCCAACTGGTCCACCTGGTGATTCCCAAACATTAGTCAGTCACATGCTACCATCACTATTTTTGAAATATCTGTGGACCACTATTATCTACTCCATGTGATTCTGCAAAATAGCTTATTTATTTTTACTTAGCTATGTCTAAACAGCAATATCTTGAAAACATAAGCTGATATATTGCCAAATTTTTTCTAATATACATTAGAATAAACAACTATTAAAGTTTAGGGTTTTTTAAAAATTTCTCATCAGTAATACATAAAACACCACTGGCACATACTGCCTTATCCTATGCACAAATCCTCTACAAGGCACTGTAAACATGTGATCCACCAACCTCCCCTCAATAACGCTAGTGAGGGGACTCACCACTTTCCAGCTGTTACTTGGACTTCCTTCCCAGCTAGATAGTCAGACAGCTCTGGAAGGACACAAGGCAATACTGAAGAAACCAATGGGATACTCTGAAATTTTTGTATTTTTTCTGAAAAAAAACTTCATGAGAGAAAATGAGGCTTTAAGGTCAGAGGTAGCTAAAATTTCAGTTCGGCTACTTGTAAGTTCCTAAGCAAGTGACAATTTCTCTGAGCCTCAGTTTCTTCATTCTTCAAGGGGACTATACTGCCCACCTCACAGGGTTGTGCTATGGGTTAGGTCACATACATAAAGCATCTAGCACAGTTCTTGGTATAACACAATCACCCAAATAAATATAAAATCATTTCCTTTTTCCTCTTTCACACGTATAGAGAGTAAGATAACCTGGAAATGCTGACTACTGGCTTTCCTTGGTAAGAATTTGCCTGGCTTATTTCCTAGGGGAATTCCAGTCATTCACTGCTCTGCACATGAATTTAGGGCAGTATTTTTCTTCAAACTTGGCTGAGAGCCTGATTATCTTTCCAAACCATAACTGAGGGACATGATCATTCTGAACACCAAGACAATGTCTGACTAAAATAGCAGAACCCTTGCTGTTGGTCTCCTAAGGACAACAGATTTCCATGATCCCAAAAGGAAAGCTGGCCCTCATGGGTCATATCAGGGGGCAGGGCATGCTCTAACTTCAGAAAAGACCAATCCTGAGTCTGGCTGGATGCTTAAGCTGACAGAATTTTGGCAGAAAAGCATCAACTATCCCTGTCAAAAGTGTTGGGGTCTTTGAACAGAGTCTACGCGTCTTGCAGAAGAAGCGTAGCTCGAGCACAGACAGTCCTAATGAGCTGGGCTTGTGGTCAAAGCTTTATTTGCATCAGTATTCACTCATTATTTTGTGGCATTAAGGAAATTTTCTGCTGAGCAGAGTGACCTTGACATGTGATTTCTTGTGTTGTTCTGGGTATATGCAGAGCATTATAAGAAGTAATGATTCCCAAAGAGCCCATCTAATCTGACAATTTCCATCACCCTCCAAAAGGAAATTTTGCCTTTTGTTCATTTTTCCTACATTTTTTAGTGTTACTATAAAAAAGAGAAAGTGAACAAGATCTATAACCTTCAACAGTGTCCTTGCAAAATTTAGAAGTGTGACATAAATGCTATCTTTCACTTATCTTTACCACCAGTCAGCATTTATCAGTGGGTGAATTAAATATACACCTGGCCAAATTCTCCTCTCTCTCTAAATCTTGGAGGTACTTTACAGGGGCCTCATGTGAGTTTGGCCTAAGAACCATGGGCCTGAGAACCATGGGTCCAAATAGCATAAATCTAGGCTATTGGATCCTGACTACTCTAATCTCAACGAATTTCAAAACCACATTTGGGAACATGGGATGTGAGGGATATGGAAATAAAATTCTGATTTTGGTCATTTACAAACCTTGTTTGAGATGAGTGAAATTTATTATCCAACTTTCATCCTAAAACATCTTTGGTTTCTGACACTGAAACCACTAAAAAAAGAAAGAAAGAAAAACAAATATAAAAGTATAATTTAAATGTTTTACCGCAAAAATTAAACAATAGCATTCAGCATGAAATCAATACTTAATTATTCATTATTAGCAATAATATGACTTCCAATAAGGTGATGGTACTCTTTAGCAAGGTTCATTGCAAAGGGTTTAATAAAGATCTCAATTAAAAAGCCATGCAAATGAGAAGCAAAAGATTTGAGAATTCAATACCATTTTTAAAACATCACACAACCATTTCAAAATCTTTAATTTTGAAACGTCACACATTTCAACTTCAAAATACAGAGACATATTTTGCTTTCCAGCCCTTCGGAAGCACTTGCTGTGCTTCCTCCCCACCCTGCTCCCACTATCTCTGGAATCATCTCCATACTCTCAGTAAAGGCTCTGAGGAACTATGTCTCCCTCACACACACACCTACACACACTCTGCCCCACACTCAACAACCTCTATTATCAGTTCCAGGAAGAAAAGTATTGCATTAATAATCTAAAACAATAGAAAATGCCAAATCATGGACTTTTTGTTTCAGAATACACTATATAAATTTTGGGGGGTAACTGGACCTTTCTAATAATAGTTTCAAGAACAATGTTTTAATGTGCTTTGTCAGTTTCCTAGATACACACCAATTGACATTAGGAATAGAAGCCAACACATTAAAACATGAGCTGATAAGAATTTGAGGTTTTAGATTTGCTACAGCATGGATGCACTTAAAGATGGTTTGACCAGTGACAAAACGTACACAACTAGTCTCAGTCATTTCCCCCAACCACTCCGGTACCTCCGTCTCTGGAGGAAGTTATCCTAACTTCTGGGTCAGTGCCTAGACTTTCATCGTGCAGAATTGTGTCAGGGCAGAATAGGGACATGCCCCAGAGAAGCTGCTCATAAATACTCAGAGTGGACCAGCCAAAGTTAAGAGAGTGGCAGGAAACCTCAGAAACTCAGGGATGCATGACAGGAAGTTGATACTACCTCATGAGGCCTTAATTACCTTAGATCCTCCCCTACAGCTGAATATTCATCCCTTTAGTTAGAACAGAGAAGCACTGCATTCGAGAACAGTATATAAACCCTCCCCATAACAATCTGGCAGGCACGGGCATTTCTCCCTCACAGAGAAGCAAGCGCCCTTCTTTGGTGTGTCCCTCTCTTTGCTTTAAAATAAAACCCTATTGTGTTCCATTTCTCTGTCCCTCTCTTCTTCTCTTTTTGCTGGTCCCGTGAAAAATTTTTTTTTTCATGGATAAACCAAGAACTTGGAAATGCTGCCCAGTAACAAAATTGGTGCACCAGCCAGGAGATAAAGGAATTCTGGGTGCCAGGGATGACCCTAGGATTTTCCTCATGTAGCACATGTACTACACCCATGAAAATTGGAAAGTTGGGCACCAGAGGGGACCCCAACTGTGAGAGGCAAGTGGCCACTGGAACTATTTTGCTCCCACGTCTCTGCTGCTGGTAAGTCTCTCCCCGGACCCCCAGCCTAAATTCTGACAAAAGGATGCCTTATTCTCTTTTACTCTCTCTTTCCCTTTTCTCCCTGTTTAAACTGACTGCCAGAAAACATGGTTAGGAACCTTTTGTTCTGTTTGTTTAATTTCTTTCTGAGCTGAATGAATGGGCCCCGTTTGCCTGAAGCAGTTACTTTACAACGCTTTCGTTTTCCTTGAATGTATTTTTCTTTTAGGCCCCCAGTTCTCTGGATTTTTGCTTCTCCCCAAAGAAAATATTTGGTCAATCGAAACCCTTTTTCTTTGAACCTCTATGTGCTTCTCTTGCTAATGTTTTACCAAAAGACTCTGAGGCCTCATGAGAAATGGAGCCCTGGCAAACCCACTGACCTCCTTTTGGATCTGCTGCCTCCCTCTTGGCGCCTCGAGTCAAATGGCTTTGGCTCTCTTTGTTCATTGGCTCAGCCCTTAGCTCAGTAACTCAGTTAAGGAGATCCTGCGGTGGAGTTCTATCATTCTGTTTGATCCTGGCGTCCATTTCCTTAAAAAAAAAAAACAGCCTTTGTGTGTCTTTTCAGACACATTCAAACTCCTTCTTGAAAAGGCTTGCATTCTTACTCTGTGCTTTGCAATGTAAATTTGCTGTCTTTGTTTCACTAAACTCAGTGTGGCCTTCTGTCACATGAGGCAGATAAGTTTTACCTTGCTTCATTTACACAGACATGATTTCAATCCAACTGTCCTATTTAAACTGGTGAGTTTTATATTTTATCTGTCTCATTAATAATATTTTGAAAAAAACCTATAAGATCCTTACTTGTTCCTGTTTTTCTTGTGTCTGTGTATGTACAAATGTCAGCGGTATGTTACATCTACATGTTCGTGTCTATACATGTGTTTGTGTCATGTCTACATGGTACCAAATTGGCTTATAAATAATGTGTGCTGATTAACTGGATAAGTGTAAATCCTTTCCAAGTTCCCATGACCTTAGTTTTTAAAACTGTCCATAAAATAGATGTTTCCAAAATTTGATTTAAACCTTTTTACCTAGATTTATCTTTTGATCAACACAAATTTATATTGTCTCTGATGTTTCAAGGTCATAAAAATGTTCCTTTTGTGGTATGTTTGACACTTGCTTAATTTGTTTATAAACTAAAAGCTGTAAGAGAACTGACTGCTGGGCTTTCCCCAAAGCCTTGCATGTGTCTTCTTGTTAGGTTGTCTTTGGTTTTAAGCCTCTGAATTCTGGGATCTAAACAGAGAGCCAGAGTGAGGCCAAAGGATATAATGTGTCCACAGGGTATGGTCTACATGCTGCAGGACAAAACCCAAAATGGTTTCCTTCTTGTCCTGGCTCTGCCTCCTGACCATGCTGGGAGGGACAATATCCTTTAGACATTATCTTTGTGAACTCTGCCCTCTATCTTGGGCTCCACCTGGCCACTATGGATGCCATGTGGCCCTGAATGCCACATGGATACTTGGGACCCAGGATAGCTAGGGAAAAGGGACCTACATCCAATATCTCAAAGGCCTTAGTTAACACTGGTTGATAAGGGTGTAGTTTGGTATAAATTAGACAATATGAATGGGTTAAACACTTATAAATGGAATCATCATAGTTTCAAAAATTCTCTTCAGTAATTATTTAATCTTAAAGTCATGTTATATTAAATTAAGTAATAGGTAACCATAAATGTCTGAGGTGTTTCAGTACAGAAGCATAGTTTTTATGCAATATATTTTAAAAGTTATATTTGGAACTGTTAAAAAATTAAAAACATGTCTCTTCATAAATTGGAAATGGTTTTTATCCACACATATTAATATAAAACAGTTCAAAATTGCTTGCTTCCTAGGTTTTTCACTGGAAATTAGGGTTACTAAGAGTTAATTATAGTTAATACACATAATTCAAACTGCTAGGTATAAGAAAATTTTATATACAGAATGTTTAAGGAAGATAGAATGTGGTTTTGGTAAAGGTTGTAGAAGACATAAAAATGTAATACGGTTTTTGTTAAAAAAAAATTTGTCTGGTCTGAAGGTATTTGGAGGATATTTCAAATTAAAAGAGTAAAAGGAAATGTTATAGGTATGACTAGTTAAAAGAGCTTGTAAGAGCTTGTAAAAAGTTTTTACTAATCTTGTGTGGATAAAACTAACATTAGATAGATTTGTTGTAAGTATTTATTGAAATTAGCTGTAATATTAACAGTACACTGGTACAAAAAGTAAAATTTGGTTTCCTTCTTTTAAATTTTAATAACAGATAATAAAAGATTTCTGTTCATCTTTTGAGTAAACTACAAAAAGTAAACAAAAAATAGGAGATATTGTTCATACAATTCATGGAGACCCTGACCTGGTGAGTACCTCCTCCTTGCCACGGAGGATAGCACCTCATGACTTTAACCTTTGCTAGAGACCCTTTGGAACTACTTAGTACACCAAGCTTTTGGCTGGGAAACTATACATATCTATTGGGTAGAACTGTCTGGGGCTCAAACTAGGCCTTGTGTCATCTGCTCTGACAAATAGACTCCCCATTTATTAGATCTTAAGGTTCCTGAATGCTACCTTATTTTGATATTACTATGCCATTTTGGATATTGTGGAATTCTAGTCCCCCAGTCACATATCCCCCACCTCCATGTATTCAATTCCCTCCAGCACCACCACATTGATAAATGCTTCTATTGGTGGTCCTGAACCCAAAAACTCTACCACCCCAGGAACCCCACCACCACTTGTAGCCCTTACTTTCAATGTTCTCCTGAAATCTTTGGTGAAAGGGTCAACTGGCAGTTATCCCGTTTTGTCTCCTATGCAGACACCAGGTCGAGGTGCTTGCATCCTAGTCCCATGCCTAATCTTATTGCTGGGCACCAGCTTTATTGTGACAAAAGAGAGTCTACAGGGAGGGATACCCCTATGGGATGCCAAGGGATGAGGGAATGGAGCATCAAGCTCCTATGACTTGGAGACATCCAAGGACAAATGGCTGCATCAGAGAGGGAAGCCTTCTGATGGTCCCAGTCACAGATGGCTGAGGGATCCTGCCCATCTACTCAAGCAGAGAGCATACCAGGAGAAAGAGGCTTGCTCCTTGGTAATTGACTCTTCTTTTTTTTTTTTTTTTTTTCCGCTTTCTTTTTCTCACGTCCATAGAGAACAAGATGAGAAATACCCCAGCAATCTTCAAACAGTCACACTTGGGGTGCATAGCAAAGAACTGAAACTACTTTAAACTAGATGGTTTGAAAAGGAAAAAGCTCATATTTTTCTACAATGTGGCTTAGCCCCAATATAAGTTAGATGACGGAGATCAATGGCCCCAAAATGGCTCTCTAACTGGATCTCTACAACTGGATCTCTTATGTCTCAGGGCCCATAAGGGGACTGAGGTTCCATATGTCCAGGCCTTTATGGCCTTATATCAGGATCCAAACTAAAAGGAAATTGTCTGATTTGCTATGTGGGAATCCAAGTGAAGCCAACCCTTCCCCCTAAGAATGACATCCTTGATGACCCCTCCTGAATAGTGGAACTCAGCCTTGAGAGAGGGCGGGTCACTGGCAGGGTTTCTTTAGAAACCAGGGGGCTCATTTAGAAACATTGTGTAACATTCTAAGCTAAAGATAAAAGTTGAACTATTTCTGGCAGTGACTGTAACCATATCAACTTACAGCCTACAATGAAACTCAGTAGCTAAGACATAGCCTAATTGTTTGAAAGAGTAGCAACAACAGCCAAATTAATGGACACATGAGGGACAGCCTCTCCTTTCTATGTTCTTTCACCATGTTTCACCTCCTAGTATATTGAATCCTATGTGCTTTGCATCCCTCCTCACTTTTTATGTCATATCTCTTTTCATGTATCTTTTCTCTTCTATAACACTCAACACTGTTTGTTTGTTAAAAAGTACCATTTGGGTATGAAAAAGGATGGTTTTTTGGTTTTTTCAAGGGTGAAATAGTCAGCATTTTGTATGTTTGGGAAAGTTCTGCATGCTTGGGTTTGAGCAACTAAATTTGTACCTTTGGTGGTGAAAACCTGATGGCCAAAAAAAAAGGTTTTTCCTCCCTCTCTGAGTTTCTCTAGGCAAGCTTGAGAAACAGAAACTATTACAAATGGCAACAACACTGAATGAAGTATGTCTATCTGTGTACACAGTTCTGCAAGTGTTAAACAGAAGCCTGTTAAGGGAAGAATTAGACTGCTTAAAACTAAAGAAAAAAGGGCGTAAAAATGTTTAAAATCAGACTGCTATGAGAAAAGGTTTTAGAATTATCAGCATACATCTTTCCCTGGGTTTACTAATCAAACAGGATTACATTTGTCTCTGCTAGTGTTGTGAGTCTGCTGCACAGAAAAGGAACCAGAACACCCAATTGAGAATTTAAGAGGGGGGTTTTATTGGCCGGCCGGCGACTGTTCCTCCAAAAAAGTCTTGGAAGGAAGCAGCCCTGAACTGAAGTTTAAAGGGATTTTTTAAAAATACATTTTTACATTAGTCACACAGTTTAAATTATCAAATAGTCACACACTTATAGTTATCATCTAGTTACACACATACATACATATCCTCCTGGCTTGAGGAGGGGGTTTGGGGAGGCCAAGTGCAAGCTGATAACAGAAGCTGAAAGAAGTCAGTTAATCACTTGGGGATGGCAAAAACTTTCACAGGGCAGTTCCCTCCTTAGGTTGTCTAGATACATCCAGATACGGTTCTTGGTTTTATCAGTCAGGGACAGCATAGGCAGGAAACAGAAAAGGCAGGCAGAATTTAAAATTTTTCTAAGTACAGGACAATTTTTAACCTTCAATTTTCACCACAGGTATCGGGGGGCTTTCAAACAAGAACACTTTTCAAACAGTAAAAATGGCATAAGCTAAATCAGTCTATCTCATCACATTCCCCACTGGTTTTATGTACATGAGTCAAATCATAGACTCCTTAGTACTTAACTTATCATAGTGGGCTCTGAATACCATTAGTTTTATTGATTGAATTTTCTTTTTAATATAGTTCATGAGGCAAGTAAGGACACATGGGCCTAAGGTGATGAGAAGCAGAATTAAAATTCGAGGCCCAGCTAAGCCTGTAAGGAGGGTTGTTAACCAAGGGGACCATGAAAATAAATTTTCATACCAGTTGTGGCTTTGTTTCTTTGTTTCTTAATCTGGGAGAGGTTGTCCCTTATTACCCCAGAGTGGTTAGTATAAAAACAGCAAGTCTCTCACAATCCCCCTTGTTTAAGGAACAAAAGATTTAGGCCTCTCCTATTCTGTAATATTACTTTAGCTAGGGAATCCAAGGAGCTTTCTAATCAGCCCACAGAGCCTTCTAATTCCCCTAAATCTAGGTCAGTTTGTTGGCTTAAAGCTTTGAAGTTTTGATCATTTGTTATGAGAGCTGTGGTACTAATGGCAGCAGATTCTGTTATACCAAGGCTTAAAGCAGTGGAACTAAAACCGGGACGGCTCTTTTAGCTCTATTAGCAAGAAGGTGTTGTCTTCCTGCTTCTCCCTCATAGGAATAAATCTGGGGAATGACGTGGACTAGGACACAGAACTCAGTTTTGTTAGGACCGAGGAAATACTGGATAGCAATGCATGGGGTCAATCCTGTTAAACAAGTAAACCAGGTATTTAAAGGAGCAACCAGGTAGTTAGAGGCTTGGTATCCATGGCTAGTTTTATTACTAGTTACTACATATGTGCATTCCTCTTCACAGGAATGAATATTATAATTGGCAGTTTTTATAAAGACCTTGGTTGCATAAACTACCAAGTGTAAGTTTGGGCTTCCTTCCGCATGGGCAAAGCTTCTTATTGGTGATTTCAGTTAGATTTAAAGTTCTAACAGTGCTGTTATTTGTACCAAAAGAACCATTTACATCTAAACCAACATAATAAGGGGGCTCTACGGGTATGGATGGACTGAAGGACTATCCCAGTGACAGTATCCTTTAATTCCCAGGTGAAGTTTTTAGGTTGATGGGGGCTGTCCCCAAACACAGGTGTTACACGACACAAATAATTAAGAAAGCGAATGAGAAAGTCTTATCTTTAGGGGATCTTCTCGAGACCGCTGGACAGTCCATTTTTCCTGGTGTTGATCTGGTTCTGATGAGTCCGATTCAGTAGCCCATTTGAGTTGGGTTTGATGTATTCAATGGCTCTTTCCTGCAACCAAGATGAGGTCCCCTGGCTGGTGCGAATGTAGCATCAGGTTTTTCATCAGCAGGTGGGCTTCTCAAACCAGATGATGAATTTGGCCCAGCACCTGTTGAAGGGCTTGCAGAGACTGAAGTAAGTCATGATTAGTGATTTCAGCAAGTTTTTCATCCCTGAGATGTGGTTAACAAAGGCGGTGGCCTTTCAAACATTCTTCATATGGAGTGATTCCCTTGACATAGGGAGTGCATCTAGTTCTTAAAAGGGCAAAGGGGAGGAGACTCACCCAGTTTTCACCAGTCTCTAATTTTAACTTAGTTAAAGTTTCCTGTAAGGTCCGATTCATCCTTTTTACTTGCCCTGAACTCTGTGGCCTATAAGCACAATGTAAATTTCATTTTATTTGTAAAGCTTTTGCTAATAATTGGGAAACGTGGGCTGTAAAAGCCAGACCATTGTCAGACTCCAAGGATATAGGCAGGCCAAATCTGGGAACAATCTCCTGTAATAACTTTTTGAGTGTTATCTGAGCAGTTTCAGACTTTGTAGGAAAAGCCTTTACCCAACCCGAAAAGATGTCTACAAATATCAAGAGATAGCGGTACCCATATTGTCCAGGTTTTACCTTGGTGAAGTCAATTTCCCAATGTTCTCCTGGACTGGATCCTTGTGCTCTTGTTCCTGCAGGTACTTCAGACTTTTGTCCTGGGTTTATTTGGGAGCAGACCTCATAGCATCTCACAAAGTCTTTTATTAGTTTGTCCAAATTACGAATGTCATAATTTTTGGCAATAATTCAGGCAATTTAGTAGCTCTGAGGTGAGTCCCTTGGTGGAGCTGCTCTATCAGCAACCTTCCTAATACCTTGGGTAGGTAAATTTTGTGGTCTGGTAAAACTTTCCATCCTGCATCATTATCTGAGGTGCCTAATGCCTTTTCATGAATGATTTCTTTTTTGTATACTGCGGGGCTGATGGCAATTGTGGTGCCGGTATGACTACCATGGACTTTGTTGGCCCCACTAGTTTTAATGCAGCTTCCTTTGCTGCTAGATCAGCAAGGACATTCCCTTGGGCTTCAATGGAGTCCCCTTTTTGGTGTCCTCAGCAATGTATGATGGCCACCTTTTTAGGACATCAGATAGCTTCCAGGAGAGCCCAAATTTCCTCCTTGTTTTTTTGATGTCCTTTTCCTCCTGATGTCATTAATCCTCTTTGCTTATAAAAATCCCTGTGTACGTTGGCTGCAGCAAAGGCATATCTACTGTCAGTATATATATTGACAGTTTTGTCTTTTCCCTATATTAAAGCCTGTGTTAAGGCTATAAGTTCAGCTTTTTGAGCAGAGGTGCCTCTGTCTAGAGCTTGTGCCCAAATTACCCATTCCAGTGTCACTACAGCTGCTCCGGCATACCTGATCCTGTCGGCGATGAAGATGCTTCCATCTGTGAACATCACCTCATTAGGTTCCATCCAGGACACATCTGTCAGGTCAGGTCAGAGTCCCTGGATGGCTTCTATGGTTTCAAGGCAGTCATGGAGAGGCTCCTCTGTGTCTTCATATGGGAGGAGAGTTGCTGGATTCAAAGCTGTAGTCTTAAGAAACTTTATTTGAGTTTGATCTCAGAGCAAGGCTTCATATTGCGTGATGCGGGCATTGGCAAGCCAACGCTCAGGAGTGCTCTTTTAAAAAGTTAGCACTGAGTGAGGTGCCACCAGGCTTATATCCTGCCCTAGTGTCAGCTTGTCAGTCAGCCTCCTTCACTAGCAGGGTGGCTGCTGCTATGGCACAGAGACATGTGGGCCATCTGGCTGCCACATAGTCTAGCCTTTTGGAGAGGTTGGCCGTAGGCCTCTTCCATGGCCCTAGGGCCTGGGTGAGCACTCCTTTGGCCATGCTTTGTTTTTCAGCAACAAGTAGGGTGAAAGGCTTATTCACATCTGGCGGGGCTAGGGCAGGTGCTGTGGTGAGCGCTTGTTTTAGATTATCAAAAGACTTTTGCTCAACCTCAGTCCACCATAGGGAAGTATGTTTTCCCCCTGTACTAGAGTATAGAGGTTTGGCTATTTTAGCAAACCCAGGTATCCAGAGGTGGCAGTAGCCTACTGTGCCCAAAAATTTGCAAACCTCCTTCTTACTTTTTGGTGTTGGAATCCTTAGGATTCAGTGGGGGCCATCGCCATTGCTTTAGCCATCCTTTTTTTCTGTCTTTCTTCTAGGCCCTCTCTGGCATTATAGACCCTTTGGGCTATTTCAGCTAGCTCAAGTAACAGCTTTCCTTCAAACCCTTCCTGTTTCTGAAGTTTCCTCCTAATGCCTGGGGCTGACTGGGTAACAAAGGCAATGTTAATCACCATCGGTCCTCTGGGGCCTCTGGGTCCACAGGAGTGTAGAACCTATAAGCTTCCATGAGGCATTTCAGAAAAGCGGCCAGGGATTCATCTGCCCTCTGGATAGTTTCACTTACCTTTGAAAGATTTGTGGGCCTCTGGGCAGCAGCACAGAGCCCTCTAAGGAGAGTCTGGTGATACTGATTGAGAGCTTCCTTACCTTGCTCTGTGTTGGGGTCCCAACTGGGTCGACTAACGGGAAACACATGGTCAAGGTGAACTGGGTCATCAGAGGGCCAGCCATCTACACCAGTGATAGTCTTTCAAGCCTCCTGGTGTATGTGCTCACATTCCTCTGAAGTGAAGAGGGTCTGGAGGAGTTGTTGACAATCATCCCAGGTAGGCTGATGGGTAAAGAACACAGTCTCCAAGAGGGAGATGAGACCTTGGGGTTTCTCAGAAAAAGAGGGATTTTGATTTTTCCAGTTATATAGGTAGGCACACTGGGAGAGGTGGGAGGAAGAGAAGAGAGTTCAATAAGATCTTCAGAAGTTGCCTGCAAGACTGCAGGTGCAGGCAGCATGGGGGGTGGCCCCCCTTCAAAGGACCTGTTGGAGAAATGGGTTTAGTAACCAGAACTTTTCCTTTCTGCCTGTTTAGTTTCTCTTGTAAAGGGGTTGCCCCACTAATGGGCTTGGAGTTGCTCTTGCCCATTTTACTGATCAGCACACAAAATATCTTTACTCCTAGAGCAGGGTGCAATCCTTTGGGGCTACAGACACTAAGCCTATAGTTAGTGTTGAGACAAGCAACACAATAAAGGTTAGAAAGACAAGGTGGCAGACACTTATCATGTCCTGTAAAGGCAAAATGGGAGATGACAAAGGGAAAGGAAATGCTGAATTGAGATTATCTCCTACACCTGTTGGAGATAATCCACTATCCAGTTAGTGACATATACTCAACCGACAATACACAAAAGACAGAGACAGTGGCCACATTCAACACTTAAACTCTACACCGTTACTGGGACCAAGATGATGTCTCGGGGGGTCCCTGGACTTGGAAAGTTTGTGCTGCATCCAGACTTCCACACAGTCCTACATTAGAGCTCTGTTACCATACCACTTGAGATCTCAAGAGCTTACAAAGCTTACCTCTCATCCAAGCTTTTAAGCCTTACCAAACTTACTAAGCTTACCTCCGGAGGTCCATGACACAGAACACTGGCCAGGACACAAAGCAATAAGTCAACAAAAACCCCAATGCCAATTGAAAAATTTAATCCATGGTGAGATTAGCCCTTGCTCCTCGTCTGAAGCTTTTCTGATTCCTTTAAGTGAGTGACAGGAAATCTCACTGGGGCCTCCAAATGTTGTGAAGCTGCCACACAGAAAAGGAACCAGAATACCCAATTGAGAATTTAAAAGGGGGTTTTTATTGGCCGGCCAGCGACTGTTCCTCCAAGAAAGTCTTGGAAGGAAGCAGCCCTGAACTGAAGTTTAGAGGGATTTTTTAAAAATACATTTTTACATTAGTCACACAGTTTAAATTATCAAATAGTCACACACTTATAGTTATCATCTAGTTACACACATACATACATATCCTCCTGGCTTGAGGAGGGGGTTTGGGGAGGCCAAGTGCAAGCTGATAACAGAAGCTGAAAGAAGTCAGTTAATCACTTGGGGATGGCAAAATCTTTCACAGGGCAGTTCCCTCCTTAGGTTGTCTAGATACATCCAGATACAGTTCTTGGTTTTATCAGTCAGGGACAGCATAGGCAGGAAACAGAAAAGGCAGGCAGAATTTAAAATTTTTCTAAGTACAGGACAATTTTTAACCTTCAATTTTCACCACAGGTGTTGAGGAGCTTTCAAACAAGAACACCTTTCAAACAGTAAAAATGGCATAAGCTAATTCAGTCTATCTCATCACGCTAGATGCTTTTGAAGTAAAAGTCACAAACCCACCCAAAAAACAGAAAGATCATTTTGTATGCAATCTTAGGCAAATGAGGCAAACTTAGTATTATAAGAAAAGAAACAAGTATGTAGGAGAAGAAGAGATGTGAAGAAAGCTGTGAGTATGAAGATGTAGTTGTGCTTAGGAAAGTTAAAAAGAAAAGAGAATACTTTGTATGAGAAAGCATCTGCTGCAATGAATTTTTGTCCTTGATTAAAATGGCTATTTAAGATGTAGAGAGTGTAGGACAAAACCAATAGTCTGAGTAAGTCATAATAATGACTTGTGAAAGGTAATTTTATGAAAGAAATTTTAAAATAGATGAAAATTAAAAGCAATTTATGAATGAGTTTTTCTAAAAATTGGGCATTAACATAAAAGTACTCTGATGCAAGGCTCGAGTTTACTCTCCTATATTGGACCAACCAGGTTTTCTGAAAGCGCTGAACTGCACTTAATAGAAAATTGTGAAAGTTTTTTTTTTAACTTTTAGGTAACCAGCATAGTAAACATTTTCCAAGCTTTATCAAGACAATTTCTGGTGCTTTGTGCCTTTGAAATCTTTTGTTACTTTGGTTTTATTTTATAATGGTTTATGATCTTATTTAACTAAGTATTTTAAGCCTTTGTTGTTTGACAAACTTCCCAAAACTAAATTCTAATAATTCAGTCTTTTTGATTGAACTAACTCCAAAAGGTTCCAAGGGCTCTGGAACTTCTCAAAGGATATGTATAAAAGAGGTGTTAAAAACAATTGGCTTATGTGATAGATTAAAGTATACAGGAAGCACTGTCAAAACAAGAAATGATGTTTGACCTTCTTTGTGTTATACTGATATGTTATTAATATGTGTTCTAAAATTGTATAAGGTTCCTAGAAAACTGGTATGTCTAGGTATAAATGCTATAAGTCATAATTTTGGTCATTTGAAATTGTATGCCACCGAAATAACCAAATTTTCTTGTCATGGTCATTTAAGTCTTACTGTCCACATCCGCAGTTATTAAAAATGAAAAGAACTCTTAAACATAGATTTCAAATAAATCTAAGATAAATGGACACAATAAAAGTTTTTCAGAACTCTAATAAGAAACTGATGGGTTGGTGAAACTGCTAATCAAGATCAAGCAAAGCAAAAAATAATTACATGAAGTTAAGTGACTAACAAACATAATATTTTGTAACTTTCATTTTGGGTTCTTTATATAAATGTCTTGTTTTCCAGATTTAAGGATTGATGGAACCTACTCTCTCTTGAGAATACAATTGGAAACATTGGTTATAAAATAGCATGTCTCTTCTAAGTTCTTGACCCCACTTCATGTTGCTCTAATTGGGCCTAACTGCTGTTTTATCTTTCCCCTTGATGTGGGACATAAGTTCCTGGGACTAGGCTTTCCCAGCTCCAATGGGTCAGTGAACCTGGGAATGAGCCTTCCCAGCATTGAGAGATCAATACAAAGAAAAGTAAGATCTTTTCAATCAGAAAATTGATTTTCAATGCTTTCATGAAGAAAGTTTTCATCAAAAATGGAAAATGATGTCTTCTCTACACAATCAGATCTCTAAAAGTATTCACAGCCTTGAAGGGGGGGCTCATGACTTGGATGAGGCATCTTGTTTCTAAACAAAAGGATTGGTGTAAGTTCTTAAGATTGTCAATGTACCAATTAATGTACAGCTGTTAACTCTAAGTATTGACAGTAGGAAATTGCTGGAGTGAGCAGGACTGAAGCCATGTTGGGACCTGAAACCACGTGTGCTGTAGACAAATTTTTAAAAGGACATAATTTTCTTTTTCTTGGAATGCTTTTCTCTGAGCTTCCTCTTTCCCATAACAAGATAAAATTATTTACATGAATGTAAAGTTTTCCAGCCAGCCTGAGGCTGCAGATTTGCAGACCCTGGGAAACCAAGGAAGACGTCAATAAAGCTATGCTGATTCCACCCTCTAGCAGGACCTTGAGGTGACAACAAGGATGGGAGCAGGGACCAAATGGAGTCTTGGCATGACTTTGCACCACAGATGAGTAGTTCAGGCTCAATCTCTGATGGCAGCATTAGCTCTCCTGCTCCAAGTTCTCACAGAATGACTACCATCCAAAAAACCATCATGGTACTTCAAGGATACAAGTTCTGCCCCTCTAGATGCCTGAGCCTTGCCTGGGGACACTCAACAATCGAGGCAGAGAGTTCATTCCCAGGAACAGGTAGGGACAACTGCCCTGACCCAGCAGGAAGTAGCTATAGAAGACTGATGGGATCTATGGCCCTCTGCACCCCAAAAAGATTTATGAGAGCAAACTCTCTCAGGGAGAATTGAGGCAGGGCAGAATAGGGACATGCCCCAAGGAGGCTGCTCATAAATATTCAGAGTGTATCAGCCTAAGGTAAGAGAATGACTGGAAACCTCAGAAACTCAGGAACACCTGGCAGGAATCTGATACTACCTCATTAGGCCTTGGTTACCTTAGATCCTCCCCCATGGCTGAATATTCTTCCTCTTAGATAGGATGGAGAAACACCCCATCCCAGAACAGTATATAAACCCTCCCCTAAGAATCTGGGGAGGCGTGTGCATTTCTCCCTTGCAGAGAAGCCAGCACACTTCTTCAGTGCATACCTTCACTTTATAATAAAACCCTATTTGTTTCTGTCTCTCTCTTCCTTTCCTTTCACGTGTCCCATGAAAGATTTTTCTTTTCATGGATAGACCAAGAACCTGCAACTGCCACCCAGTAACAGAATCAAGATAATGGGAAAAGAGAGTTAAAGTTATCAAAAAGCCTAAGTTGACCTACATAATGAGGAAAAGAGTGAAGAAAGGAGAATGAAGAGACAAGCCAGGTTATGTGGTTCAGTTGGGTAAAGGTTTAGGGAGTAGCTTAGAGTGGAGGAGAAGACATGGAAGCATCTGCAGCATTGGATTTTTAAGAAGTTCTGCTTTGGCATTTTCAGGAGAGACAGCAAGAATGTATCATCTCATAATAACTAGTTGCTGGCCTATTATTCACCGAATGGGACTCTGTGCTGGACTGGACCATAAGTGATTATCCCCATCTGCATAATATCAAGGGTCAACAAAGCTTCAAGTTACCTAATTAGCTGGCAATCATAGATATGGTTGTGTCTGTGTGTGTTTTGTTTGTTTAACATAGGTTGCTCTCCCCTCCCCCATTAGACATTAAGGTCTTTGATGTCAGATACTCTGCCTTTTGTAAAAATAAAAATAAAAAGTAAGCAGCTCTCCACACAATGTGGCAGGAAATGCTCATTAAACTTTACTGCCTAATGTAGAGATAGGATTGAGGCCATTTAGCTACAAATAGAATGTACCACATGACCCCTTCCCTCCATTGAGGCTCTGGGAGAGGCAGAGAAGTCCCAGCTGTCAATTCTGAAATCCCCAGGTACACCAGTCCCAGATTACATTAACTATTATTAATTACCGGCACCTTATGACTCATTGCCACCACACCACTGCATCTTAACAGCATGGCTGAGAGCCACAAATTTAAACCATTTGCTTCAGGTCAAACAAAGAATGCATTTGAAAGTCAGACATGTCTATAGATCCTGACACCACTGACCAGAGAAACAATCCCACAAAATTAGGACAGACAGTGGTGGTCAAGCTTAGCATGGACTTTTCCAAATCCAGAACTCATCCTGCACACCTCTCCACCCCAAGAGCTAAAGTGTAGTGAGAAGAGCGTTAGACTTGAAGTCTAGGAAACTGAATCCAATGTCTGTCACCATCTTACTGATGAAGAAGAAAAGAGACCAGGAAAAGAAACAAAAAGAACTACAGTGACTCCATTTTTTTAAACTTAATTGAGTTGTTTTCTTCTACCCTAAAAAGCTGGCCCTTCATTAGAATTTACTGCATGATTAACAGACTCTTTTGTCAGAAGCTTGTTATCACCAAGAACCCCATTTTATAGGTAAGCACAGGTAACATTGCTTGGAGAAATCCTGGGAAGACAGGATATGTCAACCTGTTAAACACATGGAAATTACTTACAAATGGAATAGATTGGATTAGAATAGCCATGAATATTGTAAAAGGCCTGAGAAACCATTTGTTCAATATGTCATACTCATTTATCCACTCTGTCTTCACACAATGTTTGGAATTTGTTTTACTGCTTAGAATTTCCTGAACTTGCACTAAAAAACCTCCTCACTTTTTCTGCTTGCTGGACAGTCTTACTTCTCACACTGAGAAGTGGTCTTCCCCAGTTTACAAACCTAAAAAAAAAAGCCTCATTTATATTTCCTTACAGACTGAAGTGTTGTGCTTCAACATTACCAAGAGGCAACACTGGGCAGAGAGATTATGCAAAGAAGTGGACTTTGGAGCCAGGCACAACCAGGTCCAAATCCCAAATCACTCACGCACTCTTCTTATGACCTTGGGCAAAGCACTCCAGCTTTTTTTGTGTGCCTCATTTTCCTCATCTGCAAAAAGGGATAATAATATTTACTTATCAGAGTTTATTGTAATAATTAAATGAGACACATGTAGGCACTCAATAAAAGTTAGTTGCTGTTGTGTGACCTTGGGCAAGTCACTTAACATCTCTGGACTTCAGTTTCCTCACTTGTAAAGTAATGGGATGGATTACATAATTTCAGTGACTCTTGGCAACAGGGAACTCTGAGATGTTGGATCCTTGCAGAGGATAATAACATAAAGAACAAATAGCTAAGGAAAATTCTGCATGGGATGTTGGTTACATCTTACCAGGATGATCAAGTCAGAGGTGACAGAAACCAAGCAGATTGGAAAGGCAATCGTCACCCAGGCATTTAAAGGAAGTGGACAGTCCCCACAGTTGACTAGGCACATGGGACAGCTCTCACTCCTCTCACAAGGGCCATCCCCACAGACTGAACCAATGGAGAGAAAAGAAAAAGAACACTATACCAAAAATATGGTTAAGATGAAAAAAATGTAGATTCAGTTTTTGAAAAAAAAACAATTTTTTACACACAGCAGAAAGCATACTGGTCTAAGTTTGTGTTCTGATGTTGGTTTTATTACTAGCTTGGTTTCCAGTTTTGCTTTGGCTTCCGAGAAGATCACAGCCAAATTTGTTGTTCATTTTTAATAATTCTATAGATGTCTGTGGCCTATATATTGTCAATGTAACCACTTTCCCTTTAATTTGGCCATTATACTTTAACTTATTTTTCATGATCACAGCTTTGTTTTTATTTTAGATTCTCCTATTTCATTGTATCTGTTCTTATAAACACTTGAATTCCTTTATGAAACAAGGCAGAGTATAAATAAATAGAAATCATTTTACAAGCCACTCAGTTACTTTACATGTCACTTTTCTATGTATAAAATAAGAGTTTGGGACTCAATGTTCAACATCGCTTCAGCTCTAATCCTGTTAATTCTAGTCCTTCATTTCTATAGCTCAAGAGCCATATTAGGTTGTCTCTATAGAGCCTTGCCTTAGTAAGTATAGGCAGTACTGGGTTCTCCAATACATCTTAAGTTTTCCTTATACTTGTATTGGAAGTTGTATTAGTCTGTTTCTGTTGCTTATAACAAAATATTCGAAACTGGATAATTTATAAGAAAATGAAATTTATTGCTTACAGTTTTGGATTCTGGGAAGTCCACAGTGCAGGGAACACATCTGGTAAGGGTCTTGGTGGTGGCGACAGTGACCCAGGGTTATCACATGGCAGAAGATGGCAGAGCAGAGAGAGACTAATCTCTCATGTGCTCTTTTTTTAAATCCCTCAGAACCACACCCCTGACCATCATTATTAATCTATTCACTACAACATGGTCCTACAATCTAATCACCTCTTCAAGGCCCCAGCTTTCAATTACCATAATAGGATTTCCCACCCTCAATAGTTACAGTGGGAATTAAGCTTCAGTGAGGTTAGTCGGGGCAGTGGGGACATCCAATCTACAGCGTTCTGCCCTTGGCTCCCTAAAATGTATGTCCTTTTCATATACAAATACTTTCATTTCATCCCCAAAGTCTTAATTTGTTTTAACTCAAAAGTCCAGTCCAAAGTCCCATCTATGAAATCAAAACAAGTTATCTACTTCCAAGATACAATGGTGGCACAAACATATGATACGTATTACTGTTCAAAAAGGGAGAAATAGGCCAAAAGAAAGGTGTAGCAGGTCCCAAAAAAGTCTGAAACCCAGGAGGGCAGGCATTAAATTTCAAAGCCAGCAAAGTATGCACCTTGACTCAATGTTCAATGTCCTCTGCATGCTGACGTGGGGGTTGGGCTCCCAAGTCTTCGAGAAGCTCCACTTCTATGTCTTTCCTGGTCTCAGGTGATGCTTCAGTTCTCACAGGCTGGCATTGCACTCTGGTAGCTCCACAGATCTGGGGTCTGCATGGTGGTCCCGCTCTCACAGCTCCACTAGTCATGGCATTGATGGGGTTTCTCTGCTGCAACTCCAACCCCACGTTTCCTCTTGGCATTGCTGTAACAAAGACTCTATGTGGTGATTCCCCCCCTGTGACAGGTATCTTCCTGGGATCACAGGCTTTTCCATATATCAGTTGAAATTGGGGTGGAGGCTCCCAAGCCTCCAAAGCTCTGGTGTACTACAAGCCTGCAGACCTAACACCACATGGATACTGCCAAGGCTTCTGGCTTGTAGCTTCCAAAGCTCTGGGTCCAGCCACACCTGGGGCCAATGTAGCCACAGCTAGAGCAGCTGAAGCATCTGGGATGCTGATGTGGGGAGCAGCATCCTGAGGTGGCCCTGGGCAGCCAGCCATGGAGGCCTCAGGCCTATTCCCTGAGACCATTCTGTCTCCCTAGGCCTCTGGGCCTGTAATGGAAGGTTGGCCCCACAGGCTTCTGCAGTGCCTTTAGGGCTTTTTCTCCCTTCTCTTGATAATCCATTTCTTTTGTACTAATCTTCTTAGCACCATTGCAGTTTTCTTCTGAAAATGCTCTCTGCTTCTCTACCACATGACCAGGCTGCAAATTTTCCAAATCTTTACACTCTGCTTCCCTTTTAATTATACATTCTGGCTTTATGTCATGCCTTTTCTGCCATAACTCAGCATAGGCTGTTGCAAGTAGCCATGCAGCTTCCTGAATGCTTCACTGCTTAGAAATTTCTTCCACCAAATACTCTGGTTTACAACTCTTAAGTTCCAACTTCCACAAAATCTTAGGACATGGACCCAATGCAGCCAAGTTCCTTGCCAATTCATAGCAAGGGTGATTTTTGCCCCAGTTTCCAAAAAGCTCCTTCTCATTTATGTCTGAGATCTTCTCAGAATGGCCATTACTATCCATATTTCTATCAACACTCTGCTCACCACCATTTAACCGGTCTTTAAAACATTCCAAACTTTCGCTGGTTTTCTTGTCTTCTAACCCTCACCAGCATCTAGGCTTTTTCTAGCCTGTTCCTCCACATTCCTCCAGCCTCTCCTCAACACCCAGTTCCAAAGCCATTTCTACATTTTCAAGTATTTGTTATAAGCAACACCCCATTTCTCTGGTACCAATTTTCTGTATTAGTCCATTTCTGTTGCTTATAACAAAGTACATGGAACTGGGAAATTTGTAAGAAAATGAAATTTATTGCTTACGGTTTTGGATGCTGGGAAGTCCACAGTGCAGGGAATACCTCTAGTGAGGGTCTTGGTGGTGGTGACAGTGACCCAGAAGTCTCACATGGCAGAAAATGGCAGAGTAGAGAGAGACTAACCTCTCGTGTACTATTCTTTTAAAGCCCTCAGAACCATGCCCCTGACCACCATTATTAACCCATTACTATGTCATGGTCCTATAATCTAATCACCTTCTTTGAGGCCTCACCTTTCAATTACCATAATAGGATTTCTCACCCTCAACAGTTACAGTGGGAATTAAGCTTCAGTGAGGTTGAGGGGGTATCCAATCTACAGCAGAAGTCATTTATGTTCTGGAAGATTATTGTCAGTAGCACTAATGAATTTTAAATGACTTATTTTGTAGATTCCCTCTCATAGTAGGTACTGCATCCTTAGAATTGGAGCTATGACTCTAACATTTGAATAGGGCTTGACATTTATACAGAATGGTTAAGACTTTGAAATAATCCCAATTTGATCTTCAGAAACCCTAAGTAATAAGTGAAGTAGGGACACATCTCCATTTTATAGATGAGGAAAGGAAAATACAAAAAGATTAAGTGACTTGCTCAAACTCACACAGGTAATGATTGGCACAAGGACTTGAACTCTGATCATCTGACTCTCAATCCTTGGCCCTCTCCAACCTCTCAGACTCCACAAAAGATGCTTCCAGCCCCCACTGGACACTTTCAGGTCACACACCCCCGGGACAGCTTTTTTGGTGTGTTGCTCTGGAAATTTGTCTGCTCTAGTCCCACAGAGTACCATAGAATTGGTCTTATCGCTCTTTTATGTACAGACTTTCTAATGTATTAAAACAGCAATCCCCCTCCTTTAAATCTTTTATTCCTGAGCTAAACATCAGAATCAAATTCCCTCAGAGCTATTTTATCTGTTAGGCACAAGAGGCTCAGTGCCTGGGGCCTCCAACCTTTCCAGGGGCCTAGGGGAAAAAGAAAACGAATTGGCTCCAAGCTACAGATGGCAAAATTGAAATTAATAGCCATTCAATGAACTGCCTGAAAAATGTAACATTATTCAACTTCATTGTTAAATTTATTATCCATAAAAAGATCCATTTCATGTGAGAACAATTTGTGAATTAGATTCTTTTGTTTTGCAAGAATTCCTGAGTAGACACAATGATTGATTAAAAGATTGATTGTCAGTCATAGGCAAATAATTTCAAAGACAAAACTTTTATAAAAATCACTTCAAATTTTTACATTTAATTCAAGATGTGGGTGCATTTTAATATGTTTGGTCTAAGTGATAAAGCCTCCAGAGGAGTCTATAGAAAGCTTTAAATGGCCCTGAGTCTTCCATTGCCTAAATTTGTCCATGGATGCCAAGATACCTTTCAGTAAAATTGCTCCCTGTGTCTTCACAGTTTATATAGTTTCTTCTAGTTCCTGAATTTGGCCAGTAAATTGAATCCCTGTTGTCTGGACAAAAATGAAGTTGCTAGGGACCCTGCCAGACACCACCAACACGGCCCATGATATGCCAGGGAATGTAGATAACCAGGAACTCAAGAGGAAGCTTCCTCTCTCCACACTAGCCAAACCTAATCTCTTCCAGATGTGCTGAGGAAATGCTCTAAAAAACTCAAGCCTCTGGCAAAAGAGCGCTGAAGTCAGCCACATTGTCAGTGACATGGTTTTGATTGCCTTGAGGAGCCTCGGAGTGCACTGGCAGGATCCTAAAAATATTGTGGGTTAAAAAACCATCTTGCATCCAGATACAGAGACTGCTGTTAATTCTGTTAAACTTCTTCTATTCAAGTGATATGCTTGGCATCAAAAATGGGCAATTCTTTAAAGGCTCAATGGCTCTGTAAGCGCTGCCATCACAGAGCCTAAGGTGAGACCATCTGGCACGAAGTCTTTACCCTTGGTGCCCTCAGAAGTCACCAAGGGGAAAAGCTATAATGATCAGCCTGTAAATCCTAAGGGCTGGTAATGATACAAACCTACTTCCCAAAGGGCTGAGCCTGTGAATCTTAGCTTCAATCCCAGAAGCCCAGGCCTTCAGGGAGTCCTGGGGAGCTGAATTACTGAGGCAACAATACTGATGGTCCCTGCTAAAGCCACAGCCAGTTCTAGAACTTGCTTCCTTGCTGGGAAAATGAAAGCCTGAACTTTATTTGGGTTTTAGGAGAACTTCCTGAGTCCTTCTGCTTAAGGCAGGAAGTAAAGCAAGATCTTGAGAGAGGTGGGAACATAGGGCCCTACATCAAGAAGATGTGTGTAGAAAAAGCTTCCACAGAAAGGTACACTATGTCCTCAGAGGCTCAGATTTCTAAGTGAGGATGAATTTGCCTCATAAAAGCTCTCCTTCCCCATTTCCACCCAGCATGTCAGGAGTCTCTCCAGGGCTGCCTCTTACCTCACCTTCCAAGTCTGTTTCCATCTCTGTGCCTCAAATCTGAGTTGCCTCTCTGTCCAGGCCCTTCTGATGGATGTTCAAACCAGTTTGATTTTAAATGCTAGCTTCCCCAATGCTGTTTGCAGACTTCCCAGGTTTGTATCCCAAAGCCTGGCCTGGCTCCAGAACCCAGCCAGGGCTGCAGGACCACAACTCCAGTTGTCCAGGAAAAACTCTGGATGCTGTAATGCAGAGATCTCCAGAGCCTGTATGTAGGTGATTCAGCCAAAACCCTTGAGGAAGAGAACAAGTTCGGCCATGGAGCAATATACCACCTTGAGAAATTCCATAGCACTTATTCGGTGTCTGTGTTATGCAGGAACTGTGCGAGGCACTGGGGGCATAGCAATGAACAAGGTCCATGTAGGCTCTGCCCTCACAAAGCTTAGAGTCATCATCTTACTTGCTGAACGAACATTCTGCTTTCTTACCCACTGGTTGTAGCAGAGTGGTTTTGGCCCTCAGAGCAGCTTGCATCTTTCCAATTCTGATACGGGCAATAAGAGAGATCATACCATGTGGACCAACACCACTTGGAATAGCAATAAAGGCAGGAATCAGTATAGCCAAGGTTCATCCCATCCCTTCTATCTGAATATCTTTCTAGTTCATGCATTGTTTCTCTGGGAGCCCAATGACCTAGGGGTACCTCCAGCATAGATCCATCAGTCATTTCAAGTTGCAGTTGTGGAGCAAAGAAAGAAAATATGATAGATGATAAATACCCTATGGCTATTCAGTGTAGTAAACATTGAACTTGATCTTTCCACTGGGATAAAGAGAAGTAATTTACCTCATTGGAGGATACATGTGAGCAAGAAAAATGTAGCTCATGAAACCCTATTTATTTCCTGTTAATCTTATTAACGACATCCTTCATCCAGATTAAAATACTCAAAATCAAGAATCATAGTCACCTGCAGGGCATACAACTGATTAAAAGAAGCATTCCTGAATCATGGAGTTGATTCCTGAAGAGTAAGACAAGGAGACAAATAGTCTGCTCTCTTATTACAGATCCCAAAATAAGGCTTCTTCCAGCTATGACCCCCGGATACTGGTGTCTCCAAATCTTTCAATGCTTGTGATATCTAACCTACATCCCTCCAAAATACCTTTTAATCCTTACTCTCTTATGCTACCTTCGGTGATATTAAATTTTGAAGATCAAATATACATCACTTAAAAACTGAGTTGATTCAACATTTTTTCAATTTTAAAATTATCTTTAAATTGGGTATTTCATGGTCTTCTCTATATTTACTGCAATCAAATGTGCCTCACTTTATGAAATAAATGCCTCTCAGCATGTTCACCTTTAAAGTGAATCTTCCCCCTCTGAGAGCCATGTAAAAACAATCCCAAGACAAAATAAAATCACCTTCAATGATGCAGGAATCCTTTTCAAATCACACATTTAAAGGAGATTTTGATAAAATAATAATGCAAATATGAAGACTAAGGTTTCTTTTGTTTGGCAGAACCACTTCTAGAGTTAAAGGAAAAACAGCAATTATAGCTTAAGAACAGAACATCCTAGACTAAAAATTCATTTAGCTTTTATCAAATCTCCTCACCGTCATTTTAGAAGAGAATAACAGGAAGCTTTCTTTGGGTGCTCAGACCTTGTTTCCCAGTGATTTATGGAGTCTGAAGGCTCTCAGGAATAAGCAATTGAACCACGGCTGGGGGAGGGTGGAGACCAAGGTTCTAAATACTACAGAAAGTGAACCATAAGGCAATTATAGAGAAGTGGGCCTCCCTCCTATGCATGCGGTGTTACCTGTTACCTAATTTAAAGTTAGACTTTAGACATCATATAATTCATTTAATCAACTCATATATCCATAAAAGCTGAAAAGGGGGAACAGTCTAATAAAAGGGAGCCAAAATGTGGAGTGTTATGAATCAGGTTAGTGGCCAGTTCAGTACCTGACCCTAAGATACCAGTTGGGGCAGGTTAGGGGGTGCCCTGCATACACACACACACACACACACACAAATAATGTGATAACAATCTCATGACTTCACAAAGGATTGGTATAGATTAACTCAGAAGAAAAGATAAAGAGGAGGGGATCAGAATACAGATCTATATATATAACATATTTTTAGTTATGTAAAAGTCAAGGAAATTTACCAAACTTTAACTATGGTTATTTCTAAGATTGTGGATAATTGTGGATGCTTTTTCTTTGCACTTTTTTGTATTTTCCTAATTTCTACAATAAACTTGTATCTTTGATTTCCATGTATAATGAAGAAATGTTTTGTTTTTAAAAAGAAAGAAAAGGTTTGAGATCAAAGAACAGCAATCAAAGAGAAGAGAAAACCAACAGAAGGAAGACTCAGCCAAGAAGCTATAGATGGAGCTGGCTAGTTAGCTCAGTTGGTTAGAGCACAGCCCTGTAACACCAAGCTACAGTTCCCTATACTGGCTAGTTGCCAAAAGAAAAAAGAAAAAAAAAAAAAAAAGAAGCTGCAGATGGTGTTGGTGGAGAAACGGTTAAAATCCACCTGAGAGGCTCCACCTAGAGAGGCCAAGGTTGGGCTTAAAGTTGGCTCAGGGAGTTGAAACCAAGCAGGAGCTGTAAGAGTGATGGACTAATTAGGGAGGCTCTGTAGCTGTAATTTATCCACCTGTGTGCACTGATAACCCCAAATCGTCTCACAACGTAACAAAATAGACTTTGGACCTAAATCACTATCTGTATGTGGGAATTCAAGACCTACTCCAGAAGAGAGCATAAGAGAAGTGGAAGAGAAAGACAGCCATACCAAAAGCTGCCATCTAGTGATGACATCCTCCGAGGCCAGTGGAAAGAGGTCTTGACAAACACATCTTGGGAGCAGATTGGTGGGAAACCCAGAGCCAGTTACTGAAACATGTGGCGCCGAGCAACAGCTCCCAGCCCAGACAGACACAACCAGCAGCAAGAGCATCTCAAAGGCAGGCCCAGATGTGGGGTGGAGGAGATCCTGCAGAGCCCCCAGTGTGACAGCTGCAATCCGATCCTTCTTCTCTCAATGACTGCACAACAATCCAGGATATGACAACCTAAAAGCAAATCTTTAAGTGATGTACATGATAAAAGAGAAATAGTTTGTGTATGTTAGTTCTCAGCCTTTCTCCTCCTCCCATGCTTGACAGAATTCTGTCTTGATCCTCCCCACCTCGCCCCCTGACATGAACAGTCCTGCTTAGCTAAATAAGCCCTTTGGGACCAGTTAATGCAGAGGAACGGGGCAGGTGATTAGAGTAAGAGGCACAGGGGCTAGAGCTGTTCGGTATGGAGGGTTTTGTTGGAAGGAGGCTAGGATGAGGGAGATGGGGAGCAGTTTCAGTGCAAGGAAAATGGATGGAAGAGAAAGGAGATGTTATAGCTGTATTACTTGTATTGCTGTGGTCTCTTTATCTCCCCCCTGCAGAGTTCAAGAAAGGCAAGTAAATGTCTAAGATCTTTGGAAATTACTTTTGAAAGTGGTACTGAATTATTTTAACCACAACGGTGTTCTGAGACTCTGTATCCCATGAGGACACAAGCTTTATAAGGATTACATGTTGATGAGGCATACCTCATTCCTACAGGGACCTTGGGGTTCAGGGGTGAAGCTAACTAGAGTTTGACAAAACCATAGCAAAAACCTTTACTTCCTAATGTTTTTGTGTGTGTTGGCTAAAATAAGGGTCTTTAGCCCTCACTCTTTCCCTCTGGGGTTTTTTCTAACAGAATTGTCCCTGAAGCTCTAACTCTGAAAGTTGCTCAATTTCTCTGACAGAACAGAAAGCATAGCACATAGTATTGGAAGTGACAGGAAGAAAAAATGATGATATCTTTCCTGTGCTTGAGCTGTACAAAAATGTCTACCCTGGGTATGTTTTAAAGGATGAGTGACCAAATCTGAAGTATTCTTTGTATCTAGAGCATGTGCTTGACAATTTTGTACCCTGGTGTTCCCTAATGAAAGCCCTTTAATGAAATCTACTGTATTTAGCCTCATCCAAAGAAATAATGTACCGTTCTGTATACACTGAGTAGTTGCTACTAATCTTATACACACAGTCATAGCTATATACATAAGGTGCACATTGGTACCAGCTGGGGGTCCTAAGATCTCAACAGTAAACCCCGAATCTTGGTGAAGAGTCAAGAGCTAAGTCATAGCAAATGACCTCCCTGATGTGGTGCACGAATACTGATTGCATGGCACAATCTAGGACAAAGATAGCAAGAATGTAGTGTACATGCTGACACCCCCAGTGACCTTGACAGACACATGAATCAATTGATACAATCTTTCCTGCTGAACCAGGCATGGTCCCAGATACTTTCTCATTGCAGTTCCCCAGGCAGTCACTCCCAACGGATCAGAGCTGGCATGTGAGATGAAATTTGCCATTCCTACACTGTGAGATGAATAAGGCCAAAATGTCAATTTGAGGATGAGTGTCCAAAGATCCCATCCCAGGGACACATGGCAGTATTAGAATTGATGACTAAGAGAAAAATTGACAGCAAAGCTGGCCTTCTGCAAAAGATATAGGGCACATACAGGTGGCCAGTGACAGAAAAAGCCCCCCTGCCCATAATCATCCCTCACAATCTCCAAACCTCTCCCATTTCAGCCCTTGGTTTTAGGCACTGAGGACGGCTGTTCAAACAAAGGTATTTTCAGGAAAGAGTAGCCTTTTAAGCTATTCTATTTTATAAATACCTTGGCTCAAATTAATTTTCACATCAACAACCAGATACCCAGAAACACTCTGAAGGATTAGGGTTCAAGATGGATCTGGTTTGAAATTAGCAAAAGAAGTGTCAATACTGGGGTGCAGAACACCACTTCCTACCCACACCTCTCTGGAGGGTCAGCCCTGTAACAAGAACATTCTCCTTTGTAAACCAAGCATCAGATCATCAAATAGGAAGCAAAAGTCCATAGTAAATAGCTGAAGAAAAACATTTGTTTAGCACTTTATCTTTAGTAAATTAAATTAAAATTCAGGAAAATAAGTTTGTTCTATCTTACTTTTTTAATAGGTTATAATTAGCACAACCATGTACTAAGTCTTTGAACAACTCAAAAGTTCATGTTAGGGGGCATAACTTTTCCAACAAAAAGGGTATAATGGTATCATATAGTATCCTTCACTTCATTCTTATTTTTTGTTGTTTTTGTTTTTCTTGGGGATTTTTTGGCAATTGGCCAGTAACAGGGATTCATGCTTGACTTTTGCAATATGATCATAGAGAAGGTTACTTCTACAAAAATAGTCAAGGGATTATTAATTTACCAATATCAATATCCTTTGGCATTCAAATCATTTGCTTTGAAGACTGTCATGTCGTAATCTTTACGGGCTTTCTCTTCTGCCTTTGTTCACTTATCTGACTTTCCCAAGCCTCATTTGTGTGGGCTTTGAGCCATACTCCAGCATCATTTTCTTCAACTTCATGAAATCCTGAAATGTCTGTAAGACAGACAATTTTACTTCACAACTTACTTATATTGAGTTTGCATTTTTATTATCAGATGTTGTAATATCCATCAGTGAAACTGACTGGAAAAATATGTTGATACATGAAGAGAGGCAGGTGCCAGCATTAAGTAGGGGTGATCTTGAGAGAAGACAAATTTTACAAGTTGATGAATGATGATTTTCATGCAATGATAAATTTTGCTTTCCTTTGAAACCATGTAACTGTTGTAACTGGGATAGTGAACACTCAGATATTGAGGACGCCTGTATTATGCAACCCCCTGCCTGGGCCACAGCTGATTGGATCAGAGATGGACATCTGACCCAATAAAACCAATCATTTTCTCTTTCCTGGAAATTTGGAATTGACACACAGTTATATGTATAGAACAGTGATCTCTAAACTTTTTTTTTTATTGTATAGCCCTATCAGTAAAAAAGTTTAGCTATACACTTTCAATAGATATGTTTTTATTTATAAATTGTATTTGTAATTATATTATTTGTAAATTACATAAATAGAATTTTTAAATCTTTTTTAAAAACTTAAAAGATGAGTAAAATTATTTTGAACATTTTTAGTTTATAATTAATATACTGTAACAAAATTATGAATAAAATATTGTTATTTTTATTATTTATTATTCATTGTTTTAAAAGAATTCATTCAATTCTGTAACACAATAATTTATGGGGGTTTTTATTGAAACATATTGATTATAATATTTGTGGGGAACACAGATATATTTCAATACATGTACACATTTTGTGACAATCAAATCAAAGTAATTGGCATATTCACCATTACAAAATTTAATCATTTCTTTGTGGTGAGGACATTTGATCTTTCCTCTTGCCATTTGATAACATGCAGCAAATTATTGTTAATTATAGATGTCTACCTCAACTGTACACCAATTGAACTATTTTTCCTATCTAGCTATTTTGTGTCCATTACCAACATCTCACTATCACCCCCCCCCCTTTACCACCTCTAGTAATCACAGGTCTGCTCTCCCCTTCTGAAAGTTCAACTTATTATTATTATTGTTTGTTTATTTTTAGCTCCCACTTATGAGTGAGAACATATGGTATTTCTCTTTCTGTGCCTGGCTTATCTCACTTAACATAATTTTCTCCAAGCTCATCCATGTTGCTGCAAATGGCAGAATTTCATTATGGTTTTATGGCTGAGTAGTATTCCATTGTGTATAAATAGCACACTTTCTTTATCCAATCGCCCATCAGTGAACATTTAGTTTGGTCCCATATCTTGGGTATTGTGAATACAGCTTTGATAAACATGGGAATGCAGGTATCCCTTCAATATGATGCTTTGCATTCCTTTGGGTATTCACCCAGTAGTGGGATTGCTAGGTCTGGGTCATATGGTAGTTTTATCTGTAGTTGTTTGAGAAACTTCCATACTGTTTTCCAAAATGGCTGCAATAATTTACAGTCCCACCAGCAATGTATAAGGGCTCCCCTTTCTCCATATCCTTACCAGCATTTGTTATTTTCTGTCATTTTGACAATAGCCAAACTGGAGTGAGATGATGATACCTCATTGTGGTTTTGATTTGCATTTCTCTGATTAGTGATGTTGAGCATTTTTTCATATACCTGATGGCCATTTGTATGTATTCTTTTGAGATATGTCTATTCAGTTTCTTTGCCTATTTTTAAATCAGATTATTTGCTTTTTTATTATTGAGTTGTTTGAATTCCTTGTACATTCTGGATATTAATACTTTGTTGGATGCATAGTTTGAAAACATTTTCCCCCATTCTGTACCTTGTCTTCTCGCTCTGTTGATTGTTTCCTTTGCTGTGCAGAATTCACATTTGATGCTATGTCCGATAGCTGAAAATCTAACTCATAATGACAAATAGATCCAGATGGGGGAAAAAAGTTACATCACTGGCCAGGTTTTTGACATTATGAATTTTTAATCTCAACCACCAACTATGCAAAGGCTTTTGTTGAAATTAGTCCCATAAATTCCTACTCTGTCTGATGTCAATCAGTACTCACAAACTAATCAACCCCACTAACTTTCTTTTCTGGAAATTTTTACACCAGTTAGAATATTCTGGGGGGTTTTGTTTTGTTTTGTTTTGTTTTGTTTTGTTTGTCTTTTTCGTGACCGGTACTCAGCCAGTGAGCACAGCGGCCATTCCTACATAGGATCCAAACCCGCGGCGGGAGCGTCACTGCGCCCCCAGCGCCGCACTCTCCCAAGTGCGCCATGGGCTCGGCCCAGAATATTCTGTTTTTTGAAGTGCAGAACTCTCAGGGTGAGACACAATGTTTTCCACAACAAAATCATATAATGATAAAAACATTGTCAAACATCCATTTTCAAGATGTTCTTTCCATAGCAAGAGTTCTTTTGAAAAGCAGATACTTTCTCTCACTGACAAAATGTTGTCTTTACATTGAAGAAACAAAGTAAGCATTTTTTTAAATAATTTATTTTGTTTATATCGTTATTTTTTTTTTAATTGTATTTTGTCGATATACATTGTGGCTGATTATTGCTCGCCATCACCAAACCCTCCCTCCCTTCTCCCTCCCCCCTCCCCCCAACAATGTCCTTTCTGTTTGCTTGTCGTATCAACTTCAAGTAATTGTGGTTGTTATATCTTCTTCCTCCCCCCCAGTTTTCTGTGTGTGTGTGTGTGTGTGTGTGTGTGTGTGTGTGTGTGTGTGTGTGTGTGTGTGAATTTATACATTAATTTTTAGCTCCCACCAATAAGTGAGAACATGTGGTATTCCTCTTTCTGTGCCTGACTTGTTTCACTTAATATAATTCTCTCGAGGTCCATCCATGTTGTTGCAAATGGCAGTATTTCATTAGTTTTTATAGCTGACTAGTATTCCATTGTGTAGATATACCACATTTTCTGTATCCACTCATCTGATGATGGACATTTGGGCTGGTTCCAACTCTTGGCTATTGTAAAGAGTGCTGTGATGAACATTGGGGAACAGGTATACCTTCGACTTGATGATTTCCATTCATCGGGGTATATTCCCAACAGTGGGATAGCTGGGTCGTATGGTAGATCTATCTGCAATTGTTTGAGGAACCTCCATACCATTTTCCATAGAGGCTGCACCATTTTGCAGTCCCACCAACAATGTATGAGAGTTCCTTTTTCTCCGCAGCCTCGCCAGCATTTATCGTTCAGAGTCTTTTGGATTTTAGCCATCCTAACTGGGGTTAGATGGTATCTCAGTGTGGTTTTGATTGGCATTTCCCAGATGCTGAGTGATGTTGAGCATTTTTTCATATGTCTGTTGGCCATTTGTATATCTTTCTTAGAGAAATGCCTACTTAGCTCTTTTGCCCATTTTTTAATTGGGTTGCTTGTTTTCTTCTTGTAAAGTTGTTTGAGTTCCTTGTATATTCTGGATATTAATCCTTTGTCAGATGTATATTTTGCAAATATTTTCTCCCACTCTGTTGGTTGTCTTTTAACTCTGTTAATTGTTTCTTTTGCTGTGCAGAAGCTTTTTAGTTTGATATAATCCCATTTGTTAATTTTTCCTTTGGTTGCTCGTGCTTTTGGGGTCGTATTCATGAAGTCTGTGTCCAGTCCTATTTCCTGAAGTGTTTCTCCTATGTTTTCTTTAAGAAGTTTTATTATTTCAGGGGGTATATTTAAATCCTTAATGCATTTTGAGTTGATTTTAGTATATGGTGAGAGGTATGGATCTAGTTTCATTCTCCTGCATATGGATATCCAGTTCTCCCAGCACCATTTGCTGAAGAGGCAGTCCCTTCCCCAGTGAATAGGCTTGGTGCCTTTGTCAAAGATCAGATGGCAGTAAGTGTGTGGGTTGATTTCTGGATTCTCTATTCTATTCCATTGGTCAGTGTGTCTGTTTTGATGCCAGTACCATACGGTTTTGGTTATTATAGCTTTGTAGTATAGCTTAAAGTCAGGTAGTGTTATGCCTCCAGCTTTATTTTTTTTGCTCAGCATTGCTTTGGCTATGCGTGGTCTTTTATTGTTCCATATAAATGACTGGATAGTTTTTTCCATTTCTGAGAAAAATGTCTTTGGAATTTTGATGGGGATTGCATTGAATTTGTATATCACTTTGGGTAGTGTGGACATTTTCACTATGTTGATTCTTCAAATCCAAGAGCATGACATATCTTTCCATCTTCTTGTATCCTCTCTCATTTCTCTCAGCAGTGGTTTGTAGTTCTCATTATAGAGATTTTTCACATCCTTGGTTAACTCAATTCCTAAGTATTTTATTTTTTTGGTGGCTATTGTAAATGTGCAGGCTTTCTTGATTTCTCGTTCTGCATGTTCACTATTGGAGAAAAGAAATGCTACTGATTTTTGTGTGTTGATTTTGTATCCTGCTACTGTGCTGAAATCATTTATCAATTCCAACAGTTTTTTTGTAGAGGTTTTGGGCTGTTCCATATATAGGATCATGTCATCTGCAAACAGGGACAGTTTGACTTCATCTTTTCCAATCTGGATGCCCTTTATTTCCTTCTCTTCTCTGATTGCTCTGGCTAGGACTTCCAACACTATGTTGAGTAGGAGTGGTGAGAGTGGGCATCCTTGTCTAGTTCCTGTTCTTAAAGGAAAAGCTTTCAGCTTTTCCCCATTCAGGATGATATTGGCAGTGGGTTTGGCATATATGGCTTTAATTATGTTGAGATACTTTCCCTCTATACCTAACTTATAGAGGGTCTTTGTCATGAATGAGTGCTGAACTTTATCAAATGCTTTTTCAGCATCTATAGAGATGATCATATGGTCCTTGTGTTTGAGTTTATTAATATGGTGTATCACATTTATTGATTTGCGTATGTTGAACCAACCTTGCATCTCTGGGATGAATCCCACTTGATCGTGATGAATAATTTTTCGTATGTGTTGCTGTATTCTGTTTGCTAGTATTTTAGTGAGGATTTTTGCATCTATATTCATCAAGGATATTGGCCTGTAGTTTTCTTTTTTGGTTGTATCTTTACCTGGCTTTGGTATCAGGATGACATTGGGTGCGTACATAGTTATGATTGTTATGGCTTCTTGATGCATCAGTCCTTTTATCATTAAGTAATGTCCCTCATTGTCTCTTTTTATGGTTTTTAGTTTAAAGTCTATTTTGTCAGATATAAGAATAGCTACTCCAGCTCGTTTTTCTTTTCTGTTTGCATGGTAAATCTTTTTCCATCCTTTCACTCTTAGTCTATGTGAATCTTTATGGGTGAGGTGGGTCTCTTGTAGGCAGCATATAGTTGGGTCCTCTTTTTGATCCAGTCAGCCAGTCTGTGTCTTTTGATTGGGGAATTTAAGCCTTTTACATTAAGAGTTGTTATTGAAAGGTGTTGATTTATTCCTAGCAATTTATTGGTTGTTTGGTTGTCTTAGGTGTCTTTTGTTCCTTGCTTTCTGATTTACTGTTTGTTTTCTGTGTTTGTTGGTTCCTTAGGTTGTAGATAGTGTTTTTATTTGCTTGTTTTCTCTTCATGGATGCCATTTTTATTATACTAGAGGGTATTGATTTTTCTTGGGTTTTTATGGCAGTGGTAGCTATTTTTCAGGAACCAAACCCAGTACTCCCTTGAGGATTTCTTGTAAGGGTGGTCGTGTGGTAGTGAACTCCCGCTTTTTTTGTTTGAGAAATATACTATTTGCCCTTCATTTCGGAAGGATAGCCTTGCAGGGTAGAGTATTCTTGGCTGGCAATCTTTGTCTTTTAGTATTTTGAATATATCACCCCATTCCTTTCTAGCTTTTAGGGTTTGTGATGAAAAGTCTGATGTTAGCCTGATTGGCGCTCCCTTATAGGTGATTTGACACTTCTCTCTTGCAGCTTTTAAGATTCTCTCTTTGTCTCTGAGTTTTGCCAGTTTGACTATGACATGTCTTGGAGAAGGCCTTTTTGGATTGAATACGTTTGGAGATCGTTGAGCTTCCTGGATCTGAAGATCTGTGACTTTTCCTATACCTGGGAAGTTTTCTGCCACTATTTTGTTGAATATGTTTTCAATGGAATCTCCATTTTCCTCCCCTTCTGGAATACCCATGACTCGGAGATTTGAGCGCTTAAGGTTGTCTGATATCTCTCTCAGATTTTCTTCAATGTCCTTGATTCTTTTTTCTTTCTTTTTGTCTGCTTGTGTTATTTCAAACAGCCCATCTTCAAGTTCAGAGGTTCTCTCTTCAACTTCGACAAGCCTGGTGCTTAAACTTTCCGTTTTTTTTTTTATTTCGCTGAATAACTTCTTCAGTTCAGCAAGTTCTGCTACATTTTTTTTCAGGACATTGATTTCTTTGTACATTTCCTCTTTCAGATCCTGTATACTTTTCCTCATTTCATCATGATGTCTAACTGTGTTTTCTTGTATCTCATTCAGTTTCCTTAGAATTATCACTCGAAATTCCTTGTCAGTCATTTCAAGGGCTTCTTGTTCTGTAGGATCTACAGTTTGAGATTTATTAACTTTTGGTGGTGTACTTTCTTGATTTTTTGTATTTCTGGTATCTTTTTTTTGATGTTTATTCATTGTGGCAGGGGGTTTCACAGTCCACCGGTTTGAGACTAATGACTAACTAGGATGTTGCTGTGGTTGCCAATTTCATATGGCTACCTCCGTGGCTGCTCAGTTGGCCTCTAGTGCCTTGTGTGTGTGGTTGCCTCAGGTCTTGGGCTTCTCCCGGGAGCCACCTTTCTGGTCAGCTTGGACTCTGCTGGGCTGGTGGATCACGTACCACAGGGTGTGTGATCGCTGTTGAACTTTCACTTCCTGTGCAGGACTTCTCCCTGTTCCTGTGCTCTGGCCCTGGCTGTTGGATTGTGCAGTGGCGACCCCACAGGGTGTGTGGTTTCTGTCGAGTCTCCGCCTCCCTGGCCGCACGTCTCCCCACTCTGTGCGCACTGTGCTGGGCTGGGGCGTGTCTTCTGCAACCCTCGTCTATTAGCTGGGCCTTCCAGACCCTCCTTGACACCGCCTCGCCCAGGAAGTCTACCAGGTTTCTGCTAGGCACAGACGACCGGTCGCTCTGGGTGCCTTTGTAGCACTGTGTAGATCTTTCTCGGGACTTGTTCACCTTTGTATCCCCCTGGTATAAACCAAGTCTAGCGTCCGGCTGCAGCCAGCTCTCCGGCAGGTTCAAGCAGACCTGGGAACTCTCCTACCACACTATTCCCAACCAGAAATTGGTTAGGCTTTTTTTCCAAACTGGTGGCTGCAGAGATGGTATCTGCCTCCCAGTAACAGGAAGTTTACTGGGGGCCGGAGTCCAGGGTGTGGTGGAGTGACAGTCGGCCCGCCCGTACTTCCTTGCCCTCCCGACACTGGCCGGGGACGCCCCACGCCACCAACCCGCCAGAGAACTGCGGAGGGAGTGGGAGGGGAGGCCTGCCCGCAGGCTCTGGAAAGCCCCCCAAACAGAGCTGGGCCAGGGGTCACTCACAGCGTTGTGCCAGGTCGGGCGCTCACTCTCTGTCTCTGGTTTGCCGCTTTCCCTGTTCTCGGCCGCTGCTGCCTCGGGCTGTTCAGTAGTGGCGCGGCTCGGGCACTCCCAGGAATCTTCTTTAATGCCGGCCTGAAACCTCGAATCCTGAATAGGGCAGCTGGCCACCTTCAGCACGGCCCTGGCCTCCGGGATCCTGTCTGCATCCACAGCAGCCCTGGCGCCGTGTTCCCTGTTTCGAGACTCGTTTTGCAGCTAAGAAACAGTTCTTTTCCTGCTCCACACTTCAAAGCTGTTCCCTGTAAATGAGGCAGCCTCTCCTGCTGGGGGCAAGGTGGCGTTCAGCCCCCACGACCGGCCAGCAGCAGCGGTCCTCCCTTAAGAGATGGCGAGAGGAAGGTCCACAAGTTTCCCAGCTGCCTGAGGCCCAGTGGCCGCCTTTTCCACCTCAGCTACTCCGCGCCAACCGCCGCAACCACCGCCATCTTGAAAACTCCTCTATTCTCATTTATAGTCATTCACTGGCAAGTCTTATTTCCTTGTTTAGTACTAGAGTTTAAATTTTTAAGGAAGTGATTCAGCTACTGAGACATCTCCCCCCTCTACCTTCCTTCTCTCTTCACTCCCTGCTCTTTATTTTTTTTTTAATTTTATTTTGTCAATATACATTGTGGCTGATTATTGTTGCCCATCACCAAAACCTCCCTCACTCCTCCCTCCCCGCCTCCCGCCACCGATGTCCCCTCTGTTTGTTTGTCGTATCAACTTCAAGTAATTGTGGTGGTTGTATCTTCTTCCCCCCCCAGCCCAGTTTTTTTTTCTGTGTGTGTGTGTGTGTGTGAATTTATATATTAATTTTTAGCTCCCACCAATAAGTGAGAATATGTGGTATTTCTCTTTCTGTGCCTGACCTGTTTCACTTAATATAATTCTCTCAAGGTCCATCCATGTTGTTGCAAATGGCAGTATTTCATTCATTTTTATAGCTGAGTAGTATTCCATTGTGTAGATGTACCACATTTTCCGTATCCACTCATCTGATGATGGACATTTGGGCTGGTTCCAACTCTTAGCTATTGTAAAGAGTGCTGCGATGAACATTGGGGAACAGGTATACCTTCGACTTGATGATTTCCATTGCTCTGAGTATATTCCCAGCAGTGGGATAGCTGGGTCATAAGGTAGATCTATGTGCAATTGTTTGAGGAACCTCCATACCATTTTCCATAGAGGCTGCACCATTCTGCAGTCCCACCAACAATGTATGAGAGTTCCTTTTTCTCCACAACCTCGCCAGCATTTATCGTTCAGAGTCTTTTGGATTTTAGCCATCCTAACTGGGGTTAGATGGTATCTCAGTGTGGTTTTGATTTGCATTTCCCAGATGCTGAGTGATGTTGAGCATTTTTTCATATGTCTGTTGGCCATTTGTATGTCTTCCTTAGAGAAATACCTACTTAGCTCTTTTGCCCATTTTTTAATTGGGTTGCTTGTTTTCTTCTTGTAAAGTTGTTTGAGTTCCTTATATATTCTGGATATTAATCCTTTGTCAGATGTATATTTTGCAAATATTTTCTCCCACTCTGTTGGTTGTCTGTTAACTCGGTTAATTGTTTCTTTTGCTGTGCAGAAGCTTTTTAGTTTGATATAATCCCATTTGTTTATTTTTTCTTGGTTGCCCGTGCTTTTGGGGTCGTATTCATGAAGTCTGTGTCCAGTCCTATTTCCTGAAGTGTTTCTCCTATGTTTTCTTTAAGAAGTTTTATTGTTTCAGGGGGTATATTTAAATACTTAATACATTTTGAGTTGATTTTAGTATATGGTGAGAGGTATGGGTCTAGTTTCATTCTCCTGCATATCGATATCCAGTTATCCCAGCACCATTTGCTGAGGAGGCAGTCCCTTCCCCAGTGTATAAGCTTGGTGCCTTTGTCAAAGATCAGATGGCAGTAAGTGTGTGGGTTGATTTCTGGATTCTCTATTCTATTCCATTTGTCAGTGTGTCTGTTTTTATGCCAGTACCATACTTTTTTGGTTATTATAGCTTTGAAGTATAGCTTAAAGTCAGGTAGTGTTATGCCTCCAGCTTTATTTTTTTTGCTCCGCATTGCTTTGGCTATGCATGGTCTTTTATTATTCCATATAAATGACTGGATAGTTTTTTCCATTTCTGAGAAAAATGTCTTTGGAATTTTGATGGGGATTGCATTGAATTTGTATATCACATTGGGTAGTATGGACATTTTCACTATGTTGATTCTTCCAATCCAAGAGCGTGGGATATCTTTCCATGTTCTTGTATGCTCTCTAATTTCTCTCAGCAGTGGTTTGTAGTTCTCATTATAGAGATTTTTCACCTCCTTGGTTAACTCAATTCCTAAGTATTTTATTTTTTTGGTGGCTATTGTAAATGGGCAGACTTTCTTGATTTCTCATTCTGCATGCTCACTATTGGAGAAAAGAAATGCTACTGATTTTTGTGTGTTGATTTTGTATCCTGCTACTGTGCTGAAATCATTTATCAATTCCAAGAGTTCTTTTGTAGAGGTTTTAGGCTGTTCGATATATAGGATCATGTCATCTGCAAACAGGGACAGTTTGACTTCATCTTTTCCAATCTGGATGCCCTTTACTTCCTTCTCTTCTCTGATTGCTCTGGCTAGTACTTCCAACACTATGTTGAATAGGAGTGGTGAGAGTGGGCATCCTTGTCTAGTTCCTGTTCTTAAAGGAAAAGCTTTCAGCTTTTCCCCATTCAGGATGATATTGGCAGTGGGTTTGAGACTATTGACTAACTAAGATGTTGCTGTGGTTGCCAATTTGGTATGGCTACCTCAGGCCTCTTCCTGGTGGAGGAAAAGTGGAGACTCCTCCAAGCCCCTGACAATGCCAATCGCTGGGCCAGGTGGTCCTATGGAACATCTCGCACCTACAAAGGGGTTCCCAGTGGGGAGATCTGGGCCCGGTACAAAACGGGTCACGGTGAGACGCCGCACACCCGTCCCCCAGCTCCGGTCACTCTGGCCGTAGCCGGCCCGGGCTGGTGTACCAGCCCGCGGGCATCCAAGGACTCCCGTGCTGGGGCGCACAGCCAGAGGATGAGGACAGAGCAGGTGACGGGCACTGGAGGATGGCGATGGGCTCCCTTCTTCCTAGCGATGGCCGCGGTGCACCCCGCCCAATGCCCCAACCCCTCTCTGCGCCCTACATTCCCTACGACCAGTGTAGAGGCCGGGCCACGTGCCCCGGAGCAGCCTGCGTGCGCTCACGCCAGTAAGCATTTTTTTTTTTTTTTTTTTTTTGTCTTTTTCGTGACCAGCACTCAGCCAGTGAGTGCACTGGCCATTCCCATATAGGATCCGAACCCGTGGTGGGAGCGTCGCCGGGCTCCCAGCGCTGCACTCTCCCGAGTGCGCCACGGGCTCGGCCCCAGTAAGCATTTTTTTAATCGCTGTTTGTAGCAAAGAAAAGGTCGGTGAATCTGGAATACTTATCTTCTTTTTCTTTTTTTTTTTTTTTTGCACTTAGCTGGTAAGGGGATCCGAACTTGTGACTTTAATGTTGTAAATCTGCGCTCTGACCAACTGAGTTAACCGGCCAGCCCCTGAAATACTTATCTTCTTGAAGATGAACAGAAAACTTCTTGTGATGCAAAAAATTTTCATATTCCACCCCTCTTTTTTCACAAAATATTAGGATGATTCTACTATTAAAGTCCTTTTGTTTATAAAGTTAACCATATCAATGGCCTCCTATGGTGCTTGTATGTTTTTGACTTCAATTCTTTCCCACAGTAGAGTGTCTGTGGATAACAGTGAATGGATTTCACATGTAGCGTTAATGCTCTAGTCTCACCCCAAAACTACTGGTGTCCCAATCATAGCAACTGCTCCATCAGTGGTTATACATAGACATAAAGCATTTCTTTATTAAAGAGTTCATTTCCTATGTGACTGTAGCTGACAGTTGCATGTTCTATGCATTGTCCTTGACAGCACAGATGCCTCATACCTTGGATGTCCAGTTTCAATGGGTCATTTTGCCAGCAGCAGATGAAGTATGAGTGAATATTTGTCCATTGTCAGGAATCCAGGGTCCACATATCCCACCTACACCAAAATAAAGAAACTGTTTTATTAGCAATTGAGAGAGGTGAGAAAGCATCAATTATAATGACAAGAAAGTGCACAGTAAAAAGCAAATGAGAAAAAAACGATCAATGGTGAGATTATTTAAATCCTTTCTTTTGATCAAGGCTGCTGTGCAGCAAATGCCCTGTAATCATTCTGAAGAGCTCTGAAAATAGGCTATTCAGCTCTCTAGTCTTAGGATCTAATGCAACTGGATGGAATTCACCTTTTTTTAAAAAAAAAAATCCTTTTCTATGTCTTTTGTTCTCAAGAAATATCACAGTAATGAGCTGGATACCCAAAGTACAGTTATTATTTTTAAATGCTCAAATGGCTCAGCCTACGCTCTCAAAATTATTTGATTCACTGGAAGGAATTAAAAAAATGTACTGGAGTGTTAGAAGGACTTCCAAAAGAATCACATTTTTGCCTCCAATCAGAAACTCTTGGCCTGCTATATCTATAAGCTTTGGCTCTTATTCTCACCTTATATGAAATATTTTTGGATGTTTCTCACTGTTGTAAAGATTTGAAATTTAATATTAAATAGCTGAGTAAAAATGACATTTACCAAATTAAAAGTAAGCACAATTTTCATGAAAATCTTCATACAAACACCTTTTCATCTTAAAATGAACAAAGTCCCTCTGATTGCAGAGTTTAAATCAGAATCTGGTGCAAAACCTCTGGTAGGCCAGTCTTTCCTTGCTATACCTGAGTGAGGGGAGTCTTTGGTAAAGGGTATCAATCCTATATATATTTTATTAACAGGATAGATTTTTGTTTCTTAGGATAGGGGCCAAGAAATCTTTCTTTCTCATGCCTACTTGGAGGTGAGAGTATTCAATCCAACAGACATATGATTAGCTCCTGCCTCGTGCAAAGATTTGGTCTCAGTTCAGTGAGGGCTTTGAAGATGAAAAGGTCCCTCAAGAGCATCCTCAGAAAAGAGGAGAAATAGCCAATAAAAAAATAAAATAGATGCTAAGAAGCTCAATGTTATAAGAGTTACTAACTATTAAAAGTGATCAACTCCAAAATTCTAAATTATTAAATTATAACATTTAGTTAACAGAATAGTACAGGCTAAAAGCTAAATCTACCTTTCCCCTTTGATCAAAACTAAAGTTTCTACAGGTTGAAAGTACAGAAGTAAAATCCAAATAAAAATAGGGCAGCCCGAGAGCATTGGGAGTGAAGTCAGCTCACAAAGTATGGCAGGAGGTGACTTAGTCTTGCTTGAATGGCCTCCTCATACATGGTACGGTGCCACCACTCTGGTATCAAGATACAGGAGAAACCAAACAACAATCAGAAGATTATTCAGAACAAAATTAATATAATGGGTTAGGGAGAGATATTCCCCTAAACTCTTGATAAAGCTAATTATCTTATTCCTCAAGCAAGACTCACAGTCCCAGTGATTTGGTAACAAGTCCCCCATGCCCATATCTCCTCCCTGGTCAGTTCCACAGCGCTGCTTCTCTAAGCCCACTTTTCTGTGTTTACACTCTCCCTCACTGATATGTGAAATGTCACTGAGGACACACAGCATCCTCAGACACTTCTACTAACTCATCATATGAGTCTTCGACATTCTTTGTCTGGTCCCATTTTTTTTATAACTATTAAAACATATTGATTGTACTTATTTATGGGGTATGCAGTTATATTTCAATACATGTACACAATGTGTGATGATCTATTCAGGGTAATTAGCATATTCATCATTGCAAAACAATCATTTTTTGTGATGTAAACATTTGATCTCCTCTCTTCTAGACATTTGAAAATATTCAGTAAATCATTGTTAATTATACATTCCTGGGTTGACTGCACAATAACAGAACTTATTTTTCCTATCTAGCTGTAATTTCGTATTCATTTACCAACCTCTCACTAACCCCCCTCCATACTCCTCTTTCCCACCTCTAGAAACCTCAGTTCTTCTCTCTACTTTTAACAGTTCAGCAGGGTCCTAGACTCGAAGTGCAGGTAGCCCCCACCACCTGGCAGAAGGCAGGAAAATCCTGGGGCCCTATGCAGAGCCACAGACAGCCCCCACCACCCAGCACAAGAGAGGAGCATGCCAAAAACACCACTTCCTCATGGGTGGTCCATCAGAGCCACCACCACAGGCACTGCTGCACCAAGGGCAACTTGCCACCACAGTGCAGCCACAGATACTATACAGTAGCCTGCTACCTACTCAACTACACTGACAAAAAGACAGTCACCAACAGAGAATGGAAAAAGAAAAGGAAGTCTCTCTCCTCAAAGCTCACTCAAGAGTAATAGTAGAAGCAACTGTTCTACCAGATGACCAGACATCAATGTAAAGATACTAGAAATACAAAAAAAAAAAAATGATCACTAAAGGAATATAGTAATTCTCAAGTACCAGACACCGTAAAAAATGAAACGCTTGAAATGACTGAAAAACGAATTCTGAGCAGGAATCTTAAGGAAACTCAACAAGATACAAGAAGACTCAGACAACATAATGAAAAGAGAAAAAATATCCAGAATATAAAGGAGGAAATTTACAAAGAAATCAATACCTCAAAAAGAAAGTAACAGAACTTGTGGAACTGAAGAATTCAACGTAATAAAAAAAAAAACTGAGAGCTTAAGCAGCAGGCTAGAACAAGCAGAAGAAAGAATTCCTGATAGCAAAGATAGCCTTTTTAAAATAACATAGGTGTACAAAAAAGGAAAAAGGATTAAAAAATGAAGAAAATCTAAGAGAACTGCAGATAACTTTACGCGTACAAACACCCAAGTCATGTGTTTTCTGGAAGGAGAGAAGAAAGGAAAAGGCATAGAAAACCTATTCAGCAAATAATAACAGAAACCTTCCCAGGTATAGGGAGAGACACATACCTTCAGATCCAGGAGACTCAAAGATCTCCAGACAGATTCAACCCAAAAAGATCCTCTCCAAGACACATTATAGTCAAACTGGCAAAGCTCAAAGACAAAGAGAGAATCCTAAAAGCAGCAAGAGAAAAGCATCAAGCATCACCTATAAGGGAGCCATCATCAGACTAACAGCAGACTTCTCAAGAGAAATTCTACAGGCCAGAAGAAAATGGGATGATATATTCAAAATACTGAAAGACAAAAACTTCCAGCTGAGAATACCATACCCAGCAAGGCCTTGAATAATGAGGGAGAAATAGTGTATTTCCCAGACAAACAAAAACTGTGGGAGTTCACCACCACATGACCATCCCTGCAAGAAATCCTCAGGGGAGTCCTGTATCTGCAACCTAAAAAGCAATAATCACTACCATGAATACACAAGAAAGAAAAAAACTCATTGGTAGAACAAAAATGCAAATGATAAAGAGAAAGAAACTAAATCTTACCACCTCAAAAAACCAACAAACATCAAAGACAAACAATAAAAAGGGAAGAAAGGAACAAAAGATATTTAAAACATCAAACTAAAATTGATAAAATGCCAGGAGTAAAACAATACCTTTCAATAACTACCATAAATGTAAATGGATTAAATTCCCCACTAAAAGGAGACAGACTAGCTGATTGGAATAAAAGGTTAGTCCCAAACATATGCTGTCTACAAGAGACTCACCTCACCTGTAAAGACACACACAGACTAAGAGTGAAGGGATGGAAAAAGATATACCACACAAATGGAAACCAAAAATGAGCAAGAATAGCTATTCTTCTATAGATAAAACAGACTTTAAATCATAAAAAGAGACAAAGAAGCCAATATATAATAATAAAGGGATCTATCCAGCAAGAAGAAATAACAATCATAAATATATATGCGCCCAACACTGGAGCACCCAGATATATAAAGCAAAGACTGTTATGCCTCAAGAAAGAGAGAGACCCCAATATGATAACAGTGGGGTACCTGAACACTCTCTCTCAGCATTTGACAGATCATCTAGGCAACAAATCAAGAGAGAAACACAGAATTCAAACTACAGTTTAGACCAACTGGACCTGGCAGATATCTACAAAACATTTCATCCAACAACTATAGAATATACATTCTTCTCATCAGCACATGTAACAATCTCTTGGATAGAACATATGTTAGGTCACAAATCAAATCTTAACAAATTTGTAAAATTGAAATCATTTCAAGTAACTTTTCAGACCAAAAGGGATTAAAACTAGAAATCAATATCAAGAGAAACTCTGGAAACTAAAATACATGGAAATTAAAGTACATACTCCTGATTGACATATGGGTCCAAGAAGAAATTAAACAGGAAATCAAAAAAATTCTTGAAACTAGTGAAAATAAAGACACATCATACCAAAACCTGTGGGATACTGCAAAAGCAGTACTAAGAGGGAATTTCATTACAATAAACACTTACATCAAAAGAACACAAAGATTTCAAATAAACAACCTAATGCTACACCTCAAAGCACTAGAAAAACAAGAACAATCCAATCCCAAAATTAGTAGATGGAAAGAAATAATTAAGATCAGAGAAGAACTAAATGAAATAGAGACCAAAAAACAATGCAAAAGATCAATGAAATAAAAAGTTGGTTTTTTGAGAAGATAAACAAAATAGACAAACCATTAGCTAGGCTAACCAAAAAAAGAAGAAAAAAGACCCAAATAACAAAAATCAGAAAGGAAAAAGGAGGGCCGGCCTGTGGCTCACTTGGGAGAGTGTGGTGCTGATAACACCAAGGCCACGGGTTCGGATCCCATATAGGGATGGCCGGTTCGCTCACTGGGTGAGCTTGATGCTGACAACACCAAGTCAAGGGTTAAGATCCCCTTACTGGTCATCTTTAAAAAAAAAAAAAAAGAAAGAAATGAAAAAGGAGACATTACAACCAATACCACAAAAATACAAAGAATCATTAGAAACTATTATAAGCAATTATACACCAATAAATTTGAAAACCTAGAGGAAATGAATAAATTTTGGACACATACAAACTACCAAGACTGAACCAAGAAGAAACAGAAAATCTGAACAGACCAATAATAAGCAATGAGATTGAAGTGGTAATCAGCAGTCTCCTAACAAAGAAAAGCCCAGAACCAGATGGTTTTACACCTGAATTCTACCTGACATTTAAAAGGAATTAACACCAATTTTCTTCACACTGTTCCAAAAAATTTAAACAGAGGCCATTCTCCAAAACTCCTTCTATGAGTCCAGCATCACCTTGATATCAAACCCAGACAAAGATACACCAAGTAAACTACAGGCCAATATCTCTGATGAACATAGATGCAAAAATCCTCAACAAAATATTTGCAATCAGAATACAGCAATACATCAAAAAAATTATACACTATGATCAAGTGGGATTCATCTCAGGGATGCAAGGACAGTTCAACATACACTAGTAAATAAATGTGATACACCACATCAACAAAATCAAGGACAAAAACCATACAATTATCTCAGATGCAGAAAAAGCATTTGACAAAATTCAGCATTGCTTCATCATAAAGACTCTCAGCAAATTAGGTATGGAAGGAAAGTATCTCAACCCAATTAAAGCCATATACCACAAACCCACTGATAATATCATCCTGAATGAAGAACAGGAACAAGACAAGGATTACCACTCTCACCACTCCTATTTAACATAGTATTCGAAGTACTATCCAGAGCAATCAGGTGAGAGAAAGAAATAAAGGGCATCAAGATTGGAAAAGACAAAAATCAAACTTTCCCAGTTTGCAGATGACATGATTCTTTACATAGGAAAACCTAAAGACTCTACCAATCAATTCTTAGGGCCGATAAAGTTGCAGGATACAAAATCAACATGCAAAAAATAAGTAGCTTTTTAAACTCCAGTAACAAACTAGCAGAAAAAGAAATCAAGAAATAAGCCCTTTTGTAAAAGTCAACAAAATAATAAAATATCTAGGAATCGATTTAAGCAAGGAGGTGAAAGATCTCTACAATGAGAACTACAAAATACTACTGAAAGAAATTAACGAAGACACAAAAGATGGAAAGACATTACATGCTCATGGATTGGAAGAATCAACATTGTGAAAATGTCCACACCTAAGGCAATCTACAGATTCAACACAATCCCCATCAAAATACCAATGACGTTCCTCACAGAAATAGAAAAGAACAATCCTAACATTCATATGGAACAACAAAAGACTCCAAACAGCCAAGGCAATCCTGAGCAAAATAAATAAATAAATAAAGCCAGAGGCATTACACTACCAAACTTCAAATTATATTACAAAGCTATAGTAGCCAAAAAATCATGGTACTGGCATAAAAACAGACACTCAGAACAATGGAACAGAATCCAGAATCCAGAAATCAACCCACATACTTACAGCCAACTGATATTTGACAAGGGCAACAGGAGCATACATTGGGGAAATGACTGCCTCTTCAATAAGTGGTGCTCAAAAAGATAGACATCCATATGTAGGAGAATGAAACTACACCTGTACCTCTCACCCTATATCAAAATCAACCCAAAATGTATTAAAGACTTAAATATAAGACCTGAAACTATAAAAACTCCTAGAAGAAAACATAGGGGAAACACTTCCAGAAGTAGGAATAGGCAAAGACTTTATGAACAAGACCCCAAAAGCACAAGCAACAAAAGAAAAAATAAACAAATGGATTATATCAAATTAAAAATTTTCTGTACAGCAATAGAAACAGTTAATAGAGCAAAAAGACAACCTATAGACAGGGAGAAAATATTCACAAACTGTGCATCTGACAAGGGATTAATATCCAGAATACATAAGGAATTCAAACAACTTAGTAAAAAAACAAGTAACGCATTGGAGCGTAAAGGAGCTGAAAAGCATTTCTCAAAGGAAAATATATGAATGGCCAACAGACACATGAAAAAATGCTCAATATCACTCAGCATCAGGGAAATGCTAATCAAAACCACTTGGAGATATCATTTCACTCCAGTTACACTGGCCAGTATCAAAAAACAGAAAATAACAAATGTTTGCATGGATGTAGAAAAAAGGGGAACCCTCCTACACTGTTGGTGGACTGTAAATTGGTACAGCCATTATGGAAAACGATATGGAGGTTCCTCAAACAACTATAGATAGAACTGTCATAGGATCCAGCAGTCCCATTGCTGGGTATATGCCCAAAAGAATGGAAAGCATCACATCAGAGGGATACCTGCACTCCCATGTTTATTGTAGCTCTACTTACAACAGCCAAGAGTTAGAACCAATCTAAATGTCCATCAAGGGCTGACTAGATAAGGAATGGTACACACACACACACACACACACACACACACACACAATGGAATACTACTCTGCCATAAAAAGGAATGAAATTCTGCCATTCACAGCAACATGGATTAACTTAGAGAAAATCATGTTAAGTGAAATAAGCCAGGTACAGAAAGAGAAATACCACACGTCCTCACCCATAAGCAAGAGCTGGGAAAAAATAATAAACAAAAAAAGAAGGAAAGAAAGATACAATCACAATAATTCCTTGGACTTTCAAAAAGAGAGAACAGAACTGAGACCACCAGAGGTTGGAAAGGGGGAGAGGGGGGTGTTAGGGAGAAATTGGTACAGGGCCACAAAAATAATTACATTCTATAATGATAAATATAGTAATTCTAAAAAAGCAGTTCAACTTATTATTTGTTTTTTGTTTTGGTTTGTTCTGTTTTTTAGCTCCCACATATGAGTGAGAACATGCAGTATTTCTCTTTCTGTGCCTGGTTTATTTCACTTAACATAATTTTCTCCAAACTCATTCATGTTGTTGAAGGCTACAGTACAAAATAATCCCCATCAGTTTGGTTAGCATTCCAAAGTGTTAAAGTTAGTTGCCACATTGAAAGAAAACAGTATCCCCAAGGAAACCAAAGAAATTTTCACAGTAAAGGCTGATTTTATCATTTCAGATGTTGGCAGGAATAATTAATATTAAGCAATCTGATGAAGTGACTAGTGAAAATAAGTAAGCTGCTATAAAATTTGAACCCAAACACCAAGGATTAGTTAAGGCAGGTAGTTAATGATGCTCTCAAATATTTCAGTGGCTATGACAAAAACATGAAGATGTCCCAGAAGTGACACTGGCAGAAAAGTTAGGTTAAAGGAACTCTCAAAGATATTTCACAACATCAAAAGTGCAAAGGATAAAATGTTGAAAGCTAATCCAAACTTTGAAAGGATTATGTCAATTTACCAAGGCATAAAAAGGAATGAAATACTTATGCATGCTACAACATGGATAAACTTTGAAATCTTATACTAAGTGAAAGAAGCCAGTCACAAAACACCACGTATTATGTAATTCCATTTATATGAAATGTCCAGAATAGGTAAATCTATAGATACAGAAAGTAGATCAATGGTTGTCTAGGGCTGAGGAGGGTGGGATGAGAGAATTGGAGGGTGATCTCTAAAAGATATAGGATTTAAACCACCTATATAAAATTATTAGAGAACTGTCAAAACATCCAGGATTTGAAAGGCTAAGATTCCAAAGAAAAGGGAAGCTCATTAAGTCAGTCCAATATTCTGTTCCCCTCTTTTTCCTCTCGAGGCACTGATGATTCTTAAGGTGTGAGGGGTGGGTGGGAATCAGGCAGTAGAGTTGCTGAGGAGGCAGGCAGAGAACGGATGCTGTGAGGCAAAAAGCCAGCAGTCTTGTGGAGCTGGGGAGGAAAAGCAGGAGGTGGAGCCTGCCCAGGCAGGACTTACATAGCCAAGACTTCTGAAGAGGGGAGGCCTAGAGAAGAGAGCCTGACACTCAGTAATTTTCCCTTCAAGACTAACAAAATTATTAATCCTCTAGCAAGACTAATCAAGAAAAACGAGAACAAGCACAAATTACAAATAACAGAGAGAAAAATGCCTCACTACAGAGCCTATAAACATCAAAGCGTCACGAATAGGATAGGAGAACAACTTGATGACCACAAATTTGGAAATTTAGTTGAAATGGAACAAACTCCTAGAAAAACAAAACTGACCAAAACTGACTCAGAAAGATCAGAAAATCTGAATAGTGCTTTAGCTATTAAGTAAACTGAATCTACCAATTAAAATCTTCCCATGAAGGCATCCTCAGAACCGACTGGTTTTACTGATGAATTCTTCCATTTAAGGAAGAAGAAACACCAATATTAAGAAAACTTCTCTCAGAGAAGATAATATATAAATAGGTGAATTTCTCAAATTTACCACAAAGTAAGCTCAATATGCAACAAAAATAAAACACCAAATACAAACTATTAGAAAATGAAATTTTAAAAATAATACAGTAGTAGCTTTCACCTGCTTCCCTCCCCCATGGAGCTCAGATTTTGTTTTTTTAAATAATCATCTGATGCTGAATTTAAAATTTAGAGAGAGCTACAGGAGAAGGTCTTGGACTCCTGTTTATCCAACCAACATGAATACATGTGTATCTTTCTTTTACACATGCTTTCAGAACAACTCTGCTAGCATTCAGCTGCAAGAAAACCCAGTATCTCAGGTGCCACAATACTTCCAGTATGCCTGCCTGAGTTCTGGGGGAGAAAAAAGGAAGCTAAGTCATACAGTGGATCCAATCCACAATCTCATCTTCTAGTTTGTTTTCAAGGGACACCAGTCCTATAAGGAAAACTTTCTTGGGCCTAGCTGGAGAACCTTCCAGAAATGTAAACAAAATGTTTCTGTTTTGGCAGTGGGCAGCTGGACTTGGGTTTGGTAACAAAAAGGTAAGGCCAGAGGCCAAGAACCCTGGCTGATGAGACTTAGAAAGCCAGACTTTAATGTAGAGCCTGCTCTAAAGACTGTTTACACTTCCCTTCTACCCTGCATCACTGCATTGATGATTGTTTGGGAAAATGATTATAGCAAGTATAAAAAAGGGTTATATATGCCCTTAATATATAGGGAAGATAAAAATATTAATACAAATAACTTCTAAAACCCAGAAATACAAATGGGCAACAATTCTGAACAGAATTTACAGAAAAATATCCCATACAAATACAAATGTCTAAAAACAACATGAAAAGTGTTTGGCTGAGGTAGAAATCAAAATTAAAACGAGCTATAGTCAGCCCTCCATATCTGCAAATTCAACAAACCACAGGTCAAAAAATTTTAAAGAAAAAATAAAAAATAGCAATACAACAATGAAAATAACACAAAAAATACAGTATAACTATTTACATTGCATTTATACTGTATTAGTTATTATAAGGAACCTCGAGCTGATTTAAAGTATACAAGAGGATGTGCATAGTTTTATGCAAACACTGCACCATTTTGTATAAGGAACTTGAGCACCCTTGGATTTTGGTATCCAAGGGGGTCCTGGAACAAATCCCCCTTGGATAATGAGAGATGACTGTATCTGTTTTTGCCAAACATATTAGCAGAGATTTTTTTTAATTATTATTTTTTTAAAAAAATAGAGAGATATGGGCGCCCTCATATGTGAAAGTGGGAGAGTATTAATATATATTTAAAATCTTTAAAAGCTTAACCTTTAAGAAAGAGATCCTGGCAAGTCTGATTCTGACCTAAATGCTATGAAGAATCAAATGTTGTGGGGGTGAGGGTTAATATGTCCTAGCCCACCTCGTGTCTGGATAAACTGAAACAGCTTTTCCTTGAAGTAAGTACTGCCCTCCAGCTACAGCAAATAGAAAGACTGGTATCTTCCTTCATGTTGTTGACCTGATTTTTCTATCATGATTCAGCAATGACCTTAAGAGAGAGCTAAATCAACTGGCAAACTACATTAGAAAGAAAAGTTTAAGTAGAACATATGTCTTAATGTTTTCTGTTGCTTATAATTGAATACCTGAAACTGGGTAATTTATAAAGAAAAAAATTTATTTCTTACAATTCTGGAGGTTGGGAAGTTCAAGGTCCAGGTGGCACATCTGGTGAGGGCCTTCTTACTGGTAGTGACTCTCTGCAGAGTCCTGAGGCAGCACAGGGCATCACAGGGCAAGAGGAAAAGAGCATGCTAACATGCTAGCTCAGAGCTCCTTTCTTCTTCTTATAAAACCACCAGTTCATTCCCATGATAAGGTACTAATTCATTAACCTATTAATCCAGCAATTTATAAATGGATTAATCTATTCATAAGGCATAGACCTCATGATCAAATCACCTTTTAAAGGCCTCACCTCTCAATATTGCCACATTGAGAATTAAGCTTCAACATGAGCTTTGGAGGGGACAAACTTTCAAACCATAGCAACACATATAAGCATTCAGATTGGCAGCATATTTCCAATATATCCCTCCAACATACACACACCCCTGCTCACATGTGCACACATAATTTATGAAATTCTTTCTTCCCTTTATTTCAAAAAATTTTTAAAACATACCTCCTCTCAGTCCTCTAACTTTTTTCAGCCATTTTCCCTTCTCTGCCAACTAGTTTTCCTCTGTCTGACCCTTAAATATTCCAAATCTTTCACGTCCTAGGCTTCCTTCTCTTTCAGGCTAATACCTTCTTGATGAGTGTAAGACTCTCAGACTCTACGATTGCTTCAAGAACTCTCTATGCTGACAACTTCCAAATCCAAACCCAACTCTGCATGAACTTTCCTCACAAATACTAGATCAATGTTTCTTGTATTGACTTCAAATGTACACATCTAAAATGTAATCTTACTTTCTTACCCCCATCCCACCGACTTTCATCTGATATTTATTTATTCATTCATTCATTTAATAAGTAGTTACCAAGTACCAGGAATTACTGACCACTCATTCTATAAAGCTAGACACTTAAGAATCAATCTTCATTCTTCTCAGTCTTTTACCCATGAAGTCAACTGTGTGTTCTAATTCAGATAGGTCTCAAATCGAGCCCTTTTCTTCATTCTCACTAACACATTAGCTCCAGTCCTCATTATTTCACACCAGGATGCCTGCAGCAACCTCCTATAGATTTTCCCTGCCATAAATTCAGTCCATCTTCCACACAATTGGCAGAAGTTTCCCCCTGAAAATTAAATCAGGTCATGTCACTCCCTGTTCTAAAAGGCTTTACAGCCCATAGCAATGGTGGGGTCTGTGGACCAACTGCATTAGCATGAGCTGGGAAGCTCATTAAGCTGCTGCTTCCTGAGCCCCAGACCTATGACTGCATCCACCTCCTTGGTGAGAAGACCTAGGAATCCCCATTTTTAATGAGCTCCCCAGGTGATTCTTGTACTCACTAAAGGTAGAAAATTACTGGCCTGCAGTAGCAAATCCAAGCTCCTTGGGAAGAAATACAGGGTCCTTCACCCTCTGGGCCCAACTAGCCTCAGTTCCCTCCACTCTATACTGTAGAGTCACACTGAATTTCTCACACTTGCCTAGACCCGTCAGTCCCTCCCGCATCTCCATGTCTTTCTCTATACGCTGCTCCTCTGCCTCCTTCTCCACCTGGCATAACCTTGATCCACCTTCGTCTGTGACTCCTGCCCTGACCACCACCCCAGCCCCATCAGAGTTGTCTTGTCCTCCTGCATTCTGCCATAGCCCCTTCCTCATACGTTTGTCACGGCCAGGCACTAGCCCCACTGAATCACAATTCATCTGTTTTATGTGATATTCTCCCAGATACACTGTAACCTAATCTTACAAGTCAGATAATCTTTATAAATGTCTAACGGATCAATTAATTAACTTCTTCCAATAAGTCAACTAATTTATCTAGAAAGTAATTGATTTTGGCAGGCTCTCTGAATTCAGTACCACTTAAAATCTAAAGTCTAGTGAGAACCAAATAAAAGTTCTTTCACAATCAGAAAAACTCACCATCTCCACACAAGCCAGGCCTGCCTCTAGGAGTTATAGTTTCTAACCTTATAACAAGTTAGATTGCCAGAAAACTCCCTATTTTCACTGCCCACACCCCTCATATAGTTATAATGTAAGGCTCTATTGTCACTCCAATGGTTAATTTTATGTGTCAACTTGACCAAGCCATGAGGTGTCCAGACATTTGGCCAAACATTATTCTGGGTATGTCTGTGAGGATATTTCTGTAGGAGATTAATATTTGAATAGGTAGACTGAGTAAAACAGATTATGCTCCATAATGTGGGTGTGCCTTATCCAATCAACTGAAGACAAGAATAGAAGGCTAAATAAGAGGGAACTCATGCCTGACTCCTTGATCTAGGACACTAATCTTTTCCAGCCTTCAGATGCAGACTGAATCATCAGCTTTTCTTGGGTCACTAGCCTGCTTACTTTCAGACTGGAACTTATACCATCAGCTCTCCTGGGTCTCCAGTTTGCCAACTGAATATCTTGGGACTTCACAGCCTCTGTAATTACATGAGCCAATTTCTTACATCTCTTATAATAAATCTTTCTATATATCTATACATAGCTATACACATCTAGATAGATATAGATAGATAGATAGATAGATAGATAGATAGATAGATAGATAGATAGATAGATAGATTAGATAGATAGATAGATATAATATTGGCTCTGTTTCTTTAGAGAGCCCTGATTAATAAAGTCACTAAGAGGCCATTTGAAAATGTTTCTATATTAGTGCCACTGGAAAACTTGTCCATAATGTTAAGTACTCCACTGAAATAGTAACAGGTACAACTTGAATATGTTGTTCATGCCCAAATGTATATCTCTTGCCCCCACCTATTCCCTAACTTCCAGCTGTCCACTTGACATCGCAACTGAGTTATCTCTTAAGTAACTCAAACTAAACATGTTCAAAACAGAATTCCTGATTTCTCTCTCCATACCAGCTTATGCCCAGTCTTCACCATCTCAAAATATGAATCATCAGTCATCAATTTTCTCAGGCCAAAATCTGGAGCAATCTCAATTCCTCTCTTTCTCTCATTCCCTTCAAACGGTGAATCAGCAAGTCTTGTTGATTCTACTTCCAGTCTGAACACTTACCACCATCCCCACTAGCTTTATCCTGAACAAAGTTGCCATCACCTCTTGCCCAGAATTCTGCAGTAGCCTCCCAGTTGGTCTCCCTACTTCCACTCTTGCCTGCTGCAGTCTATTCTCCATGCAGCAGCCAGTGGGAATTAAAATTACACATTTAAAAAAATGACATGGCTCCCTGCTTTAAAATTCCAGTGGCTCCCCAATCACACTTGGGAAAAAAATCCAAGTCTCTACAAAGCCATAGGTGGTTACCTTCTATAGCCTCATCTCCCATCAGGCTCCTGCCACTCATCCCCGCCTCCACTGTATCCCCCACTATGTACAAGTTCTCTCCAGTCATACTGGCTATTTCTCAAATATACCAAGTTTTTTCTTATCTCTGGGTCTTGGAGCTTGCTGTTCCTTCTCCTGAAATGCTCTTGACATGGCTCATTTCCTCTCATCATTTAGGTGTATACTCAGGGACACCTTCACCCATCTCCTCTATACTCTTTATCCCATTAATCTACTTTATTTGCCTTCAGAACACTCATCACTACCTGGTGTTACTTTATTTATAGACTTATTTGTTGACTTGCTCTCCCCACTAAACTATAAGCCCATGAAGCCAGGGAATTCATTTGTCATGTACACCTTCATATCCATGGTGCCTGGAACATAGCATGTGCACAACCAATAAATTAAAAATGGATCTTTTGGGAATGTAGTAGCATACTATGAAAGTAAAATATTCTGTTTTAGGCAAACTCATATGCATCCTGTTATGAGATGTGGAAATTATATGAACTCATGTTTCCCTTTTTTCTTAACTTCCAAGGAGCTCAATTCTAAATTTTGTACTCAAGCCCAACAACTTACCTTAAATTGAGTTTCCTTTTTAATTTTCCACTATTACGTGACTCTTGATCTTTTATTATTATTATAACATGAATATAGTTATCTTTTATTGTAAACTACCTCAATTCCTTGGTGTAGGCAGGCTATAGAAATTCATACTGTCTTCTGCTCTTTTACTGATTCATATATGTTAATATCATCTCTCTAACATGAATATAAGCTCCTTGAAAGTAAGCTTATGTATCATATCCCTTCATAGGCCCTCAGAGCACATATTACATTTACTCAATTACATTCTTAATTTGCTGATTTCTCATTAATTGACTGACTGATCAATAGCATAACCACACTTTGCTTACAAGTAAATAAGCCACAGTCTAGAGAAAATTTTTATCGCCCTTTGAAAAATTGAGTGAAGATTTGTTAAAAGTGAGAGAGCAGGAATTATCTGCATAAAAAAGAGAACTTGACTTGGTGAGCTGGGCAGGGAGGATATCACAGGCACAGCTAAGCCTGATGCAAAGCTCAGCAGCAGAGAACCTAGAAGGGGTGAAAGGTACTACAAGAAAATGCCCCTGGAAAACTGATGGAGAGAAAGTGAAATAAGGGAGGGAAAGTAATCTGAGGCCACCTGGAGGTGGGGGGAGGCTGAAAAAAGGCAAAGATATTGATCCAGATCTTGCTACAGAAATAATGAAGAACTCTTGGCAGAGTGGATGGGATTGAGGGTAGGGGGATAAATTTGGGATTAAAGGGCTGGGTGCAGTAGAAGGCTTTGTCATTAACAGTGAGTGAAGACTACCCGATGGTGGTACCTAGACTGAGGTTAGAGCAGACAAGACAGGAGAAAAGAGAGAGGGAGAGGTGAGTTCTGATGGAAATCTGGCAGGAGTGCCCTCTCTGTGTTAATTCTTGACATTCAGCAAAAGGCCCGCAGTGATTTTTAAAGACCAGCACTTACCACGAAGGCCAGCAGGCAGGAGTAGATGTAGGCATGGTACATGCAGCAGTTGTCCCCATCGGCATCTTTCCAGTTGGCTGGGCACTTCACATCCTCACAAAACTCTCTTGCAGCAGCTTCCATGCTGGACAACTGCAAGCCTTTGAGATTCTGCAGGGGTGTCCCCACCCACACCCCCACCCCGAGTTCACAGTTTGCATTCCTCACACCAGGAGAGGGCCTGAAGATCCTCCTCATTGAACAGCACAGAAAAGTAAAAACAAATGAACACATCACAGCAGACATCCCTCCTCCACACTCTATTCCAGCATCCGGAGTCTTCTAATGGGCACTTTGCGCAGACATTAATATCTACATAGGGGCCCAGAAATAGCAGGGACAAAATGTGAAATTTCTTCTGAAAACTGTTCCAAATAACTTCAGAGTCTGAGTGACTTACATAATATGCCAGGGGGTGGGAAGGGTAGTGGTGGTGTTTTAATGCTCTTAGCTGCTGAGATACTTACCTATTCCAGGGCAGGAAACAGATGGTAGGGCCAGTTTCAACATGTGAGGGAGAGCACCTCTGCCCAGAGGACTTTCACCCTAACAATGGACCAGACCTAGACCCATTGACATCTTCAAACCTCTTTCGAGCATCATTAAGTGACACGTTACTTATCCCACCAAGGGGCAGGCTACACTGATGAAAGCATGAGAGGTCACTCATGAATCTAATTGGCATAGCAGGCCCAATGGCATAAATTCACGATAAATCTTGAAAGAAGTGGTCCACTAATGGCTTCCACTCCCCTCTTCTCTATACCTGTAGAGACGCAGCTATACCCCCCTCCATCATCAAAGTGCATGTTCATTGAGCACTCACTATGTTCAAGCACCATGTTTACATCATCTCAGATAAGCCTCCCAGCGGCCCTGCAAAGAAGGTTTCACCATTATCACATTTCACAGATGAGGAGACTTGTCAAGGTTAAGCCCTCACTCATTTGGTGGCGCCACTATTTGGGCCCAGGAGGTCTGACTCGAGAGCTCCATTCTTAACCTTTAAACAACACTGTCTCCTACAGGGTGGCACAGGGCTGATAGGGAGAGATGCACATAAGGTGCATCGTCCCACACGACCATCCCTTAAGAGCAAGAAATGGTTGCAACCGACAGGAGAAACAGATTTGCACATCAGAGATAGAAGAGATAGGCTCTCTTGAAGCTCTGAGCATAACTCTGAATAAAAGTGACTTTGTTTGCTAAATTAAACTACAGCGTTGGCTGAAATTACAGTAATGCAGCAATCACTTTCACTTTAATCTATTTTATGATACGTGTCGTTCCCTCCTAAAAAACAATTTTTGCTTAAGAAAACACCTCCCAAATGATTTTAGAGGAGATGAAACATTTGAAAAGACTTTACCAACTGGTCTCAATGCAGAGACACTTTTAAAACAACAATTCTAAGCCCAGGTCTCAACTCCCTGCACAAGATACTGTGCCCACACACACAGATACACAAACACACTCTATATATTCATCACACACACAACACATTTACACCACAAACTCACATACACACCCCCCACAGGAATATACACATCACATATATACCCAACACACAAACCACACACCCACCACATATACACACATACTCCATACATACAAGACACTCATGCCACACAAACCACACAAACAACATACACTCAACATATAGACACAGCACCCACACACGGGCGCATGCACGCGCGCACACACACACACTCAAAGCTTCCAATCAGCAAGGTGTCTTGTGCCGCCTCTCCTGTGATCCCCTCGTTGCATCCATTTCTGGTGTAATTGTACCTTTTATTTTCAATTTGAAGAGCTCTGAAGGACAATTGTTTCAAACTTGAGAATGCCTGAATTAAATGACAACTTTAGTTAATTTTTTACAATCCAAAATGCAGTTTACATTAGCAAATAAGATAAAAAGAGGTATGGGGCTTCAGAAATCATGCTCTTAAGCTTTCCGCTTCACTGTAATTTAAAAATCTTGAATCTGCCATTAGGCCAGGAAAGGAAATCTATTTTGCAGTCTGGCACATTCTTATGATGTTTCTTACTATGACTCATGCTATAGATGCCTTGTGCAAATGTAAAAGAAAATAATCAGATTGATACGTGACATGAATTTCAATAACAGGAGAGGAGCCATTTGGTGAATCAAGCACTTCCCAGCCTGCCCTGAGCTGGGGCTCCTTGGACCACCCACCTCATGTCAAAAAATACTCTCACAGAGTTGGGAACAGCTGCATAGGACACCAGTGCAAAAAAGAAATGATTTTTAAACTTGTCCTGACCAACACTCCTGCGTATCCACTGAAAACAGAGACCTAACCACTGATAATCCCTTTATTCTCCTAATTTAAAATCTCTATGGCTAAATGCAAACTGGTTTATCCCAGATTGGATCTTGGAATAGGGAAAACACACTAGTGGAAAAACTGGTAAAATCCAAATGAGTTCTGTACTTTAATAGTATTGTACCAACATTAATTTTGTAGTTTTGACAATGTACCATGGTCACATAAGATGTCACCATTAGGTGAAGCTAGATGAAGGGTAAATGGAAACTCTTCGTGCTATCTTTATAACTCTTCTGTCAATCTAAAATTATTTCAAAATATTTTTTTTTAATATTTATGGTAGAGAATACCTTCCCTCTCTATCTATGCTTTCTTTACATAAAGAGAATACCTGGTGCAACATCACTTTTGATGGAATTTATAGGCTATTTAGGCATAGTATGATCATGGCCTCTTGTTTCTTGGATAATTTTAAATATCTGGTTAAGCTATTTGAAAAATCTTTTTTCAATTCTTTTTTTATGCTTTTACTCATTTCCCATGCAAACTCTCTTGCTGTTTGACATGTATGTTATGATTTCACACATGGTGCTAACAGGTGCTAGGTTCTTTACCAAAGCCACAGCAAATCATTTAAATGAATTTTATGTAAGAACTCCCAAGAGCCAGTGTGCTCAGATAAACTATGTGTATAATTACTTTCTTTTTTTCCTGAATTTGGCAGCAGCCCCAATATTTTTTAAAAATCCTTGTAAACAGCAGTATTCACAATAGCCAAAAAGTAGAAATAAAACAAGTACCCATTGACAGATAAATGAATTAACAAAATGTGATATATACATATTGTGGAATATTATGCAGCCTTAAAAAGGCAGGAAATTCAGACACATGTTGCAACATGCTTGAACCATGAGGACATTATGCTAAGTGAACTAAGCCAGTCACAAAAAACAAATACTATATGAATCCACTTATATGAGGAAGCTAGAGTAGACAAATTTATAGAGACAGAAAGTAAAATGGTGTTACCAGGGACTGGGGGAGGAGGAAATGGGGACTGGTTGTTTAATGGGTACAGAGTTTCAGTTTTGCAAGAACATAATTACTCTGGAGACTGGTTGCACAACAACACGAATGTACTTAACACTACTGAATTATACACTTAAAAATGTTTAAGATGATAGATTTTGTTATGTATACTTTACCACGATTAAAAGTTTTTTAATATTTTTATCTTATTCCTAGGGGGCTGTACTAGTTCATTTCTTTTGCTTATAACAGAATACCTGAAACTGGGTAATTTATATAGAAACAAAATTTATTTCTTACACTTCAGAGGCTGGGAAGTCCATGGTCCCGGAGGTGCATCTGGTGAGGGCCTTCTTCTGAATGAGAACTCTCTACAGGGTCCCGTGACAACACAAGGTATCACATGGAGAGAATCATAAGGGCTCTCTTACATGCCCCTTACAAAGCCGTCAGAACCACACCCACGACAACCATTAAACCATCAACCCACTACTCCATGAATGGATCAATGCATTTACAAGGGCACAGTCCTCATGATCCACTCATCTCTCAAAGTCCTCACTTTTCAAATATGATAGGATTTCTCACCCTCTTAACAATGTTACAGTGGGGATTAAATTTCCAACACATGAATTTGGGGGGGACACATTTGACCCATAGCAGGAACTAATATCGTATTTCATTCTTTTGTCATTCATCAAAATCAAGGGTTGAATGTAAGCTACAGCCCACAATAAAGAATCACAACTTTTTTAGGGCCGGCCTGTGGCTCACTTGGGAGAGTGTGGTGCTGATAACACCAAGGCCATGGGTTCAGATCACTATATAGGGATGGCCGGTTAGCTCACTTGGGAGAGCGTGGTGCTGACAACACCAAGTCAAGGGTTAAGATCCCCCTACTGGTCATCTTTTAAAAAAAAAAAAAAAAAGAATTACAACTTTTTAACTTTTAATTTTTTTTGTTATACAAATATATGTTGGAAAAAAACTAGAAAACAAAGACAAGCCAAAAATGAAATACAATCTTTTTTAAAATGACCATAATCCCACCACCCAGAAATAACCCTAAGTAACATTCTGTTGAGTCCATCCAGACTTTTTTATTTTTGCAAGCTTGAAATTTGCTTTTAGCATGTTTTCAGCAGCGATTTTAAAGGAAACCTACACCTAGAAAGTGGTGCCAAGAATTGTAGGACTGTAGAATTTTAACCCTAGAAACGAGCTTAGAGACTGACCAGCAAAGTCCCCTCATTTTACAAGGACATAAGAAACAAAAGTTCAAAGAGTGCGTGCAAATAGGTAATGAGAAAACCAGGCCCTGAGTATGAGTGTTAAATAAGTCAGAGGCGAGGATGCTGAAGGTCACATCAAATAGAAGGATGCTGGGATTGCTTTTGCCTCAGCGTGGTCTAGTGGTTAAGAAGGCAGGCTCTTAGGCAGGCTGCCTGGGTGTAAAGGGAAGCTCCACTGTGCATTTACTGGCTGCTTGACCTTGGTCCAGTTGCCCAAGTTATTAAACATCATCTATTAAATTGATAATAACACTACCTATTGATAGATTGTCAGGATTAAAGGAAATAATTCAAGTCATGCACAGAGTAAGGACTTATAAGTGATAGTTACAATTATTGTTACTAATAAATCATCTTCATAACCAAGATTAATAAAGAGTGGGCCTCGTTCACAACATTTTCTGTGCTTGCCGTGAACTTCAACTGCTCACCCAAGTCTCTCTGAATGTTTAGAAACAATTTCGTCCGGTGGGGGAATGCCTAAATTGTCACCTTTCTCCACTTTCTATCAGTGGGCCATTCAGATAACTAAAAGGACATTTGAATTACACAGCACAGGTAAACATGATAACATTTAGGGAAGCCCTGGGCAAGGCCATACCTGTAGGGGAGGATTCCAGTCCTGACAGCTTAGGCGTACAAGTTGTCTGAATAAGTCACCGCATGGGTCACACTCACCTCTGACCACACTCTCAGGGGGACTCTGGATCCAGGCCATCTTTAAGCCTGTAAAGAAACTGAGCCAGTGAGGATGCTTTATTTCACTCTGCATACAAAACTAGCATGATGGTTTTCAGAGGATGATTTTTAATGAGATACTCTATGGAAAACCACTGATGATAAAGTATTATTCCAAATGTCATTGCCATTCTCATTCCATAAATATAGGAATACCATTGGTTTGCTCTAAAAATAATGTGTTTCCAGGTGTGGTGGGGAGGCCAGCCAAGGCTACATTTCCTGACACCTGATACCTCTCCTCCCAATTCCACCCCAGTTTCTACCATTTGTTTAAAAGTATCATGGGCCGACCCTGTGGCTCACTCAGGAGAGTGCGGCACTGGGAGCACAGCGGCGCTGCTGAGGCCGCGGGTTCAGATCCTATATAGGGATGGCCAGTGCACTCACTTGGTGAGCATGGTGCGGACGGCACTAAGCCACGGGTTACGATCCCCTTCCCAGTCACAAAAATTAAAAAAAAGTTAGTATCACTGGCCCACTGGATTTTCTATTGATCACACTCAGCTCCTGATTTTTAGAAAAAGATAGTTTCCTTGCAACACCACGTGATCTCTAGAGAGCAATTGCTCCAAAAGTACTGCTTACAGAAAACCACAACTCCTCTTTGGAATTACCAAAATATGAAAATGATTTCTTCTCAAGGTTTTAAAGTCAAGGTCAGAAATGCCATCTAGTTGGTAGCACAGGACCGCAATCAATGTTCATTCAGCCAAGACTACATTCCTGGCACCATGCTCGCCTGTGGTTTCAAAGTTAATACATGAATGACCAAATGTAGAACTCAAATTAACATGTCCCACTTTTGGTCTCCACGTATGACAATAGATCTGATGCAAGTCATTTGTGATGCATTAAAAATCATTTTAATGGCCCTGCCCACCACCCACTGCAACCAGGCCAACAACAGAGTCAGAAACCCCCTGGGGTCCTGAGATGGGGGGCCAAGGGCCTTAGCCTTGTCCCCTTTTCCCTTACCCCCAACAGCATCTTAGAATGTACTTATTAGTGATGTGTGTTTCTATGGGGTGTATAATTTAATCTGCTCCTGTCCTTCACCAAATTTCTGCTTAGATTTTTCTAATTCATTTTTAAGAGTTCTTTTTTCATTAAGGATGCTCATTTTTGTGTTACATCTGTTCCTTATCAATTCACTTTAAAATTAATTTGTGATATTTTCTTTTATTTCTATGTGGAGAAAATAACTTTCTATCTAAACACTACATTTTAAAAAATCATTTTTAAAAGGATGCTTAAGAATAGGATATTGGGGGAAAGCTGGGGAAATTCAAATAAGGTCTGCAATTTAGTTGCTAGCATTGTGTTAATGTTAATTTCCTGGTTTTAATAATTGTACCATGATTATGTAAGATGTTAAGAGGGGAAGCTGGGTGGAGGGAATTATTTTTGCAACTTTAAACCTAAAATTATTTCAAAATAAAATTTTAAAAGTGTTTAAAAAAGGATGCTCAGCTTTTGGGCAGGCAACACAGTGACCACAGGTGGTAAGTGGCCTCAAGCAGGAATACAGGTGGGGAGCCCAGCCCTGGCTGCACCTCAGCTGCACAGGATCTGCAGGCTTTGTTGGTCATGGTTGGTGCTGGCGTGAGTAATCACACAACTCAAGAAGCACTGACTGATGTCTGGGGGGGTCCCAATAGTCGGTCTCTACTCACCCCATCCTCTTACCGGGTTTTCAACTCCACCACAGGAAAGAATTCAAGAGTGGAGTCACAGGACAAAGTGAGAACAGGTTCAATGTAACAAAGAAGAGATATAGATTTGACAGAGAGAGAGAGAGACAAAGAGACAGAGAGTGCAGCCTAGCTCCAGAGACTGAGCAGGGCCCACACCAAGTTTAACACAAAAGCAAGCAATACACACTTAAAGTTCAGTACCAAGTGCAGGCTGGCTCAAGAGAGTGAGCAGCCACTTGCTGAAGCTAAGTTTGATACAAAGAGAAAGAAATACACACTCCACAGGCAGAGCGCAGGCTGCCTCCAGGAGAGTGAGCATCAGCTCCACCTTCTGCTGGGATCTGGCTTTTATAGTTTCACTGTCTAGTGAATAGTCAATGAAAAGTGTTGTTCCCAGTTATGCAACACAGTCTTCCACATGCTCGGCTGGTGTCCTCTTGGAGCATGTTCATTGGTCAAGTCCTATCACAGGCACCAGACATATTTGAGAATATTCTGTGCTCTCTAGCTCCTATAGTGGAAGGTCATTCAGCTACGAGGATTACATAACCCCTCTCTACTGAGCATGCCCAGCCACTAGATTTGCACAAGCCAGCCTTTTGTGGTCTCATTTTCCCCATGTGGTGCTGAAAATAGGTCTAACTGGCAGCAGTAGATTTCCTCTAGGTGAGGGCCTAGAGGAGGGGCATGAGACCTTGAGGAGTGGCTGGAAACCTAGTTGCATGTCCAGAAACTTGAACACAGGGAAACTGAGCACCTCCTATCTCACGATGTGGTTGGTGTTTTCTACAAGACATTCTGTATGTTCTGGATATGAACATAAAGGATTGAGGAGCTAGGTCAAGGTTTCCTAAAAGTCAGAGTAAAATCTTCCAGAATCTCAAAGTGCTTGGGAGAATATGTTTCCCCAGAGGGACAGGGCTGCTCATTGGTGCCTCAAGATTTGGGGCACATTTTAAAGCTGCAGGATGTGTGTGCTAAGGGAGCAAGCTGAAACCTCTAAAGGTCACAAGTGGATTTGTCACAATCTTTCATGGTTGACCAGTGGTGAGGCACTAGAATTTCCATCCAAACCCCTGAAGGGCCTTCCCTGATGTAGAGGGAAGAACAAGAGGTGGATGAACCTCATTACAACTGTGTATGGGTAATTGGACTCAGAGGGGGACAGAGAGGGGAGAGAGAAGGGGGCAGAAGCCATTACTGAAGGTGTAATTGCTGAGGATTTTCCAAAATGGGCATAATACATCAATCCACAGATTGAAGAACCCCAATTAGATTGGCAAATCCCAACTGGGAATAAAAGAGGAGAAATTAAAACTAAAGCCCATCATAGTTAAATTGTTAAAACAACACAGATAAAGTCAAATTTCTTTTATAGAGCAAATTCACACCCTTGTATGTCTTATTAAACAATAAATATCAGGGCCAGCCCATGGCTCACTTGGGAGAGTGTGGTGCTGATAATAACAAGGCCAAGGGTTCAGATCCCTATACAGGGATGGCCAGTTAGCTCACTTGGGAAAGCGTGGTGTTGACAACACCAAGTCAAGGGTTTGGATCCCCTTACTGGTCATCTTTTTTTATAAATAAATAATAAATAATAAAAATAAAAAATAAAAAAACCAATAAATATCAAAATATTCTAAAACTACTTATTCATCATAAGAAGGTGAGAAAATAATAACAAACCTAAGATTCACAGGAGAATGGATATACTAAACACAAAAGAATGAAATCAAATTATCAGGAGAGGGGGAAGTGACAGAACTGATAGACTAGTAAATCTGAAAACTGTTTATTTGAATAATAAAAACCCAACAAAAACCATGTATTCACTTTCAGTGTTTCTTTTAATTAAATAAATGTGACTCCACCAAGGCTTCTGGCTTGTATTTTCCAAAGCTGCAGGAAAACCTGGGGCCAATTTAGCCACTGCTGGAGTAGCCAAAGCAGCTAGGGTGCTGGTGCTAAAAGCAGTTTCCCAAGGTGACCCTGAGCAGTGAAACCATGGAGCGCTCCTCAAGCCAGTTCCCCAACACCATTTTGTCTCCCTAGATCTTTGGCCCCGAAATCAAACAGTTAGCCCCAGAGGTTTCTACAATGCCTTCAGGGCCTTTTTCTCCTTTTCTTGATAATCCTGTTCTTTTGTGTTAATCTTCTTAGTACCATTAAATTTTCCTTCTAAAAATGCTCTCTGCTTCTCTACCACATAGCCAGGCTACAAAATTTCCAAATATTTACATTCTGCTTCCCTTTTAAATTCTGGCTTTATGTCATGCCTTTGCTGCCATAACTCAGAGTAGGCTGTTACAAGTAGGCATGCAGCTTCCTTAACACTTTGCTGCTTAGAAATTTCTTCCACCAAATAGTCTTCTTCACAACTCTTAACTTCCAACTTCCGCAAAGTCCTAGGGCATGGACACAATGTAGCCAAGTTCTTTTCCAGTTCACAGCAAGGGTGATCTTTGCCCCAGTTTCCAATAAACTCCTTATTTTTATCTGAAACCTCCTTCAAATGGTCTTTACAGTCCATATTTGCATAAGCATTCTGCTCACCACCATTTAACTGGTCTCTAAGACATTTCAAACTTTCTCTCATGTTTTTATGCTTCTTGTGAGTCCTCCAAACTCCTCCAAACTCTCTTCAACACCCAGTTACAAAGCCATTACCACATTTTCAAGTGTCAGTTATAAGCAACTCCCCACTCTTTGTAACAATTTTCTGTTTTAGTCCATTCTGTGTAGTTATAACAGAATACCTAGCACTATGGGCCTCTGTGGCCAGGCATACTATTCAGGGCCCCCCTGCCCCTAATGGTCCCCCTCCTGCTAAGGGCCTGCCAGGCCTGCCCCAAGTGCTTCCTTGGCCTGACCTGGCACTAAGGGGTCCTCTGGCTGGCCTACCTCTAGGGCTTCCCTGGCCTGGCCTGGCACTAAGAGCCCCACTGGCCTTGCTTGCCCCTAGGGACCTCTGGCCTGGACTGCCTCCAGGGACCCCCTAGAGTGGCCTGGCCTGCTCCTAGGGCCCTCCTGGCCTAGCCTGGCCTGCCACCAGTGCCCGCTAATCTGGCCTGGTCTGCTCCTAAGGAAGACCTGGCCCTGCCTGGCCTGGCTCAGAGCCAAGGACCACACTAACCTGTCCTGGACTGTCCCCAGGACCCTGATGGCTTGTCCTGGCCTGGCACTATTGGCCACCTCTGCCTTGGTCTGGTTTTCCACTAAGGGCACCCCTGCTTGGCATTCCCTTCCACTAATGGCACCCATGGCCTGGGCTGCCCCTAGGGCCCCTGTGCCCTCACCTGCCACTAAGGACTGCCCTGGCCAGACATGCTGCCAAGGGCCTTCTACCACTAAGGGCTGGCCTGGCCTGTCCTGCCCAAGGAACCCACTGGTTGTCCTGCCATAGGGGTCCCTTTACTGGTCTGCTCCTGGATAACCACTGACATAAAGGCCACTCTGCTGCTAAGGGCACCCCTGCCACTAAGTGCCCCCTTTGATTTGCCTGTCTCTGGGCCCTCTTGGCCTGTCTTAGTGCTAAGGCCCCCCTCCAGACTGTCTCTAAGAGATCACCTGGCCTGGCTTCCCCTGACACAAAGGGCCCTCTTTGAATGGCCTGGACCATGGCCACCTTGGCCTGCTTAGTGCTATGGCTCCCCTGTCCTGGACTGCCTGCCTGTAAGAGACCCCCTGGACTGGCCTGGCCTGCCCTAGGGGTCTCTTAGCAGCAGTCTGGGCCAGGGCAGCCCTGAAGCAGGCCCAGCCAGTGGGTCTCCTCTTCTGTACACCTGGTCAGGTGCACCCATAGTGGCAGTGGGGCCCTTAGTGCCAGGGGAAGGGCACCATTAGTAGCAGGCCAGGAAAGGCCAGGTGCCCGCCAGTGGGGCCCTTAGTAACAGGTCTGGCCAGGGCACCATTAGTAGCAGGCCAGGACAGGACAGGGGCACCATTAGTGGCAGAACAGGACAGGACAGAGGGTCTCTTAGAAGCAGGCCAGGTTGGGGGTGCCCTATGGGGGTCTTTCTTTCTTGGGGGCCCAATGGGAAGCCAGGCTAGGGGTGCTGTTAGTGGCAGGGCAGGCCAGGAGGGACCTAGGCAGGCTAGAAGAAAGAAGGAGGGAAGGAAGGAAGGAACCCATGAAGAAAGAAGGAAGGAAAGAAAGAAAAGGAAAGGAAGGAAGAAAAGGCAGGAATGGAAGGAAGGGAGGAAAGGCAAGAAGGGAAGGAAGTAAGGGGAGTTAGGGAGGGTAGGAAGGAAGGGCAGGAAGAGAGGGAAGGAGGGAGGGTAGGAAGGGAGAGAAAAAAGAGGGAAGTAAGGGAAGGCATGATGGGAAGTCAGGAAGGGAAGGCTGGAAAGTTGGGAAGGAATGAGGGAAGGAAGGAAGGAAAGATCTCCCCTAGGGCTCCCCTGGCCTGGACTGGCCTGCCACTAAGTAACCCCCTGTTCTGGCCTGAACTGGCCTTCCAGTAAGGGCTCCCCTGGCCTGATGTCCACTAGGGCCTCCAAGAAAGAAAGAAGGCAGGAAGAAAGAATGAAGGAAAGAAAGAAAGAACAAAGAAAGAGCCCCTAAAGAAAGAAGGAAGGAAGCAAAGAAAGAAGGAAGGGAAGGGAAGAAAGGAAGAAAGGGAAGGAAGAAAGAAAAGGAAAGAAGGAAAGAAAGAAAAGAAAGGGAGGAAACGAAGAAAAGTCAGGAAGGGAGGACAAGAGGAATGAAAGGAAGGGAAAGAAGGAAAGGAAGAGAAGCAAAGAAACGGAAGGCAGACAGGGAAGGTAGGAAGGCAGGGAAGGAAGGAAGAGAAGGAAGGGAAGGGAAGGGAGGAAGGGAGGAAAGAAGGAAAGAAAGTAAAGGAAGAGGGGCTGGCCCATGGCTCACTTGGGAGAGTGTGGTGCTGATAACACCAAGGCCACGGGTTCGGATCCCATATAGGGATGGCCGGTTAGCTCACTGGGTGAGCGTGGTGCTGACAACACCAAGTCAAGGGTTAAGATCCCCTTACCAGTCATCTTTTTAAAAAAAAGTAAAGGAAGGAAGGAAGGAAAGAAAAGGAAGAAAAAGAGGAAGGAAGGGAGGGAAGACAGAAAGGAAGGCAGGCAGGAAGGGAGGGAAGGCAGGAAGAGAGGGCAGGCAGGGAGGAAAGGCAGGACAGGAGGGAAAGAGGAAAGAAAGAAAGAAAAGAAAGAAAGAAAGAAAGAAAGAAAGAAAAGAAAGAAAGAAAGAAAGAAAGAAAGAAAGAAAGAAAGAAAGAAAGAAAGAAAGAAAGAAAGAAAGAAAGAAAGAAAGAAAGAAAGAAAGAAAGAAAGAAAGAAAGAAGATGGCGGTGGCTGCGGAGATTGGCGCAGAGTAGCTGAGGTGGAAAAGGCAACCACTGGGCCTTAGGCAGCCAGGAAACTTGTGGAACTTCCTCTTGCCGTCTCTAAAGAGAGGACTGCGGCTGGTGGTCGGTCTTGGGGGTTGACCGCCACTTTGCGTGTGGAGAGGCTGCCTCATTTAGAGGCAACAGCTTTGAAGTATGGAGAAGGAAAAGAACTGTTTCTTAGCTGCAAAAGTGAGTCTCTAAACAGGGAACACAGAGCTGGGGCTGCTGTTGACGCTGCCAGGATCCCGGAGGATGGGGCCACGCTGAAGGCGGCCGGCTGCCCTATTCTGGATTTGAGGTTTAAGGCCGGCATAAAAGAAAATTCCTGGGAGCGCCCGAGCCACGCTGTGAGACCAAGTGAGCAGCCCGAGGCAGCAGCAGCCGAGAACGGGGACGGCGATGATGCAGAGGCAGAAAGGGAGCTGCCCGACCTGGCACAGCCCCGTGAGTGACCCCCGGCATGGCCCTGCTCGGGGGGCAGATGCCTGGCCAGCTTCGGCCTGCCCCACAGGCCACACACCGGCCCTGGGGCTGCCTCCATTTTCTCAGGTGGTGGCGGCTCCAGCCCGGCTTCGCCAGGCCTGTCCTCCTCGCCCGGCTCGACTCCTCACTGAGCCTTCCCACTTGCTTGCCCAGGTGCGGGGCTTCCCAGGGCCTGCAGGCTGGCCTCCCCTCCCTCTCCCTCCATGGTTCTCTGGCAGGGCTGGTGGCGTGGGGTGTCCCCGGCCAGCGTCGGGAGGGCAAGGAAGTACGGACTGGACCAACTGTACCTCCACCACATGTGGGCTCCAGCTCCTGGTAAACTTCCTGTTACCAGGAAGAAGATACCATCTCTGTGGCCACCAGTTTAGAAAAATGCCTAACCAATTTGTGGTTAGGAATAATGTGGTCGGAGAGTTCCCGAGTTCACTTGAACCTGCCAGAGAGCTGACTACAGAGGGGCACCGGACTTGGTCCACACTGAGGGTGAACTGTGTGCTGCAGGCTCCTCCCCCGAGGAGCTCACGCTCTGGTGTGGGAAATAAGACAAGTACAAAAATAACTGCGATACCAGGAGGAAGGTGATAAGTCCTGAGAAAGATCTACACAGTGCTACAAAGGCACCCAGAGCGACCGGTCGTCTGCGCCTAGCAGAAACCTGGTAGACTTCCTGGACGAGGCGGTGCCAAGCAGGGTGGTGAAGGCCCAGCTGATAGACAAGGGTTGCAGAAGACACGTTCCAGCCCAACCCAGTGCGCGCAGAGCGGAGAGAAGTCCTGCTAGGGAGGCGGAGACTCGACAGAAACCACACACCCTGTGGGGTGGCCACTGTGTGATCCAAGAGCCCAGGCCAGAGTGCACGGAAAAGGGAGAAGTCCTGCACGGGAAGTGGAAGATCAGCAGAGAACACAAACCCTGCAGTACTGCCCCATGATACAGCAGCCCAGCAGAGTCCAAGCTGACCAGAGAGGTGGCTCCCCGGAGAGGCACAAGACCAGAGGCAACCATACACACAAGGCACTAGAGGCCAACTGAGCAGCCACAGAGGTAGCCATACCAAATTGGCAATCACAGCAACATCTTAGTTAGTCAATAGTCTCAAACGGGTGGACTGTGAAACCCTCTGCCACAATGAATAAACATCAAAAAAAAGATACCAGAAATACAAAAAATCAAGAAAGTACACCACCAAAAGTTAATAAATCTCAAACTCTAGATCCTATAGAACAAGAAGCCCTTTAAATGAATGACCAGGAATTTCGAGTGATAATTCTAAGGAAACTGAATGAGATACAAGAAAACTCAGCTAGACATCATGATGAAATGAGGAAAAGTATACAGGACCTGAAAGAGGAAATGTACAAGGAAATCAATGTCCTGAAAAAAAATGTAGCAGAACTTCCTGAACTGAAGAAGTTATTCAGCGAAATAAAAAACACAACGGAGAGTTTAACCAGCAGGCTTGTCGAAGTTGAAGACAGAATCTCTGAACTTGAAGATGAGCTGTTTGAAATAACACAAGCAGACAAAAAAAGAAAGAAAAAAGAATCAAAGACATTGAAGAAAATCTGAGAGAGATATCAGACAACCTTAAGCACTCAAATATCCGAGCCATGGGTATTCCAGAAGGGGAGGAAAACGGACATTGCATTGAAAACATATTCAACAAAATAGTGGCAGAAAACTTCCCAGGTACAGGAAAAATCACAGATCTTCAGATCCAGGAAGCTCAACGATCTCCAAAAGTATTCAACCCAAAAAGGCCTTCTCCAAGACATGTTATAGTCAAACTGGCAAAACTCAGAGACAAAGAGAGAATCTTAAAAGCTGCAAGAGAGAAGTGTCAAATCACCTATAAGGGAGCCCCAATCAGGCTAACATCAGACTTTTCATCACAAACCCTAAAAGCTAGAAAGGAATGGGATGATATATTCAAAATACTAAAAGACAAAGATTGTCACCCAAGAATACTCTACCCTGCAAGGCTATCCTTCTGAAATGAAGGGCAAATAGAATATTTCTCAGACAAACAAAAACTGCGGAAGTTCATTACCACACAACCACCCTTACAAGAAATCCTCAAGGGAGTACTGGGTTTGGTTCCTGAAAAATAGCTACCACTGCCATTAAAACCCAAGGAAAATCAAAACCTACTAATATAATAAAAATGGCATTCATGAAGAGAAAACAAACAAACAAAAATGCTATCTACAACCTAAGCAACCAACAAACACAGAAAACAAACAGTAAATCAGAAAGCAAGGAGCAAAAGACACCTAAAACAACCAAACGACCAATAAAATGCTAGGAATAAATCAACACCTTTCAATAACAACTCTTGATGTAAAAGGCTTAAATTCCCCAATCAAAAGACACAGACTGGCTGACTGGATCAAAAAGAGGACCCAACTATATGCTGCCAACAAGAGACCCACCTCACCCATAAAGATTCACACAGACTAAGAGTGAAAGGATGGAAAAAGATTTACCATGCAAACAGAAAAGAAAAACGAGCTGGAGTAGCTATTCTTATATCTGACAAAACAGACTTTAAACTAAAAACCATAAAAAGAGACAATGAGGGACACTACTTAATGATAAAAGGACTGATCCATCAAGAAGACATAACAATCATAAATATGTACGCACCCAATGTTGGAACAGCCAGATTTATAAAACAAACTCTATTAGACCTAAAGAAGGAAATAGACCCTAATAGCATAATAGCAGGGGACCTGAACACCCCACTGTCAATATTAGACAGATCATCTAGGCAAAGAATCAGTAGAGAAACACAAGATCTAAACAATACTCTAGACCAATTGGAATTGGCAGATATCTACAGAATATTCCATCCAACAACCTCAGAATATTCATTCTTCTCATCAGCACATGGATCATTCTCCAGGATAGATCACATATTAGGTCACAAATCAAGTCTCAATAAATTCAAAAAAATTGGAATTATCCCATGTATTTTCTCAGACCACAAAGGATTAAAACTAGAAATTAATAACAAATGAAACTCTGGAAACTATACAAACACATGGAAATTATACAGCATTCTACATAATGACATATGTGTCCAATGAGTGGATACGGAAAATGTGGTACATCTACACAATGGAATACTACTCAGCTATAAAAACGAATGAAATACTGCCATTTGCAACAACATGGATGGACCTTGAGAGAATTATATTAAGTGAAACAAGTCAGGCACAGAAAGAGAAATACCATATGTTCTCACTTATTGGTGGGAGCTAAAAATTAATATATAAATTCACACACACAAAAAAAAAAAAAACCGGGGGTGTGGGGAAGACGATATAACAACCACAATTACTTGAAGTTGATATGACAAGCAAACAGAAAGGACATTGTTTGGGGGGAGGGAGGAGAGAGAGGAGGGAGGGAGGTTTTGGTAAGGGGCAACAATAATCAACCACAATGTATATCGACAAAATAAAATTTAAAAAAGAAGAAAGAAAGAAATAAAATGCCCCCCTAGGGCCCCTTTGCCCTGGCCTGGTCTCCCTCTAAGAGAGCCTCTGGTCTCACTTGCCCTGCCACTAAGGGCACCTCTGGCATTTCCTGGCCTGCCACTAAGGGCTGCCCTATCCAGGCCTTCTTCTAATGGCCCCACGTCCACTAAAGGTGTGACTGGTCAGGCCTGCACCAGAGACCACTGCCTCAGAATTTCCCTGGACTGATCTGGCAATAAGTGTCCCCTGGCCTAGCATACTTGGTGCTAAGGGCCTCTGTGGCCAGAACTACTTCTCAGGGCCCCCCTGCCACTAAGGGCTCCCTTCTGCTAAGAGCCTGCCAAGCCTGCCCAAGTGCCTCCTTGGCCCAGCCTGGCCCCCTGGGGGCCCCTTGGCCTAGACCGTCTGCCATAAGTTCTTCCTTGGCCTGACCTGGCACTAAGGGGCCCCCCTGTCTGGCCTGCCATTAGGGACCCTCTAGAGTGGCCTGGTCTGTTTCTAGGGTGCCTGAGACCTATCCTGGACAGCAACTAGGGCTTCCCTGGTCAGGCAAGCCTACCCCAAGTACCCCCTTGCCTGGCCCTCCCTGGCCTGCCTTTAGGGACCCCCTAGCCTAGTCTGGCCTGTCCCTAGAATCCTGCTGGCCTGATCTGGCACTATGGGCCACCTTTGTCCTATCCTGGTGCTAAGGGCCCCCCTGCCTGGGCTTGCCTTCCACTATGTGCCCCCATGGCCTGGCCTGCCACATGGCCCCCCCTTTACTGGTCTGCCCCTTGGTGGACCACTGCCATAAAGGCCATCCTGCCACTAAGGGCACCCCTGCCACTAAGTGCCCCCTTGACTGGCCTGTCCAGGGACCCCTTGGCCTTTATTGGTGTTAAGGGCCACCCTGGCCTGGCCTGGACTGACCTGCCACTAAGTGCACCCCTGGCCTGGCAGTGCTTCCTTGGCCTGCCCTGGCACTAAAGGCTCCACTGCCCTGGCCTGACCCTAGGCCACCCTGGCCTAGCCTGCCCAAGGCACCAGTTGTACTGGTCTTCCAAGATGGGTCCCTGAGGCTGGACTACTGGTAAGATCACGCTGCTGCTTTCTTTTCATTTTTGCAGTTTTTTCTTTTTCTTTTCCTTTCTTTTTTTTTTTTTTTTTTTTAGTTTGTTTATTTCTCATCTTATTTTTTTATTTTTAGTTTTTCTTTTATTGTTTTTTACTTTCTCTTTTCTTGTTCTTTAGGTTTTTTCTTTGTTTTTTTACTATTTTTCTTTGCTGTATTTTTTCTGGGTTTTTTTCTTTTTTTGTTGTTTTTTGTACTTTTCTGTCCTCTTTTTTATTGTTTTCTCCTTTTTTTGATTCTCTTTTTTTGGTTTTCTTTTTGTTGGGGTTTTCTTTTCTGGGAGAGTTTCTAATTTTGAGGGGCAATTCCTTTGGGGGGGTTCTTTTTGTTCTGGTTTTCTTGTTTTTGTGGGAGTTTTCTTCTTGGGGAGTTTTTGGTTTTCTTCTTTTGGTTTTCTTTTTGTTGGTGATTTCTTTTGGGGGGATTTTCTTCTTTTTGTTGGAGTTTTTTTCTTTTCATTGGGATTTTGTTCTACTTGGGTTTATTTCTTCTTTTATGGGGGTTTTCTTCTTTCTGTTAGGGTTTTCTTCTTCTGGTGGTTTCTTCTTTTTATTGGGATTTTCTTCTTTTCTGGAAGTTTTTTTTTTTTTTCCCCAGGGGTTTTTCTTCTTTTTGGAGATTTTCTTTTTGTGTGAAGAATGTTTCTTCTTTTCATTAGGGTTATATTCTTCTCATTGGGGTTTTGTTCTTTTCATTGGGGTTTTCTTTCCATTCGGGTTTTCCTATTTGGGGGGCTTTCTTCCTTTTACTGGCATTTTATTATTTTTGTTGAGGTTTTTCTTTTTGTTGGGGATTTTTTCTTCTTTTTGTTGGGGATTTTATTCTTTTTGTTGGGGTTTTCCTCTTTGGGGGGATTTTTCTATTTTGGGGGGGTTTCTTTTGGGGGCATCCTTTTCTGAGGGGGTTTTCTTTTCATTGTGGTTTTCTTCTCATTAGGGTTTTCCTTTTGTTGGGGCTTTCTTCTTTTGGGGGTGTTGTTCTTTTAGAGGGGGTTCTGCTTTTTGTTTGGGTTTTCTTATTTTAGGGGATTTTTCTTCCTTCTCATGGGGTTCTCTTTGTTAGGGTTGTCTTCTTTTGGAGTTTTTTCTTTTGGGAGGTTTCTTCTTTATGTTGGGGTTTTCTTTCTGTTGGGGTTTTCTTTTTGTTGGGGTTTTCTTCTTTGGGGGGATTTTTCTATTTTTGGGTGGGTTATTTTCTGAGGGGTTTTTCTTTTCATTGTGGTTTTCTTCTTATCTTTGGGGTTTTCTTTTTGCTGGGGTTTTCTACTTATTGGGGGGTTTATTCTTTTGGGGGGGTTCTGCTTTTTGGGGGGGGTTATTTGGGACGATTTTTTCTTCCTTCTCTTGGGGTTCTCTTTGTTGGGGTTGTCTTCTTTTGGAGTTTTTTCTTTAGGGGGGCTTCTTTATGTTGGGGTTTTCTTTTCTTGGGGGTTTCCTTTTAGGGGTGTTTTCTACTTCTTTGGAGTGTTTTCTTCAATTTGGGGGTGTTTTCTTCCTCTTTTGAGTGTTTTCATCTTCTTTTGGGTGTTTTCTTCTGCTTGGGGTTTTCTTCCTTTTTTGGTTGTTTCTTCTTTTGGGTGTTTTCTTTTTCTTTAGGGTGTTTTCTTCCTTTTATGGGTGTTTTGTTTTTCTTTTGGGCATTTTTCCCTTTTGGGTGTTTTCTCCTCTTGGGTGTTTTCTCCTTCATCGTGGTGTTTTTCTCTCCTTTTTGGTGTTTTCCCCCCCTTTTTTTTTCTTTTCTGGCCCAACCTCTCAGCCAGTTCCATCTTCACATGCTGCCCCAACTGCAGTGCACTGGTAATCTCCATGCTGTAATTGTTCTGGATGGAAAGAAGCAATGAGTGGCCACCTGATGCAGCTGGAGACCCATGGCACAGGGAACGGGGCACAGGGCACTGGCTCACAGGGTGCCTTCCCAGGTAACATTTCATGTGAGGTCTCCAACACCCCATTTTACAGATGGGGAAACAAAGGCCCAGGGAGTGAGGGTGGAGGGCAGGCTGGCAGGGCAGGTGGCACACCAGCCTGATGAAGCCAGTCTCCAGCTTAGCCAGCTGCTCCTGGAGCTCACAGGCCTGGGACAGCACTCAGCTGGTGGTGGCATGTTGGCACTGCATTCCCTCCAGCACCTGCCTGTGCTGGTTGCCTCAGAGCCCAGCAGCCTGCCCCAGCTCCCACAGCCATTCCTCCTATTTCCAGTTCAGGTGGCTCAGACTCTCATTATCCTTTACCTGAGCCTAGAGCTGACCCACCATGCTCTCCAGCTGCTTCTGCAGCTGCTCAGCCTCCACCTGCAGCCACTGTTCTTTCTCACTGGGCCCTGATGGAGGCTCCAGGAGTGGAGGTTCAACTGAGAAAGGAATCAGATGATAAGGGCCTCTGGCCTCTGGGGTTTCAAAAAACCCTCTTCTCAACCTACAACTCCTAATTCAGGCTCCTCACCCAAGACCATGGCTTCCTAGCTCATCATTCCTCGTGGCCAGATGGTCCATCATTCAAACCACTTTCAAATAGAGTTATTCACAAGCTTGTACTCAAGACAACTGTGGGTGGCTGACAATGGGCACTCTACCCCTCTTTGTAGACAGGGACGCTGAGGCTCAGATGAGCAGACTTGCCATCTGCTAGCATATACCTCTTTCTCTTCCCCCACCTACTCCCAGGCCACCCCAGCCCCAGCTTACCTGTCCACCTGCTTACATCCACCAAGCAGGTCTCCAGCTCCTGGACCTGACTCAGGCCATGCTCCTCCCTTGAAGCATGCGCCTGCCCAGAGCACAGGGGTGTGAGCCATGGAGGGAGCATCTGCAGAACAGACAGGCTGCCACCTTCCTCTCTACCCCCACCCCCATAAAACCAAAACCCTGTGTGCAGCCACTCACTTGTGGCAGGAGCTTGGATGTCTTGAGCTTTTTCATCTAGAGCTGCAAGGCCACCTTCTCCATCACAAGGACCTGAAGCTTCCTCTTCAGTTGGGACTGGTGACACTTGAGGTCCTCATAGTTGTTCCTAAGGCCAGAGGTGGTAAAGAATGGAAAAAACAAGGAACAGAAAGGACCACTTTGATCATCAATGCACTGACTTTGACCCACAACCAGAGGGCCATGGCATGGGAAAGGGACTCCAGGAATCAAGAGTCACAAATGCCAGTCCAGAGAGTGGACATGAATTGCTTGAGGCCACACATGAGTCACTGGCACAGCTGGAGTCAGAGCTTGGCTCTGCTCAGGTCCAATCCTGTGCATCCACCTCATCATGCTCACCTGTACCTCTGCCACCTCCCACCACATCATCCTCACTGAGGCCTCCCAGACCTGCAATCCACCTTCCCCCACCTACTTGTTGTTCTCCAAGTGTAGTTGGAGAGCATCTTGTTCTCTTATCAAGTCATGGTAGGACTGCAAATACAGAAAGGTAAAGTCAGGATTCAGCAGGGAGATGTAGTAAGGGCTCACTAACACTGACACCTACCGTTACCATTTGGCAGTAACATTTCCTCCCCCTGAATCACACTTGACATCTTTTTCAAGGCATTTCCAAGCCCATGTTCTCAGTTGGTTTTACTAAGAACTCAATAAGTGTGGAAGAGGCAGGGAAAGAGATCTGATTTACAGCTGGCTGACAGAGGCCCAGGGATATCAGGTCACATTGCCATTGTTATGACTATCATCACCATCATTTGACTCTGTATTGAGTGCATCACTAGGCACCATACTAACAATCCATTGAATCCTCACAACCACCATAGGAGGGAGTTACTATTATTATCTACATTTTGTAGATGAAATACAAAGTATTAGAGGTTAAGTGCTAAGATCACTTACAGCTGGGATGTGAACATCCAGGTCTATCTAATTCTCTAAGCCCATTTATTTCCACTGAGGATGGAGGCACAAGCACGAGGGCAGGTGGCGGGGCTTACCTTCTCAGCCTCTTTCTGCCATGCAGAGACAGCAGTCAGATTCCACTGCATCTCTTTTATCTGCTGTTCACATGAGCACAGGCAGCTTGCCAGATGTTCACAGTCCCCTGGAATGACAGAGGTCAAGACGGAGCCCAAAGGACTCCCCCAAAGGCCTGCCAAGGCACCAGGTTGAGGGAGGAAGGGTGCCCAGATTTACACCTGCTTTCTGCCAGACTGCATGGTGAATGATGACCAGGGCTCTCTGTAACTGTGCCTTATTGGACATTGACACATCAGTGGTCTGAACCAGAGCCAAACAGGTGCTGAGAAAGAGGGAAAGGAAGGTTCTCTAGGGGATGTGAGGGATGCCATGCAGTCCACTCATCTGCAGTTGTTCCTGCAAGTTCACCTGCTAACATCTACTCTCCTGCTATAGGAAGATGAAAGAAACATCTCTTACTGGGGAGGCAAAGATGTAACAGCAAGGAACAGGACCCCGGAATGACACTAGTGGTCCAGGACAGACCCACCAGTGAGACCAGATTCTCAGGGATCTTGTGGGGCTGAGGGTAGGGTGCAGGGGGTGAGCACTTTCCAGGTTGGGATTGGGCAAGACAAACCTGTGACTGACCTCTCCATCTGAGTCTTTCCCCAAACCCATTAGACATGGAATGAGCAAAGAAATCATGTTCCTCTTCCCAGTTGATCCAGTTTCCTGGTGCCATTTTTTCTGTGTTCAGAGCCACAGGAAGGTGACTGAGGCTGTCCCCCTTGGCTCCACCCCCCAGACCAGAGTGGTGGGCAGGGGACAGGAATGGATTTTCAAGAAAAAGTTGTCAGACCCTATGGGTCACAAATTGAAAACTCTCCTCGAGCTCCCAAGGAAAGAGAATTTGGGTCTTTGTTGGTTTTTGCTCACAGCTACAGAGCTGAATGTCTGAATCTGGATTCCCTTTAAAGGACAACCACAGAAATCTCTAGAAATGGAGGGTGAGAAAGGAAAGACTACCCTTCTCTCAGCTTGTGATTCACAAGGGTGCATGTATTCACCATGAACCACACACTATGGGACAGGGACTGTTCTTAATAGCAGGGATCCAGGAATGAAAAGGACAGGCAAGCTCCCTGTCTCCCTGATGTTTCAAGTGTGCCTAGAAATCTTTCATTCTTAGAGCTGAAAGGGACTTTTGACACCCTCTAATTCTATCTCAGGACACTCAAGCCCAGGTAGGAGAGGTGGCTTGTCCAAAACCAAAGACAAAGCAAAGCAGGAACTAAGTCAGGGTGGGAACACAGGGCTTCTGACAACAGTCAGCCTAGTGTCTCCAGCAGGAGCACAGCCCAGGGCACATGTGGTGATAACTCAAGCAGGGGTGTCTGGAGAAGAGAGAGTGGGCAGACAGGGCAGCAACAGAAAGAGGCATGCTGCATGGTCTGGGTTCCCTCCCACTGAGACCTAGGCCCCCCAATATCCCATTCTCCCTTGGCACCAGGGACCCCCAGCCCCTTTCTTCAGAGCACCAAGAGGAAATTAGAGCCCAGGATTGGTAGTGTGAAATCAGAAGTCCCCACTGGACTCTTAGCAATTCCTGGATTATGCTCCTTCGATGTTTGTTTTCTACATAGCTGGAGTACTGGGCTACTGCCAGATCTAGACACTTGCTCTGAGGTGCATGCAGAGGAGTTGGAGGAAGGTCAGGGGAGAGGTAGAGAGAGCAATCATTAGGGGTGGGGGTGGGGGCTGTCTCAGCTGGCAGTAGAGCACCCAGCCCCCACCATGAGAGGTGACCAGGTGGCTGGTCTGCAGGGGCACTTACCTCCAGCTCCTTCACGTAAACTGAACTCACAAAGGCCTCCCCTCTGATGTATGATGTGGGCTAGAAGAGATGAGAGCACACATGGAGATGCTCTGTTTCCCTCAATGGCTAAGCCCTCTGATGTCCTTTTTCTTTCTCATCAGCTGGCAAAAGCCTCTTTCTGCCTGACCTGGACCAGGACCTCTTCCTGTAGCCCCTTTGTGCCCACTTCTCAAGGTCTCTCTCCCCCATTGTCTCTCCCCTCCCAAGCAGCTTTCATTCTGTTTTGTTTTTGTTTTTGGAGGTGGTGGCCAGTACAGGGATTGAGCCCTGGACCTTGGTGTTACCAACATCATCCTGTGCTTCCTGCAGCAGGGTCCAATGAGAGCCAAACTCGTGGCCCATCTTTGTGTGTACAGCTTCAAGGGAGAAGACTCAGATAAGAGTCCTAAATCATATCCCTAGCAGAGGGAGAGGTAGGATTCAAACCCAGACTTTTAACCAGTCCTTGATACTTCTTCCATAGTCGTTACCATTACCCACTACTGCCCCTTAAGCATGCTGTTCCCAGGAGCCTGACCAGCTGAGATTCACCTCCTTAGGCAAATGGCAACCCCCAGAAGTGGTTGAATCAGGGCTACTGCCAGTTTCATTTTGTTCTTTGCTCCTGGAGGACCACCAAGGCTGTTTCTCTACTGGTAATCTCTTAACTGTGAAAAAGAAAAGCAGTAATATTCAGGAGAACATATAAGCCCCTATACTTGCATCCTACTTTACAGTTTTTACAAAATATTCTTACTTATACCATCTGCTTTAATGCCACCAGCAACCCTATAAGGTGCTGTAATGATCACTAAATGACTGAAGAAATGGATTGATAACATGACTAAAAAAAGGCAATGATGGAATTTAACTTTGGTCTTCTGGGGCTTTGTCATGAATCAGCAACTGCCAGGTGGCAAAATACAAATCAGACATTGGGGTCCTGTCTTACAGAGCTATGAGAGCTGCACACCAGTACTTCTCAAATGTTTACATCATTGTATCCTAATGGCAGAAGTCAGTGAGGGCACACCCTTAAACATCTGGGGACCTAACAAAAAGAGGACAACCCAAGCATCATCTCAGAGAGAACTCTATCACGATCTTACAAATCTAGGTGAATGTCACCCCTAAGTATATTAATAGGTTTTTTCTCTCTCAAAAGAATCAAGCAAATCTGATGCTTCAGCAAGATGCTGCCTATGAGTCCTGTGGCACCACAGATTGAAATGATCTGGGCAAGATTCAAGCTGTGAAGTTCAGTTGCCCAGGATTTGTTCCACAGAAGATAAGCACATGTCCCTCCAGAGAACACTGACTGAAAGGTACTCTGGTCCCAGAGTCCTAGGGAATTCTAATGTGAGATACAGACTCAGAAATAAATTGTAAAATGTCTCTAGAGAGTAGAAACCTGGTAGAAAACCAAACTAAATCCATTCTCCAAATTGTCACCCAGGGATACTGTCAACATTTTGAGCCCACTGGTGAAGTGTAGGCTTTTCAGGTTGTCAATGTCTAAATGAAGGGCATAAGTGAGCCAGAAACCTCTCAGTCCTGTGTCCCCTAGTCCTGAGTACCCTTCCAAATGCCATGACCAGAGAAGCTGGAAAGAGGGTGAAAACACTTAGGGGACTGGGTCCACAGGTCAAAGGCTGGGCTATAGGCAGTAATGACAGGGTGTGCCTGGTGAGGGCAGGGGCTGGGCTGCTGAGGGGGCAGGGATGGCTGAGAAGACTTTGGTGAGGAGAGTCAAGAGGTGCAGAGGGGCAAGCCCCAAGTGACACAGAGTAATGCCCCTTTCCCACCATCAGAGGAGCCTCAGGCTGGGTCTGGAGCCTGTGACCCAACATGCTATACCTTTTCTTGGCCACAGCCAATTTCCTCTGTTGGGTTTCCTCTGACATCTCATGGCAGGGAAAAGTAAAGGGGGGAAGCATCACCATCATCCAAGTACTGCAGAATCACTTCCTTCAGGTAACGGTGCAGATGTGCAGCTGAGCCAGAGCCAGTGGGAGCGGGCAGTGCGAGGCAACACTGAAGTGGGCGTGGCCTCAATGCTCACAGCCCATTGGTGGATGAGAAAGATGAAACTAATAGGGGCATGGCCAGAACACAGGGAAAGGTGGAGTCACAATGAAAGCTGTGATTGCTGGCCCCACCCACCCCAGGGAGTGGCCCCCCTTGGGGAAATGGGCAGAGTTCTCACTTTGTGCCCATGCAGCTCCTGTGTGACCCTTCATGGTGGTTGTCACAGAATTCGAGGCACCCGGCAGAGCAGAGAGTCTGCTCTCCAGCCCCCACCCTGGACTGTCCGGTGCCAGTTCAATCCTGACCTGGAGACATAGGACCCCAGGGTTCAGGAGGTGGATGAGGACTGGACAGCAAGGGAGAGTGTGTCATTTCACAGTCCCTTTCTAGACTCCTCACAGCTCTGCCCCAGACTTTCTCATCCCAGAAACCACCTCCAAAGACCCCCCATCCAGTCCACCAGATGCTTCTCTACTCGCCCCCTTCCTCAAAGGTGCCTTCACTGATCCCAGGAGCATAGCTGCCTGCTCCCAGCTGGGTCCCATCCAGGTCACTCCTGCTTGCCAGCTGCTCCTCCTCTCACACCCCACAGCACCCCCTTCTTCCCAGCACAGGCTCTGGGTCCCATCAGCCTTTTCCCTCAGATGCCTCAAGACCAAACTGGGGTGGGGGCTAAAACTATAAAACTCACAGAACACGTAAGTGTAAATCTTCATGGTCTTAGATTAGGCAATGGTTTTCTAGGTGTGACATCAAAAACACAAGCAATGAAAGAAAATATGGACAAACTGAACATCATCAAAATTAAAAACTTTTGGGGGCTGGCCCGTGGCTCAGTTGGTAGAGTGTGGTGCTGATAACACCAAGGGCCATGGGTTCGGATCCTTATATAGGGATGGCCGGTTAGCTCACTTGGGAGAGCATGGTGCTGACAACAAAAAGTCAAGGGTTAAGATACTCTTACCAGTCATCTTTTTAAAAAAAAGAAAAATTAAAAATTTGTGATTCAAAGAATGCCATCAAGAAAGTAAAAAGAAAAATGAAAGAAAATGAAAAAAACCCACAATATTGGAGAAAAGTTCTACAAGTCTTATAAGATGGGAGGAAGGAAGGAAAGAAAGAAAGGAAAGGAAGGAAGAAAAGGCAGGAATGGAAGGAAAGGAGGGAAGACAGAAAGGGACATTAGAAAGGGAGGGCAGGAAAGGAGAGAAGGAGGGAGGAATAGGAGGGAGAGAAGGAAGGAGGGGAAGGAAAGAAGACAAGGAAGCATCCCCTCTCCTTTGGAGAACTTCTGCTCAGCAGACCAGGACAGCAGGAGAGCAGAGGCCCAGAGCAGCAGCAATGGAAAGAGGCATATCTTCCCAATGTAGCAAGGATCAGCCCTGGTCCTCTGACAGTAAATACCCAGAAGAGCAGGACTCTTTGGTCAGGAGCTTGAGGAAGAAGCCCAGCCACAGCAACTCTGGCTCCTAGCACAGTCATTTCCTCAGAGACAGTTGTGCCTATGTTCCACCAGGACTGCCAAAGGCTTAACAACCTGCATGGTCCCCTCAGGTAGTCCCACCGCTGAGCAGGGAACCAGCCTCCAGCTCCAGTTAGGAGGTAGATCCCAAAAGCATCCGAGTGGAAAGTGAGAATGCCCAAGAAAAGTACACTTGCCTGTTTTGAGGATAAACACCGAACTTGGATAGAATCTCATAGATTCAGTTTGAGTAATTAGAAACAACAATAATAACTATTGATGGGGCCTATTTTTTTCATGTAAAACGTAAAGGAACATAGAATTTCAGAGGCAATGAAAATAGCATAACACTGCATAATATAAATTTGTTTTTTCTCCTTTTCTCTTCGCTCTTTCAAGCCGTAGCAAGCTCCGTGCTTCCTTCCTTGTGGAGGTTTGTGGCAGGACGGAAAGTAGAAGTTGCTGCAATTCTTCCTTTCCTCATCGTTACTCCAAAGCCTAAGACAGTTGAGAGATTTGCCAAATGTCCTGAGGGAGAAAAGATTCTCTGAGGGGACATGAAGGAACAGTGGGTGATGGAGTTTGGATGTGTTGTCCCCTCCAAAACTCATATGAAAATTTGACCTCCAATGTGGCAGTGTTAGAAACTGATTGAGTCATGGGGGCGGATCCCTCATGAATGGATTAATGAGTGAGTTCTCACTCTATTAATTCCCACAAGAGCTCATTGCTTAAAAAGACCCTGGCACCTTCTCTCTCTTGCTTCCTCTCTCTTGCTTCCTGTTGCCATGTGATCTGCTTGTACCCACCGGCTGCCTGCCACTTTCCACCATAAGTAGAAGCAGCCTGAGGCCCATGCCAGATACAGCTGACAGCTGTCCCAGAATTGTAAGCTAAAGAAACTTCTCTACTTTATAAATTACCCAGTTTCAGGTATTCTGTTATAGCAACACACAACAGAATAAAAAAGAAAATTGGTAACAAGGACTGTGGTGTTGCTATACAGATACCTGAAAATGTGGATGAAGCTGTGGAACTGGGTAATGGGCAAAGGTTAGAGGAGTTTGGAGGACTTAGAAGAAGAGAAAAAGACAAGGGAAAGTTTGGTATGTCATAGAGACTTCTGTGGTGGTGAGCAGACTGCTGATAGAAATGTGGACAGTAAAGGCCATGTGGATGATGAGGTCTCAGATAGGAATGAGGAACTTATTGGGAATTGGACAAAAGATAACTCTTGCTACACCATAGCAAGGAAACTGGCTGCATGATGTCCATGCCCTTGGACTTTGTGGAAGTTGGAACTTAAGAGTTGTGAACCAGAGCATTTGGCCAAAGAAATTTCTAAGCAGCAAAGCATTAAGGAAGCTGCATGGATCCCTTTAGGAGCCTACTCTGACTTATGGCAGCAAAATCATGATGTAAAGCCAGAATTTAAATGGGAAGCAGAGCGTAAAGGCTTGGAAAATTTGCGGCCGGGCCATGTGGTAAAGAAGCAGAGAGCCAGCAAACAATGCAAGGGTGAAGCAGATAAACTGGTTGCTAAAGACATTATCTTGGCAGTGAGGCAGCCAGATGCTAAGAATCAGGACAATGGAAAAAATGCCCTAAAGGCATTTGAGAAGTCTGGAAGGGTGCCCCACCCATCACAGGCCCAAAGGCCTAGAAGGACTGAGTTGTCCCAGAGGACAGACCTGGGGCGCAACTGCCCTCAGGAACCTGCTCCCTTCATCCCAGCTGATCCAGCTAGAGCAGCCCCAAGTGTGGTTCGTGCAGCAGCCCTGGAGAGTAGAGGCCTGAAACCTCGGTGGCATTCACCTGGTGTTAAGTCTGCAGGCCAGCAGGACATGAGAGCAGTGGAAGCATGGCAGCCTCCACCCAGATTCCAGAGGATGTATGGAAAAGCATGGGGGCCCAGGCAGAGACCTGCCACTGGAGCGGAGCCACTGCAGAGTCTATCTACTAGAGCAATGCAAAGCAGGAAAGTGGGGTCGGAGCCCCCACAGAGAGCCCCCACCAGGGAAATGTCTAGCAGAGCCAAGGCAGCGGGGCTGCCTCCAAGACCCTGGAACTGCAGGGACACTGGTAACGTGCAACACTGGCCCGGAAAAGCTGCAGGCACCAGTGCAGCCCAGAATCAATGACAGAAGGCCAATTCCCAGTTCTCTCAGTTGTACAAGGATGCAAATAATGAAATTTAAGGTAAGAAATGAATCCTGGAGGCAGCCACACAGCAAAACAGTTACCTACAAAGAAAGAACAGACAGACTAATCTTTGTCACAACATATAAACCAGAATTTTAAGGGGGAAAGTTGTAATCCAAAAATTCTCCACCAGTCAAGTTCTATTTTCCCATAGAAAGCTACACGGAAATGCTCAGATGTGCAAGGCCTCAGAGCTCACCACCCACACAACCTTCCTAGGAAACTATGCAGACAGGGTCCCTCCAGCCAATGGATGGAAACCAGAACATGGGAAGTCATGGAATAAAAAGCTGCAGTCAGCACTACAATCTTATCAACATAAAAGCAAGCTCAAATAATTATAGATATTGCTATTTAAAAAGTCACATTCTTGTAAGAGAAGATACACAGCATTAAAAAAGCAGACATACACATGGATCAGATTCTGAATTATCCAGAACTAGGTCTCCATGTTTTAGGTTAATTCCATTAAGATACATGAAGTAGTGAAGCAATAGTAGTGAATTTGTGCGGAAAAAAATTAGAATTATTATGGGGTTGGGGGAGGGGATCTCAAAAAAATAGAGCCAACAGAGGAACACTGAATGTTCTACTGTGTGGAATGGCCATTGTCTCAGACAGCTTGAGCTGATATAACAAAATACCATAGACTGGGTGGCTCAAACTACACATTTATTTCTCATAGTTCTGGAGGCTGGTCAAGGTGCCAAAAGATTCAGTTCTTGGCGAGGGCTCTTTTTCTGGCTGTAGACAGCCCCTCTCTCACTGTATGCTCACATGCCCTTTTCTCAGTGTGTGAGTATGGAGAGAGTTAGAGCTCTCTGTCTTCTTCTTATAAGGACACTAATCCCATCATAAAGATCCATCCTCATGACCTACTTTAAACCTAATTACCTTCCAAAGGCCCAACCTCCAAATACCATCTCACTGGGGGTACAGCTTCAACACATGAATTTTTGTAGGACACAAATATTCAGCTCATAACAGTCCTCTTTCTCCCTATCACAGGAGCAACATGCACTGCTGTACCCAGTAAGACCTGCTTCCCATACTGCTGTCCTCTGCAGTCCCCACACATGGGGCTGCATGAACTAGTCCAGCTGCAAGGAAGCCCACACAGGGCAACTTCCTGGCAGCTCAGGTCCAGACACTAGACAGCTCCAGCTCCTAGTGCACCTCTTCCTCCCAGCCTCACACAGTTTTGAGTACCACCTGTCAACTGTGTCTAAGTGACATTTCAGGCACAGGGGAGGTGACCCAGAGAGCTTGAAGGCTGACTTCCCAAATCCTTTCTGGAAGGATGGGAGGGGCAATAGGTCAGGGCAGGACAGGAGGGTTGGCAGGTCATTCCAAGGTGTGCTCCATTTCCCTGCAGGAAGAGAGGACCCCACTCAGCCAGCTGCACACCTGACATACTCACCTGTGAGTGGCTTCAACTGCCTTCAAGCTTAAATCTGGGGAGGCAGTGGGCCCACCTGCCCCAGCAGAGAGCATGTAGGGGGTACACTGGCTGTCTGGATCTATGCCCACCTTCCCCAGGAGCTCAGAGTCCCTCCTTACCCAACAGGTCCACCCACCCCAGCAGAGAGCATGTGGAGGGTATACAGGCCATGGATCCACACCCACCTTCCCCTGGGAGCTGAGAGTCCCACTTGATCCATGAAGCCCACCCACCCCAACAGAGAAGGTGCAGGGAGCAAGCCAGCACCTACTACCATGCTCATCCAGAACCAAACCTACAGCCCAACCCAATTATCAATAAAGAACACTTCTACAGGTAAGAGTCTCTCTCTTCAAAAACTACTCCAAAAAATTAAAAGAAGCAACTACACCACCAGATGCCCAGACATCACCACAGAGATATAAGAGGCATGAAAAAGCAGGGAAACATGACACCCAAAACCCCCCAAAAAAAGACAATAACTCTCTAATACCAGACCCCAAACAACAGGAAACTGATGCCTGAAAAGGGATCCCAAATGGCAATCTTAAAGAAACTCAACATAATGCAAGAAAAAACAAATGGAAATCACAGTGAAGTAAAAAAAAACCATTGAGGAAATGTATGAGAAATTCAACAAAGAAATAGAAATGATCAAAAAAGAACCAAGCAGTACTACTTTGTAACCTGGAAGTAGACATACCTCAAGGAAGCCAGCTTTGGCCCTGCAGCTGCTGCCATCACCACAGAGAAATTGCTGGAGCTGACAGCGTAGGAATGAATCTCCTCTCAGCCTCTAAGCTCACCTGGTCAGAATCCTTGGATGAGCCTGTGGAACCCTTCCTCCTAGCCCTGTAGTTTGGAACCAGTGGCTTCGGGACTATAAGAGGATGGACAAAGATTCTCAGGGGTTGCTAGATTCGTCCCTGTTGGATCAGGCACTGCCAGCCACTCAGAGGATGAGGAGTTACTGACAGGGCAGAAGCAAACCTACTCCCTGGCCTTGGGCACCATCCCTAAGCAGAGAAGTTCCTCCAGGCTCATTAAGAGGAAGAAGTTCAATGATGAGCTAGTGGAGAGCAGCCTGGCAAAGTCCTCTACCTGGGATAAGGGGCCAGTGGGGTGGAACCAGAGTGCTGTTCAGGGAGTGAACCCTCCTCTACTAGAAGAAGGTATCCAAGGTCCCTAGCACTCCTGTGCCACCCAGCCCAGTGCCAGCCCTGGACTCACCAAGTGTATGAAAAAGAGTGATGGAGTTTGGATGATTTGTCCCCTCCAAAACTCATGTGGAAATTTGATCTCCAATGGGGCAGTGTTGGAAACTGATTGAGTCATGGGGGCAGATCCCTCATGAATGGATTAATGTTCTCCCTGGGGGAGGAGGGGTAGTGAGTGAGTTCTCACTCTATTAGTTCCCACGAGAGCTGATTGTTTAAAGGACCCTGGCACCTCCTCTCTCTCTCTGTCTCTTGCCTGCCACTTTCTGCCATGAGTAGAAGCAGCCTGAGGCCCATGCCAGATGCTTCTGTCCCAGAATTGTAAGCCAAATAAACCTCTTTCCTTTATAAATTACCCAGTCTCAGGTATTTCTGTTATAGCAACACAAAATGGACTAAAACAAAGAGCAAACAGCCACTTCAGGTGGCCAAGGATCTGGGCTGCTAGAAGCCTGCAGATGACCTCCTGCTTATCAATGCTGTGTTGCAGACCAACAACCTGACATCTCTCCACCTAGGTGTGAAGTTCACCTGCCACTTCACCCTTCGGGAAGTCCAGGAGCTCTGGTATGCCCTGCTCTATGATCCTGTCATCTCCAACCTGGCCTGCCAGGCCATAAGGCAGCTGCATCTAGAGGCCATTGCAGCTATACAGGGCAAGGACCTATTTAGCAAGACTGAGGAGCAGCTGCTGAGCAAAATGAGATCAACCAGCCAACACACCTTGGAGACCTTCCAGGACCTGCTGCGTAGACATCCTGATGCCATCTACCTAGCCCATACTGCCAAGGCTTTGCAGGCCCACTGGCAGCTCATGAAAATAGTATTATCTACTAGAGGACCAGACAATGCAGCTGCTGCCCAAGGGGGACCAAGTGCTGAACTTCACTGATGCAGAAGACCTGACTGATGACAGCAAGTTCAAAGACATGCAGAATGAGGTCCTGGAACATGAGCTGACAGCACCAGAAGTGAGAGATTTGGCAGCTGGAAGAGGAACTACATAAGTGGCAGGTGCTAGACAGCATCACAGACATGAGCTTTCCCAACTTCGATAATCAGACGCTGGCAGTGCTACAGGGCTGTATGGTTTGGTAACTGATGTGTTCAGGAGAGATCAACCTAGGCAGAGCAACCAAGGATAACCAGATTGATGTGGACCTGTCTCTGGAGGCCTAGAAGATCTCCCAGAAGCAAGGGGTCATCAAGCTGAGAACAACAGCAATTTCATATTTGCCAGTGAGGGCCAGCAGCCCATCTACACCAATGGACAGCCTATGCAGTGTGGCTCCAAATGGCACTTCAGCAACAACTCTGTGGTAGAGATCACCAGCCTGCAATTCATCTTAGTCATCAACCAGGACCTCATTTCCCCTCATCGGGGCCAAGGCTGCCAAGATCAAGATTTTCTTAAAACTAACCAAGGAAGTAAAGACCTCTACAATGAAAACTACAAAACACTGGTGAAAGAAATCAAAGAGGACACACAAAAAAAGAAATGATGTTCCATGCTCATGGATTGGTAGAATTAATGTTGTGAAAACGTCTATACTGCCCAAAGTGAACTACAGATTCAATACAATCCCTATCAAATTACCAGTGACATTCCTCACAGAAATAGAAAAAAACCATCCTAATATTTATGTGGAACAACAAAAGACCCCAAATAGCCAAAGCAATCCTGAGTAAAAAGAGTAAAGTGGGAAGCATTACACTACCTGACTTCAAATTATACTACAAAGCTACAGTAATCAAAACAGCATGGTATTGGCATGAAAACAGACATATAATCCAATGGAACAGAATAGAAAGCCCAAAAATAAATTCATATATTTACAGCCAATTGATTTTTGATAAAGGTGCTAAAAACTTATATTGAGGAAAGGACCATCTCTACAATAAATGGTACTGGGAAAACTGGATATCCATGTGAAGAAGAATGAAACTAGACCACTATCATTAACCATACACAAAAATCAACTCAAAATGGATTAAAGCCTTAAACGCGAGACCTGAAACTATACAACTTCTAGAAGAAAATACAGGGGAAACACTCCAGGACAGAGGAATAGATAAAGATTTTATGAATAAGAACTCAAAAGCGTAGGCAATAAAAGTAAAAATAAACAAACGGGATTTTATCAAACTAAAAAGCTTCTGCACAGTAAAGGAAACAATTAACAGAGCAAAGAGACAACCTAAAGAATGGGAGAAAATATTTTCAAACTATGCATCCAACAAGGGGCTAATATCCAGAATATACAAGGAACTCGAGTAACTCAATAGTAAAAGAACAAATAACCCAATCAAAAAATGGGCAAGGATCCTCAGCAGCTCAGCACAAGGAGAGAGAAGATCCCACAAGTCAGAACGAGCTCCAGAGACCTCATGGCATTGTAGGGCAGGGTGGTGGGCCAAGATTAGGACGCTGCATTAAAAAGGCTATCCCACCACCTCTGCCTGCTCATACCAGGAGAAACTATAACTGCCTAGAGGCCTGAAGGCCCTGAAGGTATTGAGATGAGTGGGCATCTGCCCAGCCTAGCAGTGGGATTGATGTCTGTCCGGCCTGGAAGAAGGACGCTAGGTGACCCCCTACCCTACTGTTGTAAATAGTGTAATTATCAGAGAATTTAAATTATTCTCACTTGTAACTGCATTTCTGGGTCATGCCAGAGTCATTTGGTACTAAAAAAAGACTGAGGCCTGTCCCTATTTCCCTTCTCTTTCCCATAGATTCTCCCCACCTTTTAAACTGGTTTGTATTTATTTCAAAGGAATAAAATATATTAATTCTTAGAAAAAAAATTTTTTAAATAGGCAAGGAAGCTAAATAGACATTTCTCAAAAGAAGACATACAAATAGCCAACAGGTATATTAAAAAAGGCTCAACATTACTGATCATCAGGGAAATGCAAATCAAAACCACACTGAGATATCACCTCACACCATTTAGACTGGCTGTTATCAAGAAGACAGAGAATAACAAATGCTTGAAAGGATGCAGAGAAAGGGAAACCCTTTTACATTGTTGGTGGGATTGTAAATTAGCACAGCCATTATGGTAAACAGTATGGAGGTTTCTCAAACAACTACAGATAGAACTACCATATGACCCAGAAATCCCAGTACTGAGTGAATACCCAGAGGAATGGAAAGCATCGGTCGAACGGATACCTGCACCCCCATGTTTATCACAGCTCTGTTCACAATAACCAATCTAAATGTCCATCAACAGAAGACTGGATAAAGAAAATGTGGTACATATACATGATGGACTGCTACTCAGTCATATGAAAGAATGAAATTCTGCCATTCACAGCAATATGGATGAGCTTAGAGAAAGTTATGTTAAGTGAAATAAGCCAGGCACAGAAAGAGAAATACCACTTGCTCTCACTCATATGTGGAAGATTAAAAAAGAGAACAAAACAAAATGAACAAACAAACAAACAATAATAATAATGAGTTGAATTCTTAAAAGGAGAGAGAAGAACTATGATTACTAGAGGCAGGAAAGGAGAGGGCATAGGAGGGATAGTGAGAGGCTGATTAATGGGCACAAAAGTACTGTGAGACCAACAGACATATGAAAAAATGCTCAACATCACTCAGCATCCAGGAAATGCAAATCAAAACCACACTGAGATACTATCTCACCCCAGTTAGGATGGCTAAAATCCAAAAGACCCTGAACGATAAATGCTGGTGAGGTTGCGGAGAAAAAGGAACTCTCATACATTGTTGGTGGGACTGCAAAATGGTGCAGCCTCTATGGAAAATGGTATGGAGGTTCCTCAAACAATTGCAGATAGATCTACCATATGACCCAGCTATCCCACTGTTGGGAATATACCCAGAGGAATGGAAATCATCAAGTCGAAGGTATACCTGTTCCCCAATGTTCATCGCAGCACTCTTTACAATAGCCAAGAGTTGGAACCAGCCCAAATGTCCATCATCAGATGAGTGGATACGGAAAATGTGGTACATCTACACAATGGAATACTACTCAGCTATAAAAACGAATGAAATACTGCCATTTGCAACAACATGGATGGACCTTGAGAGAATTATATTAAGTGAAACAAGTCAGGCACAGAAAGAGAAATACCACATGTTCTCACTTATTGGTGGGAGCTAAAAATTAATATATAAATTCACACACACACACAGAGAAAAAAAAAACCGGGGGGGGGAAGAAGATATAACAACCACAATTACTTGAAGTTGATACGACAATCAAACAGAAAGGACATTGTTGGGGGGGAGGGGGGAGGGAGGAGGGAGGGAGGTTTTGGTGATGGGGAGCAATAATCAGCCACAATGTATATCGACAAAATAAAATTTTTAAAAAAATAAATTTTAAAAAAAAAAGGTACTGTGAGGTAGGAGACGTAAGCCCCACTGATGTACAGTTGACCCAAAAATCTATAATCAATAATGATATAATAACAATATAATATATTATAATAATAATAATAATGATATAATGGTTGCATGTAACCAAACTAGAAGAGAGGAGATCAAATGTGCACATCACAAAGAAATGATTAAGTTTTGCAATGATGAATAGCCTAATCACCCTGAATGAGGAGCACACAATGTATACATGTACTGAAATATAATTCTGTAACCCATAAATATGCACAATCAATATGTTTCAATAAAACTTTTTAAAGATAAATTGACAAAGCTGAGACAGAAAAAATAAAAAGAGCCGAGGAGGGTGAATGGAGGAAGGAAAAGGAAGTTTAGCTGAGTGGGTTCCTCCATGAGTAGGTTTCTCAGAGGGGGATGGCTGGGAAGGAACGGGGGAGGGAAGAACACAGCGTTGAGGACGTGAGTTATGCACGTATCCAATAGGTGTGTGCCTACTCCTGGACACAATACGTGCCAAATAAGTTTACATTAAGTTCATTTTGTACACTGTCTGAATGGGTTTGGTTTACGTTGTAATTTGGGGTTATCTGTGGCTGAATGATCATCTCATCATATTACTGACTGCATTTTGTTTATATTTCAGGAGGCAAAAATTGTCAAGAATTTTTTTTAATCTACAATTTAGACAAAATCAGGTTATGTTTTTTATATAAACATTGATTACAATTAGCCTTCAAGGGAGGTCTCAGAGCTTTGTTGTGAATCATTTACAGCACTTTGTTGTGAACATTAGAGCCATTCATTATCCCTCTTCATAAAAACTACTATTAAAATAACATAATTTATCTAAACAATGTTTCACAGGTGTTAGTAAATTAAAATTTCTCTCTTGTGTGCTATAAGAAATGAATTATCAGGACTTTTTAGTACAGAAAAATTCTCATCTTCTCCTTGGGTGTCGGGAGCTGAAGAAGTTAGATCAATCAAAGTAACTGCATTTGTCTTGCACTCTTCTCTTGAACCTTCAAAATCCAGCTAACAAGCACTTTACTAAGTTGACTTTGACTCTTAAAGGGGAAAATTGTACTTTCATTCTTACAGTTTTCTTTATTCCTAAAGAAGGCTTCATGTGATTTTCTTCCATACCCCAACTGACATAACTTGAAAATGACACACATGCAAGGTACAGATGATTTCCATGCTCTGTAATTCATTCCATAGCATTAAAATTAGGAAGCAATTTTTTCATTTAACAAAATTCACATATCCCTAAATAGGAAAAAGAAAGAGAGAGAGAGAGAGAAATCAAGCTCCTTACAAATATAGATATGTTTTATGGTCAGTATCTAATATTACAGCTATTATTTAACCTTGCTTTTAATATTTTAGCAAATAGAGTGGGGAGAAGGCAATAAAAAGAAACAAGTGTAACTATCAGAAAGGAGATAGAGTTATCACATGACAGTCTATTTAAAAACTTCAATAAATCAACCACCTCACTATCAGAACTAATCAGAACATTCGCTAAAAGGCTGCTTATGAAATAAATTACCCAAATCACTAACTTTCCTACAGATGAACAATAAGCCAAATATGATGAATATTATGAAAAATATAAATCCCACTCCAATAGCAGCAAGATCTATTTACATATAAGAATAACCACTAAGAATAAACCTAACAAGAAACGTGGATGGTATAGATTGAGTGTAAACTACAAATCTATGCTATAAAACATAAAGGAAGATTTGAACCAAGCAGTTTCCAGGGAAGTTCAAGAGTTGTACAACTCAAGTTCCACCCAGGCCCACTGAGGCCCCATTCAAGGCCAAAACCTAACTGTAATGCCAAACCTAGAGAACTGGACTTCCTGCAGGATTCTAGTTATCAATCACTGGAGGATGGGAGGACACTATGCCAAAAGGTCCATTTGTGGGCCGGCCCGTGGCTCACTCGGTAGAGTGCGGTGCTGATAACACCAAGGCCACGGGTTCGGATCCTATATAGGGATGGCCGGTTTGCTCACTGGCTGAGCGTGGTGCTGACAAAAGGTCCATTTGTCACCAGGTTTTAGTGGTGATGAGACTTCACACAAAAGAATACAAACAAGCCATAGATTGCCAGGTTTCCAAGGGTAGGAGAATGTTCCTCCATATTATATTGTAAGTGAACGTAATACTTGTTTCTGTAAAGATAAACCCTATTTTGTCCATGTTGGAACAAAATGAAAGTTACTTTCTTGCTTACTTAAAAGTCTAATCAGTCTGGGGATAGAAAGGAATGAGCCAGGCTCATGGTGTCCCTGTCACCTTCAATATATGGCTTTTCAGTTTAGCCTAGACACAGAGCTCCCACCAACAGATGGGGAAAGAGGGAGCAGGATGTTGTTAATGGGCCAGATATGACTGAGACACCCTTCACTTCTTCTCACATTGCCCTGGGTACAACTCAGCCTTCTGGCCAACCTAACTGCAAGTGAGCCTGAGAAGGGGACCTATACTGCTTCCCCACTAGATGACAAGGTTTACTCAATAGGTAAAGTAGGACCTACCCAATTATCTTCTTCATATTACTGGAGCTTACCCTTTAAACATTTAATTTTTCAATTTTACATGTTTTGGTGAAATTTTTCCTAAGATGCATAATAATTTTACTGTTTCACAGAGTGGGAGATGAGCCCTTCTCCTATGGCTGGGACCATCATGAATACCAGCTCTCACACTGGGACTACCTTCAGGAACACTCGAGAAATTGCTGTCCTTTACCTCTACACTAAAAGGCCCTGGATTGCTTTTTTAAAACTCTCTTTTTAAAAAAATTTTTAATGTTTTTTTCTGAATCCTTCCTTGGAGTCAAAATGACATCTGTCACCTTTTGCTGCTGTCATCATGCAGGCTTCTAACAGTTCTTTTCCCCTCTAATGTCTTGCTTCTAGTCAAGGTTTATACTAAGGCATAAAAATTGTGACTAAAGTGAAAAAAAATGCTAATCAGACTTTTTAAGAAGCCCACTCCTGAGTAAAGAATATGAATTTTTATCACCTGACTTTTTAGCATTGATTTTGGTTATCCAATATCTTTGTCAAATTTTTTCTTCTAAGTTTTTACTGTTTTCAGCAGCTGCAAATAAACAATTACATTGGTTTATGCTATAATCCTCGAAAAGAGAACAAAATTATGCCTCAAAGAGAATCACTTTCTGTAAAAAACATTAAAAAATAAAAAATAACAAAACTAGAATATTGGCTAACAAGGAAATAGGTCTGCAATATACTGTTACATAGAAAATAGCAAACTACAAAATGGTAGTGTAGTGTAAGCACATTTTTGTAAAAAAACAAACAAACAAAAAACATATGTCTGTAATACACAGAAAAAGTCTGAAGGAATTGAGAGCAGTTATCTCTGAGCTGTAGGTTTACTGAAAACTTTTACTTACAATGTCATTTATTTATGTAATGTTTGACTATTCCATAAGAAGCAAGTTTTTTTTGTAAGCATAAAAAACAATAAAGATTTTAAAATACAGTTCACACTGTCTTCTCATAGCATAAGCTCCTGGAAGACATGAATGACAGATAAGCACTACTCTATATACTGCCTGCTGCCACAAATAAGAAGCCTCTTAATAAACACTAATTTTTATTTTCATTTTTTATTTGTTGTTTGTTTGTTTGTTTATTGAATCATAATTGATTACACATATTTTGGGGGTTCAATGTTGACATATGTTGATCAAATCAATATTACTAGTATATATATTGTTACAAATTGTACTTATTCTTTATTCCCCTCGTCCAATCTCTCCCTATCCCCATCTCCCTCCCCACTACCACCACTGATAACCCTAGATTTCTTCTCTCCCTCTGAAAGAGTAATGGTTACTCCGTTGATGTGTTGCCTAGATGATCTGTCCAATGCTGAGAGCTGTGATCAGGTCCCCCAGTATTATCATAGAGCAGATGCTGCTTCTGTCACTTTGGAATGGGTTTTGTGGAGAAAGACATAAACACTAATTTTTATATACAAAACGAAAGAAAGAAAGAAAGAAATCACTAGAGTATTAAGTCAAAGTCAATCTCATAGACAGGACAAGTTCCAGGAAAGTGTTGATGACTTCACCCTTGGAAGACTTCTGCCTGGAAATCTGCTGGATACCATATGAAACAGAATTTCAAAAGCCTATCAAAGGAGCTTATAATAACCAGAGCCACACTCCAATCTATACTAGAACTACAATGAAAACGTACTTAGTTAGAAAAGAATTCTGGATAATATACTATGCCATAAAGGTTTTTCACAATCTGCTTCATTTCTAAAAAAAACATTGATCATTAAGCGTTCACAACCAACATATACTTAGTAGATTTTTACCTCCTGGTGCATACTAAGGGGATCCCACAAGACACCTCTTGCCCAGCATTTTCCCTCTACCCTGCATGAATCTCTAAAAAATAGGGCAAATGGATACAGTCATAAAATTCAGAACATCACAGTTTAAGTAAAATGCATTCCCTAGTAAAAGTAATATGTCACTTAAGTATTGCCACAAAAATGCTGCTTAACAGATTACCCCAAAAATGAGGGGCAAGCAACAAGCAGCATTTATTCTCATGTTCATAAGTCTGCAGGTCTGCCAGGATGGCTCAGCCTCAGGCTTTGGCTGTGTGAACTGGTTAGGGCAGCTCTGTTTCACATGTCGCTCATCCTGGGAACAACAGAAAACCCAGCGTATGTTCAGGGCAACGCAGAAACACAAAAAGGCAAGCCAAAACCCATAGGTATATTTGAAGCTTTTGCCATCATTATGTCCATTAACAACCCATTGGCCAAAGCAAATCATGTGGCCAATCTCAATATCAGTGGGACAGGAAAATATATTCCATCTCTAGTGAGAGAAACCACAAAGTCACACAGCAAAGGGTGGAGACCCAGGGAGCATTGAAGAATTGGGCACAATAATGGAATCTTCCAAAAGTATTCAAAAGTGTTTTCATATTTAGCTGGTCTTAAAAGAAAAACTAAGGAAAGAGGACAGAAGGAAGGGAGAAAAATAGGATCTAGAAATTTGTGACATTTTGGACATTTCCTAAGAGAGGAAGGGCTAGGGGAGGTGCCACAGTGGAGGTCCCTAGAAGAGAACATCATAAAGCAGAACACCCGCATGAATGAACTTCACTGATGAAAATTCAGAAGTGAAGAAAAACAAAATAGTACAGCAGGAAAACATAGATATATGAAAGATGAGAGAAAATACTAAAGGAGAGATGAGAGAAAACCCTAGAAAGAGACAAGTTTTTAAAATCTATACAAAGAAACAAAACCTTTCAGGCATAATTTGAAACTAACACTTCTTGTATGGCCATCCCTAGTCTATTACCTATGGTTTACTACTTATAATCTGAAAGAGGTTGCAAACCCCTATAAGAATCTCTGCTAGTATCCTCTCTACAAGAAAAAAGGTGCATGTGTGTGTGTGTGTGTGTGCGTGTGTGTATCCAGGCAGAACAGAAACTCCCTACAATTTGAAGCTTGAACATATGAAAACAAAACTGAACATAAGAGCTCACTCATCCTTACGGTTTCCCAGAAGAGGCTGTCCCATGATTACTGCTCCCCAGGTCCTCAGAGGTGCTCCACATTCCTGACCCCTCTGAAGCCCCTCTCTTCCACATTCCTTTCAGCTCTGTGAATCATCCCTTCATCCTACCCATAAATATATCTTTTGTTTAAATGAGCCAAAGTTGATTTCTGTTGCTATTAATCAAAGAATCGCATCAGATACAGGTGCCTTTCCCATTTTCTATTCACCAAAGAGAATAGGGAGGGAGAGAGAAAGAGAGCACTAAAGATGCTTTTGAGCAAATAATAAGGTACATTACCATTCAAGAATCTAGTATCTGAAATCATTTCATGAAAATGACTGTAACTATGGCAACCTTTCAATGTGTATACTGTGACTTTATAATATATTAACATTTTAATGTAAGCCAGACAGTATTGGCTTATTTGGCCTTGATTCCATTTTAAATATAGATTGTTTGGTCTCATAAAAGTTATCAGTGCTTCCAGTTCAAGATGGCTGACTGAGCCTGAAAATTTCCTTTTCCCCCTAAAATTGCTATGGAAATAACACAATGAGGGAAAGTTCTCCATGCCTACCTCCCACTACCACCACCATTCCACAAACACACACACACACACACACACACACACACACACACACAAAACCCAGTAGAGTCCTAGTTCCTGTCATCAGAATCTGTTCTGGTGATCCAATACAGTTAATATGGTTAATACCCCTCCCATTAATTGATAAATTAAAAACAAAGTGACAATCCTAATGAGATTTTTTTTATAGAATCTGACAAGTTGAATAGTAAGTTCACCTGGATGATTAACTATATTAGTGCCAATAAAATGTTAAAGAAGAATGCTGGTGAGATAGGCTATGACCATACAGAAAGTCAAGGTGGATGGCAGTAGGATAGCCCAAAGAGACCAGGGAGGTAGAGCTCTAGGGAGAGGTGTGCCTATTTCTCATTATGATGAACCACACACCAGAACTTTCTCATTATCTGCATCCAGGATAAATTCATTCAGAATTTGGGGCAGCAAATTGTTTCCAAGACCACAGGAGATCACTGAGCACCATGTAACTCATTCATATGCCATGTGATTCTGAGATTCCCCTACTCACTAATTCAGAAAGGAGTTGCATCCTTCCTGAAGAAATCTGTCAGGCCATCTAAGAGAATGAATAAAAGAGAAAACGAAGGAAGAAGTGAATCCACATATACTGGGGTCAATTATGTTTTTTATCTTTAGAAAACCTAGTGAGAAATTTTAAATCCAGAAGTAAAGAGAAATAGAAAATTTTACACAATGCAGTGTCCAAAGAATGAAAAAACAGGAAGTGCAAAGAAAAAGTCTGAAGTACAATCAGCAATCCTTCCAATCCCAGCATTCCCATGCAATGCAAGACCTGGAAGGCAGGACGCTAGGCAACAAAGAAATTGAAGGGTGATAAGAAGGAAAGGGACAAAAGAACCTATGGTTAAGGAAATAGAGATTGAAGCATGTGTCAGCTAGCTTTGTCTTCATGGGAGCATCACATTAGCTTTGCTGGAGTGAGCAGGACTGAAGCCATATTGGAACCTAAAACTGCCTAAGCTGTAAGCAAATTTTAAAAGGCTCTGAGTTCCCTCTTTTCCCATCATTATTTGATATTTTGGACCTTGGTTATGGGGCAAGATGACATTATTCACGTGAAAGTAAAGTTTTCCAGGTGGCCTGAAGCTGCAGACTTGCACACACTACCCAGACACGGAGATAAGGATGGGAACAGAAATCAGATGGCGTCTTAGTGAGACCTTGCACCTGAGACCTTGCTTGAAGCCCTCACTACTGACGTGTCCCTCCCTCCTGCTTTTCATTTTCCCACATTCCATTCCCTCATCCGCCTCTTTAAAAACCCCTCAGTAAACCTGAGTCTTTGAGATGGCTTTAGCCTGGACAGTCTCCTTCAGGTTTACCAGAGAGATAGGATAGCCTACCATATCCTTCAGATGAATACATATGCTTTTCTAACACCAACTACTTGTCTTCTGAGTCTTTTTTTTTCTTTCCTTCTCAAGGGGGCTGTCAGCTGGACCTGTAAGAGCTTGGCTAAGTGAAATGGAAGTAAGGAAGAAAAAAGAAGAAGTAGGGGAGAAAGATAGAAAAGAAAGAAGGAAAAATAAATAATTTCTACAAAATTATAGTAATGAAAATTGTGAAATGAGTTCAATAATAGATAGCTCAATAGAACTGGAATAGGGAGTCCATAAAAGACTCCTGTATGTTTTGTAATTTAATTCAGCATAAATGGGGCATTTCAAGTAAATGAGAAATGAAGGCTAGTTTAATAAATCAATTGGAGAGTGGAGGTCAAGATGGCGGAAGAGGAGAGCTTCCTGCCGCTTTTCCGCCACGAGTAGAAGCAGCCTGAGGCCTGAGCCAGATGCAGCTGTAGCAGAATCGGTGCAAAAGAACGGCTTTGAAAGGGTGTCTTTACCCTGCTGAGAACCGGGAATCTTCCCTCAACACGCATGCGCGACCCGCCGTGCGCCACAGCCGCAGAGGTGGAAACATGGAGACCTGAGCCAGCGTGTGTCACCCCGGGCTGCGGCGGTGACCACGGCTTCTGACCCCCACCCCCACCCACCCGTACTTGTAGCTGGAAGCGAATCAACCCGCGACAAAGACAGGGAGACATCCAGCAGGAGAGGCAGAAGTTCTATGGAGACCACACATGCTGCGGGCCGCCACTGTGTGATCCAACAGGTAGGCTTTACTGCCGCCACCCAGCTTCATTCCCAGCACAGCCCAGTGCACACAGAGCAGGGAGACCTCAGGCAGGGGAGGCAGGAACTCCACAGAGTCCACACTGCTGCCACACAATCCAGCAGCAGGTAGGCTTCCCCACCACCACCAGGCTAAATCCCAAGCGCGGCATAGCGTGCACAGAGCAGGGAGACATCCTGCAGGGGAAGGGGAAGCTCTGCAGAGACCACATGCTCTGCGGTGCCTCAGCGCATCCCAGCAGCCCGGGCCAGAGCGCAGGGAACAGGGAGTCACTGAGGTAGCGATACCAAATTGGCAACCACAGCAACATCTTAGTCAGTCAATAGTGTCAAACCTGTGGACTGTGAAACCCCCTGCCACAATGAATAAACATCAAAGAACAGATACCAGAAATACGAAAAATCAAGAAAGTACACCACCAAAAGATAATAAATCTCAAGCTCTAGATCCTATAGAACAAGAAGCCCTTGAAATGACTGACCAGGAATTTCGAGTGATAATTCTAAGGAAACTGAATGAGATACAAGAAAACTCAGCTAGACATCATGATGAAATGAGGGAAAGTATACAGGACCTGAAAGAGGAAATGTACAAGGACATCAATGCCCTAAATAAAAATGTAGCAGAACTTGCCAAACTAAAGAAGTTATACAGCAAAATAAAAAACACACCAGAGAGCTTAACCAACAGGCTTGTGGTTAAGAGAGAACCTCTGAACTTGAAGATGGGCTGTTTGAAATAACACAAGCAGACAAAAAAAAAGAAAAAAGAATCAAAGACATTGAAGAAAATCTGAGAGAGATAACAGAAAACCTTAAGCGCTCAAATATCCGAGCCATGGGTATTCCAGAAGGGGAGGGAAAAGGAGATTGCATTGAAAACATATTCAACAAAATAGTGGCAGAAAACTTCCCAGGTATAGGAAAAATCACAGATCTTCAGATTGAGGAAGCTCAACGATCTCCAAACGTATTCAACCCAAAAAAGGTCTTCTCCAAGACATGTTATAGTCAAATTGGCAAAACTCAAAGACAAAGAGAGAATCTTAAAAGCTGCAAGAGAGAAGCATCAAATCACCTATAAGGGAGCCCCAATCAGGCTAACATCAGACTTTTCATCACAAACCCTAAAAGCCAGAAAGGAATGGGATGATATATTCAAAATACTGAAAGACAGAGATTGGCAGCCAAGAATACTCTACCCTGCGAGGCTATCCTTCCAAAATGAGGGGCAAATAGTATATTTCTCAGACAAACAAAAACTGCGGGAGTTCACAACCACATGACCACTCTTACAAGAAATCCTCAAGGGAGTACTGGGTTTGGTTCCTGAAAAATAACTACCACTGCCATAAAAACCCAAGAAAAATCTAAAGCCACTAGTATAATAAAAATGGCATTCATGAAGAGAAAACAAACAAACAAAAATGCTATCTACAACCTAAGCAACCAACAAACACAGAAAACAAACAGTAAATCAGAAAGCAAGGAACAAAAGACTCCTAAGACAACCAAACAACAATCAAAAAAATGCTAGGAATAAATCAACACCTTTCAATAACAACTCTTAATGTAAAAGGCTTAAATTCCCCAATCAAAAGACCCAGACTGGATGACTGGATTTAAAAGGACGACACAACTATATGCTGCCTTCAAGAGACCCACCTCACCCATAAAGACTCACATAGACTAAGAGTGAAAGAATGGAAAAAGATTTACCATGCAAACAGAAAAGAAAAACGAGCTGGAGTAGCTATTCTTATATCTGACAAAATAGACTTTAAACTAAAAACCATAAAAAGAGACAATGAGGGACACTACACAATGATAAAAGGACTGATCTATCAAGAAGACATAACAATCATAAATATGTACGCACCCAATGTTGGAGCAGCCAGATTTATAAAACAAACTCTATTAGACCTAAAGGAGGAAATAGACCCTAATACCATAATAGCAGGGGACCTGAACACCCCACTGTCAATATTGGACAGATCATCTAGGCAAAGAATCAGTAGAGAAACACAAGATCTAAACAACACTCTAGACCAATTGGAATTGGCAGATATCTACAGAACATTCCATCCAACAACCTCAGAATATTCATTCTTCTCATCAGCACATGCATCATTCTCCAGGATAGATCACATATTAGGTCACAAATCAAGTCTCAATAAATTCAAAAAAATTGGAATTATCCCATGTATTTTCTCAGACCACAATGGATTAAAACTAGAAATTAATAACAAATGAAATTCTGGAAACTATACAAACACATGGAAATTAAACAGCATTCTACTTAATAACATATGGGTCCAAGAAGAAATCAAGCAGGAAATCAAAAAATTTATTGAAACTAATGAAAATAATTATACATCGTACCAAAACCTGTGGGATACTGCAAAAGCAGTATTAAGGGGGAAATTTATTGCATTAAATGCTCACCTCAGAAAAATGGAAAGATGGCAAGTGAACAACCTAACACTTCACCTTAAAGAACTAGAAAAACAAGAATAATCCAAAACTAAAGTTAGCAGATGGAAAGAAATCATTACGATCAGAGCAGAACTGAATGAAATTGAAACCCAAAAAACAATACAAAAGATCAATGAATCAAAACGTTGGTTTTTTGAAAAGATAAATAAAATTGACAAACCATTAGCATGGCTAACAAAAAAAAGAAGAGAGAAGATTCAAATAACAAAAATTAGAAATGAAAAAGGTGATATTACAACTGATTCATCTGAAATACAAGGAATCATTTGACACTACTATAAACAACTATATGCCAACAAGTTTGAAAATCTGGAGGAAATGGATAAATTTCTGGACATACACAAGCTCCCAAAACTGAGCCATGAAGATATAGAAAATCTGAACAGACCAATAACAATAAAGGAGATTGAAGCTGTTATCAGAAAGCTCCCAACAAAGAAAAGCCCAGGACCAGATGGATTCACAGCAGAATTTTACCAAACATTCAAAGAGGAATTGACACCGATTCTTTACAAACTATTCCAAAAGATTGAAACAGATGCAAGTCTTCCGAACTCTCTCTATGAAGCAAACATCATCCTGATACCAAAACCAAGTAAAGATATAACCAAAAAAGAAAACTACAGGCCAATATCCTTGATGAATATAGATGCAAAAATCCTCACTAAAATACTAGCAAACAGAATACAGCAACAGATATGTAAAATTATTCACCACGATCAAGTAGGATTCATCCCAGGGATGCAAGGTTGGTTCAACATACGCAAATCAATAAATGTGATACACCATATTAATAAAATCAAACACAAGGACCATATGATCATCTCTATAGGTGCTGAAAAAGCATTTGATAAAATTCAACACACATTCCTGACAAAGACCCTCTATAAGTTAGGTATAGAGGGAAAGTATCTCAACATAATTAAAGCCATATATGATAAACCCACTGCCAATATCATCCTGAATGAGGAAAAGCTGAAAGCCTTTCCTTTAAGAACAGGAACTAGACAAGGATGCCCACTCTCACCACTCCTATTCATCATAGTGATGGAAGTACTAGCCAGAGTAATCAGAGAAGAGAAGGAAATAAAGGGCATCCACACTGGAAAAGATGAAGTCAAACTGTCCCTGTTTGCAGATGGCATGATCCTATATATCGAACAGCCTAAAACCTCTACAAAAAAACTCTTGGAATTGATAAATGATTTCAGCACAGTAGCAGGATACAAAATCAACACACAAAAATCAGTAGCATTTCTTTTCTCCAATAGTGAACATGCAGAACAAGAAATCAAGAAAGCCTGCCCATTTACAATAGCCACCAAAAAAATAAAATACTTAGGAATTGAGATAACCAAGGAGGTGAAAAATCTCTATAATGAGAACTACAAACCACTGCTGAGAGAAAATAGAGAGCATACAAGAACATGGAAAGATATCCCATGCTCTTGGATTGGAAGAATCAACATAGTGAAAATGTCCATACTACCCAAAGTGATATACAAATTCAATGCAATCCCCATCAAAATTCCAAAGACATTTTTCTCAGAAATGGAAAAAACTATCCAGACATTTATATGGAATAATAAAAGACCATGAATAGCCAAAGCAATGCTGAGCAAAAAAAAATAAAGCTGGAGGCATAACACTACCCGACTTTAAGCTATACTACAAAGCTATAATAACCAAAACAGTATGGTACTGGCATAAAAACAGACACACTGATCAATGGAATAGATTAGAGAATCCAGAAATCAACCCACACACTTACTGTCATCTGATCTTTGACAAAGGCCCCAAGCCTATTCACTGGGGAAGGGACTGCCTCTTCAGCAAATGGTGCTAGGATAACTGGATATCCATATGCAGAAGAATGAAACTAGATCCATACCTCTCACCATATACTAAAATCAACTCAAAATGGATTAAGGATTTAAATGTACCCCCTGAAACAATAAAACTTCTTAAAGAAAACATAGGAGAAACACTTTAGGAAATAGGACTGGACACAGACTTCATGAATACGACCCCAAAAGCACGAGCAACCAAAGGAAAAATTAACAAATGGGATTACATCAAACTAAAAAGCTTCTGCACAGCAAAAGAAACAATTAACCAAATTAAAAGACAACCAACAGAGTGGGAGAAAATATTTGCAAAATATACATCTGACGAAGGATTAATATCCAGAATATACAAGGAACTCAAACAACTTTACAAGAAAAAAACAAGCAACCCAATTAAAAAATGGGCAAAAGAGCTAAGCAGGCATTTCTCTAAGGAAGATATACAAATGGCCAACAGACATATGAAAAAAAGCTCAATATCACTCAGCATCCGGGAAATGCAAATCCAAACTACACTGAGATACCATCTCACCCCAGTTAGTATGGCTTAAATCCAAAAGACTCTGAACGATAAATGCTGGCAAGGTTGCGGAGAAAAAGGAACTCTCATACATTGTTGGTGGGACTGCAAAATGGTGCAGCCTCTATGGAAAATGGTATGGAGGTTCCTCAAACAATTGCAGATAGATCTGCCATATGACCCAGCTATCCCACTGTTGGGAATATACCCAGATAAATGGAAATCATCAAGTCGAAGGTATACCTGTTCCCCAATGTTCATCGCAGCACTCTTTACAACAGCCAAGAGTTGGAGCAAGCCCAAATGTCTATCATCAGATGAGTGGATACAGAAAATATGGTATATCTACACAATGGAATACTACTCAGCTATAAGAACGAATGAAATACTGCCATTTGCAACAACATGGATGGACCTTGAGAGAATTATATTAAGTGAAACAAGTCAGGCACAGAAAGAGAAATACCACATGTTCTCACTTATTGGTGGGAGCTAAAAAGAAATAAATAAATTCACACACACACACACACAAAAAAAAAAAAAAAAACTGGGGGGGGGAGACATAACAACTATAATTCCTTGAAGTTGATATGACAAGCAAACAGAAAGGACATTGTTGGGAGGGAGGGGGGAGAGGGAAGAGGGAGGGAGGTTTTGGTAATGGGCCACAATAATCAACCACATTTTATATCGACAAAATAAAATTAAGGGAAAAAAAAGAGAAATATGCAGGCTTACATACACTGGATAGATTTAAGTTTTATTAAAAAATCCAAAAAAATATATAAATAAATAAATAAATAAATAAATACATAAATTAGGTAACTCCATAAAAATTGAAAAAATAAAGATGACTCCCTATCACACACTATACCAAAAAAACAAATGGCCTGATTCAGCTACATAATAATTTTAAACTTTTTATGATGAGAGACACCTTGAACAAAGTTAAAAGACTCAAAGATCTATGTTTCTAATATGTTTGCAACGTAAGTAACAAATAAGTCAAAAAGAAAAAGAGGCAAGCCAATTTTTTTCATGTGCAAAGAAACATTAACAAAGACTATTCAATATCTCCAATTTTCATTTTGTCCTTCTTCCATAATAATGAAAATTTTGTGGTTTTGATATGAAAGCTATGCTGGCTTTATTAATTGAATCAAGGAGCTTTCCATCTTGTTCTATGGTTTCGAATACTCTAAATCCTTGCCACTCAAAGGACATGGATAGTAGTAGCATCAGTATCACCTGGCAGCTTGTGAAAAATATATAGAGAGAGAGAATTTCAGATTCCACCCCAGACTTATTGAATCATAATCTGCATTTTAACAAAATCCCTAGGTGATTCCTTTTAAAGTTTGAGAAGCACTGGTTTAAATAACATTGTATTATCTGTTCCTTAAAAGTCAGGTAGAACTGAGCTGAGATATCGTCTGGTACCTGCTCCTTTATAATGATAGGGCTTTAATCAGTGACTTCAACTGCTGGTCACTGCTCAGCCTGGACGAGGGCAACATGGTGGACTATGCAGGTGATTGCAGCCACGGACAGCACAGGGCACTGTGCCCAGGATGTGCCTGCCCTCCTTGGCACGTCTTTCAGCTTGGATTTTCATGTCAGGATAGTTAAGGACAAGCTACAAAATCCTTCAATAGAAAGGATACATTAAGTGTGATAGGATTGAGACTTTTGGTTAAAGGCTATGGTCCAGATTTCTTAATTTGATGTTTCTGGTCTCCCTGGTCTACTATTGCACCTCTGCTGCCTCATATCCTTCTTCCAGACAATATCAAATTGTCTTTCTTTGACTTTAAGGCCCCAAATAGAAGCTCTGTGTTCCAGGCAGCAGAATAGACGAAAAAATGAAGAAGCAGATCAAGGGCTCACATATATTGTCTCTTAAGAAGGTTCCTGGAAGTTCTCCCATGACTTTTCTCCTTATATCTCCATGGGCAGAATCGCCCATGTGACTTCACATGGCCACATGTGACTAAGTTTTAAGGGAAGTTGTGAAATGTAATCTTTATTTTGGGCACCTGCACACCCAATTAAAATTTTTCCTCGTATGGTAATGAGTGAGTTTGAGTGTTCTATCAATTCTCTTTATGTCACTTTTATTCATTTTTATTTTGTTAGGAAGTCTTCCATTTCCTCAAGATTTTCAAAAAGGTACTGTAAAGTTGCAGTTAATGTTCTCTTAAAATAATTTTAATCTCTTCTATTTCTGTGGTTATGTCACTGTTCTCATTCATAATATCATATAATTGTGTGTAGGGAAAGTGAATGTAAATGGTCAGGGTCCCTCAGATGTTCAGAATCTTGCCAAGCATTTGATGTAAATTTAAACATGTACCCCAGGTGTTCCTTGTTTATTGACTAATGTAATTGCACATGTGCGCCCAGATGTTCTTTGGTTGCCTGACTCCGCCCAGGTTTTCCTGGGTTATTGGACTTAAGTATAAAGGATGAGTGGCTCTGATACGCAGCACCTCCCACCCCCGGGATGCCCCAGGGGGCCACTGGAAGGCTGCTACTGCTGCTGGAGGCTGTTGCTGCAAGCTGTTGCTGTCAGGGCCCCTGGGACACTCTCGGAGGCCACCGCTGCTGCTGCTGCTGCTGCTGCTGCTGCTGTTGCTGCTGCTGCTGCTGTGGAAGCTAAGGCCTGAGCTCACTTTGGAATGAACCTGTCAACTCTGCCAACGGCTCCCAGGGTTTTTTCGAGTTACCTAGATCACAACCTGTATGTGAGGGGTCTGTGACCCAGCCTGGCATGTGAGGGGTTTGTGACCCAGTCTGCACAATGGGTTTGAAGGGTCTGTGGGCTCTAGCTCAACAATTGTGCTTTCTTTTTTTCTTTAACCTTGTTAGAAATGGGTTTATTTACTTTATTGCTCTTTTCAAAAAATCAATTGCTGGGGGCATCCAATCAAGATGGCAGAATAGGTGGTTCTCAGTGTCACTCTCTCCCACAAATCACTTTACAACTATTAAAAAGCAACAACAGCCAAGCTGGAAGTACTAGAGCTCAGGGGAAGTGGAAGAGACCTATGGAGTTCACGAAGGCAGGAGAAGCCACGATGAGAGAAAGAAAGGATTGCTACCACCATTTCAAATCCCGACCACTTCAAGCCTAGCCCTGATGAGCACAGGGACCAAGAGCTGGCAAAAGCCACCTCTGTGCACTTTATATGAAGTTGGTTGGAGGAAGCAGGGGAGAAGAGGGCCTTGGTAGCCCTCAGGCCAGCAAGACCACTAAAAGAGTTCCTGTGGACCCACACAGGAGCAAGGGGCCACAGAAAACTGAAAAAAGAGCCACTCATAGGCCAGTGAGTCATTACAAGGGACCAGCACACAGCCCATCCCATGGGAGTGTTTGAAGTGCAGGCAGTGGGGGAGACGGGCCCACTGGGAGAACAATGGGGCACAGGATGGACAACTGATATGCCCCCCAATCAGTGCAGGACCACTCAGTGGAGACTGGTCAGGAATACACATCTGCAGGGGGTGCAGTTTGCTGAAAAGACTCGGGCCCAGACTAGAGTTCCCACACAACCCAGGTGTACCAGAACTCACAAGACCCAGAAGTCAACAATTAAAACCTGAGCTGCACAAAAAGCCTTCCCCAGGGTATCAGCAGCGAAACAGCAATTTAACTCAACTACAGGACTCAAGTTCTGGTCCCCACAGGAAGTTCATCCATTTTAGAAGTAAGCAAAGGACAACAAATTAGTTCCAGTGTAGAGTTTAAGTGGTGGGAACAGCAAATAATCCAACACAGAACTGAAAGAAAAAACAAAATACCCACAGATCAGAGACAAACTTTGATATTAACTAGTAAAGGTCTAACACCACCAAAGAACACCTATAACACCTAGAAGAACCAAAAACCACCAGGGCTCCCAAGCGGAGAGAAGGGAGGGCTGGGGGCCTCAGCCATGACCCCCGACATCCAAAACCAGTCCAGCAATGACCACCAAGCTGCTGTAGGAAGCACCCCTGGCTCGAGTGCAGGAATGAGGGAGATACCACTGGCTCAACTGTGCCCCACCCCATTCTTCCTTCTCCCACCCTATTTCTTTCCCCCTTCTCCTCTCTCCTTACCCCCAACCACTCTGCAACAACATCTTAGAATGTAAAAAATATTAATAAAGTTAAAAATACATATATTATTTTTTAAAAATCAACTTCTGAATTTATGTAACCTTTTGATGCGTAGTTTTTTGGTTTCTATTTTATTAATTTCAGCTTTAATTTTGTAACTTTTCCTTGTTTCTCTTGGATAGTTTTATCTTTATTTTTCTTTTTCTAAATTCTTCAGATGAGTTTGTTACCTTCAGACTCTTGTCTGCATAATGAAGGGTTTTTAAATCAATCCATTTTATTCTGAGAACAGCTTTTGCTGTACAGATTCTTGTATAAAATGTTAGATTTCACATTGTTAAGAGAGTAAGTTCAGCATTGATTTATTTAATAATCTAAAAGTTATCTGGCAACATAATTCTTCATTTTCAAGTGTTCAAGATTTTTAGATACTTATTAAATTATTAATTCATTATTTAAATTAAGATCAAAGAATATGGCCTACAGTATACCTCTTGTTTTTTTAATGTATTAAGACTTTCCAGCCAGGATTAAAAAGCTAGACCCAAGTACATGCTGTCTTCAAGAGACCCACCTCACCTGTAAAGACACTCATAAACTAAAAGTGAAGGGACGGAAGATATACCATGCAAATGGAAACCAAAAATGAGCAGGAGTAGCTGTTCTTATATCGGACAAAATAGACTTTAAACCAAAACACATTTAAAAAGACAAAGAAGGCCATTATGTAATGATAAAGGGAACTATCCAGCTAGAACACATAACAATCATAAACATGTATGCACTCAATACCAGAGCACCCAAATATATTAAGCAAACACTCTTAGACCTAAAGAAAGAGATAGGACCTAATACATTAATAGTGGGTGATCTGAACACCCCTCTCTCAGTATGGGACAGGAATTCCACTCAACAAGTCAACAAAGAGACACAGGATTTGATCTACAACCTAGACCAACTGGACTTGGCAGATATATACAGAACATTTCACCCAACAGCTAAAGAATACACTTTCTTCACATCAGCTCATGGTACATTCTCCGGGATAGACCACATATTAGGTCACAAATCTAGTCTCAGCAAATTTTTAAAAATTGAAATCATTACAACAATCTTTTCAGACCACGATGAACTAAAACTGGAGTAAACAATAAGCAAATCACTGGAAGCTATACAAATACATGGAAAATAAATAATAGGCTCCTGAATGACCAATGGGTCCAATAAGAAATTAAACAGAAAATCAAAACATTTCTAGAAACTAATGAAAATAAAGATACGTCATACCAAAACTTGTGTGATACTGCAAAAGCAGTACTAAGAGGCAAACTTATTGCAGTAAATGCTTATATCAAAAAAATGGAAAGACTCCAAATAAATGACCTAATGCTATGCCTCAAAGAACTTGAAAAGCAACAACAATCCAAACCTAAAGGCAGGAGATGGAAAGAAATAAGATCAGAGCAGAACTAAATAAAATAGAGACCCAAAAAACAATAGAAAAGATCAACAAAACTAAAAGTTGGTTTTTCAAGAAGATAAACAAAATAGACACATCATTAGCTGGATTAACAAAAAAAAAAAAGGAGAGAGAATACCCAAATAACAAAAATCAGAAATGAAAAGGGAGACATTACAACTGACACCACAGAAATACAAAGAATCATTAGAGACTATTATAAACAACTGCATGACAACAAATTTGAAAATCTGGAAGATATGGATAAGTTTTTAGAAACATGTAATTACCAAGACTGAACCAAGAAGAGATAGAAAACCTGAACAGACCAATAACAAGCAAGGAGATTGAAGCACTAATTAGCAATCTTCCAACAAAAAAAAGTTTGGGTTCAGATGGCTTTACAGTTGAATTCTATCAAACTTTTAAAGAGGAGTTAATACCAATTCTCATGAAACTGTTCCAAACAATTGAAACAGATGTTACTCTCCCAAACTCATTCTATGAGGCCAAAATAACTCTGATACCAAAACCAAATAAAGACACAACGAGAAAAGAAAATTACAGGCCAATATCCTTGATGAACCTAGATGCTAAAATTCTCAACAAAATATTAGCAACTAGAATACAGCAACATATTAAAAAAATTATACACTATGATCAAGTGGGATTCATCCAGGGATGCAAGGATGGCTCAACATATGAAAGTCAATAAATGTGATACATCACATCAACAAGCTCAAGGACAAAGACCATATGATTATCTCAATAGATGCTGAAAAAGCATTTGACAAAATTCAACATTCCTTCATGATAAAGACTCTCAACAAATTAAGTGTAGAAGGAAAATATCTTAATACAATAAAAGCCATTTATGATAAGCCCACCACCAGTATTATTCTGAATGGGGAAAAATTGAAGGCCTTCCCCTTAAGGACAGGAACAAGACAAGGATGTCCACTCTCATCACTTCTATTCCACATAGTACTGGAGGTACTAGCTAGAGCAATCAGGCAAGAGAAAGAAATAAAGGGAATCCAGATTGGAAAAGATGAAGTCAAACTTTCCCTATTTGCAGATGACATGATACTATACATAGAAAAACCTAAAGACTTTTATCAAAAAACTCCTAGAGCTGGTTAATGACTTCAGTAACATTGCAGGATACAAAATAAATGCCCCCAAATCAGTAGCAATTATATACTCAAATAATGAATTAACAGAAAGAGAAATAAAGTAAGCCCATGTAAAATTATCACCAAAAAAATATGATATCGAGGGATCAATTTAGCCAAGGAGGTGAAAGACCTCTACAATGAGAATTACAAACCACTTCTGAAAGAAACTAAAGAAGACACAAAAAGATGGAAAGATATTCCATGCTCTTGGATTGGAAGAATTAACATTATGAAAATGTCTATACTACCCAAAGTTATCTACAGATTCAGTGCAATGCCCGTCAAAATACCAATGATATTCTTCACAGAAATGGAAAAAACAAATGAGCAAAAATAACAAAGCCATAAGCATAACTTTGCCTGACTTCAAATTATACTACAAAGCTGTTATAACTAAAACAGCATGGTACTGGTATAAAAATAGACATTCAGACCAGTGGAGTAGAATTGAGAACCCAGAAATCACTCCTCAGGCTTATAGCCATCTGATATTAGACAAAGGCAAGAAAAATCTACATTGGGGAAAAAATTGCCTCTTCAACAAGTGGTGCTGGGAAACTGGATATCAATATGCAGAAGAATGAAACTAGATATGCATCTCTCACCATACACTAAAATCAACTCAAAATGGATTAAAGACCTAGGTATAAGACCCACAACTGTAAAATTACTAAGGGAAAATATAGGTGAAACACTTCACCAGTTAAGTCTGGGCACAGGCTTTATGAACATGAGCCTGAAAGCACAAGGGGCAAAAGAAAAAATAAACAAATGGGACTATATCAAACTAAAAAGTTTCTGCACAGCAAAAGAAACAATCAACAGAATGAAAAGACAACCTACAGAGTGGGAGAAAAATTTTGCCAACTATGCATCTGACAAGGGACTAATATCCAGAATATACATAGAACTCAAGCAATTATACAGTAAGAAAATAAATGACCCAATTAAAAAATGGGCAAAGGAGCTGAATACATATTTTTCAAAGGAAGACATACAAATGGCCAACAGATACATGAAAAAATGCTCAACATCACTAGTCATCAAGGAAATGCAAATTAAAACCCAACTGAGATACCACCTCACTCCAGTTAGACTGGCTATAATCAAGAAGACAGTGAATAACAAATGCTGGAGAGGGTGTGGAGAGAAGGGAACACTACTGCACTGTTGGTGGGACTGTAAATTAGTACAACCACTTTGGAAAACAATTTGGATGTTTCTCAAACAACTACGCATAGATCTTCCATATGATCCAGCAATTCCTCTTCTGGGTGTATGTACCCAGAGGAATGGAAATCATCATATTGAAGAGATACCTGCACTCCCATATTTATTGCAGCCCTGTTTACAATAGCCAAGATATGGAACCAACCTAAATGTCCATCAATAGATGATTGAATAAGGAAATTGTGGTATATATACACTATGGAATACTACTCTGCCATAAAAAAAGAATGAAATACTCCCATTTGCAACAGCATGGATGAACCTGGAGAAACTTATGTTGAGTGAAACAAGCAAAGCACAGAGGGATAAATACCGCATGTGCTCACTCATATGTGGGAGCTAAGAGAGAAAGGAAGGCAAGAAAGAAAGACCACAGTAGTGCTGTGATCAAACAGAGGGAGGGACCATTCCTAGGGCTACAAATTGGAGTTGAGGGGAGAGGGAAAAGGGGAGGGAGGTTGGGGGATATTTGGGAGGGGACAAAGGGTACAAAAGTAATTTCTGGTAATGGATATGCCCCTAGTATGAATCTGGCCCCCACATCATGGACAGGAGGGAGGACAATCAGCTTTGTACCTCATGAATATTCATAATGAATAAATAAATAAATAAATAAGACTTTCCAGCCACACAACCATCTGGCATTCAGCCCGGCAACAACCGCCCCACCACAGGAAACCCCCATGGCCCCTGGGCCAGGGTGGGAGGGGGCAGAGGGCCTCAGCTACTTGCCCCTCCCCCACCTCCACAACCAGGCTAGCAAAGGAGCTGGCCATGGGCCAGCCCTGCACCCCACCTATACCTCTGTTTCCCTACAACCTTCTACCTCCCCCTTCCCTTCCCACTGCTCCACAACATCTTAGAATGTAAAATAATAATAATAATAATAAATTAATTTTTTAAAAAAGAATTTATTTGTGGCCAAATATGGGATCAACTACTTTAAATGTTCCATGAACATATGGGGGGAAGTGTATCTTCTCTATTCAAAGGATGTAAAGATCTTTCTATCACCTATATACCTGAGTGTATATGTGCATATGTGTGCATACCCCCCCAAGTTCATACAATTGTTCAATTCTTATTTGTCCTTACTTATTTTTTGTCTCCCAGAGATGTCCAATTTTGATGTATATACATACAAATCTCACACTATAATTATTTTGTTTATCTCACTTGTCAATAAAAGTTAAGATTAAAGAATCATACAACAGTGAATGAGATGCAAGAGCTAAAATGATCCCTTTAAGTAAAAAATGAATTAAAAAATTTTAAAAATTCTGTCAATAGAACTGTCTATAGCTAAATACATTACAGATTAAATTACAAGATTTTTTTTCTTCAGAAAAATATCTTTCTTCTGTTCATGTCAAATTAAATCCCTCAAACACAAAAACTACAGATTATTTACCTCCTACCAGACTGCAAGTCATAATTATTTCCCTTGGCTCACTTTTGATGTTGGCTTTTGTATGAATGAAAATGACTGTGCAATTAAGTAATCATGTTAAAAAGACAAAAATTAGGTTTTTCTCTCAATCAACAGAGCCATAATGAACACAGTGGTGAGAAACTAAGAAGCAATTCAGAAACACTTTTTTTTATAATACAAAGTCCTGTCAGGCTAGTCTACAAATGTGATTGTGAACAAAGAACTTATCTGCATTATTTATTTTTAAAGATCTTTTCTTTTCTCTTTGATGGTCCTCTTTGGGCTTTAAATAAAGAAGTAGACAATGTGCAAAGCACAATTTTATTATGTGTGTAGAGTAGCCCCAGACAGAAAGAAATAAGTCATGGAAGGAGAAAAGATGCCCTATGCCCACCTTTGTTATTACCCATATTGGTTGCATGAGGATAAAACAAGTGGAAAATGGTAGAAAAGGACCCAGAGTGTAAATACCAAAAGGTGTAAATAATTATACAAAATGTTTACTTTCCATACAGACACAACAAATTAATGGGAGGTTCATCTGCACCTAGTCAAATGACTGGGCATTGACTTTCCAAACATTTGTGAAGTGAATTCTTCTAAACCCTTCACTTCTCAGATTATTTTCCCACTTTAAAAACATAGTAATTTATTAATATAGAAACTACCACTGTGTTACCGAAACCCCAAAGGTGTTTGCTCACTGCTCAATAGCCAATAATTGAGAGATAAGTGCTAGTGTAAGGAAAGGTAGCCTTTAATCAGGAAGCTGGCAGCCTGGGGAAATGGTGGACTTATGTCTCAAAGACCATCTCCACTTTCCCCAGACTTGCCAAAGGGTTTTATAGGGACAGATGGTAGGGGGCTGATTCATGGTGACCATCCGCCATGAAGTCAAGTCACGATTCAGTTCCTGTTAACCCCAAAAAGATCTAGTTAGTAAGCTAGTAAAGAATGGGCAACTGCATTAATAATTTCTTCTATAACTATCCTGTATACAGTGTGAGCAAAAGCCATTATGTTCCAGCAATTATGTGAAGAAGAATCATTGTATTCTAATGTCCAGCTGCAAGCTATGCAGTTTAGGTTACAAGAGTAAGAAAAAAACTTTTTAATTAGGAGGTTTACAAAACCCAGGAGCCCAATGAGTCTCCGTCAGCATTTTTGGAGAGACTCATGGAGGCATTCCATCAGTTTACCCCATATGATCCTAGTAGTGAGGAGTACAAAGCTACAGTGACAGTTGCTTTTATTGACCAGTCTAGTAGAGACATCAGGAAGAAACTGCAGAAGCTTGAAGGGTTACAAGATAAGTCATTGAGGGAATTAGTGCAGGTGGCTGAAAAGGTTTATCATAATAGAGAGTCAGAGGAAGAAAAAGAAGAAAGAAAGCAGAAAGAGCAGGAGGCTAAAGAAATAAAGAGAGAAAGCACCAAGAAAGAAATTTTCATAAAATTCTGGCCACTGTAGTCAGGGAAACTAGGGAACCCAGTAAGACAGTACCGGGCAACAGGAAAGAACCCCTAGCAAAGGATCAGTGTGCATACTGCAAGGAGAAAGGACACTGGGCCCGAGAATGCCCCAAGAAAAAGAAAAAGCCTCAGGCCCCCAAAGTCTTGGCCCTGCAGGAAGACAGTGATTAGAGGGGACAGGGTTCGGATTCCCTCCCTGAACCCAGGGTAACTCTAACAGTGGAGGGAAAGCCTACTCAGTTCGTGGTAGATACTGGAGCCAAAAATTCAGTGTTACAACAAGCAAATGGACCCCTTCTAAAAAAGAAGTTGTGGGTACAAGGGGCTACAGGAAACAGGCAGTACTCATGGACTACCCAAAGAACGGTGGACCTAGGCGTGGGACGGGTATCCCACTCATTCATTGTCATTCCTGAGTGCCCCTACCCACTACTGGGAAGAGACCTCTTCACCAAAATGGGTGCTCAAATTCATTTTGACCCCAAGGGACCTCAGGTGTTAAATCGACAAGGAAAGCCTCTCCAGGTACTAACTCTCAGGCTGGAAGATGAATACCAATTGTTTGAAAGACAAGGGCGGGTGACCAGACAGATGCACTGGTGGTTAAAAAACTATCCTCAGGCGTGGGCAGAAACTGCAGGGATAGGGAAGGCTAAAAACCGGCCCCCCATCCACGTAGAGCTGAAGGCTCAGGCCAGTCCTATAGCTGTCCAACAATACCCAATGTTCCGAGAGGCACATGAAGGCATCTGACCCCACATTGCCCATTTGCTCCAGCTGGGGATCCTATGGAAGTGCCAATCAGCCTGGAACATGCCCTTGCTGCCCGTCCGAAAACCTGGGACTAATGACTACCGACCGGTCCAAGACCTCCGAGAGGTAAACAAGCAGGTGGCCAAACTCCACTCTACAGCTCCTAACCCCTATAATCTTTTAAGCTCTCTACCCCCAGACAGGACCTGGTACTCAGTGCTGGACCTCAAGGACGCATTCTTCTGCCTGCTGCTAGCTGTAAAAAGTCAAGAATACTTCGCTTTTGAGTGGAAAGACCCAGAGACTGGCCTAGCAGGGCAACTCACGTGGACCTGTTTGCCTCAAGGATTCAAAAACTCGCCTACCACCTTTGACAAGGCCCTCCACCAAGACTTGGCTATGTTCCGGGCCTCTAACCCCCAGGTAACTCTGTTACAGTATATAGATGATCTCCTCTTGGCAGCAGCCGATGAAGAACTGTGTCTGGAAGGAACAAAGCGTCTCCTCACAGAGTTGGGAGAACTGGGCTATCGAGCCTCCACCAAAAAGGCTCAGATCTGCAAGTGACAGGTCAGTTACCTGGCATACCTACTTAAAGATGGGAAAAGATGGTTGTCTGAGGCCAGAAAAGAGACAGTGTTTCACATTCCGCCACCCACTAATCCAAGACAAGTAAGGGAATTTTTAGGTACTGCCGGGTTCTGCCGCCTTTGGATACCTGATTTTGCTGAGATGGCAGCCCCATTATATCCCCTCACTAAAAACAGTCAGCCCTTCAAGTGGGGAAAAGAGGAGCTTTTGACAACATCAAGATGGCCTTGATGTCCGCACCGGCTCTGGGGCTCCCCTACGTAACCAAGCCCTTCCACTTGTATGTGGCAGAAAATAAGGGGGTTGCAAAGAGGGTCCTAACTCAAAAACTGGGCCCCTGGAAAAGGCCTGTAGCATATCTGTCTAAAAATTAGACCCTGTAGCCTCGGGGTGGCCAGCTTGTCTAAGAATCACAGCGGCAGTCGCAGTTCTGGTAAAAGATGCTGACAAGTTGACTATGGGACAGAGTTGGTAATCTCAGCACCTCATGCCTTAGAGAGTATTGTCCGCCAGCCCCCCGACCACTGGCTCACAAATGCTCGCATGACTCACTATCAGACTCTGTTACTGAACTCAGACCGGGTTGCTTTCGCTCCCCCAGCGAGCTTAAATCCAGCCACATTGCTCCCAGACCCTGACTTTGACCCTCCTATCCATGACTGCCAACAAGTGCTTGCTGAGGCACATGGATGGCGGAAAGACTTGTCAGATCAGCCTCTGATGGACGCGAAACCACCTGGTTTACTGATGGCAGCAGGTTCCTGGAGGAAGGAGTACGAAAGGCAGGAGCCACTATAGTAGATGGCCAGAACCTGATATGGGCACAGACCTTACCTGCAGGAACGTCCGCCCAGAAGGCAGAATTCATCGCCCTCACAAAAGCCCTTGAACTAGGAGAGGGCAAAAGAATCAACATCTATACGGACAGCAGGTATGCCTTTGCCACTGCCCATGTGCACGGTGCCATCTATCAACAGCGGGGTCTGCTAACCTCTGGAGGAAAAGAAATCAAAAACAAGGCAGAGATTGTAGCCCTGCTAGAGGCCCTTCACTGACCACTAAAAGTGAGTATTATACACTGCCTGGGCCACCAGAAAGGGGATTCCCCCATCGCCAGGGGAAACAACTTGGCCGATTCTGAGGCAAGGGCGGCAGCCCACGGGTCCATGTCTATTCTGTTAGTTAACGTCCCTGAGCTTAAAAAGCCCAAGTTTAAATACTCTGCTGAGAACGTAGCAGTGATCTCAAGGGACTCTAATAACTACTATGATCGGGAAAAGGGGTGCTTGCATGCAGCATCAGGCAAGCCTATCTTGCCACAAGAACAAGCACGCGCCATGATCAAACAAATGCAGGAATGGACTCATCTGGGAGTAAACAAATTGGTCCAGACTGCCCTAAGGACAAAATATCATATCATAGGGCTAAAACAATTAGCAGAGCAGATAGTTAAAAGCTATGTACCTTGTCAAAAAGTAAATGTTTGCAAAAATACAGCAGGACCTGGCAAGAGACTCAGGGGAGACAGACCAGGGATGTATTGGGAAGTAGATTTTACAGAGATCAAGCCAGGCAGATATGGTTACAAGTATCTCCTAGGTTTTTTTTGTTTGTTTGTTTGTTTTGTTTTTTAAGTATCTCCTAGTTTTTATAGACACCTTCTCCGGATGGGTAGAAGAGTTCCCAACAAAACAAGAAACAGCCACAGTTGTGGTCAAGAAAATCCTGGAAGAAATCTTCCCACGCTTTGGGGTACCCAAGGTAATCGGGTCCAACAATGGACCTGCCTTCGTTGCCAAGGTAAGCCAGGGAGTGGCCAGATACCTAGGGGTCGATTGGAAATTACATTGTATCTACAGACCCCAGAGTTCAGGACAGGTAGAAAGGATGAACAGAACTCTAAAAGAGACCCTGACTAAATTAACCATGGAGACTGGCATGGACTGGGTGGTGCTCCTTCCCTTGGCCATATTTAGAGCTAGGAACACCCCCTCCCGGTTCAACCTGACTCCCTTTGAAATTCTCTATGGTACCCCTGCCCCCTTGACTTTACTGGGGGATGCCTTTGAACCCACTTGCCACAGTAATAGTGACTTATATGCCAGGTTAAAAGGACTGCAAGTGGTGCAGAAGGAAGTCTGGATGCAGCTGGCAGCCGCCTATGAACCTGGGACCCCTGAGGTTTCTCACCAGTTCCAGGTTGGAGACACAGTCTATGTGAGACGACATCACTCCCAGACCTTGGAACCCCGCTGGAAAGGACCTTACCTGGTGCTCTTTACGACACCATCGGCTGTAAAGGTAGACGGGATCTCCACTTGGATCCACACCTCGCACGTGAAACCTGCACTGCCAGAGGACCAAGGACCAAGAGACGCTGCCTGGAGAGTCCAGAGTTCCAAGGAACACCCATTAAGACTGAAAATTGTTCAGACATCCTAAGTGTTGTAAGATGAAAACTCTCTTGCTTTTCTTATGCCTAAAAATCTTTTCCGAGGGCCCAGGAGCTAGCAGTCCACATACCCCGAAAAACTTAACTTGGTATGTTGTAAATGGAGTGGGAAACACAATCTGGAGCCAATCCAAGGTCACTATGGGAAAGTGGTGGCCTGACTTATTTCCAGATGTGTGCAAACTAGCTTTGGGAGCCCCACCCAATTGGGATTTAGAATCACACTTTGATAGCTGTAAGCCCCCCTCTACTGCTCCTCCTAACCACCAGTCTGTCATAGGGGCAAGAATGGGCTGTTCAACCCAGAGGAGGAGGAGCGCTTTAAGAACGCTTACTTTTTATGTGTGCCCTGTGTTCCACCATCTAAACTACAACTGTGGAGAAAAACTAGACTATTTCTGTGCAAGCTGGGGCTGTGAAACATCGGGGGACACATACTGGGACCCGACATCATCCTGGGACTATATTAGGGTAACTGCTAATTATACTCACCAACAGTGGGACCATACGAATCCAGGTGGGAACAACGTTCCTGCCTGCAGTGGATGGTGTCACCCCCTCCGAGTATCTTTTAAAGACCCAGGAAAAAGGGCCACTGGATGGGAAAAAGGGTTTATGTGGGGATTAAGGTTTTATAAAGAGGGAAATGATGATGGGCTGTTGTTTACCATCAAGCTCAAAATAGAAACCCAGTATACTGCCATAGGGCCAAATAAATACCTAGTTCCAGGGGTTAAGCCAAGGACTACCCCAGTTCCAGGGGTTAAGCCAAGGACTACCCCAGTTCCAGGGGTTAAGCCAAAGACTACCCCATCCTCAATCCCCACTGTAGGGTCAAAAGCTGCAGAAATAACTCAGCCCCCTGAGCCTAGGCCTCAAAAACAACCTGGGTTATTCCACTTAATTTCTGAAGCCTTCAAGGTCTTAAATAGTACCAACCCCAATGCTACCTGCTCCTGCTGGCTTTGTTATAATGTTGCACTCCCATATTATGAAGGAATAGCCTTCAAAAGTGAAGTTAATACTACAACTGATGTCTCCAACTGTCATTGGCAGCAACGACAGGTCAAACTCACTCTGTCAGCTGTTACGGGGCAAGGAACATGTGTGGGAAAGATCCCCTCCTAACACAGCCAGCTGTGCAACCAGCCTCTTAACTTGACCAAGTGGTCTGGTGACACATATCTGTTACCCCCTCCAGAAGGATGGTTGGCCTGTGCTACTGGGGTCACACCCTGTGTTAGCTTACAGGCCCTAGAGGAGACCCAAGATTTCTGTGTCTTGGTTCGGTTGTTGCCTTGGCTTGTTTACCATCCCTATGAAGAACTATTATCATGCTGGGATGAAAATAACAGGAACTACTGAACCAAAAGGGAGCCCCTAAGTATCACGCTCTCTGTCCTCTTAGGCTTAGGATTGGGAGCAGCTGGGGCAGCTACAGGAGCTTCAGCTCTAGTTATTCAACATCAGAATTACCAAAGTTTGCAGGCAGCCATAGATGCTGATATTAAAGAAATAGAAAATTCAATCACTAAATTACAAGAGTCCCTCACCTCTCTTTCTGAGGTGGTCCTACAAAATAGAAGGGGATTAGACCTCTTGTTCCTTCAGCAAGGGGGGCTCTGCACTGCACTAAAAGAAGAATGTTGTTTTTACATTGATCACTCAGGGGTAATTAAAAACTCCATGGCCAAAATTAGGGAAGGCCTAGCCAAAAGAAAGAGAGAGAGAGAACAAAATCAGGGCTGGTTTCAGTCATGGTTCAACTCTTCCCCCTGGCTCATGACCTTCGTGTCGACCCTGTTAAGACCACTAATTATTTTAATATTGCTTCTGACTTTTGGTCCCTGAATTTTAAATCACTTACTAGCTTTTGTTAGGGAACGCATTAACACTGTTCAGATTATGATGTTAAGACAACAATATCAGGCATTAAACCAACAGGAATCAGTATTTCATGACTGAAATACGCACAAGAAAAAGGGGGGAATGTAGAGAAAAATATAACTTTAACATACGCAATTTGCTTCTGTACTAATGCTTGCTAAAAACGAGAAAACATAACTAATGCCATTTTAAGTAAGGCAGTTTCTAAGGGGTCATGTAGAGGCCAAGCAGAGTCAAGGTGGGCCCAGGCATGCTAGATTCCAGGAAGGGAGGAACCACCACCCGGTTCCAGGGACCAGCTCCTTATCTAGAGGCCACCTGGCCTGACCACAAGAAAGATAAACAACTGGGAAATATACTGCTCCTTATCGGTGTGCCAGCCCACTAAGGACCACCAATAAATCTAAAGGTCACCACAGATAACCCATAAGCAGTATACAACTCATCCTGTTGCAAAAGTCTGTCTAAAAAACTGTATAAAAGGCACCTGTGTTAAGGGCTCGGGGCCGCTCCTGTCCAGGAGACTGAGCAACCACAGCATGCTGAAATAAACTCCTCTTGCTTAATTGCAACAGTCTCTGTCTCATGGTCTTTGTGAGGTGAGCCATCCCGACGTGTGGGATTTGTGCACGGTGCACAGGTCTTACACTTCCACCACCCCAAACCTGAGAAGGTCTCCACACCTGCGGCCCACGTGCCCCAGCTCCAGCAGAGGTGTAAACCCCGGGCAAGGCCGAAGAGGGTGCCACCAAGTCTCCTGCAGGCACCTGGGGGAGGGTCCAGGGCTCAGCCTCCTCATACCCAGCCATCAGCAGCCTAGGACTCCCTCCAGTCACCGCCTCCCAGTCATCCCCTGACCCTACCCCGAGACCCGACGGCCAGCCTCGCACGCCTACCAAGAAGCTGAGGAGACCAAAGAGCCCCGGGGAGCGCTCTCACGGTGAGAATTCAGCCCGCGGCTCAGCTCTCACGCCGGTCTGCCCTGGAGGTCCGGTGTGTGAGGAGTCGGGCCAGGGCTTCCCAGCTGGCAAGGAAGCCCCTAGCCCCTCCACGATCCAGGAGCCTTCCCACCCCCGCCCCGGCGCACCCACACCTGCCGGCGCCTTCTCCCAGGCAGGCCCTTCCATGCCACCTGGCCTCATCACCCTTCCCTCACCCAGAGAAGAGGAGGAAATTAAAACCCACTGGGCCAGACCCTGTGTTAAGCACTTTAGTTTCTTTACTTCTTACAGTTTTAACAGCCCTGACTTTACAGCGAAGGAAACAGGCTCAGAAAAGCCAGCCAGAGCAGGGAGGACCCACACAGCCTCTGCAGGCCATCTGTACGCTCTCCTGCCCTTCCACCGCGCCTCGCTCAGCCACAGCAGAGATCCTGATGGAGTAAGTCATTCTTTAGCTACACTTGAACCATCTCTGTTAACAATTAAAACTGGACCACCAGGGCTGGCCAGTGGCTCACTCGGTAGAGTGTGGTGCTGATAACACCAAGCCAAGGGTTGAGATCCCCTTACCGGTCATCTTTTAAAAAAAAAAACTGGACCACCAGCTTCTGGAAAGAGAAGGATGCAGCTGGACAGCACAGGTGCTTTTAAGAAGGGGACCAAGGGAAGAAGACAGGTTTCACAAATAGCATGCCCCAGCCTTCAGTTCTTCCCTCAGCTCAGCTGGCTTAGTCATTCTCGACTTGCCTTCTAACATAGGTTAATGAAAATTCAAGTCTCAGTCACCAGTTTAAGGGAAATGCTATGTGGTGTACAGGAGGAGTAGGCACCTGGGCATGAGGGCAGCGTTCTATCTTCTGATAGCCAGATCCTCCACCTACCACGTTGGCCTGTGACGTAACCGCTCTGAGTTGTAAATTCCTCAGGCAGTAAGGCATTTTGGCACTGCTGCCAGGGTTGGTGACTGGTACAAAGGGAGTCATTACTCATTACTGTTTATTTAGTGCCTCCATACCCAGCAGACCATATTTCCTAGACCCCTGAGGGGGAATCTCATCTTGAAAAGACCAGTTTCTGTTTCTCTTGGCAAACCTAGCACAGGAGTTACTTTTGTCTGCTAATGCCTCATGTCCCCACTGCTCGCCCACACGCCTGGGCAGCCTAATGCTCTCTATGCCCATCTCCCTTTCAGAAATGAGTTCCCATCTCTTTCTAAAAAATATGGACACCACTCTGCTGTTCCTCCCACCATCTTTAACTGAAAAACAAATTCTGCCTTTACAAAACACTGTGCTCAGCAGGTCAGCATGGCTCCCGGAAATGCAAACTGGGCTTCAAAAAGATGAAAGGATTCCTGGAGGATTCTTGGTGTTTTGGAGAGTGCCTCTAGGCAAATTACACACTGTTACAAGCCCTTTCCAAATCGTGACAATTCAATCATGCCTTCTACAAAAGAGTGACTTTTCATGTTTAACATCAGGGGTAGCTGCCCCTGTTCATTTTCCCCCAAATCTTGAAGTGGGTTTGGGATTAAGATTCTGAGGCAAATGCATGATCCTCTGAATGGTGCTCCTCTTCTGTGGCACCTGTGCACTGGCAGACAGGCACAGGCAGGAGGTGAGGGGACTCTAATGATGGTTACCTTGGAGTTATAAACCATTTGACACATCCAGCTCAGGGAAGGCAGCAGTTTTTGTAACCATACCCACTGCTAGCTGTCAGAGGAAGAAAAACAGCTGAAGGACCATGGAGGTCTTACTCTCTAGTCTCCTTAATTTGCATGGCTTTCTGCTAGAAATTGTATCCTCTTCCCTTGAAATTCTTCTCTTTAATCATAGATTCTCCTTATCAGGGAGGTGGGATATTAGGAGAGAGAGAAACACTTCATATAAAAAAAAAATTGCCAAGGAAAAACAAAAAAGAAAAAGTAAAAAACAAAAAAAAAAGTTTAAAAAAATAAAAATTTTAAAAAGGAAGAAAAAAAATTTCCCCATCAGGTAATGCTTAAAAATCCTTTATCTCAGAGTTCCAGTCAAGATGGTGGAATAGACAGTTCCCAGCATCTCTCTCTCCCACAAATCAACCAATTTACAACTATAAAACTATAACATCAGCCAAGCTGGGGCCACTGGAGCTCAGGGGAAGAGGAGGAGAGACCTACGGAGTTCATGAAGGCGGGAGAAACTATGAGAGAAAGAAAAAACTGCTCTGAGCATTTTGGGCTGTGGCTGCTTTAAGGCTCGAGCTGATGAGCACATGGAGCAGGAGCCAGCAGAAGCCACAGCTGTGCCCTTCAAATTGAGTTACTTGGAGGCAGCAGGAGAGAAGAGGGCCTTGGCACCCTAAGGACAGCAAGACCACTAATAGCGTTCCCATAGGCCCATGCAGGAGCGAGGAGCCAGAACAACTGAAAAAAGGGAGCCATTCAGAGGCCGGTGAGTCATTGCAAGGGACCGGTGCAGGGCCCCTCCCATGGGAAGTGTTTGGAGCATGGGTGGTGGGCAAGATGGGAACACCAGGAGAACACTGGGGCACAGCAAGGACAGCTGATCTGCCCACCAATCAGCACAGGACCACTCAGAGGAGAATGGTCAGGAATGCAGAATTGCACGGGGTGCAGTTTGATGAAAAAACTCAGGCCCAGATCAGAGATTCTACAGAACACAGATCCACCGGGTCTCTGGAGAGCTGGAAGTACCTATAAGGTCAACCATTAAACCCTGAGCTGCACAAAAAGCCTTCCCTAGGGAAACAGCAGCAAAGCAACAATTTAAACAACCACACAGCTCAAGTACTGGTTCCACAGGAAGTTCCCCTGTGTTAGAAGCAAAGGACAAAGAATTAGTTCCACCCCAGGCATACCACTAGCACCTTCGGTCCTGCCTGGGAACTGGAGGCTTGGATCCCAGGACCAGACCCCCACTCCCACTTCCAGGCAAACTGTGCCAGTGCCTTGGGGCCACCCTGGGGACCCGAGGCATAGAGAAGGAGACTGGACCCCCCTCCCACAACCAGGCACACCACGCCAGCACCTCGGGGCCCACCCAGTGACCAGAGGCAAGGAGAAGGGGACCGGACCTCTCTCCCACAACCAGGCACACCTAGCCAGTGCCTCAGGGCCCACCTGGGGACCCAGGGCATGGAGAAGGGGACCAGACCCTCCTCCCACAACCAGGCACACCAGGCCAGTGCCTCATGGCCTGCCCAGGGACCCAGGGCATGGAGAAGGGGACTGGACCACCCTCCTACAACTAGACACATCACGCCAGAACCTTGGAGTTCACCCAGGGACCCAGGGCATGGAGAAGGGGACCGGACCCTCCTCCCACAACCAGGCATGCCATGCCAGCGCATCAGGGTATGCCCGGGGTTCCAAGGCATGGAGAAGGGGATGGGACCTCTCTCCCACAACCAGGTGCACCATGCCAGTGCCTCAGGGCCTGCCCAGAGACCTGGAGCATGGAGAAGGGGACCAGACTGCCCTCCTTCAACCAGGCACACCACACCAGTGCCTCAGGGCCCACCCAGGGACCTGGGGTATGGAGAAGGGGACTGGACCCCCCTTCCAACCAGGCACACCAAGCCAGTTCCTTGGGTCTCACCTGGTGACCAGAGGCATGGAGAAGGGGACCAGACACACCCCACAACCAGGCATACCACCAGTGCCAAGGAGCATGCCAAAAACAGCACCTCCATGTGCGTGGCCCACCACAGCCTCCGCAATAACCATAGCTGCCACGAAAGTGACTAGACACCACAACCACCATGCAGATGGTCCGCCAACCACTGGAGTGCATTCACACAAGGAGAGTCACCAGCAGAGACAAAGAAAAGAAGATGTCTCTTTCCACAAAGCCCATTTCAGAGTGACTAAAGAAGTATCTGCTCTATGATAATATTGGGGGACCTGATCACATCTCTCAGCATTGGACAGATCATCTAGGCAGCAAATTAACAGAGTAACCATTGTTCTTTCAGAAGGAGAGAAGAAATCGAGGGCAATTAGAGGGGGGAGGGGGAGGAAATGGGGGAAGGAGAAAGATTGGACAAGGGGCATAAAGAATAATTACGATTTGTAACAATATATATGCTAGTAATATTGAAAAAAAATTTAGTTGCTAAAGGAAAAATAGGGAAAGCCTGCCCCACAAGGGTAATGGCATGAGCAGAGGCTTGGAGGAAGGAGGGACTTTTCAAGGATCAAGGAGTGAACTTCCTTTCTGCCTGGAGGGCTCAAGAGGAATCAGAGTGGGAGGTAACTTTGGGAGGGCAGGTCCAGGGCCCTGTGTGGACCCAGGGGAACTGGTGACAAGTGGCCAGGACAGCAATGATGGCAGGAATAGGTGCTGCAAATGCAGATGCACAGGGGCTGGGCATGTGATTGGAAATGAGTGGGATGAAGGAGGTGTGAGGAAACGGCTGGAGGAATGGATAAATGGCAATTAACTTCAGGGTGGGGGAACACCAGCGAGTGGTGGGGACTGTGGCAAGCTGGAGAGCTCAGGCCCCATGGAAAGGGGGTGCCCACCCAGCCTCAGTATCCTTGCCCTGCAGGAATGTGGACCTGGTGTGGCCAGAGTTTGCTTCTTCCAAAGAAGCCAGAAATCCTGAATTCTCCTGATGTCCAAAACTTAGTAACTACTTCATTGACTTTTAACCTGTGTGAATCAACATTGTACATGTCACATCTGTGGGCCAGCTTCCGACCTTTGTCTTCTGCTCCCAGCTCTCTCTCCTCCTGGGTTTTGGATTCTGTGCTGATCCTCCCTTTGGACTGAGCAAGCACCCAGCAGGATTGCCCAATTCAGCACTGGGAGGCCTCAGTGGGGCAGAGTCTGGACTTTCTGCTATTAAGGGCCCAAGTGGTTAATCATTAATATAAGAGGTAAGATCATCCTTCTCTTCCTGTTCCTTCTACCCCGCCACCACCTGCCCCCCTCCAAAAACAAGGACAGGAGAAAAGAACAATGTTGCTGGCTTGCTCCCTGCTCATGTTCTCCCCAGACCCCAGCCTTTGATGCAGAGGAAGAACAGGCCAGCTGGGGGCTTGCTCCCAGGTGACAGGAGGGCAGGAGACAGGGGTTGCACCCACCTTTCTTGCTGCCTGCCATTTTGTCAGCCCCGCCCAGACTCACCTGGAGACTTTGGGAGGGGTGAGGGGAAGGGCAGGCAATTATTCGGAGTTCTTGCCAGAAACTACTTTATGCCGCATTTATCTAAACAGAATTCAATAATTTTCTTCCCCCCCCCAAAAAAATCCTTTATCAGGAGATTCACAAAAATTAATCTAGACACAGATGTTACTGTTATGTCCCTGGAACTGAAAACCTGACTTTTAGAAAGCTCCCAGCCTTCAGTTTCATTTCTCTAAGTTTAGTTCCTCTAAATTTCTGTCTCCCCAAGTCTCTTTTCCCACGAACAGGCTGTATCCAGAGTGGAACACTGTGACCATCTTCCTTAGGCTAGGCCAGATGCTAATCTTAACCCTATAAAAGAAGACACCCAATTGCCTATTGGCGCTGACACCATTCTTCGGCTCAGCCCAGCAGGTCCACTTGCCGCTTGCTAATAAAATCTTTTCTTCCTTTACCTGGCTAGCATCCCCTTCTTCAGTGACCTTACACTTACACCTTTCACAAAAACTAACTCCAAATGGATCATGGACCTCAACATAAAACACAAAAGTATAAAACTCCTAGAAGATAACATAGAAAAAAATCTAGGTAACCTTGAGTTTGGCAATGATTTTACAACACCAAAAGCAGGATCCATGAAAGAAAAAAATTGATAAATTGGACTTCATTAAAATTAAAAATGCTCTAACACAGGACTAAGCTTTTTGTTATACACATAGAGTTGAAATGCAAGTTCCTATCTGGAAGAGATAATATTGAAGTGTTAAAGTCATACTAACATATAAAAGACTAATGCAGATCCTTGCCTAGGTCATATTGTATCATTGTTGTGGTGGAAGAGGGAAAGGAGATGAGAAAAGCACCCTAATATAATTACTTATGTATAAGAAAATAAAAAGAAAAATATTTGTGAAATATACAAGGAACAAAGCCTTATCCTAGAGATAAACATGCCAGTTCCACTTTAGTATTTTTTTCTCTTGCTGCTGGCCAGAACAGGGATCTGAACCCTTGACCTTGGTGTTGTAACATATTTTAGCATCTTGACATGTGACTTCTCCTATGGACACAAGGAAACCTGACAGTTCAGGTACTGAAAATAGAGTAAATATTTCTTGGTTATCAACAGTCAAAGTAGTCTGTAAGTCTTAGATCCAACCCACCATTCAATTAATAGCCTTAAATATTGGTTATTTTTTAAAATTCAATTATTAATAAAAAGAAAAGAGTAAAGTATATGAACTCAGTATTTGACATCAAAGCTTAGGAAAAATAAAGCAAGAGAAAAGAAATAAAAGCAAAAATAAAAGAATTATAAGGACAATCATGAAATAACTAATAAATTCAAGATTACTTTTCTGAAAACTAACACCTTATAAGCAAAGATCTAGCAAATGTAATCAAGAAAAAAAGAAGAAATACAAAATGCAGGTAATGAGAAATGGAATAGGAACAACAGAAATAAAATTTTCCCCCCAAAATGAAGACTATAATCTTTGCTTGCATCTCTTTAAAAAAATATTAAAAGGGTTTCAGTTCATACCCAGAGGAAGCAACTCTTCTCCAAATTCCTTCTTCTCTTCCCCACATCTCCTGGACCACTTCAAAGTTCCCACTTTCCAAATACCTCTGAGTCTTCCCCAGATATTCACCCCATATATCTTTTTTAGTCTTTCTCCTCCCTCCTTCTTCAGTATGTAGATGGGTGTAGCTTTTTCCTTTCCACTTCTCCATTACTTGATATTTCTACCACAGAAGATATCCCAGGACCTGATCCAGCAAGCCAATAGCCTAACCATTCTTCCCCTGATTTTCAAGTTCCATCTGTTCCTCCCATCCTCCCGATACTATATGTCAAAATCTGGGGACCAGACCAAAGGACTCATATATAAAGCAACTTATAAATCTTTTCCCCCCATCCCCACACCATCATAAATGTTTCAGAGTCAAAGTCGACACTGAAACAGTAGCTGTAGGGGACCAAGATTCATCCCTAGAATTCAAGGGCAGTTCAATATTTGGAAACCTGATATAACATGTCACAACAACATATAGCACACAAGGGAGATCATGTGATCTCAATGGATACTAAAAGGCATTTGTATGTACAAATAGAAAGTTGCTATGCACAACAATTTTGAATAACTAAAATGTAGTTGGTACCTCTATGAAAGAAGCAGAAATTGAGGTTAGGGGCAAACAGAAAATCTACTACTTTTCTAATGATAGGTGAATCAGATCCAGAACATGAATTACCTTCATGTGTGTTATCCTCAGGCTCAATTAAATTTGGCCTTGAAATTTGGCCTTGTAGGATGCCTGCCTCTGGAGGAATGAAGAACACTCAAATGGAACTGAAATGACTGGTAAAAATTATCAGACATTTTTGGTTTTATCAGTTAATATAAATAACATAATGTTGATTGCATTCCTTTGTGATCTATAACATTTTTAAATAAAACTTGAGAGGTTTTTTCACATTCTCAAATATGTATTCACTGTAGCTAATTTAGAAACATACACAAAACTATAACAAAATTAAAATTACCTACATTCTCACCATCCAGAGAGGACAACTAATGAACACTTTAGTGTATTTTCTCTCAGCGTGAATTTGGGAATGCGTCGAGTGAGCAGGACTGAAGCCAAGTTGGAATCTAAAATCACATGGGCTTTAGAAAAAAAAAAAGACGTAGTTTTTTCCCTTGGCATGTATTTCTCTGATTTTCCTCTCTTCCCATGGTTATCTGATATTTTGAATATTGGTTATGGGCAAAATCACATTATTTACATAAATGTAAAGTTGTTTTTCAGTCAGCCTGGAGCTGCAAACTTGACACATACTATCCAGACCCTGAGAAACCAAGGAAGACATTAATAAAGCTATGCTGATTCCACTCTGAAGCAAAATCTTACAGGACCCGAAGATAACATGAAGAACTAGAACAGAAGCCAGACAAAGCCTTGGTGAGAATCTGCACCTGGCCCCTTACATCTCCCCCTTCCTCCTGCTTTTCACTTCCCACATTCCACCCCCTCTTTAAAAACCCCTCAGTAAATGAGTCTTTGAGATGGTTTTAGTATGGCCATCTCCTTCAGGTTTACCAGAGATGGGTTAGCCTAACATCCCTCCTCAGGTCACAACGATTCCTGAATAAAGCTGACTTCCTATTCCACCAACATTTGACTTTTGAATCATTTGTTTTTGTTTGGGGCATGAAGCCAGACTTGGTTCAGTAATAAGATGTGGGGCAAGCCAAGCATGGAGCTGAATGCCTTGGGCTCGGTAACAAATGTAAGTACTCTTGATGTTTAATAAGGACATAAGTTTGTGGCTGGTATTATAACAATCACTTCTATGCCCCAAACTCCTCAATGGGACATCAGAGGCTACTAGACTAAAGAGTTTTGACAGATTCTCCAGGCAAGTGATTAAACATTTGTCTATCCAAAGCACCAGGGAGATTAGAGGCCCTGCCATTGGTAGCAGAGTGACTTCCTGTGTGTGGTTTGGAAAAAAATCCTACCAGCTGGCTCAAAATAATAATGATCTAGGGGATGGAAACACATACACACACAACCCAGTTGAGAACTTCTTCCCTATTAAATCCGAGGATTGATTTTGGGGGTGCTTCCCTTGAAATTACATGCAAAATGTATGGGGAGAAGGTCCATAGCGTTGACCACATTCTCAGTCTGTGACTCCCTCAAAATGTCAGGAGACTTGGTATGTAAAGTATTTTCCAGCTTTAATATTCTGGTAGCTATTTGGGGTTGGGGCATTTATTCTGTCTGCTTTAAAGACAAAAGGCTTGGAGGAGCTGGAGGACAGAGGTGAGCTATGTTCTATCAAATGGAGGTTTTGGGAGGAATTGGCTCATAAAAAATGCAGACACAGCTCTTTACCTTCTCTGTGTATCATCTGTATTGCTTTGACAGTGCTTCCTCTAATGTAAACATCAACAGCTTAACAATTATGTCTACATAAAAATTATCCCACTTTTCAAGACTTTGCCCAGAACTGTCTGCTCCCAGTGCTACTCTCAGGTATTCTGGTGATGGGAACAAGAGACTAACTTGGGGTCAAATTAAGAAATGGGAAGAAATGAGCCAACGTATTTTCAATGCCTACCATGCACTTGACATGCCCCCAAGACCTTCATTTGATGAATTCCAGAATCAGGCCTCAACCTGGCTCTAGCCAACTTTACAGTCTATTTAACCTTCAAGCCAAGCAGCCTCCCTTACCAATAAATTGTGTGTGTGTTGTATTCTTACCTACACACTGGTTTTTCCTTAAACTTCTGTCTTAATTAGAGGATGAGTTAAACACACATCAGCTTTATTTTAAATTCCCGTATACATTTTATTTTGAAGCATTGATTCTGAAACATAAAAGAGTTATATAAAATGTCTTCCGAAAAAAGCTTTTTGGTTTATAAAAGGCGATTTAAGAATTTATTGTTCAAATGCTGTCCTCTGGTGGCCAAAGATGGCAAACCCCAAAAATAGACCATTCATAGAAAAAAATGGAAAACCCCAATTGCCCTAATCACCTGGTTTAACAGCAAAGATTGACAATCTAGAACATTATGTGGAAAAATACCAAATGCTTATATTCCACTAATTCTTACCTGTAAGAGATGCTTTGCCCATAAACAATGGCAGCAAGATGTTTATCCGAATATTTCCAAAGGCAAAGATGCAGACTCATGAGACAAAACACTTGACAATTCAATTCAGGTGTAACGAAAAGAGTACTGATTGGCTGGCTAGCTCAGTTGGCGAGAGTGCAGTGTTGTAACACCAAGGTCAAGGGTTCAGATATCCAAACCCACCAGCCACTATGTTCTCTATATACTTTCAAAGTGTATGATGCAGGTTTCATTCACTCAACAAAATTTTATTGGGATCTTATGTTTCAGATACTCTGAATTTCAATGGGCACTGATGGAGAACCAAAAACACATCTTTCCTAGAGAACTTCATAAGAAACAGGGTCTCCATCCTGTAAGTTTGTGCAGTTGCACCCTATACGGACCTCAGCCTGCAGTGAGTATGAGCTAAAAGCTTCTGCCTGAAGAGAGCAGCTTTCCTCATTCAGATAAAGGGGACATAAAGGCTATCAGCTTCTGGGGGTGGGGATTCAGATAGGTGTGCCTATTAGGGCCTCTCCCAAAATCTTGGGTCTCTTCCCTAATGCCTGACCAGCTGGAGGGATCACATTTTAGTATTTGATCTATGTCCTCCCCTTGCTCTATCATGAACATTTTTTCCTTTATGGGTTTTTGAAAGAAAATGTAAGTTTCCAGTCCCTTGTCACTGAACAGTGTATCTGTAATATAGAGAATGCTTGTGATAGTGGAAATGCTGTCAGTAGTAGATAAGAAATCCAGCTGCTCAACTGGCTCTTCAGATATCCTTAGAAGCTCCTCTTCTCCTCTGGTTGTAGCCTCCTACCTCTAGAATGCAGCCAAGGAAAGAGCAGCAAAAGCTGATGGTCTACTGGTGACCCAGGACATGGAGGTGGCTCATAACCCAAGCAACTCCAACCAGTGCTGTACGAGTACCTCCTATAGTTGCTGAAGAAGTTTCTACAAAAGGTCCCCGGCCAGTGTAGTGGATTGAATTATGTCCTCCCAAAATTCCCCGAAGTTTTAATTATGTCCCCCAAGTTTTATGTATTAGAAACTTGGGAGGGGGGAAAAGGAGGAATTGGTAAAGGGACATGAAAATCAACTACACTGTATATTGATAAATTAAAAAAAGAAAAAGAAACCTGGTCCCCACTGTGACTGTTAAAAGGGTGGGAAACCCTATTATGGTAATTGAAAGGTGGAGCCTTGGAGAGATTATTAGACTGTAGGACCATGCTGTAGTGAATGTATTAAAAATGGTGGTCAGGACATGGTTCTAAGGGCTTTAAAAGGAAAGGAGAGTCTGTCTTTCTCTCTGCTCTCTCTGCTTCCACCATCTTGCAATATGAGATCCCTGGGTCACTGTCACCACCACTAGATGGACTTTGGACTTCCCACCCTCAGAAACTGTAAGCAATAAATTTCGTTTTTCTTTATAAATCACCAGTTTTTAGTATTTTTCAATAAGCAACAGAAACAGACTAATATAGCCAGTAACTAATTATTCAGTTTGAATTCTCAAAATTATAGGAAGCCACTGTTTTGGACCAAGTTCCTGAGGTCCCAACAGACCAGACTAAAAATCAAAATGGAGTCACCCATGCTAAAAGTTCCATATCACCAAACCCAAACTAAGTTGTTGTCTGACCTTCCCAGGAGTCAGGAGAGAGAACAGCCAATTTCCCAAACTGGCTAGTTTAAATCTTCAATAGACATAATAATGAAGTTCCCTCTCCTTTGATCCTTACACAAAAGTAACCTGAAGTAACCTGCTGTTATCCAAGCAGCTATTTTTCTATTGTTCTGTTCCCACCTTACAAGGAGAGTAATTTTGAAATGACCAATCCACTTTTTATTCTTTGTTTATGCTTTTTTAAGCCCTTTCTCTGTCTGTAAAGCCAGGCTCTTTTGCTCAGCTCATTGGAACACTTATTCTATTTTATGGAATGAAGTGTTGCCCAATTCTACGGTCACCGTAAGGCCAACTGAGATCCTTAAATTAAATTTATTGTAATTTTGTCCTCTGACAGAATCATTTTTCTTCCAATCAATGTCAAACACTATGAGGGTACTTCAACAAGTTGTGAAAAAATGAAATTAAAAGATAATATGAATCTTTCCATGACCTTTTTTTTTCTCCCATTTTGTTTATGTTTATTTATTTTTATTGGTAATGAATATTCATGGAGTACAGAGCATATCTTCCTCCCATTTTGAATGCAATAGATTCTTTGACAACCATCATTCCCAATATTACCAAGTATTTTTTTTTTTTAACTTTCATTCAGTCGATATACATTGTGGTTGATTATTGTTGCCCCTTACCAAAACCTCCCTCCCTCCTTCCTCCCCCCCAACAATGTCCTTTCTGTTTGCTTGTCGTATCAACATCAAGTAATTGTCGTTGTTATATCTTCTTCCCCCCCCCCAGGGGGGTTTTGTGTGTGTGTGTGTGAATTTATATATTAATTTTTAGCTCCCACCAATAAGTGAGAACATGTGGTATTTCATTCTGTGCCTGACTCATTTCACTTAATAAAATTCTCTCAAGGTCCATCCATGTTGTTGCAAACGGCAGTATTTCATTTGTTTTCATGGCTGAGTAGTATTCCATTGTGTAGATGTACCACATTTTCCGTATCCACTCATCTGATGATGGACATTTGGGCTGGTTCCAACTCTTGACTATTGTAAAGAGTGCTGCAATGAACATTGGGGAACAGGTATACCTTCGACTTGATGATTTCCATTCCTCTGGGTATATTCCCAGCAGAGGGATAGCTGGGTCATATGGTAGAACTATCTGCAATTGTTTGAGGAACCTCCATACCATTTTCCATAGAGGCTGCACCATTTTGCAGTCCCACCAACAATGGATGAGAGTTCCTTTTTCTCCGCAACCTCGCCAGCATTTATCGTTCAGAGTCTTTTGCATTTTAGCCATCCTAACTGGGGTGAGATGGTATCTCAGTGTGGTTTTAATTAGCATTTCCCGGATGCTGAGTGATGTTGAGCATTTTTTCATATGTCTGTTGGCCATTTGTATATCTTCCTTAGAGAAATACCTACTAAGCTCTTTTGCCCATTTTTTAATTGGGTTGCTTGATTTTTTCTTGTAAAGTTGTTTGAATTCCTTATATATTCTGGATATTAATCCTTTGTCAGATGTATATTTTGCAAATATTTTCTCCCACTCTGTTGGTTGTCTTTTAACTTGTTTAATTGTTTCTTTTGCTGTGCAGAAGCTTTTTAGTTTGATGTAATCCCATTTGTTTATTTTTCCTTTGGTTGCCCGTGCTTTTGGGGTCGTATTCATGAAGTCTGTGTCCAGTCCTATTTCCTGAAGTGTTTCTCCTATGTTTTCTTTAAGAAGTTTTATTATTTCAGGGGGTATATTTAAATCCTTAATCCATTTTGAGTTGATTGTAGTATATGGTGAAAGGTATGGGTCTAGTTTCATTCTCCTGCATATGGATATCCAGTTATCCCAGCAACATTTGCTAAAGAGGCAGTCTCTTCCCCAGTGACTAGGCTGGGTGCCTTTGTCAAAGATCGGATGGCAGTAAGTGTGTGGGTTGATTTCTGGATTCTCTAATATATTCCATTGATCAGTGTGTCTGTTTTTATGCCAGTACCATAATGTTTTGGTTATTATAGCTTTGTAGTATAGCTTAAAGTCGGGTAGTGTTATGCCTCCAGTTTATTTTTTTTGCTCCGCATTGCTTTGGCTACGTGTGGTCTTTTATTATTCCATATAAAGGTCTGGATAGTTCTTTCCATTTCTGAGAAAAATGTCTTTGGAATTTTGATGGGGATTGCATTGAATTTGTATATCACTTTGAGTAGTATGGACATTTTCACCATGTTGATTCTTCCAATCCAAGAGCATGGGATATCTTTCCATCTTCTTGTATCCTCTCTAATTTCTCTCAGCAGTGGTTTGTAGTTCTCATTATAGAGATTTTTCACCTCCTTGGTTAACTCAATTCCTAAGTATTTTATTTTTTTGGTGACTATTGTAAATGGGCAGGCTTTCTTGATTTCTCTTTCTGCATGTTCACTATTGGAGAAAAGAAATGCTACTGATTTTTGTGTGTTGATTTTGTATCCTGCTACTGTGCTGAAATCATTTATCAATTCCAACAGTTTTTTTGTAGAGGTTTTAGGCTGTTTGATATATAGGATCATGTCATCTGCAAACAGGGACAGTTTGACTTCATCTTTTCTAATCTGGATGCCCTTTATTTCCTTCTCTTCTCTGATTGCTCTGGCTAGGACTTCCAACACTATGTTGAATAGGAGTGGTGAGAGTGGGAATCCTTGTCTAGTTCCTGTTCTTAAAGGAAAAGCTTTCAGCTTTTCCTCATTCAGGATGATATTGGCAGTGGGTTTGGCATATATGGCTTTAATTATGTTGAGATACTTTCCCTCTATACCTAACTTATAGAGGGTCTTTGTCATGAATGAGTGCTGAACTTTATCAAATGCTTTTTCAGCATCTATAGAGATGATCATATGGTCCTTGTGTTTGACTTTATTAATATGGTGTATCACATTTATTGATTTGCGTATGTTGAACCAACCTTGCATCCCTGGGATGAATCCCACTTGATTGTGGTGAATAATTTTACATATGTGTTGCTGTATTCTGTTTGCTAGTATTTTAGTGAGGATTTTTGCATCTATATTCATCAAGGATATTGGCCTGTAGTTTTCTTTTTTGGTTATATCTTTACCTGGTTTTGGTATCAGGATGATGTTTGCTTCATAGAATGAGTTTGGGAGATTTGCGTCTGTTTCAATCTTTTGGAATAGTTTGTAAAGAATCGGTGTCATTTCCTCTTTGAATGTTTGGTAAAATTCTGCTGTGACTCCATCTGATCCTGGGCTTTTCTTTGTTGGGAGCCTTCTGATAACAGCTTCAATCTCCTTTATTGTTATTGGTCTGTTCAAATTTTCTACGTCTACATGGCTCAGTTTTGGGAGCTTGTGTGTGTCCAGAAATTTATCCATTTCCTCCAGATTTTCAAATTTGTTGGCGTATAGTTGTTTATAGTAGTCTCGAATGATTCCTTGTGTTTCAGATGAATCAGTTGTAATATCACCTTTTTCATTTCTAATTTTTGTTATTTGAATCTTCTCTCTTTTTTTTTTTTTTGTTAGCCATGCTAATGGTCTGTCAATTTTATTTATCTTTTCAAAAAACCAACTTTTTGATTCATTGATCTTTTGTATTGTTTTGGGGTTTCAATTTCATTCAGTTCTGCTCTGATCTTAATGATTTCTTTCCATCTACTAACTTTAGGTTTGGATTGTTCTTGTTTTTCTAGTTCTTTAAGGTGAAGTGTTAGATTGTTCACTTGCCATCTTTCCATTCTTCTGAGGTGAGCATTTAATGCAATAAACTTCCCCCTTAATAGTGCTTTTGCAGTATCCCACAGGTTTTGGTATGATGTATCATTATTTTCATTAGTTTCAATAAATTTTTTGATTTCCTGCTTGATTTCTTCTTGGACCCATATGTCATTAAGTAGAATGCTGTATAATTTCCATGTGTTTTTATAGTTTCCAGAGTTTCGTTTGTTATTAATTTCTAGTTTTAACCCATTGTGGTCTGAGAAAAGACATGGGATAATTCCAATTTTTTTGAATTTATTGAGACTTGATTGGTGACCTAATATGTGATCTATCCTGGAGAATGATCCATGTGCTGATGAGAAGAATGAATATTCTGAGGTTGTTGGATGGAATGTTCTGTAGATATCTGCCAATTCCAATTGGTCTAGAGTATTGTTTAGATCTTGTGTTTCTCTACTGATTCTTTGCCTAGATGATCTGTCCAATATTGACAGTGGGGTGTTCAGTTCCCCTGCTATTATGCTATTAGGGTCTATTTCCTTACTTAGGTCTAATAGAGTTTGTTTTATAAATCTGGCTGCTCCAACATTGGGTGTGTACATATTTATGATTGTTATGTCTTCTTGATGGATCAGTCCTTTTATCATTAAGTAGTGTCCCTCATTGTCTCTTTTTATGGTTTTTAGTTTAAAGTCTATTTTGTCAGATATAAGAATAGCTACTCCAGCTCGTTTTTCTTTTCTGTTTGCATGGTAAATCTTTTTCCATCCTTTCACTCTTAGTCTATGTGAGTCTTTATGGGTGAGGTGGGTCTCTTGTAGGCAGCATATAATTGAGCCCTCCTTTTTAATCCAGTCAGCCAGTCTGTGTCTTTTGATTGGGGAATTTAAGCCTTTTACATTAAGAGTTGTTATTGAAAGGTGTTGATTTATTCCTAGCATTTTATTGGTTGTTTGGTTGTCTTAGGTGTCTTTTGTTCCTTGCTTTCTGATTTACTCTTTGTTTTCTGTGTTTGTTGGTTGCTTAGGTTGTAGATAGCGTTTTTGTTTGTTTGTTTTCTCTTCATGAATGCCATTTTTATTATACTAGTCAGTTTTGATTTTTCTTGGGTTTTTATGGCAGTGGTAGTTATTTTTCAAGAACCAAACCCAATACTCCCTTAAGGATTTCTTGTAAGGGTGGTCGTGTGGTAGTGAACTCCCGCAGTTTTTGTTTGTCTGAGAAATATACTATTTGCCCTTCATTTCAGAAGAATAGCCTTGCAGGGTAGAGTATTCTTGGCTGGCAATCTTTATCTTTTAGTATTTTGAATATATCATCCCATTCCTTTCTAGCTTTTAGGGTTTGTGATGAAAAGTCTGATGTTAGCCTGATTGGGGCTCCCATAAGGTGATTTGATGCTTCTCTCTTGCAGCTTTTAAGATTCTCTCTGTCTCTGAGTTTTGCCAATTTGACTATAACATGTGTTGGAGAGGGCCTTTTTGGGTTGAATACGTTTGGAGATCGTTGAACTTCCTGGATCTGAAGATCTGTGATTTTTCCTATACCTGGGAAGTTTTCTGCCACTATTTTGTTGAATATGTTTTCAATGCAATCTCCGTTTTCCTCCCCTTCTGGAATACCCATGACTCGGATATTTGAGCACTTAAGGTTGTCTGATATCTCTCTCAGATTTTCTTCAATGTCCTTGATTCTTTTTTCTTTCTTTTTGTCTGCTTGTGTTATTTCAAACAGCCCATCTTCAAGTTCAGAGGTTCTCTCTTCAACTTCGATAAGCCTGCTGGTTAAACTCTCCGTTGTGTTTTTTGTTTCGCTGAATAACTTCTTTAGTTCAGCAATTCTTCTACATTTTTTTTCAGGACATTGATTTCCTTGTACATTTCCTCTTTCAGGTCCTGTATACTTTTCCTCGTTTCATCATGATGTCTAGCTGAGTTTTCTTGTATCTCATTCAGTTTCCTTAGAATTATCACTCGAAATTCCTTGTCATTCATTTAAAGGGCTTCTTGTTCTATAAGATCTAGAGTTTGAAATTTATTAACTTTTGGTGGTGTACTTTCTTGATTTTTTGTATTTCTGGTATCTTTTTTTTATGTTTATTCATTGTGGCAGGGGGTTTCACAGTCCACCGGTTTGAGACTATTGACTAACTAAGATGTTGCTGTGGTTGCCAATTTCGTATGGCTACCTCCGTGACTGCTCAGTTGGCCTCTAGTGCCTTGTGTGTATGGTTGCCTCTTGTCTTGGGCCTCTCCAGAGAGCCACCTTTCTGGTCAGCTTGGACTCTGCTGGGCTGCTGGATCACGGGGCGGTACCTCAGGGTGTGTGGTCTCTGCTGAGCTTCCACTTCCTGTGCAGGACTTCTCCCTGTTCCATGCGCTCTGGCCCGGGCTGTTGGATCACACAGTGGCCACCCCACAGGGTGTGTGGTTTCTGTCGAGTCTCCGCCTCCCTAACAGGACATCTCCCTGCTCTGTGCGCACTGGGCTGGTCTGGGACATGTCTTTTGTAGCCCTGTCTATCTGCTGGGCCTTCAAGACCCTGCTCGGCACCGCCTCGCCCAGGAAGTCTACCAGGTTTCTGCTAGGCACAGCCAACCGGTTGCTCTGGGTGCCTTTGTAGCACTGTGTAGATCTTTCTCGGGACTTATCACCTTCCTCCTGGTATCGTGGTTATTTGTGTACTTGTCTTATCTCCCACACCAGAGTGTGAGCTCCTTGGGGGAGGAGCCTGCAGCACATAGTTCACCTTTGAATCCCCCCGGTGCGGACTGAGTCCGGTGCCCGCCCGCAGTCAGATCTCCGGCAGGTTCAAGCGAACTCGGGAACTCTCTGACCACACTATTTCTTTTTTTTTTTTTTAATTTTATTTTGTCGATATACATTGTGACTGATTATTGCTCCCCATCACCAAAACCTCCCTCCCTTCTCCCTCCCCCCTCCCCCCCAACAATGTCCTTTCTGTTTGCTTGTCGTATCAACTTCAAGTAATTGTGGTTGTTATATCTTCTTCCCCCCCCCCCCCGGTTTTGTGTGTGTGTGTGTGTGTGTGTGTGTGTGTGTGTGTGAATTTATATATTAATTTTTAGCTCCCACCAATAAGTGAGAACATGTGGTATTTCTCTTTCTGTGCCTGACTTGTTTCACTTAATATAATTCTCTCAAGGTCCATCCATGTTGTTGCAAATGGCAGTATTTCATTCGTTTTTATAGCTGAGTAGTATTCCATTGTGTAGATGTACCACATTTTCCGTATCCACTCATCTGATGATGGGCATTTGGGCTGGTTCCAACTCTTGGCTATTGTAAAGAGTGCTGCAATGAACATTGGGGAACAGGTATACCTTCGACTTGATGATTTCCATTCCTCTGGGTATATTCCCAACAGTGGGATAGCTGGGTCGTATGGTAGATCTATCTGCAGTTGTTTGAGGAACCTCCATACCATTTTCCATAGAGGCTGCACCATTTTGCAGTCCCACCAACAATGTATGAGAGTTCCTTTTTCTCCACAACCTCGCCAGCATTTATCGTTCAGGGTCTTTTGGATTTTAGCCATCCTAACTGGGGTTAGATGGTATCTCAGTGTGACCACACTATTTCTAACGAGAAATAGGTTAGGCGTTTTTCCAAACTGGTGGCCGCAGAGATGGTATCTGCCTCCCGGTAACAGGAAGTTTACCGGGGGCTGGAGCCCAGGGTACGGTGGAGTGACAATCAGCCCACCCGTACTTCCTTGCCCTCCCGACGCTGGCAGGGGATGCCCCACGCCACCAGCCCCGCCAGAGAACCGTGGAGGGAGTGGGAGGGGAGGCCGGCCCGCAGGCCCCAGGAAGCCCCGCGCTGGGCAAGCAAGTGGGAAGGCTCAGTGAGGAGCCGAGCCGGGCGAGGAGGACAGGCTTGGCCGAGCCAGGCCGGAGCCGCGACCACCTGAGAAAATGGAGGCAGCCCCAGGGCCGGTGAGTGGCCCGGTGGGGCAGGTGGAAGCCGGGCAGGCGTCCACCCCCCGAGCAGGGCCGGGCCAGGGGTTCCATGACCTTTTTGAAGACCCCTCATATAGGTTGTGAGGCGGGACAGAATAGGGATATGACCCAGGGAGCCCGCTTATAAATATTCAGACTGGATCAGCACTAGCAGTTAATGAATCCATAATGAGCTGACGACAGCTTATCAGCATATTACACCTGGAACTTTGCAGTCTACAAAAACTGCAGCACCTGCACACTAGAGGGAACAAAAGTGCAGAGGACAGCTATGTGACCTTCCACCTGTGACACTAGACCAGAAAGGACAAAGTTAAGGGAAAAGTGACCCCACTTTGCATGACCAAAAAACTTCAGAAAGTCAGGGATGCATGACAGGAAGCTGATGAAACCTTGCATCAGCATGTTAGACCTTAATTACACTAGATCTTCCCCCACAGCTGAACATTCCTCCTCTTGAGGAGATGTTTCTCTAGAGAGGAACAGCTCCATCCTAGAAGAACATATAAAACCTCCCCTAAGAATTCAGGGGCGCTTATCACTCATGAAGATGTCCACACAACCCTCTGCACATACTTTCACTCTACAATAAAATCCGAATGTTTGAATGTTCTGTCCCTCTTTCTTTTCTTTCACTGAGTGGGTGTTCACCACACGTGGACTTCACTCAGTCCCATGAAAGGTTCTTCTTCACAGTTTAACCAAGAACCTGGAACTGCCATCTGGTAACAATGGGGGGGGGGGGGGCAGTGGGTTGGGTCAACTTTCAACTTGTTGCTGCCAGAAGTACAGAACTGTTTGCCTCCTTTTTGGTCTTATATCCCATGACACAGTGTGGGGCCAAGGGAGCTATCAGCATGTTGGTATGGTGTGTGAAGTCCACAAGTAGTAAACATCTATCGTTCTGCAAACTGTTCCTCCCTTCTCTATGCAATTCTAGTGGGGCCATCAATTGCATGGTCCTCCACCCCCACCTTGAGATGGCCAGAGTATGCCATCCTCTTAAGAAACATAGTGATTAGTCCAGAGGTGAGTGTGTGACCTTAGCAGAGGGATTAGGGTCCCTTCTGTGCTTTGGGAGGAAAGGCAAGGAGAAAGTGTTGCCCTCTCTCTTTTTGAGGTCCAGAGATATTTTTCCTACCCTCTGGAGAGAGCCAACACAGGAAATTAAAACTAAGAGATGGAATGGGACAGTTCTAATGATGAAGAGATTCAGCTATGCCCTTTGTTTCCCACCATGGGCCCAGAGTCAGCAGACAAAGACTTTTTTAAAAACTCACTTATGGGCCGGCCCGTGGCTCACTTGGGAGAGTGCAGTGCTGATAACACCAAGGCCATGGGTTCGGATCCCATATAGGGATGGCCAGTTTGCTCACTGGCTGAGCGTGGTGCTGACAACACCAAGCCAAGGATTAAGATCCCCTTACTGGTCATCTTTAAAAAAAATAAAATAGGGCCGGCCCGTGGCTCACTCGGGAGAGTACGGTGCTGATAACACCAAGGCCCCGGGTTCGGATCCCATATACGGATGGCCGGTTCGCTCACTGGTTGAGCGTGGTGCTCACAACACCAAGTCAAGGGTTAAGATCCCCTTACCGGTCATCTTTTTAAAAAAATAAACAAAATAAATAAAAATAAAATAAAATAAAATAAAATAAAATAAAAACTCACTTATTAGGGTGGGCCATGGATAAAAAGAATCTCTTTTGCTTTAGACAGCTCATCTGCCAATGTTGGTCTTAGGGGAAAAAAAGAGACCTTTAGGACAGAGCAATTAGAGGTACCAGCTGAAGCCTGAAGCCTCAAATCTTACAACTAGGAGGGGTCTTAAGTATAATCTAGTCCAAGGCCCTAGGTAAAAAAAAAAAATTCCTCAGTTCACGTTAACAAGGAACTAGTTTTAAGTATGAGAAACCAAGGCTAAAAGGAAAAAGGGCTTGATCAGAGAATACTCACTATGGCTTTGGCTTCACCAACAGATGAAGTTTGAGTTTGGCAGAGGAAACTCAAGTTCATACTTGTTTAGTCCTTACAGCCAGCCCAGAAGGTATATATTTCAGCTCCATTTCACAGATGAGGAAATTCAGGCCAGAGAATTTATACAATGTCACACTGCTGACATGGAACAGAGCTGAGCCTCAAGTACAAGCCTCAATGTGGGATTTTTTGTTTGTAGTGGTGGGTTTCTTTTCCCTACTCTACTTTTAGATGAAGAAAATATTATAAGGAATGACACAGAAGTGAGTGGGATTTAGCAGTGAGCTGATCCTTGTTCTTAAGATGTCAGTACCTTGGGAGAATCTGGGAAGGGTTAAGGAGAGGACTTCAATAAAGGCCAAGATCTGGTTTAAATTACTGAATGAGACCCTCAAACCTTCAAGTCCCAACTGTCTTCTAAAAATTGAGGAAGTTGAAATAGATGGTGTCAAAATAAATCTGCAAAATGGAATAGGTCAAAGGAATTGAGTAGTGGACTAGAAGCCCAGAGGTCTAAACTCCTTTCCCACTTCCCCAAGCCAATTCCATTCCTTAACTCTCATGTATTTGCGTATGTCACTAATTTAATGAGTCATTAACAATTGTTTACATAATGCTTACCTTCCAACCCCTTTCTGAGTTGGATGCATCAGAAGCCTAATCATCAGAAGAATCTAAAACCAAAAACTCCTGTACAAGCCAGGCACCAAAAAACAAAAACTAAAACCCAAAATCCATTCCCATACTGGTAGTTTGTTTGCCTTAAAAAAAAATTTGGGGGGGGGGGGCTGGCCTGCGGCTCACTCGGGAGAGTGTGGTGCTGATAACACCAAGACCATGGGTTCGGATCCCATATAGAGATGGCCAGTTAGCTCACTGGGTGAGCGTGGTGCTGACAACACCAAGTCAAGGGTTAAGATCCCCTTACCAGTCATCTTTAAAAAAAAAAAAAAAAAAACTTTTTTCACAGAATAAGATATTGATGTTAGATTACAGTAGTCCCCCCTTATCTGAGGGGGATAAATTCCAAGACCCCCAGTGGATGCCTGAAACCACAAATAGTACCAAACTCTATACACTAGTATACCATGCATGAATTTCTTTTTGCTTTTCACAATTTCTTGGATAAAAAATTAATTCTTACTGTAGGTCTTAGCAACCTCAGCATATAATTTTTTCTTTCCTTATTAAGTGGAGAGCTTTCACCTTTTCACTGAAAGGAAGCACTTCACAGCTTCTCATTGGCATATCCAAATTGCCAGCATCACTACTCTTGTGCTTTGGGGCCATTAGTAACTAAAATAAGGGTTCCTTGAACACAAGCACTGGTACGATGGTCGATCTGATAACCTAAGTGACTAGAGCGATAGGTAGCACATACAGCATGGATATACGCTGGAAAAAGGGATAATTCACATTCCTGGAAGGATGAAGTGGGATGGCATGAGATTTCATCATGCTACTCTGAATGGTACACAATTTAAAACTTATAAATTGTTTATTTCTGAAATTTTCCATTTAACATTTTCGGACCTCAGGTAACTGAAACTTCAGAAAGCAAAACTGTGGATAAGAGGGGACTCCTGTAGTCCGTTTTAGAGTCTGCTGGACTTTGACAGCCCTTTTCTTAAGCTGTGACTTAAGATCTCTTATAAACTTCCTGTTCAAAAATCAATTTTTCACGCTGTCATGTAAGAAACTCACTTCCACAGTTTCAGGTTCCCACTTCAGCTCTGTCACATATACCTACCTTCTCTTACAACAGAAGAGCTGGATTATACATCTGCCTTCTTGGCTACAATGAAGCATACATCCTTATTCAACTGCTTTATTTTAATAAAACTGCTGCCTTGCCTGGCTATGATGGGGCCAAGATAAAAGGATAGTCCCTAATGGAGGAAATACTAAGAGTTTGCATCACAAATATGATTTGCATGCTTCTGGTGTACTTTTTCATGCCTGCAATCGCTACACCTTCAGAAGACTCCATCTGCTTGTAATGCAGTGATAAATCTGGGTTATTAATAGGTGCAGAGAGGTAATTTTTTTCTAGTAATAACATCAGTAGCCCACTGGGGGAAGTGGGATATGGAATTTATATACCTCAATAGCTCACATCCTTTTTCTGGCCCCTCCAAGTCATTATTCACACTTTTTTTCTTCAAAAGATCTATTATTTAAAGTCACTGAACAGCCTGGCTGGACAGAATTTAGAGGTGGTCACCTCACTGTTCCAAATTTTCCTTCATTACATCTGTGTCACAGTCTTCTCCTTGGTTGCAGTTTCTAATCAAACATTCTCATTTTGATTTTAATATTTATATGCTAGACTACATTGCATTGTTAATTAGGTGAAAATTAAACTGAATGCTTTTGCAAAATCTATTTTTAGAAGTTCACCTTGGGAACTTTAAAAGTTTGGTTAAACATTGTGTAATTCTCAAGAGCATTGGCTGAGGCCTCAGTAAAATCTCTGCCTTAGTCTAACAGTACACACTGCTACAAGCTGTGTCTTCAGTACAGTTTGTACTGTTAAAATACTGTACCTACAAAATACTGCCAGTGTCCTGGGATATAATCACAATGCAGCTGATCTATTTGTGCAAATGATTGTACTGTTTTCCCCTAGACATTCACCCTAGTGAATGCCTTTTGGGTAGCTTATGAGGAGTCTGGCAGCCAGGGTTCCTGAACTTTAGACTCACTGAGGATTTCCCCATGTCCCAAGACTCTTGCCGGAGTATAATGGCTAAACTGAAGCCAGCAGCCCCTGGGCTTGAACTCCATCTCCAAGCAGCAGCCCCCACAATGTCCACACACCAAAAGGCTGAGGGAGGAACACTGAGATCAAAGAGGATCCTAGAAACATCCTGAAGATGAAGTTTGTTCCTAGTCCTCCGTAGTGACCCCCAGGCCCCTCCTGAACATCCCAGATGCATGGTGATGACCCTTCTTCTCTTACGATTTTTAAATTGGAGTCCACAGACCCCTAAAGTCTATGGAAGCACTTCAGTGGCTCCATAAACTCCCTAACATATACAAAATGTGTACACTGCATACATATATTACTCTGGGGAGTGAGCTTCATGGCTTGCATCACTTTTTTTTTTTTTAATTTAGTCTATGGCAGACTCTTCAGAGCTCTGTGAAAGTCTCCAAGTTGGAGTTGTTGGGAACCAAGGGAAGCAGTTAGGCCAACTCTGGCAGATGAGTCCTGAATCTGATATCCAGCCATGTCCAATGTGTGTAACTAAATGGCAGATGCCAGGCTCTAGGAAATGTCCTTGAAAACTGCAGAAGACCCCTAATGACTATCTCAAGTTTGATCTGGTCCCTCCAAGGGCCGCTTGTACTTGGTTATCTCAGAGACAGACCCAGGAGAGGAAAAACGCTTATGCTCTGAGACTAAGGCTGGCAACATTCAGGTCCCAGACCAAGCCACTAGACTGACCTCTGGGCCTGAAGAGGGAATGTGAGCCATTGAGGGAACAGTCAGCAGCACCAGACCTGGCTCCTGAGAGCCTGGGGCCAGAGCGGCTCCCTACAACCCCTGCAGAAAGGAAGGGCTGGTCCCTATAGCCAGGCATTTCCTTCCCCTAAGGCCTGAGGTCTCCCTGGATCCTGAAATAACCTCGACCCTGCAAGAGGAAGGAAGGCCTACAACTAGCCCAGATGACCAACCAGAAAATGGTGTATGTGTCCTGGCAGGACACAGCCAAATCTGAAAGCTTCAGAAATACAAGGTGTTTTGAAGTGAAAGGTTAATTTATATTGTGGTTCTCAAGCTTTAATTGAATAAAGATCACACTGAATGTTTTAAAATGAAGATTCCCATGCCCTCAGGATTGTACTTAGTTCTGTGCACAGGTGTTTACCTTTTTTAAAGAGAAAACAGAAAACTGCCATTCTAAGGATTTTTTTTTTTTTTTGGTAACATTTTTTGTTTGTTTTTGGCAACTGGCCCAGTAAGGGGATCCAAACTCTTGACCTTGGTGTTACAAGGCTGAAACCAGTCATTATGATCTCAGGAGTCCATGGAGTACATCTTTAGAAAGTTTCTAGGGACAGTAAGGAGTCACATGCAGAGAGAGGGATAGATGAGGTAGACCCTCCTTCCCAACCCCCACCAAGATAAAAGCAGTTACCATTTATTGAGCCCTTCTCCATACCAGACAATGTGCTAAACCCTTTACATGGATTATTTTATTTTATCCTTATAACTCAACCCTGTTATGCCAATTTACACATGTGAATATGAAGGTCAGAGAAAATAAGTGACTTACTCAAGAACCCTCAGCTCTGAGTAACGTGGGACTGGGACCCAGCTCTGAATCCAGAGCCTGTTCTTATATGCCCATGATTCTGAAGAGTTTCAATGCCTGGTACCTGATGACAGCAAATGGGAGGTTATGGAGCCACATCGCCACTACAGCTGGGTTAAGAAGAACCCAACAGGCAACTGGGTCAGCAGGCGACCACTACAGGAGAGGAAACAGATGATCAGGCGGGCTCAAGGGTCCAAGGTCAAGCCAGACAGAAGGAACGGACAGGTGGGCTAATGAGGTAAGGATTACATTCCTGGAGTACAGAAGGAACAGAGGACAGAGATGAAAGGTTGGGTAATAACAGGGGGCCTTTAAAAAGGGGCCTTTAAAGGAACTTGCTGGCCTTGAGGAAATCAATGAAACAACATGAAAAGCTTTTGATCAGCACAGGCCCAAGGTCCCTGGGTTCTATGGCCCCTGCTAGTTATTCCCACATTTATGCTGTTCAGCTGACAGGGAAAATAATGAGTTTGATGCCTCAGAACCAACACTGACTTTGTAGCCCAGGACCTTTTATAGAATATTAGATCCTCCAACAAAATGGATGAGGCTGGAGAAACTTATGTTGAGTGAAATAAGCAAAGCACAGAGGGATAAACACCACATGTACTCACTCATAATGGGAGCTAAGAGAGAAAGAAAGAAGGAAAGAAAGTCCACAGTGATGCGTTGGGCTTGCAAAAGAAGAGAACATACCTTGGGATACAAAGCGGAGTTGGGGTAGTGGGGGAGGTGGGGGATAATTGGGTGAGGGACATGGAGTACAAACACAATTTGTGGTAAGGTGCATGCTGCCAATATGGATCTGGCCTTCGCATCTTGGGCACGAGGGGTGACAATCAGCTTTGTATCTCATGAATATTCATAACCAATTATTTTAAAAAAGAATATTAGATCCTCATCCTTTAAAGGGGCACAACAATAGTACCTACCTCACAGAGTTCCTATGGTGAGAATTAAATGAGATAATTTGCTTAGCATAATCCTGGACACATAGGAGTTGAACAATTGTTAGCTGCTATAATCATTAATTACTACTAATTATTACTATACCCAAGCTCACCAAGCAACCACTATGGCATCTTGTTTACTTGTGAAATAGACTGAAGTCAAATACGGTCTCTGAGGATTGAGGTTTTCTTTCACCAAAGAGAAGCTTTTGTTAAAAGAGTGTTCTTTTTTTACAACTCGAGTGAAAGGTCATATCCCCAAATATATCAACGATTTGATCAAAAACAATTTTTTAGCTTTGGTTCCGATATTACCCAAAAACCAACTTGATAGAACAGTTCCATCCAAATTTGTTCTCAGGGAGAAATAAAACTGTTGTTCTATGAAACTTTTTCATTCACCAACTACTTTTTCTTGCATTAGAACTGACTGTCAGCTGAACTTCTGATAGTTTTTAATCACTTAGGAGAGATGCCTCAAACAAATGAACTTTATTTTCAGGCAACAGATCCAAGCAGGCCAACAAGAAGACCTGACAGCTGAACTGTGATGAACATGGGCAAAGTGTTTACTCACCAGCCAGGAACCCCTGATATTAGAAGAAAACCCCACCCTCCACCCCCTCATCTAGCCTCTTTGCTCACAAGGAAGAACAAATGAGACAGACTTTCTGAGAAGGCAGTATTGAGGTGATCTTGGATAGAAGGGAGTGGAAGAGACAGGAGAAAGTAAGGCTCCCCATGAAGGAGGGAAGAAGAATATTACAGAATAGATTAAGATCATAGAATAAGACCTACCAGTGCCTTGAGGATAAACAAGAGACCACTAAACAAGAGACCACTCTGGCTGCTCTGATGAAAAAGTGCCACATGCCTCTGGGGAGGGGGGATAAATGTGAAGAACAGAGGTATATAACCGGCCCTCTGCTTCTATATCCTGCATTAGATAAGTATTTACACACATGAGTAGAAGTTTGCAAGCAACCCAGACAGGTGCCAGCAGAGAATCGGCCACACTTGCTGGAAGTTCCAGCTCTGTAAAATCACTTTGTCCAGTGCTTCCTGAGGTGGTCTTTCAACTGAGGAATGGAAGGCAGCAGCTGCTGGCACTCATGACAACGAAGTGGTAGCTTCAAGAGTTCAGACATCCCATCTTGGACAGTCACTCTGCCAGCCTCCTTTACCATCTTGATCACAGCTGCAAGCAAGGAAGAAAAGTTCAAATCCCAGCTACTCTGGAAAGCCAATATAAGATACCACACAAAGAAAATAGGGCTCCAATCAATATACCAGGTATTCTAAAGTTATTAAGCTTGAAGTTATGAACGGGCTTGATCAGATTCTAAATCTGAGCAACTTACCTTTGAGATAATACATTCCTTCAGGACACACTCTAAGCAATCCATGTTACTACGTCAAGAACTTACCACAGTGCTTTACGCCTGGTTGGTCCTTGATAAATGATAGCTTTCATACCAGCAGTACTGAAGTTCCCCAGTATACACACCAGGAAATGCTTCCTTCTACATATACACAGTCTTCCCCTATTAATTAACCACTCCTGACACGAGAGCCCTCAGCTCCTATCCAGTTGGTAGCAGAAGAGACAAAGAATTTTCAGAGCTTTCTCATCCATGAACTCCAATAATTCTCACAATTTTTAAATCCCCTGTTGTCACAAAACATTTTTTGACTCTGACATAACAGCTTTCAAGGTGCCCCAAGAAGGCTGCTCGCAGTAAAGTGGTAACTGTACTATAATCCAAATAACCCAGTTTCTTTTAATAGTGCTCTCTTTATAGGGAATACCAAATTGTACATGGGTTTTTGAGGCCAAATTGTTATTCTGAGAAACTACTGAATCAAGTATAAGAACATCTGAGAAAATGAACAAATGTGAAAACCAAAGAGCACTATTTACCTTGTGATTCTAGGAAGTATTCTGTATTGAAAGAATTCCAATGCTTTTTGTTTTTAAGGCAAGGAGAATCAAAATCCTGGCTGATCACATGAAGGTGTACATGGCTAGTTGAAAGAAAAAAAAAAGATCATTAAAAACGATGGCTCAATCAAAATGACAAACAGTAAAGTATGGGTACATGAAGTATCAATAGTGTGTCCATTTAATTCAATTCACTCATTCATTTACTTAAAATATTTAATGCTCAGTAAGTATTTACTGGGTCAAGGACTGTTCTAGGCACTGGGAATTTAGCAGTGAACAAATAGGAAAAGCCTCTGACCTTATAGAAATTATATTCTAATGAGGGAAGACAAATAATAAGTAAACAAATAAACAAGGAAAATTCAAATAGTTAACATTGCTAAGAAAAAATAAAAGATGGAAATGGGATAGAAGGTGCCTGGAGGTAGAGGTTGCCTCTTTAATTAGTTAAAGTGTTCAGAGAAGGCTCTGCAGTGACTTGAGCTGAGAAAGCAGCCAGGCAAGCAAGATCTGGGGGAAAAGTGTCTCAGAAAGTGGGGAGGCCAAGTGCAAGGGCTGTAAGATGAAAAAGAGCTTGGTGCAACCAAGGAACATAAAGAAGGTAATGTGGCCAAACTGTATGTCCAGAATCATTGGAGCCCAGGAGCAGAGAATAAGCAGGAACCAGATCATAAAGGGTTTTAAAGGCTGGCAAGGGGTTTGCATTTTAATCTGATTACATTAGGAAGCCACTGAAGGATTTTAAGCAGGGGAGTACTATTATCTTATTTACACTTTTACAAGATCACTCTAGCTGTTGTATGGAGAAAGGACTGCAGAAAGTGTAAGAAGGGACACAGGCAGACCAGTTAGGAGGCTGCTGTAGCCGTCCACGCCAGAAATATCACAGCTTAGACTAGAGATGAGCTGTAGTTGAGATGGCAAGAAGCAATCCTATTTTGAATATAGATTGGAATAGAACCAGCAGGACTTACTAATGGACTAGATGCTGATTTGGGGCAGTGCCACTTACTGAGATGGAGAAGGTTAGATGAAAAGCAGGTTTGGGGAAGAAAATCAGTTGTTCTATTTTGGATTTGTTAAACCAAGTAGAATGCCTTTTTGTGTGACTTTCACTCTTACAATCAGTAAGATTTCACATTCCCCAATAAATAATCAAAATAAATCAGTATGTGTGCAGAATCCAAAATAGAACATAAGCAGGAAAAAAATAAGAATAACTATCGCAAATGAATAAGAGAACCACACTAAAGGGTGTGAGGAAGAAAATAACTAATCTAAGTAACTTTAGAAATCATTATTTTGACTGGATACTGTGAGGCTAAAGACAAAAAGACGGCATACAAATATTAGTTAGTAAATGTCTTTCTCACAGGGGTATGAGTTAGCAATTCTGTAACTATCTTATATGTATACTAGTATTAAACAAGTAAGTGAACTTATTATCGCTAATAAGAACCAGGTTTCTCACTGTTACCCTTGGAAAAAGAAGTTACAAAAAAAGAAAAAGGGAAACAAGAATGAACCTTGCAGAGCTGGACTGGAATCAGAGGTATCAGTATGAACTCACAGTTTTCCATCTACATATACATGTAGATAATTACAGAATTAGAGATGTGTGTGTGTCTGTGTGGGTTAGGATTCACACATGTATTTCCTGGCTCCATCTGAGAGGACCTAGGAGCAAGACACCCTGGAATCAACACCCACTTCTCTCATTACAGAAACCTAGTGCCCAGGTCTTAGTTTAGAAATACTCTTCTCCAAAAAAGGACCTAGGGCTCTTTGGAGAAGTGGTTCATTCCAGGACTGGAACACAAAAAAATACAAGAAGAGCCTGGAACATCTTGTGAGACCAAAAGAAAAAGAAGTGCTCAAAAAATGTTGGGTACATGCCAAAGTGAAACAGGAGCCAAACTAAAGGAGCTGCCAGTGGGCCGGCCCCGTGGCTCACTTGGGAGAGTGCGGCGCTGGTAGTGCCGAGGCCGCAGGTTCAGATCCTATATAGGGATGGCTGGTGTGCTCACTGGCTGAGCGTGGTGCAGACCACACCGTGCTGGAGGTTGCGATCCCCTTACTGGTCAAAATAAATAAATAAAGGAACCACCAGTGACCAAAGCTAGAACAATTTGAAGAATAAAATAAATAACAATAGCATTGAATTACAACCCATAGAAAAAATGCCCATGAGTCCATACTGATAAACAATTGAATAAATAAATAATGAGGGAGAAGGGACAGCTCTTCCATACAGAAGAATTTCAATTAATAAATTAGATGAGGGAAGTATAAAATCTCCTTAGGTAAACACCATAGTAAAAAAAAAAACAACACCAAAAAAGGTAAATACCATAGCAATAACTATTGTAGGCAAGATCCACAAATAGGTACTAAAATCATCCAGTGCAAGTTTGAGGAGAGACAGGATAGTAGCACTGTCTCAAGATAGCTCCCCTGAGATATTCCACAATTACAAAGGGAAAAATAGTAACTTTGAGTACAGAAACCTGTGGCAGACACGACATTAACAAATGATCAAGGTTAAAATCACTTGTAAAAAGCCAGATCAACATTCCTTGCACCCCCTGATATGATGCCTTGGGAAGAATACAATCACAAATATCACTTCTGTGGTATTTTTGGCAAAAGAAGTGAATAATCTCAGTCTAATCATGAAAAAAACATCAGACAAACCCAAATTGAGAAACATCCTACAAACTACAAGTAGCCAGTACTCGTCAAAAGTGTCAAGGTCATGAAAAGCAGGAAAGGAGAAGGAATTGTCACAGATTAGGGAAGACTAAGGAGAGACGACAAAAAAATGCAATGTGGGATCCTGGATTGTATCCTGGAGCAGAAAAAGAACATTATAGGAAAAAAAGGTCTACAGTTTAGTTACTGGTAGAAATTACGAAAGGTCTTTGTTCTGCTTCATACTTTTTAAAAATATTTTCTAAATTGAAACATTACTTTTACAATAGGAAAAATTATTCGCTTATTACCTTTTCCTTTCTATCATGTTTATCTATTCAAAATTACATCATAAAGAGTATCATAAAAGGGTATGTAAGTGGCAACTTTCCTTACTGCTCATTTTGCTTCCCACACACACCTGCTCTTGCTTTTATCGTTCTCCTTAGCACAACAGCATTCATTAAATGCAAAAGGTCTGGACACCATAATTACTATGTGAAAATGGCTCAGTGGTCAAGGGTTCTGTTAGGCATGGGCTCTGCTGCATTAGGAAAATAGGATTATGGGTGACTTTTCCTCCTAAATTTTTGAACAAGTTTTTAACAATAAAAAACACGTATTTTAAAAATGAGATCCAACATACATCCACCCTATGAGCTAGCAATTCCACTTCTAAGTACCCAAGAAGAAAAAAAATTAATTATGTCCATAATATAGGCATGAATCTAAAAATCATTAGACTGACCAAAAAAAGCCAGGCAAAAAAAGGTGTATGAACTGTATGATTCCATTCGTATGAAACTTTAGAAAAGACAAAAATCATCTATGCAGAAAGAAATCAGAACAATGCTTGGTGGTTGAGAGGGGACTGACTAGAAAAGGGCACAAGGGAACTTTCTGGGATGAGATGATAGATGAGTTCTATATTCTGTATCTCGATCAGAGTGATAGTGACATGACTATATTTGTCAAAAGTGATCAAATTATACATCTTATTATGCATTTAATTGAATGTAAGTTATGCCTCTTTAAAAGAGAGAGTATTGATTGGGGAAAATGTGGCACAAAGATTTCATTTAGTTAAAGTAGCCAGTAAACTAAGTCATAATTACCCACCTAAATAAAACGTGAGTGTCGGTGGTTAAAAAAAAAAATACCTGAAGGAAATCTGTCACATGCTACAACATGGATGAACCTTGAAGACATTATGTGAAGTGAAATAAGCCAGTCACAAAAGGACAAATACTGTATGATTCCACTTTTATGAGGTACATAGAGTAGTCAAATTCATAGATACAGAAAGTAGAACAGTGGTTGTCAGGGACTGGGGGGAGTGAAGAATGGGGTATTATTGTTTAATGGGTACAGAGTTTCAGTTTGGAAAGATAAGAAAAGTTCTGGAGATAGATGGCAGTGACAGTTGCACAATAATGTCAATATACTTAATGCCAACGAACTGTACGCTTAAAAATTATTAAAATGTAAATTTTGTTATATATATTTTACCATAATCTTTAAAAAGAAACAAGGTTAAAAACCCTGAAATCTAGTCTCATCTTATTGCTTAGATCAAAGGAACTGAGGACATATGCCTTGTTTACATGCTTTGAAAAAAATCAATCATTCCTTCCTGAATCCTTCTGGGGATAAGGCAAACTCTATACTTTTCTCTTTCTCTCTCTTTTTTTTTGGATAGTAGTCGTGCTGAGAATGAGCCCCAGCTGGCTGGTGTGCATGTAACTAGGAGGGCTGACAGAGAGCGGCGGGGTCATTTTATTTTAAATCTTCAATGTACTAAACTGTGACTACAGAAGTCTATGATGTTTTTTCCCCTTCAGAGCAATGGTCCTTAATCATTTGGGGGTTACAGATAATTTTGAAAAATCTAATAAAAGCCACTGACCACAATTCTTCATCTGAGGTTAACAAAACTACTACTTCACGTGTCAGGCCCTCAAAGATTTAAATTTTGAGAGGAACAAAGAACCATATAAGCAGAAGACAGGACTTAAGGCTTGCAGGCAAGTCAGGCAGAGGGGTGGAAACTTTAGTCCACCTCCCTTGGAAACATCCCACTATGCTCCCCTGGGCTTCCAGGCTATCAGCTCACTCAGCAAGCCCAGGCTGAATCTATCTGCCCACCTGGACAGAACCAGGAGGCACCAACACTACCCACAAGGCTTACCTCATGCTGGGAACGGCATGGTAGCCCAACCGGAAGCAGAGTTTGCTGGACCCAGCAAAATCTGCAATCACCCTTTCCCCCACAGAGTGCATATGTTTGAGGAGTTCAAGGTGGTCCCTGGTCAGAGCCTTCAGACTGGAAATGGAGGCCCAAGGTAAGACCAGCCAGTGGTGACGGGCCTTAGGGTATTTATCCTTAATCACCACCACCTGCTCATCTTTGTAAACCTAGCAGAGGGCACAAGAAAAGGAAACAAATATCTACTGAGAATCTTCTGTGTACCAGGTGCTGTCATATTCATTAAGTCACTTACTTAATCCCTACAACAATCTTGTGCAAAAAGGTTTTAGTATCACAATTTTGAGAGAGGAGAGCACTGAGATTCAAATAGATTGAGTGTCCTGCACAAATCATTAAGTGGGAAATCTAGGATTCCAACTAAGATCATGTTGACTCCAGAGTCTGTGTTTCCAACCACCACACTATACAGCATACACAGAAGATGCACAGATGTGAGGTAAAATCTCTGCAGCATAAATTCAAATGCATCCTTCTCCACTCTAATATGGCAGACTGTGTGACACATGCATATGAGTTCCTAGGAGCTCTTTCAGACCTGGCTCCTTGTCAACCGGGATATAACTGAAGCAGAACTCAAAGGCTCTTCCAAGGATTATGCATGATTATTAATCCCAAGCAACACAATACTACGGTCATAATACATTATTTGATGCTCCCTTGAAAAGGACCACATTAAGGTTAACACAACTTCCCTTAATAGTAACTAGAGGTTTAAAGGGATAAGGCAGGGCCGGCCCGTGGCTCACTTGGGAGAGCGTGGTGCTGACAACACCAGGTCAAGGGTTAAGATCCCTTTACTGGTCATTTTTTTTTTTTAAATTACATAAATAAATAAATAAAAGGGATAAGGCAGAGAGGACACTCATTCGAAGAAGTTAGCTTTTCTCTAAAGAATTCCAGTTGCTACCCTATTGCCAATGGAAAAAGCCACTTAATCCCACAGAATAGCCTGATAAAATAAATCTCATTCAGAAGGACTGATATCCTTTGATTTCAATTGTTATTATGACCTCTGTGGAGTGGTCATTTAAAACATGAAATGTACTTAAATTCCAAAATTTTATTCTGACCTGCATTTTGGGATCCTGCATAGAAATCTTCAAGCCTTGACTCCAGTGACCCAGTGATTCCTAAACAAAAAAGAGCAACATAAATTGCATATGCTAATAATTAAATATGGCATTATTTAATATTGTGTGCAGCAAAGTCTAATCAAACTTGGAAATAAGGTTAGTTTTTGAGAATTCAACTAGAAAGACCCCCATTATTTCAATCCATTGCCTTTTAGACCATAAGCCACCCCCACTGTCTTCCTATATTCAGAGCTGGATATTTAGATGAGGCCAGAAATGCCAGAGCGTGAATCATACCTTCCTTGGCCTCTCACACTCCAACTTCGGCCTGACCAAGTTTCCACTTTGACATCAGTATGTGAATTACATGATCTATGAAAACCTTCTATAGGTCAACAACTGACCCATTTTAGTTGTTCAATGTTAAATATACTGCCTACCTTCAAGTGGCTTACCTCAGGAATTCAAGAGAAAAACACATAAAGGGACATTCACCAAAGTGATATTCATGCCAGAAACAAGTGACTCTTTCATCATGGTTAATAACCCCGCACATGTGTCTGGGCTTTACAGTTTAAAAAACAATTAAGCAGTCACTCAGTCATTATATCTCATTTAATCTCAACATCATCTGTCAACCACACTACCCTCACCTTTTTGGTAGATGCATCTTTCTCCTTCTTTGGGGGCAAAGAGCACTGGCCAGGGCTGCTCCCAGGTTCCAGCCCTGCCCCAGACTCAGCTTCCTGGGCAGCATCCCTTTCTACAGAATCACTGTTGCCTGACCTCTTTCTCTTTCTGTGTGTTTCCAGGCCAGGGCTCTTTGCCTCTTCCTCAAACTCTACAATATATGGATAAAGTTCATTCACCATGTGGAGAACCTGGCCAGGCTGCAGCTTCACCTCTTGGTCCTTCCCAATTATGATTGAGTCAATGCTGGTGGGATTGACCCCTACCTATGGAATAAATCATCAGAAAATAATTATAATAATAGCAATAATGCCATTAGTAATACAGCTGCTGCTATGTTAGCCAATTTCTATGTGCCAGACACCATGCTTAATGTTCACCTATATTACTCTGTCATTTCCACACATGACAGAGAAGGCTTCATTGGCTGGCACAGACACTCTAAAGTCAATAGCACAAGAAAATCATCAAGTGTAAAATGGAAATCAAAGTTATAAGCACACATACCTGCTTTACCTTGACATATCCCTTGTTACATTCTGCTTTCAACTGTACTGAAAGAGATTAGGAAAAGTTAAACACAAATGCAACTAAGAACCAGGCACTTGCTTCTGTTCTCCCTAAAGGTCAATAAATCCTCACTGTAGGAGGCAGCTTGAAAGACATTTCCTGAAAGACCTATGAGCAACTGGGGCTCCAAATCCCACCAATTTCTAACAGCTTCAAATCCTTCCATAAAATGGCCAACAATGTACATATTCTCTTACCTACTGCTAATACCCCTATGAGGCAGCTTCAATGAATCCCCACAAGTTTCCCTGTTCCAGAACCTCTGGCATGCTTGGGATCACAGACTCTGCAGCCAGGAAAAGGTTCCCATTTCCCTCACAAGCTCTTGGCTGGGGATTACATCCAGCTTCCACTATTATTACAAAAAGAAAAAAAAAAAAAAAAACCTGTCAGATGCCTTCAACAGAGAAAGAGGTAAAAAATACATTCCTGAAAAACAGAAGTTCAGCTGGCCTTGGGTGGAGAGGAGTGGAATGTTCTAGAAAGAGGATTGCAAGGAGAGAACATAAGCATGTGTGAGAAGAGGTAACATTACTCGTGTTAAGTGAACAAAGTATCTGGGGTTGAGACAGGGAGCAAAGAAGAGACACCACAGCTGCTCACCAGGGAGGACAGGCAGAGGACAGGCTGATGCACACAACACATGCCTCTAGTTGCTGTTGTGAGGAGAAGGACAGAGAAAGAAAAACAGCAGCTAATTCTCTACCTTGGGCCTAGCAAGCTCAAGCATGGCTTTTCTTCCCTCCACTCAGATTAACTTAGGTAGAGAAGACCATAGTCAGTGCTGCAAACTCCAACTCTCTAAGTCCAGAACACTTGGGAAACCCTACCACAGGAAGTCACACTGCAAGCAGCAGTGAAATGTCCAAAGTTCACAGGAAAAAAATGAAGTACATAATAAGGCTTTTCCCTGAGGGCAAGGACTTTCATTTGATTAAACCCTAAGAAAGACATAGTCTTTTAAAGACACAACCCTCTGTGTGAGTTAATACGTGAAGGATGGCACCCCTCATCACTTCTCAAACACGGTTTCAGCCTGCAGACCCCACAGTTACTGCCTTGCTGCCGAGTGAGCAATCTCCCTGGACAAAGCAGAGTGTAGGGAGGACTCAATTCCACTGTCCCATGGTAACAGGATGGAATCTGCCTGTTCCCATCCCTCACCCCACCCTGCCTTGAATGTTACCACATTGGGAGGGCAAAATCAGGAATGAATGGGACCCTTGGTTCCGGTTGAAAAAGCTCAGTTCCTGTGTTTTGTTTTTGGCAGACAATAGGTTTGCCATCAAGAAAACCCAGGAAATGTGTATCTTTGGTTATCACTCACTATCTTATTGCACCAAACCTGGTAATCTCCACATTCCTATGACCAGTTACCTTGCTGTCGAGAACATTTTTTATCAGTGATCTTGGTCTCCGGACCACGCCCAATCACAACCGCTTCCAAGTGTGGAAGTTTGATTCGCTGGTGCTGGCTGTCCTGCCTCACCAACCAGCAGACCCGCATCATCACTCTGAGAGAAAAAACAAGAGAATCACTGGAAAAACAGATCCACTAGCACAAGGAGTCCTCCAGGGCCACACTCCAGCCCCACCACACATGTGATTTACCAGCTGTTTATCTTGAGGCAAGTGACTTCACCTCCCTAGTCTCAATTTCCTCACCTACAAGCCGTGGTAATGACAGGACTCAGGAAGCTGTTGTGAGGATTAAATGAGATAATGTGGATAAATAAGTACTTACCTCCCCGCCTGAATCATGCTAAGCAATCAAGTGTTTGCTACACATTTATTGATATACTATATGTGCTGGACATTAGACTATGTGCTGAGGGTCAAAGTGTAAATAAAACATTGTCCCTGACGGCTTGGAGTGCAGTGGGACACATAGACTAATATACTGATTATTAAAATATAATGTGATAAGCACTAGAAGAAGAAAGTAACCAAATATGGCATCAGCCCAGTGAAAGGACTGACTTGACTCTTCCAGAGTATTTTATAAAACTTCATGAGGAAGAAATATTTATGTGGGAGTTTTAAAGGATAAGAAGGGGTTTGCCTGACAGAGAACCAAGGACTTAAGAATGAAGATGTTATGTTCTTCAGTTCTTAGGTGTCTTTATGTGTATTAGAAGGCTTCTCTGCCTTAAATGCCATAATATACTGATGTTAGAACAATACATTTTACTCTCATCTGCCAGATTATCATAATAAATATGCAAATCTACAATTTCTAAAGTGTGAATGTGGCACTTTTGAGCAAAACAACCAGTACAACAGTGGAGATGCTGATGTTCTTTTGAAAAACAATCCTTATGGTCATTTGGAGTATCAGTAGGAAAGAAGGAGACAAATTCAGAAGAGAGGTGAGACTTCAACAAAGGCAGACGCAAAGAGAGGAAGAAGAGCCAGGAGATAAACTCAATTACTGATGATATTTGAGGAATGACAAAGGAGTAAAGGGAAACACCCACCAAAGATTTCTAATCTAGAAGATGCCCATTAACCAATACACAAGGAGACATAATTTGATATTAGGAAGGACCAATTTCACATTGAATGAAACACAATTAGTTTAAGTTACCTGTGGAAGATCCAGGGGTCAAGCTGGGTATTAAAGAATACGAGTATGAGGGCCGGCCCGTGGCTCACTTGGGAGAGCATGGTGCTGACAACACCAAGCCAAGGGTAAAGATCCCCTTACCAGTCATCTTTAAAAAAAAAAAAAAAAAGAATACAAGTATGAAGTTCAGGAGAGAAGAATGGACCAAATATATGTATCTGAGAGGCATTAATATGTCATAGAAGCTTAGGCAACGAGAAAGGATGCAATCACCCAGGGAGGTGGAAAAGGGAATTATGGGCAGGGACAGACTCTAGAACTTCATCAGTACTCAAGCCTCTAACACCCCATCTCTCCAGGAAGTGTTGCCTATAGGCAAGGCAGCACTTAAGCCCTCTGCACAGCTTTGTGTCCATAAACAAAAGAAAAAGAAACCAGATTTTAAAAATCAGTTTCATTACCATCTGCAAAGACAAGACAATGCAAGGTAGAGTGAGCAAATGAGAGCTGAGGAAGTGCACATTCATAGGAATTGGATTAGTGTGAGCAGATGTGCCAAGGAGGTACAAAGTCCTATATTAATCAGGAAAGTCTTCCAGAAACAACCCCATTAGAGAAGGCCAGGAGCCAGGGGGACTGATAAGTAAGAAAAGGAGTAGGAGGGGGCATTCTATTTTTTAAAATTTTTTATTGAAACATATTGATTGTACATATTTATGGGGTACAGTTATATTTTAATACATGTATACAATATGTGATTATCTAATTAGGTAATTAGCATATTTCTCATTGCAAAACTTAATCATTTATTTGTGATATGACTATTTGATCCCCTCTCTTCTAGTCATTTGATAACATGCAGTAAATCACTGTTAATTATAGACTCCTGGGTCAACTGTATACCAATAGAACTTATGTTTTCTGTCTAGCTGTAATTCATATCCATTAACCAGCCTTTTACTTCCGCCCCTCCTCTTTCCTGCCTCTAGAAACCAGTTTTTCTCTCTCCTTTCAACAGCTCAACTTATTTTTTTTTCGGGGGAGGGGGGTTGTTATTTAGCTCCCACATGAGTGAGAACATTTGGTACTTCTCTTTGTGCCTGGCTTATTATGCGTAACATAATTTTCTCCAAGTTTATCCATGCTGCTGTGAATAGCAGATTTTCATTCTTTTTTATGGCTGAGTAAGTATTCCATTGTGCTTATATATAGCACATTGTCCTTATCCCAGTCATCCGTCAATGGACATTTAGGCTGGTTCCATATCTATTGTAAATAGCAATGCAATAAACATGGGAGTGCAGGTATCCCTTCAACATGATTTCCATTCCTTTGGGTATATACCCACTACTGGGACTGCTGGATCATATGGTTGTTTTAATTGCAGTTGTTTGAGAAACCTCCATACTTCTTCTATAATGGCTGAACTAATTTACAATCCCACCAACATCCCTTTCTTCACATCCTTCCCAGCATCTGTTATTTTTTCTTTTTTTATAATAGCCCATTTTAAAAAGCACAAGTGACAGCACAGATTTCAGCAATAGCAAGCCATGGGTCAGGGGTAGAAAGCAGACTTAGCTGGCTGAACCAGAGGAGCTGCCCCAAAGAGTCACAAAAAAAGGCAAAGGTATTGAAAGAACACTAGGTTAAAAAGTTTAGATTTAACATAATCAGCAGGAGATAACTGCCAGATTTTGAGCTTCACAGTAAGATGAAACAAGAAAATTCAAAGAATACTTTGCCAACAGCTGTGTGTAGGCAGAGTAGGATGGAGAAATCTGGATTCAGGGATTAGTCAGAAGGCTGTTAAAATAATATGGGTCAGAGTGGTCCAAAAGGCAGTTGAGCTCTAAAAGGCAGTTCAGCAGGTGTCTGTGAAGGAGCTGAAGCAAGAGCAAAAACGGTCAGCTGTAAATTTAAAATCCTAGTCCTGAGTGTCCGAGCGGTGAGCAGAGACTGCACGATGGCCCCGGACCCCTGGTTCTCCACATACGATTCTAATTATCAAATTGCCCAGGAGGTTGCCGAGAAAATTCAACAGCAAAATCAGTATGAAAGAAAAGGTGGAAAGACATCCAAGGTCCAGCCTGATGAGTGAAGAAGCTAAGAGAGGAGCACCCAACCCTTGGCTCTTTGAGGAACCTGAGGAGACCAGAGGCTTGGGTTTTGATGGAATCCGACAACAGCAGCAGCAGATTATCCAAGAACAAAATGCAGGCCTTGATGCACTTTCCTCTATCATAAGTCGCCAAAAACAAATGGGGCAGGAAATTGCGAATGAATTGGATGAACAAAATGGATACTGCAAAAAGGTGCCAACTATGAAGCAGAGAGCCCTCACCAGACACCGTATCTGCTTGATCTTGGATCCTTGATCTTGGACTTCCCAGATTCCAGAACTCTTGAAATACGGTATCTGGTTTTTCACTGGTGGACTGTAACAGTAACAAAATCACTTGTAAAAGAGCTTGCTGGACTTTATTGACTTCCAGCGGCAAGATGGCGGTCTGAAGGCAGCGGCAGCGGTGGAAACTCAAGACTCAGGGGCCCCAGGGACTGGAAGAAATCACAGTGCCTACTTGGAAAGAAGAAAAGGTAGCGACTTGCCCCAGCCCAACCCCAGAGCGGGCCCCTAGAAAGGTTGGAGCCGTGGCCGCTTGCAGTCAGTGACCACGCAACTCTGCACCCGCTGGCGGAAGCGGGAGCAGCAGCACCAGAGGACTGGCAGCAGCGGAGCCAGCGGCAGCGGCAGCAGTGGAGGAACCAGCGGCAGCGGAGCCAGCGGCAGCAGCAGCAGCGGAAGAGCTGGCGGCAACGGCACCAGCGGCAGCAGCGCCCTCAACAGCAGCAGAAGCAGCACCAGCGGTGCCAGCGGAGGAACCGGTGGCAGCAGCAGCAGTAGAGGAGCCGGTGGCAGCGACGGCAGCGACAGCGTAAGCGGTAGTGGTGGCAGCGGCAGCAGCGGGGGAAGCGGCAGCAGCGGGGGAAGCGGCAGCGGCAGGAGCGACACCCTGCAGTACTGCCCCGTCACCCAGCAGCCCAGCAGAGTCCAAGCTGAACAGAAAGGTGGCTCCCTGGCAAGGCCCAAGACCCGAGGCAACCACACACGCAAGGCACTAGTGGCCAACTGAGTAGTCACTGAGGTAGCCATACCAAATTGGCAACCACAGCAACATCTTAGTCAGTCAATAGTGTCAAAACTGAGGACTGTGAAACCCCCTGCCACAATGAATAAACATCAAAGAAAAGATATCAGAAATACGAAAAATCAAGAAAGTATACCACCCAAAGATGATAAACCTCAAGCTCTAGATCCTATAGAACAAGAAGCCCTTGAAATGACTGACAAGGAATTTCGAGTGGTAATTCTAAGGAAACTGAATGAGATACAAGAAAACTCAGCTAGACATCATGATGAAAGGAGGAAAAGTATACAGGACCTGAAAGAAGAAATCTACAAGGAAATCAATGCCCTAAAAAAAAATGTAGCAGAACTTGCCAAACTGAAGAAGTTATTCAGAGAAATAAAAAACACAACAGAGAGTTTAACCAGCAGGCTTATCGAAGTTGAAGAGAGAACCTCTGAACTTGAAGATGGGCTGTGTGAAATAACACAGGCAGACAAAAAAAAAAGAAAAAAGAACCAAACGAATTGAAAAAATCTGAAAAAGATATCAGACAACCTTAAGCGCTCAAATATCCGAGTCATGGGTATTCCAGAAGGGGAGGAAAAAGGAGACTGAACTGAAAACATATTCAAAAAAATAGTGGCAGAAAACTTCCCAGGTATAGGAAAAATCACAGATCTTCAGATCCAGGAAGCTCAACGATCTCCAAACGTATTCAACCCAAAAGGGTCTTCTCCAAGACATGTTATAGTCAAACTGGCAAAACTCAAAGAAAAGAGAGAATCTTAAAAGCTGCCAGAGAGAAGTGTCAAATCACCTAAAAGGGAGCCTCAATCAGGCTAACATCAGACTTTTCATCACAAACCCTAAAAGCCAGAAAGGAATGGGATGATATATTCAAAATACTTAAGACAGAGATTGCCACCCAAGAATACTCTACCCTGCAAGGCTATCCTTCCGAAATGGAGGGCAAATAGTATATTTCTCAGACAAACAAAAACTGCAGGAGTTCACCACCACATGACCACCCTTACAAGAAATTCTCAAGGGAGTACTGGGTTTGGTTCCTGAAAAATAACTACCACTGCCATAAAAACCCAAGAAAAAAATAAACCCACTAGTATAATAAAAATGGCATTCATGAAGAGAAAACAAACAAAAAGGCGATCTACAACCCAAGGAACCAACAAACACAGAAAACAAACAGTAAATCAGAAAGCAAGGAACAAAAGACACCTAAGACAACCAAACAACAATCAATAAAATGCTAGGAATAAATCAACACTTTTCAATAACAACTCTTAATGTAAAAGGCTTAAATTCCCCAATCAAAAGACCCAGACTGGATGACTGGATTAAAAAGGAGGATCCAAATATATGCTGCCTTCAAGAGACCCACCTCACCCATAAGGACTCACATAGACTAAGAGTGAAAGGATGGAAAAAGATTTACCATGCAAACAGAAAAGAAAAACGAGCTGGAGTAGCTATTCTTATATCTGACAAAATAGACTTTAAACTAAAAACCATAAAAAGAGACAATGAGGGACACTACACAATGATAAAAGGACTGATCCATCAAGAAGACATAACAATCATAAATATGTACGCACCCAATGTTGGAGCAGCCAGATTTATAAAACAAACTCTAATAGACCTAAAGGAAGAAATAGACCCTAATAGCATAATAGCAGGGGACCTGAACACCCCACTGTCAATACTGGACAGATCATCTAGGCAAAGAATCAGTAGAGAAACACAAGATCTAAACAACACTCTAGACCAATTGGAATTGGCAGATATCTACAGAACATTCCATCCAACAACCTCAGAATATTCATTCTTCTCATCAGCGCATGGATCATTCTCCAGGATAGATCACATATTAGGTCACAAATCAAGTCTCAATAAATTCAAAAAAATTGGAATTATCCCATGTCTTTTCTCAGACCATAATGGATTAAAACTAGAAATCAATAACAAACGAAATTCTGGAAACTATACAAACACATGGAAATTAAACAGCATTCTACTTAATGACATATGGGTCCAAGAAGAAATCAAGCAGGAAATCAAAAAATTTATTGAAACTAATGAAAATAATGATACATCATACCAAAACCTGTGGGATACTGCAAAAGCACTATTAAGGGGGAAGTTTATTGCATTAACTGCTCACCTCAGAAGAATGGAAAGATGGCAAGTGAACAACCTAACACTTCACCTTAAAGAACTAGAAAAACAAGAACAATCCAAACCTAAAGTTAGCAGATGGAAAGAAATCATTAAGATCAGAGCAGAACTGAATGAAATTGAAACCCAAAAAACAATACAAAAGATCAACGAATCAAAAAGTTGGTTTTTTGAAAAGATAAATAAAATTGACAAACCATTAGCATGGCTAACAAAAAAAAGAAGAGAGAAATTCAAATAACAAAAATTAGAAATGAAAAAGGTGATATTACAACTGATTCATCTGAAATACAAGGAATCATTCGAGACTACTATAAACAACTATACGCCAACAAGTTTGAAAATCTGGAGGAAATGGATAAATTTCTGGACACACACAAGCTCCCAAAACTGAGCCATGAAGATGTAGAAAATCTGAACAGACCAATAACAATAAAGGAGATTGAAGCTGTTATCAGAAAGCTCCCAACAAAGAAAAGCCCAGGACCAGATGGATTCACAGCAGAATTTTACCAGACATTCAAAGAGGAATTGACACCGATTCTTTACAAACTATTCCAAAAGATTGAAACAGACGCAAATCTCCCAAACTCATTCTATGAAGCAAACATCATCCTGATACCAAAACCAGGTAAAGATATAACCAAAAAAGAAAACTACAGGCCGATATCCTTGATGAATATAGGTGCAAAAATCCTCAATAAAATACTAGCAAACAGAATACAGCAACACATACATAAAATTATTCACCACGATCAAGGGGGATTCATCCCAGGGATGCAAGGTTGGTTCAATATACTCAAATCAATAAATGTGATACACCATATTAATAAAGTCAAACACAAGGACCATATGATCATCTCTATAGATGCTGAAAAAGCATTTGATAAAATTCAACACTCATTCAGGACAAAGACCCTCTATAAGTTAGGTATAGATGGAAAGTACCTCAACGTAATCAAAGCCATATATGATAAACCCACTGCCAATATCATCCTGAATAGGGAAAAGCTGAAAGCTTTTCCTTTAAGAACAGGAACTAGACAAGGATGCCCACTCTCACCACTCCTATTCAACATAGTGTTGGAAGTACTAGCCAGAGCAATCAGAGAAGAGAAGGAAATAAAGGGCATCCAGATTGGAAAAGATGAAGTCAAACTGTCCCTGTTTGCAGATGACATGATCCTATATATCAAACAGCCTAAAGCCTCTACAAAAAAAACTCTTGGAGGTGATAAATGATTTCAGCACAGTAGCAGGATACAAAATCAACACACAAAAATCAGTAGCATTTCTATTCTCCAATAGTGAACATGCAGAAAGAGAAATCAAGAAAGCCTGCCCATTTACAATAGCCACCAAAATAATAAAATACTTAGGAATTGGGTTAACCAAGAATGTGAAAAATCTCTATAATGAGAACTACAAACCACTGCTGAGAGAAATTAGAGAGGATACAAGAAGATGGAAAGATATCCCATGCTCTTGTATTGGAAGAATCAATATAGTGAAAATGTCCATACTACCCAAAGTGATATACAAATTCAATGCAATTCCTATCAAAATTCCAATGACATTTTTCTCAAAAATGGAAAGAACTATCCAGACATTTATATGGAATAACAAAAGACCACACATAGCCAAAGCAACGCTGAGCAAAAAAAATAAAGCTGGAGGCATAACACTACCTGACTTTAAACTATACTACAAAGCTATAATAACCAAAACAATTTGGTACTGGCATAAAAACAGACACACTGATCAGTGGAATAGAATAGAGAATCCAGAAATCAACCCACACACCTACAGCCATCTGGTCTTTGACAAAGGCACCAAGCCTATACACTGGGGAAGGGACTGCCTCTTTACCAAATGTTGCTGGGATAACTGGACATCAATATGCAGGAGAATGAAACTAGACCCATACCTTTCACCATACACTAAACTCAACTCAAAATGGATTAAAGAATTAAATATACACCCTGAAACAATAAAACTTCTTAAAGAAAACATAGGAGAAACACTTCAGGAAATAGGACTGGACACAGACTTCATGAATACGACCCCAAAAGCACGGGCAACCAAAGGAAAAATTAACAAATGGGATTATATCAAACTAAAGAACTTCTGCACAGCAAAAGAGACAACCAACAGAGTGGGAGAAAATATTTGCAAAATATACATCTGACGAAGGATTAATATCCAGAATATACAAGGAACTCAAACAACTTTACAAGAAAAAAACAAGCAACCCAATTAAAAAATGGGCAAAAGAGCTAAGTAGGCATTTCTCTAAGGAAGATATACAAATGGTCAACAGACATATGAAAAAAAGCTCAATATCACTCAGCATCCGGGAAATGCAAATCAAAACTACACTGAGATACCATCTCACCCCAGTTAGTATGGCTTAAATCCAAAAGACTCTGAACGATAAATGCTGGCGAGGTTGCGGAGAAAAAGGAACTCTCATACATTGTTGGTGGGACTGCAAAATGGTGCAGCCTCTATGGAAAATGGTATGGAGGTTCCTCAAACAATTGCAGATAGATCTGCCATATGACCCAGCTATCCCACTGTTGGGAATATACCCAGAGAAATGGAAATCATCAAGTCGAAGGTATACCTGTTCCCCAATGTTCATCGCAGCACTCTTTACAACAGCCAAGAGTTGGAACAAGCCCAAATGTCTATCATGGGATGAGTGGATACAGAAAATATGGTATATCTACACAATGGAATACTACTCAGCTATAAGAACGAATGAAATACTGCCATTTGCAACAACATGGATGGACCTTGAGAGAATTATATATTAAGTGAAACAAGTCAGGCACAGAAAGAGAAATACCACATGTTCTCACTTATTGGTGGGAGCTAAAAAGAAATAAATAAATTCACACACACACAAAAAAAAAAAAACCGGGAGGGGGGGAAGAAGACATAACAACTACAATTCCTTGAAGTTGATACGACAAGCAAACAGAAAGGACATTGTTGGGTGGGAGGGGAGAGAGGGAGGAGGGAGGGGGATTTCAGTAAAGGGCCACAATAATCAACCACATTGTATATCGACAAAATTTAAAAATAAATAGATAAATAAAAATAAAAATAAAAAATAAATAAAATAGAATCCTAGTCCTGGAGCCTCAAATGATCATGGTGCTACAGGAAGTCCTACTTTTAAATGCTATGTGTTTTCCAAGGGCACGTGTTTACACTTGCTGAAAACTTATGACTGAGCAGGTAACAGACTGACAAATGAAGTATGTCTTCATTACGCACTGGGAAGTTAAGTTATGTGGTGACTGACTAGTCACACTGACAAAAAAAAAAAGAGCCAGAAGAGAGCAGAGTTTGAGAGGAGGGACAGGGAGGAATCCAAGGGGCAGCTGAGAGCATAGCTGGCTGTTGCAAGATAATAGGAGTTACCCCTCCTGCCCTCCACAAACACACACTCATATACTTTATTCCCGCAAAGTTCTGAAGTTATGTTCCTATTTACTACTCCCTGAAAAACTAACACAGTGACTGCACAATGCTTTTGCAACTAACCTTAAAAAATATTTTGACCTATTTCAGCCTCTAGTTCCAATTTCTAGGAATGAAGCCCTTTAGAATACGGGGAGCACAGGGTTGGCCATTTAGCTCACTTGGTTAGAGCATGGGGTGGACAACACCAAGTTCAAGAGTTCAGATGCCCTTACCAGCCAGCTGCTTAAAAATATATATATATATATGGATCACAGAAGGATGGGTGTTCCCGAATCTTTAACCCACTACCTCCAGTAAAACTCCATAAACTGCGAGCTCTATGACAGCAGAAGTTATGCCCATTTTTGCTTATCAGTATATCCCCAGCACTTAATACAATAGTTGGCAAAGAGCAAGCATACAATAAATATTTGCAAGTGAATGATTAGATGATAACCCTCTCCAGGTTCTCATCCTTTCCTTCTCTCTCCTCTCCTTCTCTGGCTCTTACAGTGGAATGCTTTACTCCTCTCTTTGGGTAATCCCATACATCCTCACATCTATGTGGATGAATCCAAATTCTCTACTTTTCAGCTCCGTATGTTTCATTCCAGAGTTGTGGGGATTGGTTAAGAAGAAATTCTGCTAATTACTTAAAGAACCCAAATGATCTGATAGGCCACACAAGGCCAGAAATCTGATAAACTGGAACAGTGTTACCCAATAGAAATTTCTGCAATGATGGAAATATTCTAAGCCTGCTCTGTCCAATAAGGTAGCTACCATGTGACAATCGAGCATCTGAAATGTAGCCAGTGCAACAGAGAAACTGAATATTTTCCTTAATTTAGATTGGTTTAACTTAATTTAAATTTAAAGTTAAATAACTACATGTGGCTGGAGACTACCATAATGCCCAGCACAGCCCTGGAAACTTGCCCAGCCCTAATCAATCTCAAATCTCTCAGACTTGAAGTTAAGACCCTCATCCTCTAACCCCATAGTGGTTACTTATTTCATCTCCCATTCCTCTTCACAGAACTAGTCCCATTAACCAGGCCCTGTCTCTCCTCCCTTCTCGAAGATACTCATACACACATCTTTGTATGCACATGCATCCTTCAAGTATAATGTACTGAATCATACCTCCCAAATAAGTCACTCTTAATACAGTCTCCTGGTATTGTTTTATACTCTTTCCTTTCTCCTAAAAACCCAAATTCTATTCAACTTTTAAGTCCTCCTCCTCCCTGAGGCCTTCATTGAGTGGTCTTTTCTTCTCTACATCTTGTTATTTGATGTGATCAAAGACTACCTTCACAGTTCTCTGAATGTTTAATGTGGAGGTAATTCTACCCTCCAAACGAGATTATAATCTCCTTGGGAACCAACTGCATCACTCCATACACATTCAGGAAACATGGAGGAAGGGTTTCTGTAGATCGCTGACCTGGGCAAGGCACTGTCTTATACTCCAGGATCCCCTGGTGTTCAGCAAACCTTTATAAAGTGCATACTATGTGTTAGGCTCTGTGCTAAATGTCTTACTTACATTGTCTCATTTTAATATTCACATTTTCTCATTTATTCACATTTTCACATTTTTTCATAATATTCTCATTTGAATATGTCTCTTTCTACGGAAGAGAAAATTAAAGCTTAGAGAAGTAACATGTTCAAGTCACATAGCCAATGTGTGCCAGAGCTAGGATTTGAATTAATCCCAAAGAATGGATTCTTAACTACTGCACCATACACCTTTGGCTTCACTCATTTGATCATTCAATCAAAATTAATGCATGCCCACTATGTGCCTAGTGCCATTCTAGTGCTGGGAATAAAGAGATAGTATATGAGCTCTGCCTTCAAAAGGATCAGAGTCTTGTGAAGGAGAGAGACTCAGAAACAATTGTAATAAATGTGGTAAAGGGGCCAGCCCGTGGTGGACAAGAGATTGGAAGGGTGCAAGGTGGTGTGGAGAACAGATATGTGGGGAATGGGACTAGAGACAGGAAAAACAGTCAGAAGTCTGTCATATCTCAAGTGAAAGATGAGGCCTAAAGTAGGACAATAGCAGGGATGGAGAAGATAGCACAGGTGGTATGTTGTAGAAGATATTTACAAGAATAAAAATCTATATAATTAAGGGGGTAAAATCATGAGGACTTAGTGATGGATGTGACTTAAGAGTTAAGTTAGGGAAGATGTTGAGTTCAGTTTCAGGCGTCTGAATTTGAAGTATCTGTGCGACTAGCAGGCAGAGCTGTCAGAGGTAAGGGTGAAGCTCAGAAAAGTGGTCTAAGCTAACAACTTTGATTTGGGAGCACATATGTAGGAGATAGTTAAAACCAAGCCAATTAATGTATTCACTCAGGCAGTGTGAGTACACATTCTATGTGTATAGAATGAAAAGAGCAGTGTGAGAAAGTCACAAGCAATGAAAACAACCAACATTTTGGGCAAGGAGGAAAAAGACTACCCACAGGAGAAATGACTCGTAAGAGAGATGCATGTAAAAACAGCTGGAATGTCAGCTCCTTAAGGGAAGGCACTTTTTTTTTTGTCTTGTTCATCTCTGTATCACTATAAATGTCTGTTGATTAAATCAGCTGAATATACTGTACTGGAAAGCAAAAGAGCAGGGAGTAAGAGGTATGACCAAATTTCAAAAATAGCAAAGGCATCCAGTAGTGATTGGAAAATGTCTGTCTGGTGTGATAATCACTAGTGATCTTGGAGTAAAATTCCAGGGAAATAATGGGTCTGAAAGCTAGACAGCAAGAGGGCATGGGAGGTGAGAAAATGAAAACAGAATTCAGAATACTTCTTTTTTGGTTTTGGCAGATGGTCAGTACAGGGATTAAACCCTGGACATTGGTGTTATCAGCACCACATTTTAACCAACTCAGCTAAACAGCCAGCACCAGAATACTTTTAAAACAGCTTCGGGCCGGCCCGTGGCCCACTTGGGAGAGTGTGGTGCTGATAACACCAAGGCCACGGGTTCGGATCCCTATATAGGGATGGCCAGTTAGCTCACTTGGGAGAGCGTGGTGCTGACACCACCAAGTCAAGGGTTATGATTCCCTTACCAGTCATCTTTTAAAAAAAAAAAAAACCAGCTTGGACAAGAAGGGGAAGAAAGTTACTGGATGACAGCTAAAGGAAGATGGATCACCAAAGACTTTTTTTCCTTTCTTTGGTCGGGAGGAAGTGTCAGAGAAAATCTCAGAAATCTGACCTTGTTTATACATGACTGGAACACAGAAAGAGGAAGAAATGACTAATAAAAACAAGGTCTCATAAATGAAAGCATCAAAGAAAGGTTAGAAGCAAAGGTAAAGGAGTTTTTTTGATCAGAGAGACAACTCATCCTCTGAGACTAAAGGAAATAAGTGTAAATCTAGACTTTATAAGAAGGGAAAGCAGAGGCAGAGATTTGAGGGAAAGCACATCTGATTATCTTAATTTTCTCCATAAAATAATAGGTAACAAAGAGTGAGATGTTTCAGAGCTTAATGAACAGTTGAAGAAAATCAATATAAAATAGTGGTAAACGTCAAGGCCTCTGAGGTTGGACGACTTGAGTTAAAATCTTGGTTCCACCACCTACTCACTGTGTGACCTGAGGCAAGTTATTTAACCTAAGCCTTTATTTCCTCAACTGTAAAACGATATTAATCATTGCTCCGCACAACAGGGTTGTCACAAGGGCTAAAGGAAAATGTATAGCTCAGTGTCTGACAAAAAGCAAGCATTCAACACTACTATCACTCTTGTTAACAGTGAAAGTAGGATGAACGTAGGAGCTGAGTACATGTAAAAAGGTCGTTCTAAAGCAATGACTGTGCCACTAAGTGGGCACAAATCTGCCTCCCCACATGAACAATACTCCCTCAAGTGTTCTACACGATTTCCAATTTAAGTCAAATTCCCAAAAGGATCCAAACCTGGATCACATTAATTCCAAGTGGAAATTATATGCCTGCTTTGCCGAACCGCTATCACTGGTCTTAATGGAAAAGGCCTGCTTCTTCTGGCATTCGTATAGGTTCTGTTGAGGACGCTGTGAAGGGCCCTCAAGTTCCTTTCAAGGAGCGTCTCTGGAGGAAACGCTGTCCTTCCCGACAAGCTGAGCCGCCTCCTTGGACTGGCCAGTGCCCACTCTCTAATCTTCTTTTTACTTGTGTTGCGACCAAACTAGGTACCGGTGTGGGGGGCGAAGTGAGCCTGAGACTAACGTGAGCACCCGCTGAAACACGGCCCACGCGAAAGATGGAGCAACGTCTGCCGAGAAAGAAGCCGTGAGCGCGTCATTCAAGGCACATCACTCAAGGGCAACAGTAGCAACGGCCTAATGCCCACATCCGCAGCTTTCAACCCCGCCAGCACAGGAGACAGACCAACAACCGCCTTACCTCGACTTAACAGACACCGACACGTCCACGTTGCTTCATCGGCGCCTCCTCGCTTCCGGCGCTGAGTGGTGACGTCAGAGACCGGCTGGAGAGCTCCCAGCGACGTCACCAGTACCTCTCCGAGGATTGGCTGAAAATGTCTCGGCCGGGGAGGAGCTCGTTCAGCATCTCTCTACCTAGGGGCCTCTCGCCTGTCACTGCCTCTCAGTGTCCAAACTGGGAAACATCGGGCAGCAATCCCCTCTATGGCCGTTTCTAGGCGGCTGTGCAGCCTCTTGACACTCCTTTCCTAAGGGGAAGCCCACTGTCTTTAAGGCCACCTTTCCCGCTGCAGAGTTATCCGCTGTAGCATTGCTGCCTCCTTTTGAAACTGCAATTTGCTTTCTCCCCTTTTAGAGGAGAAAAGACTGGAGGGGCCAGAGGCGAGGGAAACCTGCAAAGATTTTTTTAATGCTATCTTCATTAAGTGGACTGTCTGAAAGGCAATTCAGGAGAAGAAAAGCAGGATGCGGGGATGAGATGTATATAGTGGTTTTTATAAGCAATTCCAGGATGTTCCCTAAGAGTCATGTATTGCAATTATTCAAAGGCATTTTGACAGATGAAAGAATTCCTATCTCATGGGTGAAGGCATAGTTTATAATTTTTCTCAAATATAATAGAAACTGACAAAGATTCTTTGCTTGGCCAAACTTTAGACAGGCGTATGAATTTTCTGCTAGGCCCATCTGTAGACTTCCTTGTAAAGCCCAGTTTTAGCAAAGAACCCTGCTAAGTCAGTTTAGCAAAAACACCCTCATCCTCAATATTTGATCATCCTTGGTACCTGATCAGGTTCTTCATCCTCCACCATCTCCCAGGTCATGTCTGATCATCTGTGGCCTGTCTTCAACAAGAATCCTGTTAGGTCAGTTTAGCCAGAATTCCCCTTACCCCCAGTGTTTCCAAATTCCCACTTGCCCATGCTGTATTCGGAGTTGAGCCCAATCTGTCTCTCCCACTGCAAGACCCAGTTGCAGTGGTCCCTACACCTATCACGATGGTCCTGAGTAAAATCTTCCTTTATGTGCTTTAGTAAGAATCGATGAACTTTTTTTTTAACAAAACCGAGCCTTAAGGAGTCATGTTCTTGATCAATATGGGAATATTTTTTCCTTCCATAGAAAAGCACTCAATGGTATGATGGAGATATGAGAGCTATCGAGACGGGGTGGGAGGATCTTCCAGGAAAGACAGAAAGACATTCTTGCTAGCAGAGAAGACGCAGGTTTATATTAGGCTCACACCAGGAATTGGGAGAACACAGGAAGCATCTCAGCAGCTTCACAGGCCTCTTGGCTGAGAAATTTGGTTCACAACTGCTCAAGATAAAAAGAGAAAGCTCTAATGACCCAGTCAGTTTTGTTGTTCTCTCAGAATTAAGCCTCTTTTAGCCTCTGCTTGTACTTGACCTGCTTTTGTGTGTCTTGCATTCAAAAGTTGGATTGGATCATTCCAATTGAATCATTAACCATATAACATGCAAAATTGGACAGTTTCCATGCCCAGCTCATTAGGTCTAGCTCATTGTCTGTAAGGTTGTTCATGGCCAGAAAAGAAAGGTGACATAGCACGATATATGGCTAAGAGTATGGCAGGCATTTAAGACTTCCAGGGATTTCACATTGTTGTGTAACTAATCTCCAGAACTTCTTCATCTTGCAAAACTGAAACTCTGTATCAACTAAACAACTCTCCATTTTCCCCACCCCCAACCCCTGGCAACACTGTTCTACTTTCAGTTTCTGTGAGTTTGACCACTGTAGCCACCTCTTATAAGTGAAATCATATAATATTTGGTTTTTGTGACTCGCTTATTTCACTTAATATAATGTCCTCAAGTTTCATCCATGTTTTAGCATGTGTCAAAATTTCCTTTTTAAGGCTGAATAACACTCCATTGAATGTATACACCACACTTTATCCATTTATTCATCAATAGATATTTGGGTTGCTTTCACCTTTTGGCTATCGTGAATAATGCTGCTGTGAATATGGGTGTGTAGATATCTCTTCAAGACCCTGCTTTCAATTATTTTTTGTTTGTTTGTTGGTGGCTGGCCGGTACAGGGAACCAAACCCGTGATCTTGCAGTTATAAGGCTGCACTCTAACCAACTGAGCTAACCAGCCAGTCCTCAAATGATCTAACTTTTTAAGGCTTTTTTTTTTTTTTTTTTTTTGCGGCTGGCCATCAATTATTTTGGGTATATACCCAGAGTGGTATTGCTGGACTATATAGTAATTCTACTTTTAAAATTTTGAGGAACTGCCATACTGTTTTCCATAGCAGCTGCACCAATTTTATATTCCCACCATCAGTGCACAAGAGTTCCAATTTCTCCACATCCCCATCAACTCGTTCCTTTGTTTTTTGATAGCAGCCATCTGATGGAGGTGAGGCAATAGCTCATTGTGCTTTTGGTTTGCATTTCCCTAATGATTAGTGAGGTTGATCTTTTCATATGCTTCCTGTTCATTTGCATATCTTTTTTGGAGAAATGTCTGTTCAAGTCTTTTGCCCATTTTTTAAATAGTTCTTGTTGTTTTCTTGTGTTGTCCTTTATATATTCTGGATATTAGCCTCTGATCAGATTTAATAAGATGTGCAAATATTTTCTCCCATTTTGTAGGCTGCCTTTTCACTCTGTTGATTGTATCTTTGGATGCACATAAGTTTTTCATTTTGATATGGTCCGATTTATTTTTGCTTTTGCTGCCTGTGCTTTTGGTGTTATATCCAAGAAATCATTGCCAATAATGTCATGAAGCTTTTCTTCTGTTTTCTTCTAAGAGTTTTACAGTTCTAAGTCTTACATTAAGTCTTTGATTCATTTTGAGTTCATTTTGTATACTGTGTATGGTAAGAATCCAGCTTCATTCTTTTGCATGTGGATATCCAGTTTTCTCTACATTTGTTGAAGACTGCCCTTTCCTTGTTGACATTCTTGTTCAAAATCCTTTGACCATATATGCAAGGGTTTATTTATGGGATTTCTATTCTATTCCATTTGTCTATATGTCTGTCTTTCTGCCAATATTATACTGTTTTGATTATCATAGCTTTGTAATAATTTCTGAAGTAAGGAACTATGAGACCTCTAACTTTGTTCTCCTTTTTCAATATTGTTTTGGCTATACTACTCAGGGCCTTTTTGTTTTTAATTCCAACAGTCAGAAATTAGAACTTACGTGAAAATCAAGATTACTGCTCTCTTGAAAAATAAATAAATCTAGCAAATTCTAGCAACAAATAGCTGGAATCGTGAGTAGCCATCATGTGTTCTCCAGTTTGCCAGGATCTCCACCCACTTATTTATATAACTGTCTGGTCGCTCCTGAAGGCCCTTCTTTCTTTGAGACTCTAGGACTTTTAGATTAGTGATCTGACGGTAAGGCAGTTGCAGCCAGAGGTTGTGGTGATCTGTCCAGAGATTTTCTCAGAAGGAAAAGTATGGAGTTCCGAAAGAAAGTATAGCTGGGAAAACTTGTTTTGTTTTGTTATTTTGGGGGGAGGGTGGGTTGTAATAGTCAGGGTTCTCCAGAGAAATAGTAGGGTGGGAGAGGGTTGGGAGGGGTCAGGAAAGGCCTATCTGAGGAAACGACAACTAAACTGAATCCAGAAAGATGGAAAGAAAAACAGACAAGTAAAGACTTGATGGAAGAGTATTCTAGATCTATGATCCACACTAAGGAAAGAGAATGTACAAAGGCCCTATGGCAGGGCTTTTAGCCTATTCTTTCAGGCGTGATAGAAGTCCAATGGAGCTGAAAGTCCAACGGAGTTAGTGGTGGAAGGAAAACAGTGAGATCTGAGCAAAGGCCAGATAGTAAACAACTTAGGAACTGTATGTGGATTCATTATTCAATGAAAAACCCCTGAAGAGTTAACTGGGCAGTGACATAATTAGATTTTTGTTTTATGAAGATCACTGTAGCTACTGTGAGGAAGAATGGATTGGAGGGGAGGGCAAGAACTGAAAGGTTGAGAGAAGTTAGAAGTTTACTGATGTGGTGCAAAGGATGTTGGCAGCCTGAACAAAGGGAGAAAAGTGAACTGACTCAAGAGATAATTTGGAGGCAACATCAACTGAACAAGACAAGACATATTCTTCTCTGTAGGCAAACCTAGGTCAGATGCGAAATCGTAAAAATTACTGAGGACCAAAACCTAGTGAAGCATAAATTTAGTTGCATATTTCACATATTCAAAAATTTCTCCCATACCGGCCAGCTGCAAAAAAAAAAAAAAAAATGCTTACTGCAAGGATGTCTGCAGGTTTCCTCTGGCCCCAGGAGCCTTCTCTGACCACATAGCGGCCAGAAGTGAGGGGATTTATACCTCTGGGATCAATAAATAAAAAATGATGTAGAGAAATGATGGGGGCTGGCTGGTTAGCTCAGTTGGCTAGAGCGAGGTGTTACAACACCAAGGTCAAGGGTGCAGATCCCCATAGTGGCCAGCCACCCAAAACAAATTAAGTAATAAATAGAGAGGGGGGGGAGAGAGAGAGAGAGAGAGAGAGAGAGGAGAGGAGAGGAGAAAAAAGAAAAGAAAAGAAAAAGAAAGAAAAAATAAACAGAAGGTTAACATGTTTCCTCACCCCTCAGATGCAACAGCTTTGAAGCATATACTACACGATCCCCCAGAGGCTCCCCAGCAAGACTGAGCCCCAGCTGGCCAGAGAGGTAACCTGCACATAACCCACCTTGTACTGCCTTCCTTTCCATCCCGTCTCACTTTTTCACTCTCTTATGGTACTTCTTGGGATCATCTCTAAAAAAACTACTAGCACTCAAATCTTTGTGTCAGTGTTTGCTTCTGGGGGAATCCAACCCAAGGCACTCCTCCTATTATTTTTTTAGATAAGTTAATAACTCCTACTGCTTCCCAACTATTTTATGTCATACAACAAAGATAAAATTATAATATTTGCAGAACACACAGGGGTAAACTTGAAGGGATTTGGGGAAGTCTATGAGGAATTTGGTGGAAAAAATGTCATTACATTTTCTTCATAATTACAAACAAGAAATATTAAAAACAGAGTATTTAGAAAAATAATATTGATTTTGGCTAAATATTCAAATAAAGTATTTCTAAATTTTTTCATGAAAAACTTGAGCATATTTCTGTGAATATAAACTTTATGACATTAGGTTATATGATGAAATAGCTATACAATCTTTTTTTTTTTTTTTTTTTTAAAGATGACCGGTAAGGGGATCTCAACCCTTGGCTTGGTGTTGTCAGCACCACGCTCAGCCAGTGAGCAACCGGCCATCCCTATATTGGATCCGAACCCGTGGCCTTGGTGTTATCAGCACCGCACTCTACCGAGTGAGCCACGGGCCGGCCCTATACAATTTCTGATGAAGATTTTTTTAATGAAAATCTTTTCAAATTCTTGGTAGTCCTACCTATAATTGGCACATCAGTAGAGAAGTTCTTTTCTATACATCACAGCATAAACATGATGAGGTATTCATAAATTATAACCTACAATTTACTTTGAAATCTTCCACCTATAATTTACACTTTATTGTTTTCAACTTCTGCTTTGGGGACTGGCTAACTTCTCAAAACACATGCTGATTTCATAGCTTAACTCTCTTAAGGATCTACCTTCCAAGAGTTTAGGGATAGTCACTGTAACCCCAAATACTAAATAAACATTCATACTATTGATGGTTCATTAGAACTTTTATTTCAACTCAACAATTCTTATTTGTGTAAACTGTGGATGTTGTGATGATCCAATCTGAAATTTCTTACAAACATTTAGAAGAAAGACACAGGAATCCCTTCTAACTTATATTACCTTGCCTTCCACCACCTCTTTATTCCCAGCATTACACCAGCAATTTTAAATTTCTTACCCTTCCCCCCACCCCAATACATCAGTTTATTGAATTCCTTGATGTTCATGCTATTTCCTCTTAAATGTTCTTTTTTCTTTTCTTCCTAATTCACTTTCCCCCTCCAATCCATTCACACTGCAACTAGAGAAAATATTTTAAAACACAAATCTGACCAGGTCACTCCCCTACTTAAATCCTTTCATGGACTTCCACTGCTCATCAAATTAAGAACAAAATCCTTGTTTAGTCTTAGTTTTAGAGACAGCCTTGTCTCTCTAATCCCATCTACCACCCTCTCCTTTCCTCTCTGCATGCCCAAATACAGGGGCTTTCTTTCAATTTCTTGAACCCACTCAGTCAAGATTCTTGGGTCGGAACCTAGAAAACTTTTCTGGCTACCTCAAAGATTGGTGAGGCTGCCCTCTGTACCATCCCCAAACCATTTGAATCCTATAGTATCCAAGGCCTCAACTTCACAATCACAGATAGGCAATAGTAGTTCCCAGAATAGGAGGGCCTAGGCTCTTGGTATTGTCAAATTAGCTCCCCTGACTAGTCTAGTAGGAGGGACATGGCTGTAGGAATCTACATGGACACCTGCATCCCACATTGTCCAGGGTCTGTTCACCAATCAGATGAAACCAGTGCAGCTCTAGCTGTCCATTGGCTGGTACATTTATTCATTCATTCAACTCTTTGAGCACCTTCTACAACAGGCATCTTTCTAGGATCTGGGACTACAACAGTAACAAAACAAAGTTTCTGCTTTCAAGGAGCTTACAATCTGCAGGAGAGAGGCATACAATCTACAGGGAAGAGAATAAATGCTATAAAGAAAAAATAAAGCAGGATAGATACTGGTGAGGATATTTTGTGTTTTATAGAAGGCCTCTCTTGAGTACGGACCTGAAAGAAAAAAGAAGTCATGTGGCTATCTGGGTGAAATGGACAGCATACATATTTTTTAAAGGATCGCTCTATTTCATGGCTTCAGGATCTTAAAGAGAGGGAATAATTTCTAACTCTGCAGTTCCCTTAAATCTTGATGTAGTGAGCTAGGTGTAGAGGATAGAGAAGTTAACAAGGCAGACATGGGCCCTCCGCATAAGTAGCTTTCTTTCTAGAGAGGACAGCTCCAACATACCTGCAACTTTCACAGGCTTAGCTTTGAGCTATTCTACTCTCCTGATCCTGTCAGTATCCTTACTGCCAAACCTTCAAATGTTGACTTAGCTGCTCTTTCTCCTGTTTGTCTTTCTCATTACACTTCAGACTAGATGCCAACTGGCATTTTCCTGAGTATGATTTGACTCCTCTTGACAACAAATTTGTATGTCCACACTTTTATGCTATTCAGACAACCCTGAGACCCCCTACCTTGTCACCCTTTTCACTAGCAAAGCTTCGGCTCTCCACGTCAAAATAACACAATTTCATTGAATTTACTTTTTCTTTCTTCACTATACTTTCAACAAGAATAAGACCTCTGCTTACATATTATAATATTATTATAAATTATATAGCCTGTAACAAAAAATTTTAACCATTCTCCAAAGGGCTTTGATACTGAAGAGACATTATTTCCCACCTATGTGACTTCTCCCTGGATAATTTAGAGCTGGGGGTGGGGGATATAGCATATGTGATTGGGGAGAAAAAAAGAACATAAAATATCTTAGAAAATGCGTATGTAGACTTTCTCTCTGTGGTAGTCTATACTTTAGTAGACTCTATTGATTCTCACCTCTCAGAATTCTCACCCTTGTGTGTTCCTCCCACACTGACTCTGGACTTCTCTGAGTGAAGTCCAATGGGACATTAACAAGCACAATACAAGCTGAACCTTGATAAGTGCTTACTCATTATGTCCTATCCTCTAGAGGTGTTCCTGCTCAGAATCTGGCTGCCATGCTGTGAAAAGTCCAATCTAGTCACATGAAGGAGAACCGAGGCCCCAGCTGATCTCCAGCCAACAGCCAGCATGTGACTGATCCAGCTTGGAAGTGGATTCTCCAGCCCTAGTTAAGTGGATTCTCCATCCCAGCGGTTGCCACACAGAACAGAGATGAGCTGTGCCTGCTAAGCTCTGTCCCAAATGCAAATTTTGAGCAAATAGATGATTGCTGTTACTTTAAGTCACAAATAATTTGGGGGGCAGTTTGTTAAACAGCACTAGATAACAAGAACACTTTCTTTGGGGGAAGAAAACACACCATTCCTATTGTGTGCTAGAATTCTTAAGACTGAAATGTCTGAAATTTGGGTCAAAGGTCAACTTCCCTATTAGGACATATACTTGTGTAAATGTGAGTTTAACATCTGTGCCCCCATCTGTAAGAGAAGGGATTATGTCTGTCATGGTCAACATTGTTTCACTGACCTAGAAAAGACCCTGGGCACCAATCAATATTTTAGTAAATCAATACAGCTGTACTCTTTCCTCTGTTTGAATAGGATAGTAATTCTTATGACCGCTATTATTATTAGAAAACACTTATATGTTTACTATATGCAAACACTGTTCGCATACACATACACATATTAATTCATGTAGTCCTCACAATAATCCTATGAGTTAGGTACTGTTATTATCCCCTTTTCCAGATGAGGAAACTGAGACACACAAAAGATAAGTAACCTGCTTGTGGCAGGGCCAGGATTTAAACCCAGGGAGTCAGGTTCCAGAATTTACATTCTCTCTCTCTCTTTTTTTTTTTTTTTTTTTTGGCAGCTAGCCAGTATGGGGACCCAAATCCTTGATCTTGGGGTTATAACACTGTGCTCTAACCAACTGAGCTAACCGGCTAGCCCGTGAATCCAGACTCCTAACCACTAAACTGCTTTTCCCAGTTTCCTGTCCTAGGTCTGTCAGTGCCACTGCTGTTGAAGCAAGAAAAAGGTACGCTAAGCATCGTCATCATCACTTCGTCACAATGGAGACATCATTGTGACTAGACAACATCATAACTTTTCATCGTGGAAAGCTGCACACATAGGAACCAAGCTTCTGCTCCAAAATGTGTTGACGATGTCAATGACATCGGCCTCTAACTCTAGGAGCTAAAATGACTGAACTCCAACCTGTGGGCTCAGCCCAACCCCAGCTTCCCAACAGGATTGTACAAATCCTTGAGTCAGTAGCTGCTAGCTCAGTGCTGTGTCCCTTCTAATGTCCCTAGCCACCACATGTGGCTAGGTTTTCCTGATGCTCAGCACAGAGACTAATGGTAAAGGCCCACCTTGGCACCATTACCAGACCATCTCTGCACTGAGGGACAAACTAGATATGGGAGTCTAGATCTAAGCCAATAGCATTGACAAGGTCACTGTGGACTGGCCTCTCAGTTGGATAAGTACAGTACTTTCTTGACCCAACACCACCACTACCACCACCAGCAAAGCAAGTATGTACACATAACACACACACACACACACACACACACACACACACACACACACCACCCCTGGCCTTGCTCCTGTACTTGGAGAAGATATGAGAAATTTAATATTAAAATATTGAAATGTCAGTTTAACCCAACAGTAGAAGAAATATTTCATAGATATACTGCTAAATAGCTACAAAAGGGATGCAGGGGTGGGGAAAAAGACTTCACGTCTTGGTAATAAGGAGAGCCTTCCTAGAGGGAGTCTTTGAACTGGGTCTTATCCAGTAGACATTCACTTAACAAACACTTCCTGACACCTGTTATATGCCAATTACTGTGTTAGATGCTGGAGATATAATGTTGTTAAGCCATGATTACCAAGACAGTCCTCCATCTCAGAAGCATTACTTTATCCCAATAAATTGTCTTTTGTTGTGTTGCCATCAGGCTACGAGAGGCATCCCTCTGAACTGGTCACCCAGTAAGGGATGCTGTCAAGGACACTTCTCCTCACATAACACAACATGCTCTTTATAAGCATCCCTGGGAGACATTCCAATCTGACATCAGTTCCACGAATAGTTTTACTTCTCCAGAGTACTGGGTTTGTTTTTTTGTCTTCAGTCACCATGAACTGTGGGACCAATGAGGCTATCAGCTTAGAGACAAATTCATGGCCCAGCTGTAACAAATGTGAAGGTCATCCCTATATGTATTTTTAGCTTTGTCTCTGACTACATTTTGTCTCTACCCATGTTTTTAGTATTTCATTCTCCACACTTTTAATTTATGGCATCTTGGGGTGTTTGGGTTTTTCTGTTTGTTTGTTTGTTTGTTTGTTTGTTTGTTTGTTTGTTTGTTTGCATCCTTGGATAGGCTATGAACCCTTCTGGAAGAAGGCATTGCCATCAATATTTACAATACAGTATACACACTTACACAAATGCTATGATAGAGGCATGTTCACAAGTTGATAACACAATTGGTCAAAAGCATTAGAGAAGACCTTGCATAGGGGTCACTGCTTGAGTTTTTCTTTAGTTTTCTTCTTTGTTTTGCTGAAGATGTTGTAAAGTTTGTTCATAATACATTGATTTTCAAACAAAATTAAGTTGTTGTCAGGTGCAAGAAGATACTTAAAAAATCTTGCAGAGTAGATTTTGATGTCATATCATTGGTTTATGGGACACCATATAAATTGTTTACAACAAATTGAAACGATTTCCTTCCATCAATTTTTTTCTGACAAAAAGATTATAGGGCAAGCAATTCATATCTGCATTAGAATTTATGTGCAGAGAAGAAAATTCGGATGGAATATAAAGTTAGAAAACATTTTATAGCAAAGTGAGGTGAATTAAAATAATTATCTAGAAGACATATATATATACTAAAATGATAGCAACTGAACTATTCAAGTAATGATGCCAGATAGGATTTAGGAGTTTAAATTATCTAGATCAAGAGTCTGAGATTTGGAAGGGATATTAAAAGTCATTTTGTTCAGTTTCACACCTGTGCAGCATTATTCTTCCTTAATTCTTCATTCCATCTTGCAGGTATATCCCCAGTCTTGGAGTCTCCCTTGATTGTGTGACTGCCAGGATGAAAACAGGGTGAGACAAGGAATAGTAGCTGACACATCATTCGAAGTGTGCTGAACCAGCACAAAATCTTTAAATACACTTAATTTAAGCTCCTCTTTTTTCCCTTTCTTAAGAAAAGAGTTTCAGCAATGTGAATATTCATATCAACAAACTGCATACAAAGGACCTCAAGAAATAGGTCAGGATCTCATAGACGAAGAATTCCACAATTTACAAAAAGACAGCAATAAATATGTTTACTGTACATCCTTTCTCTCTTCAATAGTATGTACAACCATCTTCCTTCAGATTTAAAAAAAAAAAAGGAAGAAAAAGTAAACCATATATACCCCATGACATTTTTCAGCTATCTACCAGGACTAGAGCTTTAAAGAGAACACTATTATGTCTTTGCATTGGGAAAAATTGTGGACTTTTAACTTAGAGAGACTAAACAAAATGCATTACTCTTCCTACCCCCTCACCCTTTTCTTAGAATTAAAAAAAAAAAGTAAAAGCAAAATTATCTGAAAAGTGCTCACTGCTAAAAGGAAAGGCTACTCTGGACTCAGCAATTAGGCATTCTGATGTTTTTAAGAAAGCCACTGGACTGTAGTGCTAGACTGGACATTCTATGGGACTAGGAACCATCTCTGCTTTTTCACAACTATATACCCAGTGCCTAGCATAAAAATTAGCACAATGTATATTCACTCAGTCAGTCAGCCATTCGATAAACATTTATTGAGTACCTACTCTATGCTATGCAGTGTTCTAAATGTTTGGGATACATCATAAAACAAAACAGATAAAAATCCCTGTCTAAAAGGAAAACCGTTTCTCTACTCAATAACACTTCTAACACCAAATGTGGTGGGAAGGTTTTTATACCAAGCAGCTCTCTTATTCTCTGCAGACACCAACTGTCTCTTACAATTTAATTCTGACACTAATTATCTGGAGTTAGTGCAGATCCCACAGGTTAAGGGCTCAGACCCACAAAACTACCCCAACTACAGACAACAACCAAAAGTCCAGTGCCTCCTGTACTTCTGACCAACTGGCTATGAATCGGGGTGTCTTAGTATATTTGCTATAACAAAATATCATTGGCTGGGTAGCTTATAAACACCACAAATTTATTTCTCACAGTTCTGGAGGCTGGGAAATCCAAGATCAAAGCACCAGCAGATTTGGTGTCTCATTTCTATACAGAGCTGTGTCTTCACACGGTGGCAAGGGCACATGAGCTCTCCCTTGGGCTTCTTTTATAAGGGCACTAATCCCATGACCTAATCACCTCCCAAAGGCCCCACCTCCTATAACTGTCACCTTGGGGGTTAGGAGTTCAACGTACGAATTTTGAACAAACACAACATTCAGACCATGCTGAAAAGTATAGCCGTAGTTCTACATATCCAAAACTGAACTCATCTTTTCCCCCACCCAATTCTGCCCAAACCATTGCGTCTTCCTCTTCCTCCTCCTCTTTCTTCTGGGCTCCACACCTCAGGAAGGGCATCCTCAACCATCCTGTTACTCAAGCCAGAAATCCTTCTCCCTCACCTCTGCATCCAGTCACCATAACCTGCAGATTCCCCCCCTATATTTAAATTTCCTTCCCTCTCCATTTCTACTGTTTAGGCCCCATCACTTCTGATCTGATCTCTCACTATAAAAACCTCCTAAGGGGCTTGGCCGGTTAGCTCAGTTGGTTAGAGTGCAGTGTTGTAACACCAAGATTGAGAGTTCAGATCCCCATACTGGCCAACCACAAAAAAAATAAATAAAAGAAAATCTCCAAAGAATCCATCCTTCACCCAAGTGGTCACTGTAAAATGTGAACATGATCAAATTATCTCTAAAACAAGGGTTTCTTTAAATCAAGAGTTACTGTGAGGATTAAAATATGGCAGCATTTGTAGAGAATTTAGCACAACACCTGACAGGTGCTCCAAAAAAAAAAAAAAAAAAAAAATCCGCTGTTAGAGGTTATATCACCCCATCCCTAATACCTTCCAGTGTCTCTCAAGAGGTTTCAAAATAAAATTCAAACTTCTTAGCATAGTGCCCAAACTCTTATGTGTTAGCTCCTACCATGCTTCCAGCCATCTCCAGCTACCTCCATGGATACTTGTGACCTCGCCATATGGTTACTGAGAGTTACAGATATCCCACCGAAATAAAATATAATAAGAAAAGAAACCATTCATGATACCAACCAAAAAACAATGCCTAGTAACAAATTTAAGAAATGATCAGGACTTAGGTTTTTCTATTTTTTATTTTTGACAGCTGGCCATTACAGGGATCTAAACTCTTAGACCTTAGTGTTATCGGCACCATGCTCTGAGTGAGCTAACTGCCCAGCCCTGGAGCTGGTGTAAAAACCAAAACAAAACTATAAAACACAACGAAGAAAGTGAATGTACACTTACATGTTCATGGGTGGGAAGACTCAACATTATGAACATGCTAATTCCCCCCAAACTGATATATAAAATCACTGTGATCACAATCAAAATTACAGTGGAATTTTGGGGGAATCTGCCAGCAACATTTTGGGGGGGGGTAGTCGGCCAGTACAAGTACCTTGGTCCTTGGTGTTATCAGCACCATGCTCTAACCAACTGAACTAACCAACCAGCCCTCTCCCATAAATATTCTTGAATTCAGTTGGAAGAATAAACATACTAAGAAAATGCAAGACTATTCTAATAAGAAGGAACAATGAGGGAAACTAGGCCTCCCATACAATAAAATATATTTTAATGGAAATTTACTGTACATTAAAAGTGGCATTTCACATTAGTCAGGAAAAATAAATTATTAAAACAAATAGTGTTATCACTGTGATTGCCTAAGGAAGAAGGTCCTGCAAGTTTTTTTCTATGCAAACTGTATCTCTTTTTTAAAGTTTTTAATCCAGCCTTTACTGGATTGGAATTTAATGTCATTTGTACTTGTCTTCACCTTGTTTTGTATCACAAGTCTCAATAAAATTCATGTAGCTTTTCGATAAAAAAAAAAAAATAGTGTTAGACAAACTAACTCACCATTTGGAGAGAAATAAAGCTCCATTACTTACAAATAATCTTCAGCCATTATACCAAAATAAATTCTAGATGCAACAAATATTTAAGTTTAAAATGGAACTTAAAGGTACTAAAAGAAAACCTGGAGGAATACATCTATAATGCTGGATTGGTGAAGGCTTTCTAAATACAAATGAAGGATGAGGGAGATGGGAAAGGAGGGGAGAAAAAGAAAAGGTCAAAACTTATCTACATAAAAATTTAAACTTTTATATGGCAAAAAAATGAATATAGCAGATATTAAGTGAAAAGCTAACAATGCATTAAATAATTGCAATACATCACAGACTAACATCTACCATTCCTAATATAAAAGTGCTGTTATATATCATAAAAATAATGGAGTTACACTATAGAAAAATGGCCAAATAATATGAATGGACAGTTGACAGAGAGTCATTAAACATTTAAAAGATGGTTAACCTTACTACTAATGAACCTCAAATCAAAACAGTAAGATACCACTTTTTATCTCTAAGATTGGCAAAGATTTAACAAATAAGAAGAAAAGACAGAATCTTGTTTTGGCAAGGCCCACTCACACACTGCTGGAAGCACTACAAACTAATATGTGAAGTTATATTACGATTTAAAACTTTCATTCATGTTGAACCAGCAATTTCAATTCTAGGTGCCCATCCTACAAAAACACTTGCATGAATACCCAAAGCCGTGTTTGAGAATTTCTTTGCAGTACTGTTAGTAAAACATTGGAAATTGCTGAAATGTTCATTAATAGGGGAATGGTTAAATTTTGGTGCCTACATGCTTTATACTATGAAGTCATTAAAAATAACAAGGTAGATTTATTTATCTTGACATGGTAAGATGACGATAAAGTGAAAAGGGCAAGCTGCAAACAGCATGCATAATATGATCCCGTTTCTACACAAAAAAGATCACATACAAACTTATTGCCAATATTTTTGTATTTTATGTAAATAAGAATGCATCTTAAAAGTGTTAACTTCTATTACTGAAAAGCCAAAATATTCAACAGTACATATTTTCAGCACCACTGAAATAGGTTCTATAAAGAAAAGAAATGTCACAAAGAACATATCTATTGATGGTTTTTAAGGAAATTAAGAATCACCTAACTTTGCTGTTACAGTGACAAGTTCAAAGCCTGAATAAAGAGGAGGGAATTTTATACTTTTTAAAGTTTAGGGAGCGGGCCAATTAGTTCAGGTGGTTACAGCGTGGTGCTGATAACACCAAGGTCCAGGGTTCGATCCCTGTTATGGCCAGCCACCAAAAAAAAAAAAAAAGAAAGAAAGAAAAAAGAAAAAAAGAAAGTTTAATTTTTTTAATAAGTACATTAAAAATTCAAGTTACAAAAATGTGCATTGTAAAATGTCTCCCTCCCATCCACCTCTACACAGCACCTAGCTCTCCACACAGACTCCGTATTACACATCTCCATGTACCTTCCAGAAATATTCCATGCACGTACAAACAAGTGCATATTTTTCTTTATTTAAACCAACTTTTATGGCTCTTACTTTATTATTAGTAAAGAATTACTCAATACATGAGCTTGCAGATTTTAAAAGTATTTTGATTATCAGATTTCACAGTCTTATGATGGCAGTCTCAAGGAGAAATCTTCATGTTTGTATCACACTTGCATCTTTCTCAAAGTTGTGGGAATTTCAGTTGGATTCCTGAGGCAGAAAAAAAACATTAAGCATGGCAATATTTAAGAAACACTAGACATGGTAATATTTATTGTGGAAACTTGTTTAAAGTGATTTGATAATATGCGTAACCACTGTTAGGTTCACAAATGCACGATTCATATTACAGTAAAGTAGTAACTCTTTTTTTTTTTTTTTTTAAGATGACCGGTAAGGGGATCTTAACCCTTGGCTTTGTGTTGTCAGCACCACACTCAGCCAGTGAGCTAACCAGCCATCCCTATATAGGATCCGAACCTGTGGCCTTGGTGTTATCAGCACCACACTCTCCCGAGTGAGCCACGGGTCGGCCCTAGTAAAGCAGTAACTTTAGGACTACAACTACATGAACAATATTTATTATTTATTGTTTGTAGATTGTTCTGTATTATCCATGCTTTCACACTTGCTGGTCTCTCTGTCTGGGATACTCAGCACCTGACACTCTGCCTTTTTTAGCATTTATCACACAACCTGTTCTTTTGTACCTTTCTGGTTCCCTCACTATGTGGTGAGCTACTTGCCGGCAGGGACCATGACTTACATGATTTTTATATCAATTACCAAGGCCTAGTACACGGCCTGGCAATGTTAGACTTTTAGTAAGCGTTGGCTTAACGAAAAAACTTTATATATACCAGAGGTGATGCTTAAGAAGGTAATACCTTAGATTGGGGAAATTTGCTCTTTGTCAGCCAAAGCAAAAGCAGAAAAATGAAAAAGCCTTTGGGAAACTGGAGATAGTTGTGTGTGACTGGAATGCAGAGTCTAAATTAATGAAAGCGACACGGCTGAAAAGGTAGCATGGGACTGCTTCCAGGATAAAGTTCAATATTCTTCTCTCAGCAAGGTATACCAAAAAGTGCAAACGTTTCCGAAGTAGCTTTGAAGTCTCATCTCCAGCCATCCAGCTCCCTTAGCTCTGGCTATATCCAATTACGTGTAATTTCCTAAAAACATCACATTCTCGCACACAGTAACCTTTCCCTGTGCTTTGCCCACTGCTGGAAATGCTTTTCTTCCTTCTTCAAAACTCAGCTCAACTGCCAATTTCCTAGGAAAATTTTACCTGATCGATCAGGTTAATATGGGAGCCTCTCCCCTGATGACCTCTACTTGATTTCCCTTGTAGCTCGTTGACTGGGTTGGCTCCCCGTAACGTCTAAATGATGTGAACTGGGCATTTTCAACTTTGCTTGCAATTACTTTTGGGAGGGGGGCGACGCGGGGAGGTTGGCCAATACGGGGATCAGAACCCATGACATTGGCGTTACCAGCTTTCCTAAGTGAGTAATCGGCCAGTCCTCATTTTCACCTTTGCATCTGCAGTTTTTTCGGTGCTAGATCCTGATGTGTTTGTTGTGTATTGAATAAAGACAACAGACCCCATTTCCCATTATGTCCCCCCTTCCCAACATCTGAAAGCCCAAAGCCTCACTTTACAGACTGTAGATCCAGGTTCACTGACTGGCGGGACTTAAAAGTTAAGTCAAATAATTATAATAATTTCTTTCGGTTAGCCTCTCTTGCTGCTACTCTGTAGCCAAACTGGGTGAAAGCCTGACCAGGGAAGAGTCCACGGCCTTCACCTTGCATCAAGGCATTCCAAACGTTTCCCTGTTTAGTTCAATCCCAGACTCCCTGCGCTCAATCTGTGGAAGCCAGCAAGGTCCAAGGCAGATAGCGAGTGTCTAGGGACCTGGACTTACACAAAGAGCTCTAACATCTTGGCAATTCGGTGGATTAGGCGGCTTTGGACTGCGCGTGAGGAACAGTAAGATCCAAGGCCTGTGAGATTGGTCTGGGGGCTAGGCCCGCCCAGCTGGGCATTTCTGCTTCAGCGGGTTTTCCAGAACCTCAGAGCTGAGAACCAACAAAATCAGAGACACCGACAGGGAATGGGGAGAAGACGGCGAGGAGCGTAGGGCTTTGCCCAGAGAGGTTCCCCTTATGGACACAGCTCCCTCCCGGGGCCCTGTACCCGAGCCTTCTCTGCCCTCGCGAGCGGCGTCCGCCCCACTGATTGGGAACCCTGAGTTGCCTCTGAATTGCACCGCTCCTGAGCATGCCCGCTCCGGACGGAGATTTCCACAGTCTCCCGTAGCTGGGTGGAGAAAGGGGCTCCAGAAGATTCCATGAGTTTCGGGAACCGGGCTTGCACCCACCCCCACAAGGCCCTTCGGCACAGCCCCTCCCAGCCCCCGCGCCGTTGCCCAGGTAACCGCGGGGCGGTGGCAGCGGCCGGCAGGGGCGGAACTTCCTGCGGGTGACGCGCCCAGGCTCGGCTACAAAAGACGAGGGCTGCGGCGCTCCGGGCGGAACTTTCCAGAACGCTCGGTGAGAGGAGGAAGAGCGGCGGTTCCCGAGCTGCGCACAGCTTCGCGCTCCTTCCCGCTCTCCCTCACCGGCCTCAGCCCGCTCACCGGTGAGTTTTAGCCCTCGCGCTTCCTCTTCTCCCCCGGCGGGCGCCATTGGCGGCGCCCGGATGCCGGATGGAGCCCTGGTGGGAAGGCAGTTGGCTCCTCGTGGGCGGGAGGGTTGTTGGTTCCCAGAACCACGATTCCCTTTTTGGTGGGCCGGTGTGGTGCCCCAGCATCCCGTCCCTGGCACGCAGCGAGCGAGCCCGTTAGCCTGCCTGGTCCTCCCCCGGTCCCCACGCCGCCTAAGATCGCCCAGGAACTGCTGCCTTGGGCTTCTCCTCCGCCCGCGCTCGCTCGGGGTGGACGACCCTGCGCGCACGCGCACGGGGAGGCAGGGGCGAGGGGCTGCGGGAGGAGCAGGGCGGAGGCTGCGGCTTTCGCTTCTGTCTCCCCTCCCTCTCTTTGTTGAGGGCCGGGCTTCCCCTTCCACCTCTTCGATCCAGTGTGGGAGGGAGAAAGAAAGGAAACCTTAATGGTCGGTGCCAAGTACGGGGGAAGCCTAACGACGTGTAAACGGCGCCGGCCTGAAAGCGCGAGGGGCTCGGCCGTGAAAGCGGAGAAGCTGTAAGCTGTGGGGTTGAAAAAACACTCCTAAGGATTGGGGCGCGGGGGGGCTTCCTCTATGCAGCTGGTGTTCATAACCAAGGTAATAAACCACTCCCCCAGCCCCGTGTGCCCTAATGTCTTTTTTTCTGGCGAGTGTGTGGCGTTTCTCGGATTTACCAAAGACAGTGATAACGTAGCAGCCAATGGACTGAACCTATTAATGCTCCTTTTGATTCCTGCTGTTAGCATTTTTGGGGAAGGGGAACAGGAAGAATCCATATGATCGTGTATGTCATGTTTGGAAGCTTTGGTGTGGGAGACTGGGAACCAGCTGCTAGAAAGAGGCTTCAGAATTATTCCCTGATAATTATTAATAGCTTATATTTAGTCTATTAGAATTTATAGCTGAGTTATCGCAGGAATTGTTACCTTTTTTGTGAAGTTTCAGAGAGGTGGATTTGGCAAAGAACAGATTGCTCTGCCTTAGCTTTGAGTTTTCTAATTAAAACCACCAGTTGAAAGCCAGCTAAAATTACATTTTCTCGTTTCAGGCTGTAGAAAATGGTGAAAGAAACCACTTACTATGATGTTTTGGGGGTTAAACCCAATGCCACCCAGGAGGAATTGAAGAAGGCTTATAGGAAACTGGCCTTGAAGTACCACCCTGATAAGAATCCAAATGAAGGAGAGAAGGTAAGTATACTCTTAAACATATCTGAATAGTTCTTTGTCAGATGTACAGTGTTTTTCTATTACTGCCTGAAGTTGAGAGTATATAATATGATGGCTATGCTTTGCAACAATTGTTTTTTAAAAAATGAAATTTATTCCCCCTAAACAGTTTAAACAGATTTCTCAAGCTTACGAAGTTCTTTCTGATGCAAAGAAAAGGGAATTATATGACAAAGGAGGAGAGCAGGCAATTAAAGAGGGTGGAGCCGGTGGCGGTTTTGGCTCCCCCATGGACATCTTTGATATGTTTTTTGGAGGAGGAGGAAGGATGCAGAGAGAAAGGAGAGGTAAGAATAATCTAGTCCACTCACAGCAAATTAAAGTAGCGGTTGGTCAAAGCAAATTTTTGAGAATTCACCCATTTTAAATTGTTGTTTGTATGTTGGTATAATGTTACAAACTGACCATAGGCTGCCTCTGCTCAATTTATGGTGTAGTTATTAGAAATGAGATTTTGATGTACCTAAAAATAGGCCAGTCAAGTGGTAAGGAATGTATTTCTAAACCTCTTGGATATATCCAACTTAATAGGTTATCGAACACTAATTAAGGGAACAAAGTATAGAAATGTAATTTTCAAAGCCCTTTTTACAGATCTTATTTGACCTTTTTTCCACCCCCACCCCAAGAAACCTAGTGGTGAGTACAGTGGCCTTTTTCAATCGAGAGTGTGTTACTTCCTCAAGCTCTTATAGCAAGCCAACAGCAGGAGAGCCAGGCCTGAAAATAGATTCATTGCCTCCAAATAGCCTGCTACCTGTGTAATCTTGCTTCAGCTTTATTATATCAAAATATAGTCAGTATCCGCTGGGAATTGGTCCCAGGAGCCCCCTCAGATACCAAAATCTGCAGATGCTCAAGTCCCTTATGTTAAATGGTGTAGTATTTCATATAATATATGCACTTACTCCTGTATGCTTTAAATCATATCTAAATTACTCACAATGCCTCATGCAATGTAGATACTACATAGTCATACTGTTTGTGTGTGTGTGTGTTATAATTTTTTCTTTTTTTTCTGAATATTTTTGATCCAGAGTATTTTCAATCCTCAGTTGATTAACTCATGGAACCTAACCCGTGAGTATTGAGGGTTGACTGCATTTAATATTTAGCAGAAAAGTGGCCTACAGACTGTAGAAATCTTGTTCATAGGAGTACCATGTTCCAGTGAAGAGAAGTCAGTATCACTTTGTGCCCAGTATAGTTTTATACAGACAAACAAGAGCTGATGAGTAGACCCAGTTTTAGAATAAACGGGCAAGCCATGAAATTTTACTTTGAGTTGTTTTTTGTCTTTTTTTTTTAAAGATGAGCAGTAAGGGAATCTTAACCCTTGACTTGGTGTTGTCAGCACCACATTCTCCGAAGTAAGCTAACCAGCCATCCCTATATAGGGATCCAAACCCGTGGCCTTGGTGTTATCAGCACCTCACTCTCCCAAGTGAGCCATGGGCCAGCCCCTACTTTGAGCTTTTTTAAGGTTCAGAAAGGCTTTGGAAATTGTTCACTCAGTCTTTCTTGAAAGAACTTCAATGAAGTAAAGGATTGTTATTTATTTTTAAGGAATTTACCTTAAAAATAAAATCTGTAATCCAGATCACTTGCTTATTAGTAAATTGTTAGGATGATTTATCCCACAGAAGAGTAATGGTGATTTTTTTCTTTTTTTTTCCCCTTTTTTCTTTGTATTTAAATTTATTTTTAAGTAAAGAATTGACCTGAAAGTTGTCAGTGCAAACTCTCCTGTATGGCCTAGATCATTGAGAAATCACTTTTTGGAAATTGTGCTTTAACAAACCCCAAAAGCTTTGTTTTTGTTCTATGTATAGTTAAAGTGAGAAGGGCAGCTTTCAGCGTGCAGAAAGAATGTTCATAGGGCCCATTGTGCGGAAAGGAGACTTGAGAACTTTTTTCAGTTAGGTGTAAGGTTTTTGTGGTGGATAAAGTCCTCATGGAAGGATCACTAGCTAAGAACTTATTAACTTAAGGGTTGGCACGTGACTTTATTTATTCTCAGTATGCTTATGTGATCTCAAACTTCCACTTCCTGTTCTAAGATTTAAGTGAAGCATGGTAGCGTTCCTTTGTAGCCACCAGGCATGTGTGGCTCTTTAAATTTATATTAATTTAAAACAAAAATAAAGATACAGTTCTTTAGTCTTCATAGAGTATGAAATTTAGCCTTTAAAATAACCATTGCTGGCCCAGCAGTAAATGAGCCATTCCTACTGAAGCAGGAATAAGTAGGAATTGATATTTTTCTGTGGTGATTCAATAAATACATCAACTTCACCAACCAGACTTAATTATGAATCTATTGTGCTAAAGAATTTTTGGATGAAGTAATTGGCCATGTTGCTCAGTACCAAACCAAGTGAAAGCTTCAAAGAATATATTGGGACAGAAATGTATGTTTGGATTATTGTGAAATATGCCTATTTAAATAACATTGGTTATCTCAAGGTCTTTTGTAGGTAATGTTTTTGATTGCCATATTTCTAAGAGCCACATCCGTCCTTAGGCAAATTACTTAATCTCTGACCCAGTTTCCCTCATCTGTGATTACATCACCATTTGAGGTTCATATGTGATAATGTGATGAACATTCTGTTATTGTAGATGCCCAACAGATGTACTCTGTGAGGCTCATTTGTCATTATCCTTTACCATTTTTAATAGTACCTTTGACACAAATAAGATGGCAGTATCTTAGACACATTTTTAATGGTCAGTATTTTGTTCTAGGTAAAAATGTTGTACATCAGCTGTCAGTAACCTTAGAAGATTTATATAATGGTGCAACAAGAAAACTGGCTCTGCAGAAGAATGTGATTTGTGACAAATGTGAAGGTACGGTATTTTAACATCTCTCATGCAATAACAAAATGAAGCCGAAGACTTTCTGGATATATAAAACTGATAAATGTACACTGTCTAAATTTTGAAGGTCAAGGGTTGGGATCCCCATACAAGCCAACTGCTCAAAAATGATAAGTAAATAAATAATATTTTAAATCTTTAAGAGTACAGTGTGAAGAAAACCACCTGAACCTACCACCTAGAGAAATACTAGCAAAATATCAGCACTTTCTTCTATGTGTGTGTGTTTTGGGTTTTGATGTTTTTGTTTGTTTGTTTTTTAATGGCACTGGCCAGTACAAGGATCCTACAGCCAGCTTTTTTTTTTTTTTTTAAATAAATATAAGTGATTTTATTTATTTGTGGCAGCTGGTCTGTGTGGGGATCTGAACCCATGACCTGGGTGTTACAAGGCTGCACTCTAATCAGCTGAGCTCACTGGCCAGCTCCTTATGTGTATATTTTAAATGCTGTTTGGAATCAAATTAATTTGGTATTCTCTTTTTATAAGTACAAGTTATTTGTTGGACTATGGTACCTTCTAAAGAAAATAAAATCTTTAAAATGGTTTTATCTCACAGATGAAGTAGTTCTAAGAATTTTGCTTTGGGAACATATTCAAGATTCTGAGATGGCTCCTTATTATTTTTAGGGCAGCATTCCATCAGGCCTTGAAAATATTAAGAAAAGTATAGTATTTTAGGAACTGTCCTATTAAAACATTCATCACTGTATCTGCTACTAAATTTGCATGTAATCTTTCTTTTAAACTATTTAGGCCGAGGTGGTAAGAAAGGAGCAGTAGAGTGCTGTCCCAATTGCCGAGGCACTGGAATGCAAATAAGAATTCATCAGATAGGACCTGGAATGGTTCAGCAAATTCAGTCTGTGTGCATGGAGTGTCAGGGCCATGGGGAACGGATTAGTCCTAAAGATAGATGTAAAAGCTGCAATGGAAGAAAGATAGTTCGAGAGAAGAAGATTCTAGAAGTTCATATTGACAAAGGTGAGTTCTAAGCCACTTCTCATTATGAAGTCTTGAATGCCATGGCAAGTGTATTAACGCTACATTTTATAACCTTTTCAAAAAACTGTCCTTAATTATGTGTCTGATTCTGTCACCCAGAAATAATTATGCTACATGGTAAATAATGTTCTTCCAGCCAGACTTATTTTGCATATCTGTATTATATTACACAAGAATACTTTAGGGATCTCCTCGATTAATATGTATAACAGGGTCATGATTCTGACATCAGTGGCATTGTAAATGATTCAGTAGTGTTACAAACTTAATTCTCTCCTGTTAAACCATAGTTCTTCCATATTTTTTAAAATTACAATTAAACTCTGTTCACATTCTTAATATCCTTAGGAAATATTAGATTAAAGGATATGCATACTTTTAGATATTTTGAGGGGGATTTAGGTGAAGAAAAATATTTTTTTTAACTGTTTAAATATGCTTATTAGTCCACTTTTTAATTGGCTCATCTGCCTGTTATTGTGTTAAAATGTTCTATTTCTTAATTAACTTGTAAGAAGTTACTTTTATTCTTTTTGTTGTTGTTTTTAATAGGCTGTAGACCAGTCAGTTTCTACCTGTTGGGCTCTAAGTTATAAATAAATGTTTCCTGTTCATATTCTTAGGGTTTGATTATTTTGTCAATTACTTTTATCAATTTATAAAAATGTTTTTAAATGTATTATTATATAATAGTGTTGGGTTGTTAGTTGTAGAAATTTTAGAAATGTATGTAACCCAGAGAAAGTTAAAACCTAATTCTGTTCTGAAATAGTCAACATTATGGCAGAGATTTTTTAGACTTTGCTATTTTCAAATGAAACTAGCATTATACAGTGCATACCAATCTGGAAGTGTTAATATTATGAATATCTTTCCATATTAGTTCATACACCTACTTTTTTTCTTTTTTCTTTTTCTTTTTTTTTTTTTTTAATAAGATGACCAGTAAGGGAATCTTAACCCTTGACTTGGTGTTGTCACCACCACGCTCTCCCAAGTGAGCTAACCGGCCATCCCTATATAGGGATCTGAACCCGTGGCCTTGGTCTTATCAGAACCACACTCTCCCCAGTGAGCCACCAGCCATATACCTACCTCCATTAATTTAAGTGGCTGCAATAGTATTCTGCCATGTGAATCGTGATACTGCTGGCCCCCCACTCCCATGATATATATTGAAAAGTAAAAAAAAATTCCTGGCCAGTTGTTGAATTTAACAAATCTATGTTTTCCCCTTAATTGGCACATGTTTAATAGGATTTGTACAGAGGATTTTTCCCCCTCTGGTAAGATGTCCCCTCTTGCTACCAACAGCATGTATATATGAGGGGACCAATTGTAAGTGAAGCCATTTATGCTGTGCTTGCCCGTGCTCCTACGGTAATACCGAACAACCAGAAAAACCTAGCTGAGTTTAATTGCTTCGCTAGTGTTCAGCAAGACAGTTACTTTGTCTCATACATGATTAAAAACAGACTTTAATTTTGTTAGTGTATGATACTGATGTTGTGCTTTTAAGTCCTTATTTAAGAAGTATGTATTGAAGTATTTGTGGATTAATGGATATGGTTGGGTTTTGCTTTGAAGTAAGTTGGGGGGACATGGAGGTTATAAAACATGAAATATTAAACACGAGTTAACTACTGAATCTAGATTGATAGATAGGAATTTATGGTACCGTGTTTATACAGACTTATTTTTTATACTAAAAAGTGAAACAAAATTTTTATGTTAGGCAACCTCAGTGATCATTTGTTCAGGAAATAAGAGGTATTGTCACAGTGGAATGACCTACAAGCACAGGTTTTCTTAACATGAGTTGTGTTTAAAGAGATGTCCAATCCCTAACTGAACAAAAATATGTGGAGCAGAGATAGGAGGGGGAGGGAGTCTCAGTAAAAAAATGTTGGCCTTTTAAAATTGTTTTGTTCGAAAATACTCTTCTCCCTGTACTTTCAACATTGACCACATGTGCTTAGGGAGTACCCAGCACTAATTATCCTTCTATACAGGGACTAAACTGGTTCTTAAACAAAATGATTTATGGATTTTTAAGGGTTTTTTTAGTAGGTTTATGTGTAGGTTTTCTTTTTTTTTCCTTTTTTTTTTTTTTTTTTTTAAGATGACCAGTAAGGGAATCTCTACCCTTGACTTGGTGTTGTCAGCACCACACTCTCCCAAGTGAGCCACTGGCTGGCCCTTGCGTAGGTTTTCTATATGTAGATACTAGTACTGTAATGAGAGAAGAAGCTCTTGATTTGCACTGCTATTGGACTTAACAGAAATTAGTTGATATAGGTTCTTATAAATGAAATAGTTAGCATTTATTAGTTTGCCAGTCACTGATTTGGTGCCAGGATAGATCCTGTCAACAGCCTAACGAGGTAGGGGTCTCTGTGGGAAAGTTGAGACTTAAGAAGGTTATGCAACTTGCTTCCCCAGGGTAATTCGGTCAGTAAATAGCAGCTCTGAGATTTGAAGTCTGGTCTGTTTACCGCTACAGTTTGTGTTCTCCGCTGTGATAGATTTCTTTAATAGCATATTGCACTGAACTAATTAAGTGGGCTTTCTTAGTCATTTCTGTGATATTTAGCATCCACAAAGGCTTTAACATTTTACTTTTCATACACAAACAAATCTGTCTCTTGGCAGACTTTGTGATTCTGACCTTAGTTGGGTATTCAGTAGGAGTATAAAATTAATCTTTCAGGCATGAAAGATGGCCAGAAGATAACATTCCATGGTGAAGGAGACCAAGAACCAGGACTGGAGCCAGGAGATATTATCATTGTGTTAGATCAGAAGGACCATGCTGTTTTTACCCGGTAAAGACTTTAATCAACCACTTAAACTGATATCTTGCATATTTGGTCTTTTTCTTCTTTTTTTTTTTTATTTAAGTGAGCTTTCCATTACTTTTAGTACATATTTCCTGGAAATAACCGAGAAAAGTATAGGAGAGTTGAGTTACATTATATGTATCTTGTAAAAGGTTGTTAACCATTAGCATTTCAATCATAAAAGAGGCTGAAAACAAATAGGATCATATTTTAGCTTTTTGTCTGAAAATGAGTTACTACCTAATCTGGAACTTGAAACATATATTTCAATTAGGAGATGTTTTATATGACCATAAACAGGTAGCAAGTGGCTGGGGGAAACATTGCTAGACAAAATTTTGCCCTCAGTCAGTTAAACAGTTAAAAGTAAGTGCCCTAAAGCTTTTACCAGTTTTCAATCCTGAATTCATGATGAATTTAATTACTTTTTTTTTTTTCTTTTTATAAAAGATGACCAGTAAGGGGATCTTAACCCTTGACTTGGTGTTGTCAGCACCACGCTCTCCCAAGTGAGCTAACCGGCCATCCCTATATAGAGATCCGAACCTGTTGCCTTGGTGTTGTCAGCACCACATTCTCCCAAGTGAGCCACAGGCTGGCCCTTAAATTGAGTTACTTTTAATTGTAAATATCCAAAACCATCTCTTTATGAAACTAAACTTAGGACTCAATATTAAGTATATATAAATTCAGATCTACTGCTATGAAATGTTTAATACTGAGTTTATGGTGAATTTATACTGAAGCACAAGAAAAATTAGTGGTTAACAGTGAATGTTTGTGTTAAATATATCCGTAGCTAGTTTCAAAACATAATGGAGTAGATGTAGGTTGGGGACAAAACCTTGGAGGAACTGGCTTAGAATTAATTATAAAGGAATATTTCACAAGTGCCTGAAAAATAATGGGAACTGCTGTCAAGCTTAGGATTTTTGTGCTATCATTTGAGGTGAATCCACAAGAGTTTTTCCCAGGGAATATTTGTCTGATTAAAGATGTGTTTTTTGTTTTTTTTTGTTTTTTTTTTTTTTTTTCCGTGACCGGCGCTCAGCCAGGGAGTGCACCGGTCATCCGTATATAGGATCCGAACCCGCGGCGGCGGGAGCGTCACCGCGCTGCTAGCGCAGCACGCTACCGAGTGCGCCACGGGCTCAGCCCTAAAGATGTGTTATTAATATGGATTGGAAAAAAGGAAAGTCTAAGCATTAGAAGGAGGAAGTGGGCTGTTATTAAATAGAAAATACTATGTTTGCTCACAAAATTCCAGGCACTGCCTTTTTTCATTCCAAAAAATTCTTGCTGTCTCTTGAAATTGGTCATATCCTCACTATTTAATTTAATAGAGCCTAAATAGTCCATGACCCAGCACAAGCCTGTTAAACTTACACCATAACATCCACTATCCCTAACATATGTTCGCTTTCTTTAAGCCTCTTGTCAGAATTGTTTTCTTCATCCTTTGAGAAACCAGATTGAAGATTAGGTAATTTGGGGGATAGTAAGGATAGTAAGTGGTAGAAACTGCCAAGAGTGTGTAGAAGGATTTCAGAGGGAAAGGATTCTTGACCTTTGAAACCTGACTGGCAGGTTCCAAATATTTACTGTTTCCAGTTTTCAGCTCTGTTAGATTTTTAGAATGGGGGAAGAAGGGACATCTTTGTGAAAGACACTCTTGCTGTTGGGAAAGAAGAAAACAGTTGTCTATTGTGGTACTTCTAATCATTGGTGATTTGAAAAAGGTAAATATACGCCATATTTGCATTCATACAGACGAGGAGAAGACCTTTTCATGTGTATGGACATACAGCTGGTTGAAGCACTGTGTGGCTTCCAAAAGCCAATATCCACTCTTGACAACCGAACCATAGTCATCACCTCTCATCCAGGTATGGTAACTAGATGATCTCTTTTTATTCTAATGTTTTCCCCTATCTCCTGATAACTAAGTAGTATAGGCACTGAAAGAAAACAAGTGTTTTTCTTCCTTGGTAATATATCCTTCTCTGGGCTGAAATGAAGTCTTAAGATCTTGGTTCTTTTTTGGCAGCTCCTGGAAAACCCATAAATGAAAGGTAACAGGACTGTTTCACCACATAGATTTCCTCCTGTCAGTGAGCTAGGACATTTCTCTGTTCTTAGTTTCCTCCCCCACCCCCCCACCCCACTGCCTCATAAAAATGTAACCATACTTAAGCAAGAACTTCGTTTTGATGTTTTTAGGTCAGATTGTCAAACATGGAGATATTAAGTGCGTGCTAAATGAAGGCATGCCGATTTATCGTAGACCATATGAGAAGGGTCGCCTAATCATCGAATTTAAGGTAAGCTATAAAGTACTCAAGAATATTTGTGAATGATTAGTTTACCAGGAACTGATAGAATTACATTTTCTGCATGCTGAGCATTCTCAAATTTATATTCCCTCTTGTCCAGGAAGAAATAACATTGATCTGATCTACAGTTGTGTTGAGCTTTCCTTGTTAACAAATTGGGTGTGGGTTTATTTGCTTCATTAACTGGCTGTTTAAGGATGGACTGGGGCTTGGCAAAATACTGTAAAGCTTGTTTTGTTAATAGTATGATTCATAAAGCACCCCAACCATTTTCCTCAGTCTTTTTTTTTTTTTTTTTTTAAGATGACCAGTAAGGGGATCTCAACCCTTGGCTTGGTGGTGTCAGCACCACTCTCAGCCAGTGAGCCAACCGGCCATCCCTATATAGGATCCAAACCCATGGCCTTGGTGTTATCAGCACCACACTCTCCCGAGTGAGCCACGGGCCGGCCCTCGGTCTTAAATTGTCCTCTCACCCACAAATACAATAATTAAAATGTCTTTGGGTAAGAGACTACCTTTTGAATAAGAATAGCTTTGTTTGAATTACCTCTTTAAAAGGATTAGATTTTTTCAGGATGGTTTCTTGTATTAAAAAGTCAAAAAAAAAAAATAATAATTGGGCTGGCCGGTTTTCTCATTTGGTTAGAGCATGGTACTGATAACACCAAGGTTAAGGGTTTGGATTGCTACACTGGCCAGCCACCAAAGTAAGTAGTTGCTGAGTAGAACAATAGTTGTTAAAGTACAAAGACCTAACCTTTGTCATAATCCCTAAACTCTAGTTCAGAGTGCCAGATACTATGCCCTTTAGAACATGTATTCTAACCTGGGATTGGTAGAAGCACGTAAAGATTATATGTGGTTACCTGTGTTTTTCTGGAGAAAATAAGTGCATGATAATTTGTCCAAGCAGCTAATGATGAAGTCAAATTGAACTTATAGTGGAAACTTGTTTTTTATAGGTAAACTTTCCTGAGAATGGCTTTCTCTCTCCTGATAAACTCTCTTTGCTGGAAAAACTTCTACCTGAAAGGAAGGAAGTAGAAGAGACTGATGAAATGGATCAGGTAGAACTGGTGGACTTTGATCCAAATCAGGAAAGACGGCGCCATTACAATGGAGAAGCTTATGAGGATGATGAACATCATCCCAGAGGTGGCGTTCAGTGTCAGACCTCTTAAATGAGGCCAGTGAATAACACTCACTGCTGGCATTTTATATGCAGTAGTGAATGAGTGAAGGACTATAATCATAATATGCTTACTACTTGCTATTGTTTTTGTTTTAATACTCAACTATAGTAGGGTTTTAAAAGTTAAATGAAGAATAAACGCAAATATAAAAGCTCTGACTTTGCCCTGTATGTATGACTTCAGTGTGCAAGATGAAGTTTAATACTTGTGAAAAATACTTTTTAAGAAGTTCTAGCATCTGTTTGGCCACACCTTGTAATTGGTTTCAGCTGTGTACATGGACGAGCTTAGACTGAAGTGCTAAGGATATATATATTGAATTGATGTATGACCCGTCATTGTTAAGCTACGAAATTAAAACTCTATATTTAACTGGCAATCAAAAAAAAAATTTGTAGAAAAGTGTTGGTCTGTATAGTTATTTGTATTGTGGGATTCATTGTGATGCCTCTGCATTTATTCTTATTGCCTCTCCTTGAAGATCGCATAATATATAATTTAGCCTGTGGTGTCAGTGATAGAAGGTGATACCTTTCTAAAGAAGGGGTTTATCATAATCTTGAGGGCTTGTACTTCTGGAATTGCATTCCCTTCTGTTGTGCCTTTTTTTTTTTTTTTTTTCTTTTATATATATATATATATATATATATAATACAACGTTGACCAGTCCTGGTTACATTTTTTCCCCTTTGGACCATAAGCCCCTGAGGTATAGTGATTTCCAGACCTGGGTAACTTAGAAATTAAAGTGAAGAGACCTTTACATGGAGAAGTAATTTGCATGTATAGTATAAGAAGGTGTTCCTTAGGTATGTTACAGGCTTACTCTAAACCATTTGAGTTATGCTTCAAAGTAATTGTAATTTAATATTGGTAGTATAGCAAATTATGATGAGTAGCTCTACTTGTATGTTTTAAAATTCATCATATGTTCACATGCTTAAATCTAGGTATCAGAATTTAAGCAATTCTTGAAATGTATGAATGTGTCCTTAATACACTGATTACAAAGCATTTCCAGTGTGTGTCACTACAGGCTTTTTTTTCCCAGACCGTCAAAGCATTGACTTTTAACTAATTAAGATATGTAACTCTTCATTTTAACCAGTTCAAATGAGTAATAAAAAAACAATACTATTACCCATACTGGCCAGCCTCCAAAAAAAAAAAGTTTACTGATTGAATTATAGTTAAATGTTTAAAATTAAACAAGGATGAGGAGTTAAAGTGGAGGGCTTGAATAAAGAACCAAGAAAAAAGGGGGCTCAGAAAACTTTGCAAACACTGGTGTGTATGAGAGAACTTTTTTGTCGATATAATCTGCCACTGGTTCTGCTGTATCTGCTATAATCAGGAAGCTTAAACATTTCCAACTTGGAAGTGGCCTATGTCCTAAGTTCCCCTCTAGATAGTACTTTAATTGAAAAGGAGAAACTAAAATGCAGGGGGGATAGTTCCCAAATCTTCAGTGTTTCTTGTCATAGTTAAGTCAATTCCTAATTGACAACTTCTTCACTTCATCTCCTTATGAATTTTGTTTAGTCTTTGCCAGACAGCTACCCTAATATATTTAATGCATGTGAAGTAGATGTTCAGGAAAGGGTAATTGATCAACATGTTCAAAATAATACTTGTTTCAAGAGATTTTAATTTTTACTGGGTATTTACAAATTCAGAAAATATCTACAGTGAACTTGTGATGCATTTAAGAATATTTTTTAAGACACTTTAAAATTTTTATAATCCTCAGAGGTTTTCATAAACATCAGTCATGAGGAAAGGACATCAAAACCACAGTGAGATACTTCATACCTACTAGGATAGCTCAAACCACAAAATGGAAAATAAGTGTTAGAATGTAGAGAATTTGGAACCCTATATATGGATAGAGAATGTAAAATGTCGGCAGCTGCTAATAGCAAAGTGTGGTAGTTCCTCAAAAAGCTAAGAATTACCAGTGACCCAGCAATTACACTCCTGGATTTATGTCAACGGAGGTGAGAACAGGAGCTCAGTAACTTGCATGTCAGTGTCTATTGCAGCATTATCCACAGTAGTCAAAGTGAAACAACTTGTGTGTCCAACAAATGAGTGGTTAAACAAAATGTGTTAAGTTGTATGTTTCAGTATTCAGCCATCACAAAATAGTTTTGATACATGCTACAACATGGATGAACCTAGGAAAACATGCAAGTGAAACAAGCCAGACACAAAATGATGTATGATTCCACTTCAGTGAGCTATCTAGGCAAATTGATAGAGCCAGAAAGTAGAATGAGATCTTCTAGGCTTGTGGGAGGAGGCAGTGGAAATTAACTCATAATGGTTGATTTCCTTTGGGGTGAGGAGTGAGTCTTGAAAATCATGATGGTTGTACAACATTGTAAATGTGATTAATGCCACTGAGTTGTACACTTAAAAACTTAACATAGTAAATTCTGTTACATATGTCCTAACAATAAAAAATCCTAAGGACACTAAAAATAGTAATATAGTTAATATTCTGGAGAGGCAAAAACTGACAGGTTTGCCTATGTAGTCTGTGAAAAGCAAAACCTTTTTGAATGTTGACCAAGATGGTCATCCACCAAAGTACTGGTTCCGTGGCCCCAGCACTATTTACCCTGTGATGCTTTTGCCTATTCTTACTTGTAGGAAATAGCAGTAGAGGCTGAGAACATCCCCAGAAGGTGTCCTTGGAAAACAGTGGCAGATCTTCCTATATGTGAAATTAGCCTCACAAGTTTTTTTTTTTTTTTTTTTTCTTTTTCCTTTTCTGCAGACATGATTGTAGTATTCACAAGTTTTTTTTTTTGTTTTGTTTTTTAACGTATGAAACTGGTTCTCAACCTGGAAACTTAAAACATCGATGAAGTCCACCTTCCAGGGATTTTGGTATAATTGTGCTGCGTGTAGCCTAAGCATCAGGATGATTATATGTGGCCAAGGTTGAAAACCACCAACATGGGGACATAGGTATATTAACCACCTGGGACAGAGTGATACTCCTGTTAGGGGAATTGTGAAAAATCAAATAATGGCACCCCTTACTATTGCTAATTTTAAACAAGCTCAGACTAGGGGAACTTCTGAACTTGGACATACACTTCATGGCAATTTCTTTTCTTGAAATAGAAACGGAGCTCTAAAAGCACAATGAATGCTAGCAAGCTGCAGCAATACAAAATGCTGTTTCAAGAGTTTGTCATTCACCTTTATCATTTAAATTTGGCTATCCGCAACCTTTTGAGACTGAGCAATATTAAAATACCTACTTTATATATGAGCGAACTACCTTCTAAAAATCTACCAGCTCTCAAATTTGAGCATACTTGCTGGGCTCCACCACTAGTTTCTGATCCTGTATGTCTGTGGTAGGACTTGAGAATTTGCCTTTCAAACAATCTAGCTGACACTTTAAAAACAAGTGAAGAAGGTACTGAATTGTGTCTGAGGTTTATGTCATTTGCTTTTTTAAAAAAAGTTGGGATAAATACCTTTGTCAGGTCGTTCAATGTTTTCCAGTGTTAATTCAACTGAGAGGGGATATAGGACAAATGTCCTTATGCTCCTGGAATTAATTTTAATGCCACGTATTTTAGGTTTTAAATGCTAGAGAGGACTGGCTATCAGCTAAATCCAGCGGGCTGCAGCAGAGTGGTTCCCAGGGGACCTGACTCCACACAATTTCAGAAGTGAGCGAGCACTGATGCCATCATCCAACTTCCTTTCACTTAGCCTCTGCCACCGGCTCAGAACACCATTGCTGATTACCAGTTCTGTAAAGTGAAAGCCCAACAGCACCACCAGATGTCTCGCAGCGCCCCCCTCCCCCCCAGCCCGGGTAAGGGGCATTCCTGGCCGGCCCTGGCCGTCAGCCCCGCACACGCACAGGCCTGCCCCGCCTCCATCTCTTCCACCACACTTTGGCCCCACGCGCTCGAGGAAAGCTAGCCATACAGTAACGTGGAAAGTACGTTCCCATATTTTAACAGAAACACTTTTCAGGTTTGTACAAAATGAAGGACATTGTAGAAAGACTAACAAAGGTTACCTGGGAAAGGCAGAAGATTCATTTTCAACTTTGCATTTACTTGTTACACCCGATGCATTACTTTATTAAAAAGAAAAATATATATTTAACGGCTCCCAATCCAGTCCTCTTTGCCGGCGCCGGTCTCCCCAGACACCACCATTTATCCAGCATGCACCTTGCCATTATGCCACTACGGTTCCCGGAAGGATTCCCTCTGCTAACATAGATTGCCAAACACCTTTACTTACAACTTCCTCCTGGTCCTTTTATGGTCACCTCCTCCAGGAAGTCTTTCCTAACCCTGTCAGGCTGGGTTAGGTGCCTGTCCACCCATTATCAAAAACGCAGCTCAATCTTTTCTCTTAAAAAAAACACTTAAAACTATTTTTAACTTCTTTACTTCCCTAACCTAAGGCAGAAATTAGTCTTTTTTAACTTTCCTCTGCACTTGCTGCCAGAACAGAAGTGTTCCTTAAAAATGCCTAGAAGGAATAAGTGAACATGTGTTGACAATTCTTGATCTGCATTAAGTTCCTATGCATTTCGCAACTGCCAGCTCAGGAGGTCAAGGGCTAAATCAAAAATCCTTCTCAGAGGTTTTTCTAAAGAATTTTATCATAAGCTGTTTCCTCTTTCCGACTGCAACGCTCGGCTCTTAATCCTGTTTGTGACACCAGCTGTAAAGCTAGGCGACCACGCCAGTTGCCAGGCTCTTTTACCTGCCCTTAATTCTGCACCGACTGGGCCAATTGTTGAGCTAGGGCTGGGTCTGGAGCTCACAGATCCCCTCAAGCCCGTTCCAGGCTGGGTCCCCAGACCCCTTACACGCAGGTCTGTGAGCTACGTAACTGGCAAACAAGTCCTTGGAGCCGTAGATTGGAAAGCATGGTGGCTCCGTGCGGCTGCGGCCACCCGAGCGGTAAAGTCCAGCCAAGGTGATGGCGCAGCGCAGGCGCACTAACTCCACCCACGCACAACCTGCCCACAAAGAATGCACCAGCCAACCTGCCCCCCGAGGTGAGGGGGTCCGATTAAATTATTCTATTTTCCCAACATCCACTTCTTTTACATAAATAAATGCCTCTTTCTACTGGGATGGCAGGCTACATACACATGAATCCTGAACTATGTTCAATTCCCACTAGTGTTTTTAAAACACCAAAATGGCAACGAATGACATTACCTAGGCCAAAAACCTACAGGTTTTGTGGCAAAGGGGAATTAAGTTATAGGATGCAAATGGGAAAGAGGGATTTCTTAATGCTGCTCACAATTAATTCAGCCAATATTGAGAATTACTAAGTGCCAGGCACAGAATCAGGCTGCATGTCAAGTCACAATCAAAGGTAAATTACAAGACTGCAAAACTTCTTTAAAACTTTCCCCCAATTTGTACCTAACAAATGCTAATACTAAAAGGGAGCATAAAAGGCCTTCAGAATAAGAATCCACTTTCTCAAAATGGTGCCTAGCACAATATCTTCATACATCATCACAGGTGTTCATCTTTAGTTGAAACATGACAAACGTGCAAAATATTTTCAAGGGTTTTGTTAGTTTTTAAGTCTTCTTTATCTAACAGGTAATGATGCACAGTGAGAAAGAGACAATTCTTGGGTCCTTTTCTAATTTTTCCTCAGAACAGCACATTTTCAATGCCAAACTTTCCTCCACATACAAAAGGGAGATGCCAAAACTCTGAATTCTCAAAACGGATCCTGCAACTAATTCCACCCCGAAGATGAAGACAATATATCCTGGAACTGGCATGAACATGTAAGAAGTGCAACTCAGAATGAGTGGAAGAGTAAGGACATTGATATGAGATCCTATGCATCACCTGGCTTTTTTACATGTCAGTCTATCCTACTATCCCAGGAATTGATTTCCTGTTGGACTTGAGATTCAGGGATAATGTTAACTTCTTCCCTCCACCTGATTCTAAGTAAATACGGTAACAAGATGAGCACTTATTCACATTTAAAAACAAAGTCTCCAGAAAGGTGTAAAGTTTATTGACATCTTTTAAAAAAAAATGAAACACAGCTACCGAATATGGGACAGTTCCTTCCTTATTTACAAGTTTTACTATGGGAGGCACATTTTATTCAGCATTTCAAATCAAAGGAGTACAGGTTTTTTCTAGAAATATCAGTATTTCACTCTCCAGGTAGAAGATTAATGAAACATTAAGTGACTGCTCTAGTTAGAAGCAGATAAACTAATACCTCTAAAATATACTTAAAAAGGTAACTACTATGTAAACATGAATTTTCACAAAAGTATTCTGTGGCTAATTCAGACAATCCGTTTGCTTAGAAAAGCTGACCTAAAAAAAAGCAACACATCAATATGTCTTCATTTAAGTACATGCTTTCAAACTAATTTAAAAAGAAAAGTTGGTGTTGGCCAGTTAGCTCACTTGGAAGAGTGTGGTGCTGATAACAGCAAGGTCAAGGGTTCAGATCCCCATACCCTGCCAGCCTCCAAAAAAGAAAACAAAAAAGAAAAGTTGCATTAGGGTTTCCAGAGCTTTAGGAGTCCATCTTCACTGTAGGTAGCAATCAGGTTCTGATGAGGGTGATGCGCAATACCAATCACATCCTTCTCGTGAACCTGGAACAGGGAAAGCACAGGGTTTGAGTGTACAGGTCTACAACAAATCACTCTGAAGAGGCTTCCAGAGCTGGGTGGAAGGAGAGAAGAGATCTTAGGAGGCCACATATTCCAAATGGCACAGCTAAAAAAGTGACATAAGAAGAAATAAACTTTTACTGTGTAAAGCCACTGAGATTTGGGGATTGTCTGTTACAGCTGCTGGCATTGTTCATTGGTTCATTTGTTCGTTTGTTTGGCAGATGGCCAGTACAGAGAAGCTAAGTAGTAAAGACACTGAACCCTGGACCTTGGGATTATTAGCACCACACTCTAACCAACTGAGCTAACCAGCCAGTCCTTGCTGCTGATATTAATTACTCCTTGTACTGACTAATAATATGGAGCTGAAAGATTTTAAAACATCTTACTCGGTTTGATAGGATGGTGTACAAGTAATCTGCCTCCAAAAGGACATGGAGCGAAGTACTTATCTGTCATTCTCCAACCCCAATGTGAAAGAACTGGTTAATCTAGCTAGCTAGACGAGTATGTTTCCTTCCTTCTTCTCTGCTTTATGTACACCCAATTCTATCCACCTGAAGCTGAAGGACAACTTTTCCTGATAGAGGAAGTAATTTCATACAATTATTTATGGACACTTTATTTTATTTAGTGATAAAATGCCTCCATTATGTTTTTTATACTAAGGTTTACATTGACAGCAGTCAGTCTGGAAAAGTATGTACTTCAGAGTTCAGAAAGACACAAGCATTACCATAATTTCTTTAGATGACCTTAGTCAGTAATACTCACTGTCAAAGTTCTCTCCAGTTTGCCAGTGACTGTGCTGAAACAGTAGAGCACAAAGTCCTCTCCCACACAGTAGATCCATTCACCACGGGGAGAGAGGGCACAGCAAACAAAGTCACCACCTTCTCTTTTACCAGAGCTGAAGCTTCTGACAATCTAGAGCACACCACACCCCAAGACAAAAACAAAACACCTGGATTAGCAGCAGCTCACCCATATGCAGAATTTTAAACTGACATTCTTACATTGTTATTTTGCACTTTGATTTACTATCATTTATAATTAGATCTTCAGTTCCATTCACATGCTAAATCCTCTTGCCTGGGAAGCATTCAATGGATAAGCTATCTAAAGTAAGTGGCAGACAGAAATTTAGAATTTATATATAGCCCAAGTCACCAATCCTGCTTTTTAGTCTACTAAACATTAAAATCATCATAAATAAAGCTGAGGGAAACCAATCTCAAAGACTAAAAGGTTACATACTATAAGATTCCATTTTTACACCATTCTCAAAATGACAAAATTATAATGGAAAACAGATCAGTGATTGCCAGAGGTTAGGGTTTGAAATAAATTAATTGGAAATTAAAAGCACAATACTATTTACATTAGCAGCCCCCCAAAAAGAATTAGGTATAAATCTAACAATACACATACAAGATTTATATGAGGAAAACTACAAAACTCTGATAAAAGATTTCAAAGAACTAAATAAACCGAGAGATATTCCATGTTCATGAATAAATAGGAAGACTCAATATGATCAATATGTCAGTTCCCAACTTCATCTATAGATTCAATGCAATTCCAATCAAAATCCTAAAGTTATTTTGTGGCTATCGACAAACTTATTCTAAAGTTCATATAATGGCTGGCTGGTTAGCTCAGTTGGTTACAGTGCAGTGTTATAACACCAAGGTCAAGGGTTTGGATCCCCACACCAGCCAGCAGACAAAAATAATAATAATAATTAAATAAATAAAGTTTATAAGGAGAGGCAAAAGACCCACAATAGTCCACTCAATATTGAAGAGGAAGGACAAAGTTGGAGGACTGACACTACCCAACTTCAAGGCATATTATAAAGCTACAGTAATCAAGACAACAGTGTAGTACTGGTGAAAGAATAGAAAAAGATCAATGGAACAGAATAGAGAGTCTAAAAATAGACCCATATGAATATAGTCAAGTGATCTTTGGCAAAAGAGCAAAAGCAACACAATGAAGAAAAAACAGCCTTTTCAACAAATGGTGCTGGAACAACTGGACATGCAAAAAATGGATCTAGACACAGACCTTACACTCTTCACAAACATTAACTCAACATGGGTCACAGACCTAAATATAAAATTCAAAACTATCAAATTCCTAGAAAATAACACAGGAGAAAATCTAGGTAATCTTGGGTTTGGTGATAACTTTTTGGATACAACACCAAGGGCACAATCAATGAAAAAAGGAATTAATAAATTGGACTTCATTAAAATTAAAAATTTTGGCTCTGTGAGAGCCACTGTCAAGAGAATGAAAAGCCACACACTGGGAGAAAATATCTGCGAAAAACCTATTTGATAAAGGACTTATCCAAAATATACAAAGAACTCTTAAAACCCAATAGTAGGAAAACAAACAACCCAAAAGAAAAATGGATCAAAGACCTTAACAGACACTTCACCAAAGGTATACAGATAGCAAAGAAGCATACGAAAAGATACTCCACATCTTATATCATTAGGAATATGTAAATTAAAACAATTAGATACCACTAGACACCTATTAAAACAGCCAATATCCAGAACACTGGCAACACCCAATGCTGGACAGGATGTTGAGCAACAGGAACTCTCATTCATTGCTGGTAGGAATACAAAATGATGCAGCCACTCTGGAAAGCAATCTGGTAGTTTCTTACAAAACTAAACATACTTTACCATATAATCTAGCAATCACACTACTTGGTATAAACCCAAAGGAGCTGAAATCTATGTTCACATGAAAGCCTACACATAGATGTTTATAGCAGCTTTATCCATAACTACCAAAACTTGGAAGCAACCAAGATGTTCTTCAGTAGGTGAATGAATAAATATACTGTGGTAATCCAGACAATGGAATATTTATTATTCAGCACTAAAAAGAAATACGCTCTCAAGTGATGAAAAAATGAGGAAATTTAAATGTATATTATTAAGTGAAAAAAGTCAATCTGAAAAAGTTACATACTGTTTGATCCCAAACATGATTTTCTGGAAAAGGCAAAATTATGGAGATAGTAAAAAAACAAAGAAAGAAGAAAATCAGTAATGGCCAGAAGTTAGGCGAAAGGAAGGGATAAATAGGAAGAACACAGAGAATCTAATGGGCAGTAAAACTACTCTGAATGACACTGTAACAATGGACACATGCCATTATACATTTGTCCAAACCAATAGAACGTACACCACCAAAAGTGAGCCTTAATGTAAACTATGGCCTTCGGGTGACAATGATGTGTCAATGTTGGTTCATCAACTGTAACACATGTACCACTCTGATGGAGGATGTTAATAATGGGGAAGGCTATGTATGTGTGGGGTCAAGAGGGTATATGGATAAACTGTTGTCTCCGGCTCAATTTTGCTGAAAACCTAAAACTGCTCTAAAAAATAAAATCTATTTTTTTAAATCTCAAAATTATAACAATGGAAAAACAGATCAGTGGTTGCTAAGGGTTAGGGTTATGGGAAGGCTGTGACTCTAAAGGTGTAGCATCAGTTTCCTTGGGGTGATAAAATAGTTCTGTACTCTGATTGTGGTGGTGGTTACATGAATCTACATATGTGATGAAACCTCATAGAACTATTATATCCCTGCCTCAGAAAAAAATGAATATATAAAAACTGATGAAATCCAAATAAGGTCTATAATTGTGTTAACAGTACTGGACCAATATCAATTTTGCAATTTAATGATTGTACTATGTAAGATGTTATCACTGGGAGAAGCTAGGAGAAGGGTACACAGAAATTCTCTGTACTATTTTTGCAACTTCTGTGTGAATCTACAATTAACTTTTCAAACAAAAATCTTTGAAAAGTCAAGTAGAGAACTATGAAGTGTGCTCAATAGATGCTCTGGGCAGCTGTGGCTATTATGCAGTGGCCCAACAGATACTGCAGACCAGCCATCTCAGCCATGGGTTCTGAACTTCATCAGTTGTAGGACTCACAAGATCGACAGAGAGCATCACACACCAGCCCCTGGGTCTTCTCCATGCTCAGCAGGATCCCTAAGTGTCTAGGCCAACATTCCAGTGGTACCATGACACATGCCCAGGGCTTGAGACCTCAACCTTGATGCTCTAATGCCTCAATGCTATCTCACTGTCCACAAAAGTGAGATTCCTTAGGAAGTTGCAGGTGTCCTGATTACAAATACACATCATAAGGACACTACTGTCTTTCTCCTATTAGTGTTCCCCTTTTGGATCATGTGGTAACTAGGAGATGTCCCAAGTTGGTAATCCACACCACACTGTATCTCCCTAACTCAGACAAAGATTGTTATCTGAAAATCTTCAATGAGGTTCTGAAGGAGGCTTAAAGACAGATCAGAGCCTCAATTATCCAAAGGATGAAGAAAGAGCACAAAATACAAACAGCCAGGGAAAAGGAGATAGCTTTTGAACCACCAAAGAGGTTTTTGTAGAGCTATAGTTTAAATAAGTGTCTGAAAATAAATACATTTTATACAGTTTCCAGAGTGGTGAACCCATATTTGGATACTGACAGAGCCAGGACCAGGACATGCTGATTTGCAAATGGCCCACAGGCCCTGTGCGAAGGTACTTTCAGAATACTCACCTGCCCCTGCATGTTCATGATGACCACTGTGTTTGATCTGTTGCACACCACAAAGTGCTCTGGGTTTTTAGGAAGGAGGATCACACTGTTAACAGTAATGTCTGTCCCCGCAGTGCTGCCCAGGGATTTAAAGGTATTTGAACATTCTGTGGTCTTCATATTCCAGATCTACCACACAAAAATTTAAGGCATAAACATTTTAGAGGGTATAAGAATTTCTAAAAACTTAGGGTTTAAAAAAATTAAATATTAGGTTACTAAAAAAGAGTAAAACAGTCTTAGAAAAAAAACTTCTTACTTGATTTTAGGTCTAATCAAATACCTAGCATTGCCATATATATATTTGTTGATTAATTGGCATAAACAAAATAAAAGTCACAAACTAAGTAATAAAAACCTTTTAAAATCTATAATCTTTTCTTACACATTCTTCTTTCGCTAACAGAGCTACCTATGTTTGAAATTAGCTATCTGTCAACACTGCTACCACCATAAACAACCAGAAGCTACCCTTGTCTGAACATCAAAACCAAATGAGGGCCTTTTAGCTTGGGACCCTTCCTGAGATTCTGATTCAGTAGGTCTGGAGTGAGGCACAGACATGGACATTTTTAAAAAGTTCCACAAATGGTTCTAATGTACGGCTTGTACTGATAAAGACTAAAAAGTCACAATGTTAGCACACACACATAAGGATCCATAAAGTGAAAGCCCATCATGGTCACTTGTATTACTTCTCTCAGTCCAACATCCCTTCTGTTAATAGTTCTCCACCCTAATGCTTTTCACCTTGTCCTTCTGGGTTTCTTATGAACTAAAGTGATTAAATCAGACAACAGAGAAGTCTGAGATGTGCGTTAAGAAGGGATGAACCAAAAGGTCAGTGAGATGCTTTACCTACTCAGTGCAGAACTATAGGAAAGACCACAAAATAAAGAGGCCTAGACAATCCACTTCCCAATGGCATTTACAAGTTGTGAGACCCATATGCACAGTACAAAGAGGGCAAATCCCATGACTAATGTACTAAGAGCTGTGTGTGTTTCCCCGTCCATCCCAAGGGAGAGTATACCTCTTGCCTTTAGGTTTCTGGTTGAATTCCCAACCAAAAGCAATTTCAGAGAGTGGTCTGACTTTTAGGTTTTCATGTTAAAATTTCTAGATCACTGTCACAAAACACTCACTTATATTAATCAATTTAATATAAGCAGGTCCAGAAAGTAAATGGAGTGCCTCAAAGATCTCCAGCAATTTTCTATTCGGGTTTCTCATATCTTTCCTAGGAAATGAGGCCCTCTCTTCAAATAACTAAATCTTTTTTTTTTCTTTTTTGGTAAAAAGACTGCAAGGTTTATTCAGATTACCAGTACTCAACTAAATGTCTAACCAAGCAAAGAAACAAAGAGAAAAAAGGAGCAGTGGGGTCCAGTTTACCCTAGTCCCAGATGGCAGGGCCAACCTATTCCACTGGCAGTAATTGATAAAAGCAGTTCTCCCCACTGTTTTCAGCATAAAGAAGAAAAGTATTGACTAGATTTAAAACAGAGAAACAAAGCATAGCCAGGAGTCCTCCAGGGGACACCTACATAGTAGTGGATACAATCCAACCAAACAGAAGAGGGCTCAGAAAATCAGAGACAGGTAAAGAGAATAAGGCACTGCCTTATCAGAATTTAGGCCAGGGACTCCAGGAGACATCTACCAGCAGCAGAGACATGGGAGCAAAATAGTCCCAGTGGCCACTTGCCTCTTGCGGCTAGAATCTTCTCTGGTGCCCAAAGCTTTCCAATTTTTGCCAGTGATTAAATTAGGCTCTCAGATTCCAAAATCATAAAAATGAACAATGTACCCAGCAGTACAGCAAGCAACACTTTATTAAGAGGAGACAGACTTATGCATAAGGGGGGCAGCAACAGTAAAGCTAGCCCCCAAATAACTTTTTTTTTTTTTTTTTGTCTTTTTCGTGACTGGTAAGGGGATCGCAACCCTTGGCGTGGTGTCACCGCACCACGCTCAGCCAGTGAGCGCACTGGCCAGTCCTATAGAGGATCCGAACTCACAGCTGGAGCGGTGCTGCGCTCCCAGTGCTGCACTCTCCCAAGTGCGCCACGGGGCCGGCCCAATAAATAAATCATTTAAGGTAGTGAAGATCCATTACTTACAGCTGAGGGCAGTAAATAAGTATCTAAGAGAGGGCTTAATTCTACTCTACACCTCTTCTACTACTCTATACATGCTGTTAGGAAGGCCCTATATTCGGGGACCTGGGGTGGGGTGAGGCTGTACAACAAAAAGAGATCTATTTGGCCACTGAGCCCTTTTGTCAATCTGACTATTAGGCGATGGACCATATCTACAGCAAGACAGATTTAACCACTATGTGTATCTGTAAATGAGGGATGAATTAAGTTTAGGACTCCACAAACTGAATTGTAGAGATTTGAGATTTTGGGTCTCTAGGACACAATGGGGATTACCCACAGAATATTACTGTTGTCTTATACTCACTTCAGTTATGGTTAAAATAGGTGGTAAAGAAGGTTACTCCACCACAATCACCACATCATCACCACTGAAAACTCCTCGAAGGACAAAGATGGGACAGCACCAAAATAAACCAGTAGCAAATACTTAACCTTTACAGTGCCATCTGAGGATGCACTAATAATATAATGTCCATCTTGTGTAAATGTTGCTTCGTTAACAAAGGAGGAGTGGCCACGAAATTCCTTCAGGGTTTTCCCAGATTTTAGACCATGAATTCTATCACAAATGAAAGCAAATAAAAAGAACAATTAATATGCTATATATTATGGTTGGGATCAAGTGTGGAATGCATTTAAGATGAATTATAGAAGCTCATGTTATAATATTAAGTGAAGAAAAAGGACTATGCAATTGTGTTTGCAGTATAATTTTCATGATATCAAACGATGAAATAAAACCAAAACAAAAGCTTTGCACAGAACAAGACTGGAAGAAAATACGCCAATAATGCTTCAGTTCAGGGATGGACCTCTAAAAAACTAGTCAACGAGAGATTCAGAATCAGCAGGTCTCAGCTGAGTCCCAGGAACCCGTAATAGACTTTCTAAGGTCATTAGGATTAAGGTGGGTCCACAGACCACACTTTGAGAAACATGATACACTGCTATAATCCCTTTCTAATCTCTTCTGGGTAAAAACTTCAAATGAACTGAAGAACAGCACTGTATCGCTATACTTTGGGGAAACAGGGTCTCATGTACCCTCACTCTCTGTATCACACTGTCTTGGTGAAAGCATAAAGAATCACTAGTACCTCCCTCCAGAGCCACCTTATATCAAACCCAAGTGAGGGCAGTTTGGGGATTCATACTTACCTAATTGTCTGGTCAAAAGAGGCACTAAGGATCTGACTGCTATCCTTAGAAAAGCTTAGACAGGTGACACCTTTACTGTGTGCCCTTTCAAATCTTCTTAAACACTGTCCACTCTGAATCTTCCATACCTTTATTAAAAAAAAAATAATAAAAAGTTGTAGAGTGTCCCACTAGAGCCCACAGAGCCAAGTAAGATGCTCCCTAATGTACTAAAACAGCATTAAAAATGCATGCTAATAGCTGAACATGATATGTCTGGTCCACATAGTACAACGATAGTTGAATCTTTTGACACTTAAAACTCTTTCCTTATAAATTAAAACAAAAATTTAGATCTAAGTTCACTTAGCAGAGACTATTTCTGTATTTTATCTAGCTCAGGGTGTGTACCAGCAATTAAATACAAACCACAGCTAATCGGCTGTAGACCACCCCCCAATCAAAGTACAAAACAGCATATACAATAAGCCAGGGTGGTACAACAGAAAGGGCACAAGCAGATCTGGACGGAAGTCCCAGATCACTTACCAACAGTGTGATCTTAAACCCATTATTGGACCATCCAAGCAGAATTATTAATAGGATTAAACAAGGAAAAGTAAAGTGATTAGCATAAAGTTGATGCTCAACAGAAACTATTAGCTATTATTATGCTGTTTATTGTGTGTAGAGCACCACCCCATTACAGAAGTCTCACAAAGTCTGCAAACAAGAGCTCATGTCATTAATCCATACCTTGATTTTCCCATCTTGAGCCCCAGTTGCTAACATTTCTGTATCTCTGCTGAAACACATGCAGAGGACAGCATCATCCATCATCATAAAGTTATCCTGGGCCTGGTACTTAAGATCCTAAAGGAAGCAATAGTTAGTAGTTATCAAAATAAAACAAAAGCCAAGGCCCCAGTAGCCCCTGATCTATACAACTCATTAAAAGCAGCAGAATGGATTGTGCCTGCTACTAACCTCCAAAGCAAACAGAAGTGCCTGCATATGTGTTCCTAATGAACAACTGATATAGCTGAGAGTAAATAATTTTACAGAATTCAAATTAGTATTGTAAATAATGCCAACATTAATACCCTAGACCTTTTGCTTACTGATATTTTCTAGGCAAAATTTCTCTACAGTTTCATATTATATCTTTAATAATTATGAATTTATTTATTTCAGAGTATGATGTGAGAAACTAATATTTTTTCCAAATTGTCTGCTACTTTTCCTAAAGCCATATTGACTATTTGTGATGCTTCTTTTATCATCCATTATTGTTCAAATGGAATTATCTTTTTTTTCTAATTATAAAGTGAGACTGCTTCACGATTAGAAAACTTAAACAACGAAAAAAAACCCACAAACTATACCAAAATATAGAAAGCAGAATGTGATATCACTCATAAATTCTACCCATGGAGTAGAATTTAGTACTTTATGATAAAAATTAAATTTTAAATCAGTGGATAAAAGATAGTCATAAATAACTACTTAGAAGAAAAATTAAGTTAAATGTACACCAACTTTATTCCCCTAAACAAATTCCAGATGGATCAAAAGTTAAACATAAAATTAAACACAAAAGTACTAGAAGTAATTGTGGGAGAAAAGATGGATAAATCTGATACCAAAAAAAAAAAAAATGTTTAAGTCAAAAAGTAAAACATATATGCAAAGTCAAAAGATGAAAGTCAAAATTGAAAAGTATTTGCAGTGTATATTGTAAAGGATGATTTCCTTTATAATCAATAAAAATCAATAAAAAACAATGCAATAGAAAAATGGGCAAAGAATATTAACAGACTTCACAGAGCAGGAAATATTGGTGGCTTTTCATATATAAAAAGATGTTCAACTTCATTTATAATAAGAGAAATACAATTAGTACTACAATTACATTAGACTGGAAACAATCTTAAATAAAGTGACCGTTTAAATATACCATGGTTCAACCCACACAGTGGAATAAAATACAGCAGTGATCTCCAAGATATACTATAAAGGGAAAACTAAGGAGCATTATAGGGTACATATTATGCTACCATCTGTATAAAAAAATCTGAAAAGGATACATAATAAGTAACGACTTGCACTAACAGAATATTCCAGGAAAGTTATATAAGGAACTGGTAACCCTGGCTGGCCCAAGAAAGGGAACTGACAGGCTAAGGGACAAGGAGGGTGAGGGGTGGGGAGGAACAAAATTCTTTACTTAAATAACTTTTTCTATTTTTTTAATGTTGTATCAGATGTACATATTTACTCATGCAAAAAATAAATTTAATTTGTAAAAATAAATAATAAAAAAGATATAAAGATCCTTCCTTGGTTAATAACAAATTCAGAATTTAATTTAAAATAGTTTTAAATGGGTTTTTAAATCACAAAAGTAATACATGTTCATTACATACATATCCTTCCTCAACTAATCTGACTTAGAGATAAGGCACAGATAAGTAATTCAAAGTCAGTAATTCTTCCACTAGAAAAGTCAATATATTTAAAATACTTTACCTTCCTTATTTTTCCAGTAGTAAAGTTCCATACTTCAATGAATCCATCAACAGACCCAGTGACTAGATACTGACCATCTGGAGAAAATCGAGCACACTCCACATGTGATTTCTGACCAAACTGTTTCAAATGAAACAATGAAACAGATGCATTTTTATCTAGTGGACTTAAAACAATTACTATTTTAACCTTTTGAGAAACCCTGCACTAGCATACTCTTAGTTGGCCCATATTATGGAGTATTGGAGGGACGTTTCTGTACCTAGACACAGGGAGCTTGTGGATGTATTTCTCTGACCAGTTTTATACCTAGTTTAACTAGTTTTTTAAACTCAGTTAAACTAGTTTTTTGAATGTGAGATTGACATTCCCAAAGAAAAGGGAAAAAAACTATTTTAACATGAGATTTAATATAAATAATCCTGTTATCTCAGACCATAAATTTTTGTTAGAATCAGCCACTGTTAGCATCACTTTCACACTCAACTTAATATGGCCTCACATGTTCCTGTTGTGTATCTGGGGAGGAAAAACCTTTTTTTTTTTTTTCAAAATGAATGTATGTTTTCCTACACTATTTTGTAAATAAATTTACCTTCACTGTTTCACAAACTTTATTTAATCAAGTGATAAAGTGTGGCTGACCAAATCTAGGAGAACTAATTATAGGTGACATCTTGAGCATTTACCAGTGATGCTACTCCCAACAACAGATGAAAACTAGCCAGATGGGAAGAAGAGAGAAAAGTGCTACTGTGGATTTCATTTTAAATGCCAAAAAGGGGCTGGCCTGTGGCTCACTCGGGAGAGTGTGGTGCTGATAACACCAAGGCCACGGGTTCGGATCCTATATAGGGATGGCCGGTTCACTCACTGGCTGAGAGTGGTGCTGACAACACCAAGCCAAGGGTTAAGATCCCCTTACCAAACATCTTAAAAAACAAATAAATAAAACAAATAAATGCCAAAAAGGGAAAGTATTTATAACAGAAAAATCTTAACCCAGCAGCATAATTTTAATGGACTTCTATCCGTCTCCAGGCTTCTGCTCATAAATATCTTTACATGCAAGCTAGAACATATAATCCAGAAAAGACAAAATCCAAAACACTGAGCCAAGTCAAAGATTTGAAGAATACATAATATTTTAAATCCAGAAATTCAATCAGAGCACCCAGAGAGAAACTGTAGTATTGAGATGCTAAAGTAGCAAATATACTTGTAATCTGGGGAACTGCAGCAATTACCTGATTGTGCTTTTTCCTAGAAAAGTCTCACTTAAAAAAAAAGACAAGAATCAGCCATAAGATGATAAAATAATTTTCCTCAAACATCACTTTACAATCCATGACTGGCACTGCACTTTGCCTAACACATAGTGGGCAAAAACACAAATGTTGAACAGGATAAGCACAAGGATACTTCAAAAAGTTCATGGAAAGATTTGTATTATCTTTGGGTAAGGGAATCGTAACCCCTGGCTCGGTGTTGTCTGCACCACGCTCAGCCAGTGAGCACACCGGCCATCCCTATATAGGATCTGAACCCGCGGCCTCAGCGCTACCAGCGCCGCACTCTCCCGAGTGAGCCACAGGGCCGGCCCTGTATTATCTTTTAATTCTATTTTTCCACAAACTTTTTGAAGTACCCTCATACACTGGAAGATCACATTTAGTCCCAGGCTTAACCAAAGAAAAGCAAACCATTCTCCAAGTGGAGGCTTCTTTGTAGGAAGTGCAAGGGCCATGTCAAATATATGTCCAGTGGTTATACATCTGAGGTGTGCTACTGCCAGGCCACAGCAGAATCCCAGTGGACACCAGAAGCAACTTTAAATGCTGTCAGGGATGGAGAATGAGTTCTCCACCCAAGTGCACAAGCTCCTGACATAGGGACTGACTGAGCCCATGATTAATCTTCAGCAAATGGTTACTGACTGGCTGAGTATCTAAGGATACTACCTTAATATGCCTGCTCAGCTGTGTAGGAAACTTTTCTTCTTCCACATCCTTGACAGCTGCTTTGCCTCGAAACAAATCTATGGTCATACCAGGAGGAAGCAACCCTTGGTGCTGCTGCCACTTCAGTGCCTATGAGAAAGGAAAATACAGCAATCTTCTCAGGTGCTTTTAAGATCTGGTCATGACTGCTCAGATAAAACCAAGCCTGAAAGGATGAGGTTCAGAGGAAACTGAGCCATCCAAATCCCAACCACTTTTGGCCATCCAAATGCAACATAATCTGTGCTTCTCTGTGTGTCCAAGAATACAGGCTGATCTCAGAGTGAGAGGGAATTCTTGAGAGCCAATAAGTATAACTACCCCACATCTATTTTCTTATACGTGTGGCTTTTACTATAAGTAAAATTTGGAAAACAGAAATTTCCCATAGCTCCAGTACCCAAACACAGCCACTGTTAACATTTTATATACTACTTTCTAGTCTTTTTTCCTCTAAAGTGTTTAATTGACCTAGTTGTAATTATACTATATGTAAAATTTTATATTTTCCTGTTTTCACCTATCACCAGATCATGCTATGACATAACTTATCATTTTAATGACTGTAAAATATATCCCACCTTGTGGATGTTTAACAATTTAATGAGTATACTTGTATTAGCAGACACAGCTTCCAATTCTTCACTCATCTAAATAATGCTGCAATGAACATCTCTGGACATAACACTTTTTCTATTGGGGGGATATTCCCCCTTAGAGTATATTCCTAGAAGAGGAATTACTGAATCCAAAATAGAACATGAATAGTTAAGACTCTTGATATATATACTGCCAAACTGTTTTCCAAAAGACCTGTTTTCCAAAAAAGCTGCAATTGCAACAGTGTTCACAATTGCATTATGAAAGGGATGGAAAAATCTTGGACTTTGAAGACAGATGGTCCTAGGGAAGGTCATTCACCAAATGTGTCATTTTGACTTCCAATTTTGCCAACTGAAGTGCTCGCTTCGGCAGCACATATACCAATTTTGCCAACTGAAAATGTCAGGAAAAAATACTAATTCCTAAAGCTGCTGAAAGGATAAAACAAAGTAATGTATATAAAGCCTATAACAGGCACAAGCTCATAATCAACGTTTACTCCTTTTCCCCTTTGTTGTATCAAGAAAACTCAACAATTTTGGGTATCAATTAAAAATTTTAGCTAATTTAATGACTGGAGAGTTACAATACCCTGCTTTAGTCAGTTCTCTGATTAATGAGTTTGAACTTTTCCCCATTCGACAGTACTTCAAAAAGTTCATGGAAAAATAGAATTGAACGATAATAAGAATCTCTATGAGCTTTTAGCAGTACCTTTGCATTTATTAATTAGATATGCTTCCTCTTCTGTTAACTGTTTATTCATGTTCTTTGCTCATTTATTTGTAGTCTTACTATTTTTCTTATCAATTTGCTTGTAACGTGATAAAGGTATTTGTTGTTACATTTGTTAAAAAGAATCTTTTTCCCATCTGCCTACTTTTGATTATAGCTTTACAGGTTTCTTTTGAACTTAGGATGCATTCACAAGTCATGAAATTTGTCTAACTTTTCCTTGTTGTTTACTCTGTAAGCTTAGGAAGTCTTTACCTATCATAAAGTTTGATAGATGAAATTATCTTCTAGCTTGCCTATTTTCTTAAAATAAGTAACTTTCAATGTATCTAAAATTATGCTGTATAAAATATGAGAGGAGTCTTTGATTTGACCTTTTCCCCCATTCTAAAGTGTCCCAACACCATATACTGAATAATTCTTCTACTGTTCCTAGGTTTTTTGATGTTCCTATTTTCATCTAATTATTATAAATGTTGCCCTGATTGCAACAGATATTCTCATGCCAAGTACCAAAAGGATTCAAATTATGTACCTTTATTAAATGCTTCAATATTTCCAGGGCTAGTATGCTGTCAACTTGCTTCCTGTTCAAAATTTCTTTGATGAATATACTTTCAACTTTATTTTTCCAGACAGATGCTAAAATTCTTTTGGTAAATAGTTCTAACACTATTTTGATGTTTATTATAATTGCTTTAAATCTGAGAAGAACTGTCAGGCTTAACCAGGAAAATCAATGATTCACCATATACTCAAGACATTTCTCTTATAAATTTTGAAGGATTTTTTGCCTTTTTAATAATGGAAATCATCTATTTCCCACAAAGGTTAGTGCTAGATTTTATATTGTACGTTTTTGCTATAAACAAGACTTTTTTCACTGAATTTTCTAACTGGCTACTGATATATAGGAATATATAATACGTAACTGATATATAAAGGAATGCAATCGACTTTTGTACATTTTGTATCTGGCAACTTTACCAAAATTTAAATTAATTCTAAGATTATTATAGTTGAAATATTTAATGCTTCTAAATATATTAATTTTGTTTATTTCTTTCCAAAATTCATATCTTATTTATTTTTCATGTTTTACTGAAATAACTCGAGAACCTGCATCTCCAAGGACCACTCTCCAATCAATCGGCACTCTACTGGCTCTTTCTTTATGCTTAGCCTGTAACAATTACAAATCACTACCATCTTTAAAAGAAAAAAACCATGTTTTACCCTGTATTCTTCTGTAGCTTCTATTGCCCTCTTCCCTCCCCATTGGCCCCATATCTCCTTCCCTTAACCACCAAGCTTCAAGAGCCATCTAAATTCACTGTGTTCACTTCTCAGTTAAATTCACACCTTAACCCACTGCAATATAGCTTCTGTCCCCACCTTGCCACTGGTAGTGCATCTCAGATATCCCAATGGCCAAAACCCTCATCATGTTCTCTATTGCTTTTGACCTTGATACCACTCTTCTACTTAAAACTGTCTTGGTTTCTCTTACCCCATTCTCTCTAGTTTCCTTTTTCCCTCTCTGGCTTTTCTTTTCTCTGTTTCCTTTCTCTGTTTGCGCTGTTGACTTTATAAGTGTTCCCTATGGCTTCCCTCTCAAATTTTTACTTTTCTAATTCTACATGCTTTCCCTGGGTAATCACATTTACATCTATAGTTTCAACTACTACTACAATTTCCAAATCCATAATTCTAGCAAAAACCTCTAGGTTAAGGTCCAGATTCTCAAACCCCAGTGCCTATACTGGACATTTCCACTTGTATGTCTCATAGGAACATGAAAATTAGCACATCCAAAAACAGATCATTTGCCCCATCCCATCTCTACTCACCATCCCCCCAAAATCTGCCCTTCTTATATTCTCTACCAAGTCACTCAAGCCAGAAACCTGAAGGGCAACCCAGAGTCAAAGCACCACTCTTTCCTCACATCTAACCAATTAAATGTGGAAGAATACATGACTTTTATTTCCACTCCCCCTAGAAAACCCACTAAAGTGATGATAATAAAGGAATAAAAAAGGTACATACTCAAAAAGACAAAGAGAATGGAAAAAGAGTTAACAGTAAAAAAGAAATGGTAGTTAAACTTCAGAAGCTGAAAAGTGAATGGACCAGTGGTAACCAAGAACAAAGAAAACTGAAACCTACTTACACAAGGTGGGGATGGGAAAGCCACAAGGAGCAAGGCAAAGTACCTTGCACTACTCCAAGAAGACTTAGGAATTAGATGAATATAATATACCCTTCAAAGACAAGGCACAGCATAAGGCTGAAAACACAGGCAGTAATAAAGTCTGCATAAGGAGCAATTAGCTCCCAGGACCTCTGCTAATTCTATGCAACAGGTAACTGCCTCAGCCTAGCCTAAATAGAAGTCAGGTGATTTATCTTCTGAAAAGGTTGAGGTCCTGGGCTCTGGGTAGAGCTGAGGGCAGGGTGTAGGTGAGAAGCCACAATGAAAACAGGGGGATCTGGTGCAAACTGGTATGCTAAACAATGAGATTTTTCTACCTTCCACCTCCACCAGTATCCTCCCAACTCTGACTCCCAGAGTATGGTTTATTCCTCCCCCAAGCAGGGAGGCCTACTCTCTAGAAAAGCTGACCAATCCAAGAGAATATTTCTGTAGACGACACATGAAGATCCCCAATGCATCATTCCAGGCTGAATCCTATCAGCTCCCAAACTACTCCTTCTACCTCAACACAACATATAGCTTCCAAACAGCTTTTTAGTGTTTCATGCTTATATTTGAACAGCCAGGAATCACTAAATATTTGAGGAAAGCTTCTACACATAGGCAACAAAACAAATGGCAGGAGAGAATTCACAGAAAACAGGGACAATACAGGGACAACACAGGAAGGAAAACAAAAATTTTAAAGCTCAAATAGAGAGAAAGAGATACAAGATATTACAGACAGAAGTAAAAATCTCAAAAATTTACATCTATGAACCCTTTCTCAGAAGTTACCAGACTAAGTGCTCCATCAAAACAAGGGAAAATAAGGGATCTAAAATCTATGACCCAACACAAGAAGCCAAAAATTCCCAGTATAAAGATGAAAGAAGTCCCTGTACAATAACTGTGCAGCAATCCAAGAGAATTAGTCCTGATGGGAACAAAAAGAGAAAAGCTTCAGGGAGAATATCAGCAAAGGGGAAAAAAAGGACTTTCTACAGTTCTGGTAGAAAGATGCATGCTGAATTAGTAGAGGGGTATATATAAAACAACTAGGCAAAAGAAAAAAAAAGTAGTTATCACAAGGAATCATAAAAACTATGCAAGAAATTAAGTGTAATTATTTTCTAGCTGCAGGCAATATTTACATAAAGATAATTATATAAGCACTAAATATTGATTTAACTAAAAGGTGTGATATAACTATACTGAAAATCTGGAGAAAGAAGAATGTGTGTGTTGCGGAGAGTATGAAATAAATCATCTACCAAAGAAACAAAAAACCCAAAAAACAAATAAATAAATCATCTTCCATTGAAGAAAGTCAATAGCTAATGTCAAAAAAAAGAAAAAAAAATCAAGTAATATGAGTACAAACATTGTATTCAGCTATGGAGGTAAATGCCAGGACAGTAAGAAATGACTGTGGAAAGTTAGAATCAGAGGTGGAGAAGGGAAGCACACGGGACTACTTTTCATCATAAGCCCTGAGGTACTACTTAAACCATGCATATCTATCATTTTGATAAAAAATAAAAAGTAAATTCAGAAAAAAGCAGCTTGATTTTGAATCTCAGAATCACTGCAAGCCTGCAACAAATAGTTTCTTGGTCCTTTTCTAAATGCAGATTTAGTGCCAAAATTCTATTTACATCCTATCAATCACCTGTGCCCTTTGCTATTTATAAAACATCTATTACTCTAAGTAGCTTCATAATAATAATGACAATGCTAGCAATACCACTACTAATTTAAAAAAAGAATCCTCACCAGCAGCCACCATGTAATGTTTACAAGGTGTCAGGCAATGTATGAAGTGCTTTATGAGCATTATATCATTTAATCCTTACTACAACAAAATGAATAAGTGGGCTCAAAAAGTTAAATAACCTGACAAGACCATACAGCTGGTCAGTGAAAGAGCATGGATTCTAACTAGGGTGAACATTTGTTCCAATCTGCCTGGGACAGTTCCCATTTGCACCTGGCATGATGATCAACAGTGCCCTCAAAGATATCCCAGATGAGATTATAAATTCTATGGTCACCCTAATTCTAACTAGCCATCTCTACAGCTTATGCTCTTAACCACTAATCTATATTGCCTTTCCCAGGAAAGAGGGAGGATGCCATGGCACAGTTGTTGGTATAAGCAGCTCCACAGGCAGTCGCCAATTCTAAGGATGTCTGATTTCTTTAGCTCAGACATATAGTTTATATACAGGAAATCGTACGAGGAGTTTGGGGTAATTTCAGTTCTACAAGTTTTTAATTACCTGTCCCAGCAATGCCATGAGACGAGATGGAGGCACCACACTGACTTCCCCAGCTAAGGCCTGGGCAATTGCTGCTCTTCTCTTCTCTTTGCTACTTCCATCTGGATATGCCTTAAAAAGGAGAGTAGGTAGCATCATTTCCAAGAAGCAACTACAAGATATGAGTGTGCTTATTTAAAACAAACAGACAAACAGAAACATTCAAAGAGTGAAAAAAACTACCCAGTTAAACAGGGGATTCACTAAACCAATTTAGTTTTTAAAAACGATTTCCCAAATCTGCCCACTTGCATTTCAAAAGTATGAGCTGAGAGAGAACTGAGGTCAGCCAATCCACCCTGCTATTTCTAAGAGTCCAAGTAAACCATATCAAAGCCAGAGTTGTTTCCCCAGTTTCTGAAAAATCTGCAAACCCAAGTATTCTTTTATATTCTTTGGTAATTTCTTTCAGCCCAGTGATTCCCAACTCAGTCGTCCTTCACCACCTCTAACTTAAATCCTATCCAGGTAATCCAAACTCTTTTCCTTTATCCTCATGGTTTTTGTAAATTTACTTTAACTTTCTATTATTCAGTGCCTATTAAATTCTTCATCCTGTTTTGACAAGCCTCAAGCAAAAGGCTGGGTGGGAAAGAATGAAACTATAGATATAATAAGACTTAAGAAGAATAAAAGAGGGCCGAGCCTGTGGCGCACTTGGTAGAGTGCGGCGCTGGGAGCGCTGCGACGCTCCGGCCGCGGGTTCGGATCCTATATAGGACTGGCCGGTGCACTCACTGGCTGAGTGCCGGTCACGAAAAAAAGGACAAAAAAAAAAAAAAAAAAGAAGAATAAAAGAATATCAGTCACCGTGTCCTACTAGTAAGCATCATCAGCTGAGAAGGAAAAGCACAAGCTTCTAGGGACTAAAAGGGCTGGAGGGAAACTGCAATTGTCAGGGGCAAGGGACACAATGCTCAGTGAACACACCAGCAGCTGGGCAGCATTCCAGGGCCAGATAGTACTTTGGCTAAAGTGGAAATAACATCAGAATAAAATTTTCTGTTTTACTAACCAACACACAATCCTCTAAAATGGGTATGCATAAGAAAGATGATCCTCAAACGTTCAGAAAACTGAACACAATTATCCTGTTTAACATATGCAAAGTTTAGCCAACATAAATAGAAAAGCATCATTCTCAAAAATTAAATCAAAATCACAAAGTATCCAATAAAATGGTAAAACAGGTCACATTGCATATTTTCAAAGTTAACATAAGTTTCTTTTCATTCTGCAGTCATACCTCACGAGGATCAAAATAAGACCTGGCCAAGAGGTTCTCCAGATGAATATACCGCTCTGGCTGCGTTTGTTTTAACATGATCATGGGGTCAGTCTGTCTCAGAAGTGACCTGGCAGCACCCAACTCACGGAGCTCTATCAATTCCAGAACAACCTGAACGATGGAAAGAAAATGGATGTTTTAATGCATTCTTTTATTAATATTTCTTTTTCGGTAGAATTTGACACAATTATGGTCTGCCAAAGTGATTTCCAATAGTGGAAATTTTTCTTTTTACTAGAAATTTTAGGTGGACAACTGAAGTAATTATAAATAACTTCAATCCTTCAAACTCCATCCTTCATTTTTATCTACCAACCTCTCCTCCTCAGAGGCCTCTTGTTCAGAATGTAGATGCTGGAGAAAACTAAAGATGGGATTACCTTCATGAGCTCCAGAGAAACCTTTCTCCAGTTACCTAAATTTCCTTCGGGGAAATACTGAACTCATGTGGATTGTAAAAAAACAAACCAACATCCCTATTTTTACTTCAAACAACACTACAATGTTATTTCCAGGAAGTCCACCTTGTTCTGTTTTATAATAAATAATCTGCCTCATCTTTGTCCCAGGTTCCTGGCTCACAGCTTCTAAAACCCTTGGAATTCCACCAGTGATAAAAGTATCTTTGTTATTCATGAGCCTCTTTAATCACACCTGAGTTTGTGCCAAGGAGATGGCTCAGAATAGGAGCTGGATACCAGAGAGATCAACCATGTGATTAGAAGGTTGAGGCTTTGAGCCAACCAGACCTCCAAGGAGGCGGAAGTAAGGGTGGGGGTAGAGGGGGTTTAGAGATTGAATTATCAATCATGCCTTAGTAATGAAACCCTAATAAAATCCTCAATGGCACTTCCTGGTTGGTGAACACCTGATGTGCCAGGTAGGTAGCACACCCTGATTCCATAGGGAGAGCATGGAAGCTTTGCATTCAGGACCTCTCGGACCTTGCCCTGTGTGTCTCTTCATTTGGCTACTCCTACTCTGTATCCTTTATAATAAAACTGTAATAGTAACTATAGCACTTTCCTGAGTACTGAGAGTCATTCTAACAAATTATCAAACCTGAGTGAGTCATGGGAACCCCCAAATTTGTAGCCCATTGGTCAAAAGTGTAGGTGTCCTGGAGAACTCCAAAAGTAAGGCTGGTATGTGAAGTACAGTCTTGTGGAGGACTGAGCCTTTAACTTTTGGTGTCTGCGCTAACTCCAGGTGGTTAGTGCCAGAACAGAATTGCAGTATACCAACAGGTATTGAAACAGTTGATGTCAGAATGGTTCATTCAATGAGAACTTAAAATAACTTAAATTTGGGAAAATCTTGGCTTTTCCAAGAAGAGAGAAAAGGTTTTAAGGGCTGTTGCAGCCCTATAGCGCTTTAATGAATGCTCTTTGATGCTTCCCAGTCAGGGGTCATCAATAAACCAATCCACAGGGATCACCATCACCACCACTCTTACCTGTTCATAGAGGTCAATGAGGGTTTTGTCTGGCAATTTCAGAGACTGTATAGCCTGTAAAACAGTATCCCAATGGCCACTATTAATGTCAGCCACAAAACTCTCAATGCTGTCCACGGTATTCAGAGACACAGTAGTCTCCTCCTGTAAGGTGGCTAATGCCCGATGTAAACTGTTCTCCTTCAGGTACTGCATGATGAGGCGGATCACACTGAAAGAAAGCAAGTTATTCAGCTCAGGGTTACTAACTCACCAGAGGGCACAAAATAAAGGCCACCCCAGCTTATTTCTCATATTCAGTCATCCTCCTTTCACTACCTACTTTCCATTTCTTTATCATGTGAGCAAAACTTTCCAATAATCACAGAATTAAACTTTCAAGGGACTCCCACCTATCTCAGAGACAGACTGGGGTTCAGAGAAGGGAAATCAATGGCCCAATGTCTCACAATTAGCTAGAAAGGGACTTGGTACCAAGGTGACTCTCTTATTTTCTAGACCAGAGCCCAATTTCTTATTAATTTTTATGATTATGTTGTTGCACACTTTAGTGAAATATTTTAAACTACTCAAGTCATTGATATGAAATCTAAATGATTGTGGAATGATTGGTTCATTTTTAAATGAGAAACAAAAAAATACAAATTGAGACTCTTTTAATAGGGATTTGTTGAATACAAATAAGTAGAGCTGTACTGTATGTAAAAGCAAAACAAAGTTATGCTTCATTTGCAAAAATAACACACACCCACCGCCTTTATTACCAAATTTTCAGGATAAGTGAAATAAAAACATTGTGGATTCAGTTTCCCAAGGAAAAGAGAACCCAGACAATTTCCAATGATTGAGAATAAACAACCATTTTTAACTTGTGACAGAAAACTTATAAGTTTTTTATAGTTATTTATAAGTAAATATACCTCTTTCTGCCATTTTGGAGCCTGTGGAGGCCTGATAGGAACAGGACTTCTAAAAGACAATATGTCTGTAAGGCTGTGGTCCAAGGCCATTTTTGCTGGCCATAAGCAGTGTCTCCAGAACCAGAGAGCACACAGCTCTTCATAAGATTGAAGGTGTTTATGACCGAGAGAAACTGAATTTTACTTGGGCAAGAGACGTGCTTATGTATACAAAGCAAAGAACAACATAGTGACTCCTGGTGGCAAACCAAACAAACCTAGAGTAATCCGGGGAAGGATAACTCGTGCCCATGGAAATAGTGCGTTGGTTCATGCCAAATTCCAAAGCAATCTTCCTACTAAGGCAATTGGACAGAATCTGTGTGATGCTATACCCCTCAAGGATTTAAACTAATGAAAAATAAAGTGTATTTGTATTCTTATAAAAAAAATAATAATTACATATATATAGTTATTTATAGTTAAAACTTCTTGATCTTGGGCTTAATAATGAAGTCTGATGATGAATCTGTCCATACAGACTGCACAAATTCACTAGACGTTGCTGTGATACACTTTTTCCTTCTCTTCATTTAAAGTATATATCTGGCTTACACCATGGTCAAGGGTTCGGATCTCCAGATCTCCATACCTGCCAGCCAGCAAAAAACCAAACCAAAAAAGAAAGTATATACGTGGCTCGCACTGTATTTCTACTGGACAGCACTAGTATAGAGAGTCAGACTATCCTGGCTGTAAGGGACTTCAGAATGGAATTTACACAATTCCCTTTCCCATAGAATAATAATCATAAAACAATAACCAACACTTATTATGTGTTTGCTATATACTAGGTACTGCTCTAAGCATTTTAGACAAAATGAATCATTTATTTCTCAAAACAACCCTATGAGGTATTACTATTATCTCCAATTTACAGATGAGGATTTAAACAAATAACAGATAATAAGTGGAAAAATGAGGATTTAAACAGCCACTGTAGCTCTTGAGAGTACATCCCTGACAGAAAAGCAAACACTCTCTTAAAAATGTCTGCAAGGGCTGGCTGGTTAGCTCAATTGTTACAGCATGGTATTGACAACACCAGGACAAGGGTTTGATTCCTGTTACCAGCCAGTTGCCAAAAAAAAAAAAAAAAGTCTGCAAAAGCGAACTGATTACTGCTACTTGCAGTCATCTTTTTCTCTCATGGCCCCTTTACAAGGTACCCAGGCTTAAACCCCTGCTATTCTAGTACAGTACTAACTTCCTCAACACTTCTACTGACTTTCATTTCTCTCCCACAATGAGACGCCCCTTCTGCTGTAGATTGACTGACCTCCCAAAACTCATTAAAACTTAACCCCCACTATAATAGTGTTAAGAAGGTGGGAAATTCTATTGTGATAATTGAAAGATGGGGCCTTTAAGAGGTAATTAGGTTGTGAGTGGATTAATACATTCATAGAGTAATGTATTAATTAATTAAAAGGGGAGCAAGTGAGCAGGTTAGCTCTCTCCCTTGCTCATAGCATTTCTCACCATGTTACACTCTGCACTGCTGCAAAAGAAGGCCCTCACCAGATGTGTTCCCTGGACTTTGGACTTCCCAGCCCTGAAACTGTAAGAAATAAATTTCATTTCTTTACAAATTTTGCCGGTTTCAGGTATTATGTTATAAGCAACAAAAATGGACTAATACACCTCTCCTCCAAAGACCTCCTATTTGACACAGCCAAAATCAAATTCACTACCTTCAAACACAATATAATACACAAACAGCTAATAGCTTTGGATAGGCTGGGATTTGAATCAGAATTCAAATTACTAACTGTGACCTTGGGCAAGTCCAGTAACATCTCTGTGGCTGTTTCTCCTCATCTTTTAAGAAAAATACCTACTCTATAGGATTGGTAAAAGGTTTGACTGTGACACTTATACCATGCTTAGCATAGAAAGTACTTAGTAAATAGTAGTCTTTACTGATAATAAAAACATGCGGCAGCCACTGCTGCTACAGCTAGGGTCTTCAAAGCTCGGAGAATGGTCATTACATTCTCATTCAGACTTCAAAGTACAGAATCCTTTCCAACTCCTGCCTGACTTAGTTATCTTTACCTCCAGCACTCTCTATCATCTATCTTTGCTTCATTTTTCTCCACAACATTTATCACCATCTGTTACACTTCATATTTTACTATTGTTTTTGTCTATCGTTTGCCTTCCCCAATCACAGCGTACATTCTATCAAGGCAGGGATTTCTGTCTGTTTTGTTCACTACTGTATTTCCAGAGTCTAGAACAGCGCATTGTAGACTTCAATATCTGTTGAATAAACCTACTTTCCTCCTATGGCAGATCTTCAGGACAGTTCCTCTCCCTCCCTTACACTCATAACACAAATGTTGTCTGCTAACTTAAGTGTTGGAAAACACAGGCGGGGGGGGGGGGTGGAGTCCTGGAAAAGTCCAGTAAAGACCACCTTTAGTCACTCATTCGTTCCCTGCCCACCCCCCACCCCCATAAACTATCATTCTTCTGGCCCAGTCTCTAGATTCTGTCTCCCCTTTGTGGCTACACAGAGCTCACAGACAAACCAAATTCAGCGCCAGATCGGGCCTGATAAAATAGCTAGTCGTTCGTTCATTCCAAAAGCAGTAACTGAGCACCTGTGGTGTGCTGGATGCTGGGACTGTAAGGAAAAGGAGTCCCTAGGCGCCGCCACAGGCTAGTAGGCTGTGTGATAAGTGCTGAGCAGAGAAAAGCAAAGGGACCGTGTAAGCACAGAAGAGGAAAAGAATCACGCTCCCTAAAGAGTGGGTTAGGGAGGAAAAGAAGCAAGGCTTAGAAAATACAAACCCCTTGTGCAGATAATTAGACTGGAGAATAGAGCGGATCGGTAATTTGCTCAGTCACAGAGGGCGCCAGGAGTCGGCTCTGCCAGGTACGTCTTTCCTCCAGCCCCGCGCCGCCTCCCGCGGGGATCTGGGCTTTACCTCCGAGAGCTGCTACTTTCTAGCGGGCCCGCCTCGGAGACAGCCAGATCCAAGAAGCTTCTTTGTGAGCAAGGAAACGTCCCTCCACCGCCTAGCCCCTCGGACGCCTCCCTCTGAGTACCGTCCACCCCACACCCTTAACCTCCCGGCCCCCGCCACGGCAGGACTCACTCCGAAGACTCGATTTCGATCGACATAGCGATATCTTTCCGGGCGCAGGCCCCTCTCCACTCTCAGGCCCAGTAGCGCAACACACTAGCGACACCTCCGGCGGCCGCTTTCTGTCACTTCCGCTCGGCGTCGCACGTCCGCCCGGAAGGCGGAGTAAACCGGAAGGAGGGGTGTGGAGCGCGCAGGGGCGGGGTGTCGGGCCGCTGGCTGCGGAAGGTCGGGGTATATGCTCCTCCAGAAAAAAGCTTTTCGGTCTTGGAGGAGGAAAACTTCGGCTTAGGATCGCTGCCTTTAGAAATTTTGGTTTCATCTGACGCAATTAGTTTATGAGATTTAAAAACAGGAACGAAGGAAATCTACATGTCCAGGGTATACCTGCACTCCCATGTTTATCGCAGCTCTAGTCACAATGGCCAAGATACGGAACCAACCTAAATGTCTGTCAACGGATGACTGGATAAAGAAAGTGTTTATTAAATACAGATGTAAGCATCTTATTACTTCATTATGTCTTTAGTGGTAATGCCCAAGGATTTCAATATTGAAATACATATTACTGTATTTCATAGCAAATAATTTTTTTCCCTGTACATTAGGCATTATACTGATTTTTTTCATTATCTGCGTAAATAGATTATATTATTTAAGAATTTCAGAATACTAAAGGGAATATTACAAAATATTTGGGAGGCCTTGAGCCTAATAATTCTGAGAACATGTTGGAGAGATCTGTATCAGAGATGGTTTCAACATAACTCCAATCTTAATATTTTTCTTACTCTCTTTTTTTAACCTTAGACCTTTTGGAAAATAAAATCTCTTGTGATAAAGAAGCATTTATGTGAAGTTCAGTAGTTCTTTTGGTTTCACCTCATTTTCTTTTTCAATTACAGGTACAATAAAATTGATTAGTTTTGTCTAAAAAACATGTTATTATATGATCCTATATTATGAAAGCACAGGTCCACAATTCCTTATCTGCAATTCTGAAATCTAAAAAGGTATTTTTCTCTTTTTTTTTCTCACCACTATATCAACAAAGATCTAAAAAGTCATTTGGCAGCAAAATCTGTCCTGAATGTAAGTCAGGCTATTTGTAGTCTTTTAAACATCTCTTAGTGTGAATATTCACATGCACAAATGTAAATGTATTTGGTCATCAAGTACTGCCCTAGACCCTGCTGTGAGATGTTATAAGATATACAGCACATCAGCACATATATTATTTTTTCAAAATATAAAAAAATTCCAAATTCCAAAACATCTAGCCTCAAGACATTCAGTAAGAGAATTGTGAACTTGTTCTCCTTTTTTCTTTTTCTTTTTTTATTTTTTTTTACTAACTGAAATGCTAAGGGCAATGAACCTGTTCTATGTATCTGTGTACCTATCTATCTAATCTCCTATTTGTATGTATACATAAGGGCCATTTGTTCACCTAACATCACCTGGGCAGTGGGATTTGGACTAACATTCAATTCTGTTTATTTTCTCCATCATTAAAATTCTTTATTATACAACAAGTGTGCACACATGGCACAGCTCTGTTGCCTCCTGCCGTCTTCTCCCAGCCCTGCGTACATAATGTTCCTCTCTATTGGTCCCATAGAAGGGGCCACAAATGCTAGTGGGCCAAGAGAGAGGGAGAGTCATGGTATTGAATTTCACTAGAATAAATTGATGCAAGTTTCTTTTGCAATAATAATTTTAAAAATTCTTTGTTATGACCATATAAAAACAAACTTTTTTAAAAATTTAATAAACAGCCTTGTAACACCAAGGTCAAGGGTTCGGATCCCCATACCGGCCAGCAGCACTGTCCCGCCCCTCCCCCCCCCCCCCCCCCGCAAAAAAACACAAAAGATTTAAGAAAAGTTACAGTACTTAAAGGTGCAAATGTCAGTTATCTGAAAAATTAGCTTATGTGGAAAATCCAGTCGCTGACAATTCTAATTTCAGAGAAAAAATTTACCTCTAGGCTAAAAAAAATAAAATAAAATGAAAGAAAGAAAGAAAAGGCAGGGAGGGGTTTAAAAACTGTATCCGGTCTGCACTACCGGTGGTGGCTTGAGAAAATTTCTGGTGCCTAGTGGGCTGTTTCAAGTCTGAACTTGTTTGCAGCTGTGCCTGTGGTTTATGCATTCATGTCAATCACATCATCAACACCATTGTTAAGGAAAGAAACTTTATCATTATAGTTAGCAACCACAGATGTATCCTCATCCTTTGCTTCTTAGGTGTATTGGATTTTTAATCTCTGATTGTCAACCAGTGCCCCTGGCACCACAAAGTGGAATATGACATTTTTGTTACCAGATGTAATGAAATTACAATCTACATAGTTAGAGAAAGTCGCCCCCACACCCATATTAGTCCATTTTCTGTCACTTAAAACAGAATACCTGAAACTGGGTAATTTATGAAAAGAAGGAATTTATTTTTTAACAGTTTTGGAGACCGGGAAGTTCAAGGTCCTGGGAGCACGTGGTGAGGGCCTTCTCGGTGGGGACTCTGTATACAGAGTCCCATGGTGATGCATGGTATCACATGGTGACAAAATGGTAAGAGCTCTTTCATGTACTCTCCTTATAAAGTCACCAGTCTTCACCCATAATGATAATCCATTAAACCATTAACCCATCACTCCATGAATGGATTAATCTGTTCAGGAGGGTATAATCATCACAATCCAATCACCTCTTAAAGGTCCGACCTTTCAAATACCATAATTGGATTTCCCACCCTCTTAGCACTGTTACAACGGGGATCAAGTTTCAATGAGTTTTGGGGAGATATTCAATCCATAGCACCCTCTAAACTAGTTGCTTATGTAAGTCTTTTGTATCTCAGCTATATAATCCATCAATTTCTCTACCCTTTTCATACCCTAAAGCATGAGCTTTTGTCAGCTTGCTGATTCCTTGTTAGCAAGTTCATAAACTTTGCCAATGGTTAAAGACCAATTTTTCTAAGAAATTTTGTTTTTAACACTGAACAAATGAGTCCTCTCTTTCACATCTCTCCATCCACATATGGATAAAGAAACTCAAGCAGGCACACACAGAGATAACTTCTAACCTCCAAAACAGGCAGTTTTGTTCACCAGGAATCTTTCACCACATACTCAGGCTAGTTCACAGCTTCCTAGACCTGATTTTTAGTAAACAAACAAATGGCCTAGAGTGATCCTGAGGGAAATCCGGTCTCCTGATCATGTCCCCCTTCTGGAAAGTTGGCAAAAAAATGGCCTTCCCGAAAGTCCACACATCCTCAGTCCATCTCATCAATCCAGCAGAGGGCAGAATGGCCACAGAAAAACTACCATTGTAAACCCGGCCTCCAGGTGTCTGATTAAGGAGAATAGGTAGAGGGGAGAGAGGTCCTTGGTCCCATGGGCAAAGGAGTAGAAGGCATGGTCAATATTTGAGTGCCAAAATGGGACAAAAGCTTAGCTGTACTTATTAAACTAGACCAATTTTATCTAGCGGGATAATAAGGCAAAGTCGAAAGAAAAATTATCACTCGATTCTACCTGCTTATGGCAGGACATGGCTTAGAGGTCTTCTAATTCATCCTCCCTCATTTTACTCCCCACTTCCCACTCCAGGGCAGGAATCCCTGAATCATTCCTGACAAAGAATCCTCATCTTTTTAGTATATCTACGTGGATGAAAGCCACCTGTTCCAAGTTGGAACAAAATATGCTTTCCTATAACTCCCAAGGAACAAGCCTGTTCCCTTCAGAGATTGCAATGTGGCCCTGGTCCCAAAGAAAAAAGAGGAGTTCTTCCTCATGGATCAATTTTTATCAGAAATAAAAACCTTTCCCAGAAGCCCCTCCCACTTCAGCTGATACATTGTCCAAGGCAGCATCATATGAGCATGGTCAAACTGAGGCCATCACCGGCAAGGGGAATGGAATTATCATGGTTGGCCTGAACACGGACAAACATGCACCTCTTGGGGCTGTGAAGGGACTGCTTTCCTGAACATCCAAACACAATCGCAGATCATCCTCAAAGAAGAAAAGATGCAGCTGATGGAATGACTGTCTGCATGGTTTGGTGTGTGAGGCAGGTAGGAGGCACTGAAGAGTCAATCATACAGACAAGAAAGTAGAAAGAAGGGGCTGAAAGTCCCCCCAAATCTCACAGTGAGGGAGTCCCAAGCTTGTCAAAACCCAGTTCTGTCAACTCCTGTCCCTTCCCTTCCTTCTTTGACCAGTGTCCGCATCAATAGCTATGGATGCTGTCCTCACTGGACTAGCCAAGTAGGTGGAAGGTACCCGGGCTCATAGGCCTGAAGAGAAGCAGAGGGTAAAGAGGCCTTCCTAGGAGGGCAAGGAAATGGACTGACTTGGGTCACTGAGAATAGTTCTAGCCTGAGGATATGATGCTCGGACAGGACCTGAGCAATACGTGCCTATCACAGAGGCACCTTTGAAGGAAACCATCTCACCCACAGCACCACCTGAAAAGGCAACCATAGGCAACCGTGTTTTTATACCATGTGACTGCAATCCCCACCCCAGTCCCACATGACAGGACTAGAGGTGGATACGAGACCCAAGAGCAGATGAACCATACGCTGACCAGCATCTTATGACCTGAACTGGCTCAGAAAGATGACTTGAGCCAGTCAGTTTTTCTCTCTGTCTCAGAATTATGACCTTTACAATGTGGGGATATCAAGGCACATAGAAGCAGGAGCTGAAAGGTCCTTACGTGGAGGGAGATCAGAGGCCATGAGACAAGTAAGATAGAAGCACGAGGCAGCTTTAGCTGAGAGAGAGAGAAGATACAGAGCTGACGGAAGGAAAGCCAGAGAATATATAAGGCGAGCATGGAGCAGACACCTGAAATATACTGAGTGGTATTAATAGAGGCACACTGGAGTGGGGAGCCTTAAACTCCACCTTGCTGCTGAGGATGTTGGAGCAAACTTTGAGCCCTAGAGAACCTCATTTCCAAGCTCCTAAAGGCCTGGTGTGCCATGGTGCCTATTTTTAGATTTCCACAGCCTTCCATCTGTTTCTTTCAGCCCCACTTCTATCCTTCAGTAATCCTTCTTTTCCTTAAAGTAGCTTGTGGAAGCCCTGTGTTTTGCTTCCAAAAGAGCCTAAGCAATACAAACCATTGGAATGAGAGCAGCAGTACTGAGTAGTTAAGATCATATATTGCCTGGGTCGGAATCCTAGCTATGCTATTTACCAGCTGTGTGACTTTAGGCAAATTGCTTAACTTATCTGTACCTTGGTCCCCTCAGCTGTAAAATGAGGACAATGATAGTACCTACCTCAAATGTTTGAAGATTGAATGAGTTAATACATATAAAACACTTAGAACAGTGTCTGGCATACTGTGAGCCCTGAATAACTGTTTGCTATCATTATATACTAAGAAGGCAAAGCCCTTCTGTTATTTGTGTTTCTCAACACAATAACAAAATAAATGCTATAAGTCAAAATAAAGTCTAAAACTGGTCAGTTTTGTGTTTGGGATTTTTTGAGTGTGTGTGTTTTATTTTGTTTTTTGTCACTCTAAGAAGTTGGTAAAACTGGTCAGTTTTGGAGTGACTCTCCTCTTTGTGTGATGCTGCTCTCACAAATGGGCTTGTACCCTGCTCATGTGCCACCAGGTGGTAGCTGGATGGTCCTGCTGTAATCCTCCACTTTGTCTTGACCCCTAGAATCCCCATCTGTGTCTTGCTGGCCAACTCAGCCTCTCTGACACAAAGCCACAATTAAGTGTGTGGCCAGCATCTCCTTTGTTTACCTAGAGAGTCCTTCCAGCAAGGCTGGGGCTAGGATAGGAGGCCAGTTCCCCATACCATGACTTGTTAGCACTTGTGGTTTCCAGAGGCTTCCCTTAATCTGGGATCTGTGCGAACAGAATCCTCAGGGCCAGGCCAAGACAAAACCCAGCAGCTTCCTGTACTTTCGCCACAGGGATTTCCCACTGTTGTCCTTTTTCTTACATGGCATCCCTGATGTCCTTACCCAGACTATTTTCCTACAGCTTCCAGAGACTGTAGGGCACAGAATAAGTCCTAAACTTGTATACCTGGAATGCTTGGCCTTCCTTTAATTAGGTCGAGGGGAAAGTTCTAGCATCCCCACCCATAGAGCAGCCTGGGATTCTCCATTCTCTAATTACAGTGGACAGTTTTTGGGGGTGTCTGGCAAGCTCACAATTCCTCTTTCTCCCTATGGTGCCCCAACCACCCAGGAGGAGGCCTCAACAGCCACTTTTTATCAGGTAGTTCTCTTCCCACCACACCTGAATGGCCCAGTGGTGGGCACTGACCCAAAGTAAGCTGATTGGATTCTATCTCCTGGGTATTAAGAATTTGAACCAAAATATTTAAATTGTAACTGGCCTGATATGCTGAGGAGTTGTAGGTCACTTTCTATTACATGACTGGGAAGCAGAGAAAGCCATGCTGCAGAGAAAGAAATGAAGCCAGCTGGGTAGAGAAGAAGACAGAAGACAGCCACCAACAGTACTCTTTGGGTTTCTGACTGTTTCTCTTCCTCACAAAAACTCCAAGTTCTAGGAACGATTAATATCCCATTTTACAGATGAGGAAACTGAGGTGCAGAATTGAGATGCTCTCTGGATAGCATCACATGAGCTCCCGAATCTAGCTGTTCCTAAAAAGAGTATGACTTTGGGCATCCTAACTGTAAGCTGGGAAAGGATCCCTTTTTGTCTCCTTAAACAGGTTTGGGTTGAAATTCTATGACATTTGATCATAAGAGTACTGACAAAAGACAACTGAAATGTTTCTTTCTGGAGGGTCTAGCCTTGGATGTGAGGAAGGACACCTAGATACAGGAAAGGAAGTGGGGATGGGAGAAGTTAGACATATTTGGGGGTGGGAAGGGCAGGAAATGGAGCAAATTCATGGGCATTAACCTCAGGTTTTTTTCTGTGAGGAGGTATGAGTCAAGGTCTTTGTATTGAGATCCACACAGCACTTGGGGTGCGGAAAGAGGGTGCAGCTGGAAAAAGGAATAGCTGTAAATAGGAGAGGGAAGGCCACTTGTATCAGGTGGAGGAATCCCCAGCTGTGTTTACAGGTGATGAATGTCAGGTGGACCCATCCACCTTGCTGTGTATGATTTTTCTCCAGCAAGGCTCACCTGCATTGTTGGGGATTAGCTGGGTGGGGCAATAGTGCGAGGAGGTTAGGACCTAGAGGGTGCTGAAGAGAGAACTGTTGAAGTGATAGACCTGAAGGTCAAGGATGAAGGGGATGGGGAGCCAGGAAAGGCTGGAAGCCTCAATGAGGTGAAAGACAGGTTTGGTGAGAGTCAGAATGTGAGAGAACTGAAGAGAGAGAAGGATACGTTAGAATCTGAAACACTGGATTTTGAGACTCCCCTCCCCTGCCTACCACCCCCAGGAGGCTGGTACAGGGATCGAACCCTGACCTTGATGTTATCAGCACCATGCTCTAATCAATTAGGCTAACCAGCCAGCTGGATTTTGAAACTTCTGAGGTGGAGTCCTTCTTACTAATGACAAGATTCAGGACCTGACCACAAGAAAGAGTGGCTGAAGTAGAGTGAAGGGAAAATGTTAGACTGGAGGACATCATGGAATTCCGGGGCTAAATTCATATAAACGTGTAAGCTTAGAAACACACACAAACATATCAAATATACCCAGACAGAACACAGACATCAGATACATATAGGCACAGAGCTCAGGCAGGCATACGCAAATCCATGGATACAGGACACTTAGATGTCCTTCAGTAAGTGAATAAATACATAAACTGTGGCATACCCAGACAATGGAATATTATTCAGTGATAAAAAGAAATAAGCTATCAAGCCACAAAAAGATATACAGAAACCTTAAATGCATATTACTAAGTGAAAGGAACCAATCTGGAATACAGATCCTTCCCTCTTCTCCCTCCCAGCATGCAACACAAAGAGCTACACACACAGGGACATGCACATACACAGGTGTGAAATACGTATATAGAGACATACAGTCAAGTGACAGACACGGAAACTTTGACACACACACACACACCACACGATCCTGTGACTTAGGGAGTAAGATTTTCCCCCGGGTATTGTTTTTCTTGTTGACTCTGGCTACTGGGTACCCGCGTGGCACATCTGCAGTTCTTAGAAAAAGGGCAGAAACCTGAAGCTACTCCCAAGTTGGAAACAAAGGCCCTGGCACAGCCCCAACCTGGCTCACCAGTCCAGGATATTTGCTCCTACCTTTGTCTCCCTGGAACTGGAGTGCTGGCATAAATGCTGCCCCAGAGGCTCCCAGCCAAGGGAAACAGGGCCTGCCCAGGCACAGGGTGCCATTGGGACAGCTGACTCAGACTAAGCAGACAAGCTCTGACACCCAGAGCCACCACCATCCCCAACCCAAGCATCTGTTTCCCAGACAGGCCAGCCTTACCCCACACAGCAGTCTGCTGGGGAGGGGGATTCATGGGTGAGAGGGCTGAGTCTAGAGAGATGGGTTAGAAACTAAAGCTTCAGCCAGAAAAAATGGGGGGCTAAGAGGTATTATTAAGTGAGTGACATGTTTAAATTTCCACTTTAGAGCTCCCAACACCTAGAATAGTGCCTGGCACATGATAAATATTGATGGCTCTCGTAGCTTGATGCAGAAGGGGCTGGCAACTAGTGGCCCTGATGGCAGGAAGCTTTTATTCAACATTGTAATGGAGGTCCTAGACATCAGATTAGGTAAGAGGGGATGGAGGTTTGGTCTAGGGCCAACAATGAGGTAGGAGTCGAGAAAGAAAGAAATGGAAGTGACTGTGGATGTGACAAAAGGGCTGGCTAGAGCTGGCAAGAAGTGGGCCCATGGCTATTTATTCTTACCCTTTAAAATATCCTTTATATAAACTGGTAAATGTGTTTCCCTAAGTTTTGTGAGCTGCTCTATCAAATTAATCAAGCTTAAAGAAGGGGTTCTGGGAACCTCAACGTGAAGTTCTAGAGGCCCAAACTTGCAATTGGTGTCTGAAGTGGGGGAAGTCTTTTGGGACTGATCTCTCAACCTGTGGCGTCTGATGCTATTCCAGGTAGATAACACTAGAATTGAAGAATTTAAAAACACCCAGCTGGTATTGCTGCAGAATTGATTGCTTGTGTTGGTGGAGAGAAATCCCCGTAAATCTGGTGTCAGAGAGAGTTGTGATAGTACAGTGGGAGAAACTGAGTTTCTTTTCTCCACTTAGAAGATTAAATGAAGACATTTTCAGTTCAGATTCCCATACTGGCCAGCCACCAAAAAAAGGGAAAAAAAGACATTTTCAGACAAATAAAAAATGAGAAAAACCTGTCATCAGTTGAGCCACACTAAAAAATGTCCTTTAGGCAAAAGGAAAATGATGACAGATAGGAACTTGAAAAATGCAGAAAGAATGAAGAGCAATAAAAAAGGTAAATATGTGTATACTGGACTGATACTTCTATATAAAGTAATAATAATAATAATAATGTATTGTGAGGTTTAAAATATATGTGAAATCAAAATGAATAACAATAGGCCTGGCCCGTGGCTCACTTGGGAGAGTGTGGTTCTGACAACACCAAGTCAAGGGTAAAGATCCCCTTACCCGTCATCTTTAAAAAAAAAAAAGGAAAAAATTTGAATAACAATAATGACATAGAAGCCAACACAGTAAATGGAGTAAAAGTGTTCCAAGGTTCTTGCATTGTTCTGGAAGAAGGTAAATTCCTATTAGACTTTAATAAGTCAAAGATAGATATGGTAATCCCTGCAGTATCATTAAAAGAATAGTAAAAGACTGTATAATTTCCAAGCCTGTAAAGAGAAAAACTAGAAAAATTAAAAATACATAATCAATTCAAAAGAAGGCAAGAAAGGAAAGAAAAATGAATATAGCACATATGAGACAAATAGAAAGCACTTAATAAAATTATATATTTAGACTGAAATATAGCAATAATTATAGTGACTATAAATGGAAAAAATTCTACTGTTAATATAAAGATCGTTAGACTGGATTTAAAAAACAAGTAACAATATGCTGTTTACCAGAGACACAGATAAAACATAAGGATACAGAAAAATCAAAAGTAAAAGGATTGGAAAATTTAGAATGGAAAGATTCTAACCAAAAGAAAGCTGGTATAGCTATATTAACATAAGAGAAAGTTGGTTTTCTCATTCCTTTTTACATATACAATTAAATTATTTATTTATGTATTTTTTAGTATAGTAATAAGATTGTACAATCATCACTACTACATAATTCCTAGGTAAAGTTTACTTTAAGGCAAAAATCCTCAAATGAAGATACAACAATTCTAAATTTATAAGCTCCTAATAACATAGCCTCAAAACAAAAAAAAAAGTGAGAACTGATAGAACTACAAAGAGAAACAGAAAAACCCACAATCATAGTGGGAAATTTTCAACAAGCAAAGGTTAGAGAAGATTTGAACAATACAATTAGCAAGTTTTACTTAATGGGCATACATAGAACACTGTTCCCCAAAATTTTGATTATATATTATTTTCATACATACAAACCACTTAGTTGACCAAATATATGCTGGGCCACAAAGCAAGTCTCAGCATTTTCAAAGAGTTGAAATCATACTGAGGATGCTTTCTGATTTCAATCCAATTAATCTAGAAAGCCAATAACAAAAAAATAATAATAATTTGAAAACCCACATATGGTCAGAAATGTTAACAATATACTTCTACATTACCACTGAATCAAAGAAAAAAAATCACAATTAAAATTAGAAAATATTTCAAACTAAACAGTAATAAACATGACACACAAAATTTGTGAAATGCAGTTAAAGATGTGCTTACAGAGAAATTTATAGCTTTAAATGAATATATTTAAATATATAGTAAGAGCTAAGCTTTCATCTCAAGGCATTAAGAGAATAAAAGCAAATTAAATTCAAATGAATTACAAGGAAAGAAATTATTAAAATTAGATCAGAAATTAATGCAATGGAAATACAATAAAATAGAGAAGATCAAAACCAAAACCTTTTTTCTTTGAACAGACTTAAGAGATTGAAATGAAAAGGAAAAATAACTCTTTCAGAGATATGAAAACCTAAGGAGGGGGCCGACCCCGTGGCTCACTCGGGAGAGTGCGGCGCTGGGAGCGCAGCTGCGCTCCCGCCGCGGGTTCAGATCCTATGTAGGGATGGCCGGTGCGCTCACTGGCTGAGCGCGGTGCGGGCAACACCAAGCCAAGGGCTGCGATCCCCTTACCGGTCACAAAAAAGCAAAAAAAAAAAAACAACTAAGGAGGTTATCATGAGAAAGGAAAATTACCTGCCAATCTCTCTCATGAATGTACGTGTAAAAATCCTAAATAACAGACTAGCTGACCAAACCATAAAAAGGTTAATATATAATGACTAGGAATGAAAAGTTGGCTTAATATTTGAAAACCAGTTCTCCTTATTAAAAGAATAAGGGAGAAAAATCATATGATCATTCCAATAGATGCCAAAGAAGTATTTAATAAAATTCAACATCAATTCATAATTAAAACAAAACAGTTCAAAACAAAAAACTCAGCTCTTAGCAAACAAGGAACAGAAGGGAACTTTATCTTCATAAAACTATATCAAAATTTTTGTTGTTGTTGTTGTTGGCTGGTACAGTGATCAAACCCCAGACCTTGGTGTTATCAATGCCACACTCTAACCAAATGAGCTAACTTCGAATATCATTCTTAATGGTGAAATATTAAACGTTTTCCTCTAGAGATCTAGATTTAGAATAAGCAAGAATATCTGCCTCTACTACTTTTATTTAACATTGTAATGGAGATCCTAGACACAGTAAGGCAAGAAATAAAAGTTATTAAAGAAATAAAAATTATAAAGAGATTGGAAAGGAAGAAACATCATTTAAAAATGATGGGACAGTATGCATTGAAAATTCAAAAGAATCTAGAGAAAATTATTAGAAAGAAAATTATTATCAAAGTTACTTGATTGAATACAAGGTCAATATACAAAAATTAATTGTGTTGGGCTGGCCAGTCATCTCAGCTGGTTAGAGCATGGTATAATTATATAAATATATGAAATACATAGGGGAAAATAATAAAAATGTATAAGACTTTTATGAGGAAATTAAAGAAGAGAATTATAAACCAAAAGAGAATTATATCTTGTTTAAAGATTGAAGATTGAAGACTCAATGTTTTATTTTATTTTATTTTTTTAACATTTAAAACATTATATTTACAAAAATCCTGGCAACAGTTATATGTAACAAGACACAGCATACCAAGCTTGCCACTCAACTTGTTTATGGTAAATCTCAGCTTCAATATGAAGCTGTTTTGATTTTTTGTTAAAAAGTCAAAACCCTGCTTTTTACATGCTAAATATCTTGGCAAGTATACCATTAAAAATAGTAATAAACTTAAGATAGCAAGAGTAAGGAGTTATCAAAACCTAAACATTGTAGCTTAAACAAAATTCATACAAAAAATAAACTATCACTGGTTACATAAAATTTTCCTGCCTGGTTAAAATGAAACAATACAAAACATGCATTTTAGAATCTGTAGCTATCAAGTTGAAAAAATATCAGTGTCTATTTGAAACAATTCTTCTTCAAAGCCAAAGTGTAATCAAAATTAGTTCAAATGACATACACATTCTAATGCTAAAAAACATTGAGTATTATTGAAGTGGTGGTAAATCTCAGAGCTTTGGGGGATTTCTCATGCTGCAAAGGGCTGTTTGTCTGGTTCACTCAAAGCAGCATATGACAGAGTCCAAGGATATCACTAAGCTCAGCAAGGGCAAGACAGCTGGGACCCAGCTCTGACCTCCCCATGAAACATGGCTACTGTGTCCATAAAAATAGGATGTGTGAGCATCAAAGGCACATTGCTCTGCTAGCTAAAGAGATAGCAAACCCAACCCCACCAAAAGCTCATTCCCCAGGTTAAAAAAAAAAGTAAAGAAGGGGAAAAAATTAACATACGCTTATCTACAGAACAAGGGTGTTGAAATATCAATGTAATCCCTACTTTAAAAATTTTACTTAGTCAGCTGGTCATTTCTGATTACAATATTAAAGATGTTTCCGGATTCGATTTCTGTTGATTTTATCATTAGATCCTTCTAGTCAAAAATTATAAACTTTATTCCCAAATAGCTTAACCACTAGTACGACTGCAGTGTACAATCTTCCAGAGTTACCAAGCACTGGAAGAGAAAAAATAGATGGTCAAGCAGCAGCCAATAACTAGAGTCTTTGCAAATAGAGGCATCTGAGTGGCTACGGAATAGTCCAGGGATAGCTGTAAAAACAATAAAATTCATGCATGTTAGTAAATATGCCATAATTTTCACATTTGAAATTTCATAGCCATCGCACATTCTTTAAAGGGGGATCCTGATTTTTCTTAATGTTATGGTGAGTCAGAACTTGAACAAGCAGCCTTTTCTTTTTTTTTTTTTTTTTTGTCGTTTTCGTGACCGGCACTCAGCCAGTCAGCCAGTGAGTGCACCCGCCATTCCTGTAGAGGATCTGAACCCGCGGCGGGGGCGTCGCCGCGCTCCCAGCGCCGCACTCTCCCGAGTGCGCCACAGGCTCGGCCCAGCAGCCTTTTCTTCTTACTGTGTTTCTTTGCTTCTTTTTCTTTTTTCTGTTGCTTTTCTTGCTCTTCACTGCTTTTCTTCTTTTTTGCTCGTACCTCCTCAATATATTCTGATTTGGACAAGGACTCAGATGATACAGGTTTATCTTCAAGATCCATCTTTCTTTTTTTGCTGAGCCTTGTGACATCCTTTTCCTTCTTAGGTGCATCCTTTGACTTCTTTTTCTTCTCTAAACTATCCTTACCATCTGATTCTGTTTCGGACACTGAGCTTTCAGAAGATTTATGTAAACGTACTTCTTTTACTTGTCCCTTTTCCCTTGTTTCTTATCCTCATCTTCAGAGGAGGAAGAATACCTACCAGATTTCTTCTTTTCTTTTTTCTTTCTCTTTTTTTGGATGAGCTCTCACTTCCACTTAACAATTTCTCCCTGTGCTTTTCTAGTTCTTTCTCCCAGTTCTCATTCATTTTTTTCTTCAAATTCAGCCAAAGCTTTAGAGCCTTTCTTTTTCTTTTCTAGTTGCTCTTTCACTTCTTCCCAGGTAGGCCTTGATTGATTCAGATAATCCTGAATCGTTGGCCCTGAAGACTGGATTGGACCCCTTGATCTGGCCATTGCTATTGGGTTCATGTAGGCCACCGGATTGACCTGCTTCCCCATGGTGCCCGGCTGAGCGCACAGTCCCAACCTGAGGGAGAGACCAGGCCGCACCGGAGGCCGAAGCGGGCCCGCCGCAACTCCTGAAGACACAATGTTTTAAAATATCAGGTCTCCCCATAGTGATCCATAGACTCACCATCATTTCAATCAAAATCTCAATAAGGGCGGTGGTGGTGGTGGGTTTTTTTGGGGGTGGATCTTGACAAGCTGATTATAAAGTTTGTATGGAAATGCAAGAGCTAAGACACTCATAAAGAAAAAGAACAAGATTCATTAAGAAGGTACACTAATTAATACAGTATGGTAGTGGCACAAGGATAGATAAATAGAATAATGAACTAGAATAGAGTCCAGAAACAGACCTTCACAGGTATGGACACTTGCTTTACGACAAAGGTGGCACCACAGAAGAGTAGAGAAAGGATGACCACCTTTTCAATAAATGGTACTGGGATAATGGATACCCGTATGGTAAAAAGTGTTTTGCCCAAAGTCCCATAATGGCTATGTGGTGAAGCCAGGTCTCTGAACCCAAGTGTACCTGGCTCTAAAGTCCATACCCTTTACACTCTGCCAACCACCCTGTCACCCCCCAAAGCTGTCAAGAGCAACAGGCCCCCCAAGTTATGGAAGTGCTTTGAGACCCAGGAAGTGCTGTGAGCACCTGTGAGGAAGGCTGAGGTCACTGAGATGATTACTACCTTCAGGTAAGCAGGGTGGCCCTGGCCCATGGCCCTAAAGCCCCAGGTGCATGCCCCTCCTCTCTTGTACAGTGCAGCTGGCACCTGAGCACCAAGTCCCATTGGAAAAGAGTGTCCCTCTGGTTGGCTCTGGCAGGGACCTGAGCAGGAAGCTGACTTTGCAGCACGGGTGCACAAGGCTGGAGGACTCCCAGAGGCAATGAGGGGCTGATGCTCCCAGGTTCCCTTGGGGTCGGCCTCAGGCAGTGTTTGGGAAAAAGGAGGAGCTAGGCCACCACAGACCCTCGGGACAAGTTTTGCGTTTAACTATGTAAACTGAACTATGTGTTTTTGCAGCTTCAGTCCACGGGGTGAGGCAGGCTGAAGAAGGAAAAGCAATAGGGCCTTCCAGGAAAACTTGCAGCAAAGGCCTAGTTCCTTATGGACTTCAGAATATGACCTGGGGGTCCCTCAGAACTGCCAGGGGCTGCCCTTCCTTCCTCCCTCCCTTCCCTGTTTTCCTGAATTGACAAAGTAGACCTTTGTTTCTGGTCTTGAGGCCTTAGGTGAAGATGAATATCCTGCCTTAGGTGCTCTAGTAGCAACCTGAAACAGGCAGGAGGGCTAGAGGAATAAAAGTGAAAAACACCCAAAGAGTTTTCTTAGAATCACAAGCTGGCGCCTCTGAAGGGCCCTCACAACCTCCCTACCCAGTTTCTAGATGGGGATCAGAGAGAGATGATCTGGCCTTAGTCACCCAGGAGTCAAATCTGGTCTCCCAGTCCAGGGCTTCCTCAGTTCCCTGTACTGCCTGCACTCCCCCAAAGTGAGGCATCTCCAGCAGTGCACTAGGATATGTCCTCACCTCAGGGTTGGAGAGGGGCCAAGGAAAGGCCTGGCTGGCCTTGTTTCCCATGAAGAAAAGCCCTGGAACAGTCTCCTGGAGGTTGTGGGCAGTAAACTTGCAAGATAGGGTAAGCCCAATACAGGCACGCAGTTCCCTCCCTGTTCCATGGTCTCATTGCGGCTAGGTCAGCGTCTACCCAGAGCAAACCACACGAAACACAAATTATTGACGTCTGGAGTTGATGAAGTTAAACCCAACAGCCTGCTTTTTAGAGCTCTTGGTTCGGCCCGTCTAAAAATCATGAGTCATCAAAGAAAACCACAGCCCTTGACATCACTTTGGAAAATGCCTCTGGCTGAGAATGTGCAGGGGGGTTGGGAATAGGGTAGCAACTGCCCTCTTCTGGGAAGAGGGTGTATAGCGGGGGAGGAGAGGTGCCCAGAGGGAAAGGGAGAGCTGAGCAGGGATCCAGTCCTCAGCCAGCTGCCTTGTCTCTCCTCCTGCTCCTTTGGGTCCCCGCAGCCTTGGGACAGATACTGTGTTGAGCCCTCCTGGACACCACGTGTTGGCTCAGGGATGAAGGAGCAGTGTTGTCTGTGAAACAGGGACTGGTTGTTGCTGCCCAGAGTGATGCTTCCAGAGACAGAAAACAGCCCCATTTCTTCAGGTCCACATGGGTCCTCAGCTGCCAGAGAACCCCTTTCTTCCCTCTTCCCCATGCCTCAGGCCTTCTTGCATCCTTGTGGATAATTTCAGTGTTAACCAGTCCCATATGTCTCCAAATAGAGGCTCCACCAATGGCCCTGGTAGAGGGAGTTGCCTCTGCCAAGCTTGCCAGGTTCCCAAGTTCTCTAAAACTGTAAAAGAAAAACAAAACAAAACACAAATGTTCTCACCCGAGAGATGCTCTTAGGTCCAGCCCTGGATCTAGGCTGCACTTCTCAGTAATGCTGCTGAAGCCAGGCTCTGTGTGAGGGCCATGACTTCCCTGGCAGGAGCAAGGCACTCTCAGCCTCTCAGCCTCCAGCCCCCACGCCGTGCTGTGGAGGGAGGCCTAGTGAGGCTGGATGATGAGCTGGGTCATGGTCCAGGGAGGGACCAGAGGTCTGGGTCAGACACTAACTCTGTGTGACCTCGGGCAATTCACGTGACCTCCCTGAGCCTAAGTTTCCTGAGACAGGGATTATATAATGAGCAACACAGAGCAGGTGGGAAAGTGTTGAGTGTGCTGATTAAGGGGTGAACCCAGGTGAGGGATTACAATTGTGCAGCAGCTCACTGAATCCACCTGTGCCCTCCTTCCCTCCCTCACTACGGGCCTGTCTTTGGTGAAGCTGGGAACTAAACAGCTGGGCCCTTGGAGCTGACCTATCTCCTGTGCTGCTATCATCATGGAAGGCCAAAGTCACTGTGGCCACAGCAACAGGACACCTTCACAGGCAAGGAGCACTCTGAAGACCCCGCCAATGGCCCAACAGCCCTAGCTGGATAACCTCCGGTGGCTCACCCTGTCCAAAGCTCTTGATGCAGGAAGCTCCAGCTGGCCAGGCTCCATGGAACTGAGCAGGGTGGGGCAGGCCTGGGCACACAGCCCTTGGCATGTCACCAGATAGTATTCAAAGACAGAGGTGTGCACTTTCACTGGTCACTGCCTGGCACATGCCTCCCAGGCAGGGACCAAGTCCAGGAGCATAGGCCAATTGTCCAGCATTCACATCTGGCCCGGAAATTAGTCTCCAACAGCTCCAGGCTCAGGACTATGTCAAAATCCAGATGTCAAGGCCTCCCTCAGCAACAGGACTCCTGGATTTTAGGGACAAAGATCCCCTGCCATTGGGGTCCCCCTCACTCCCCGCTGGGCTCCCACTCCTAATAGAACCATGATCAGGCACCTCAGGCCAATCTCCCCCCTCCAGAGCCAGGGCACAGTGCTCTTTCCCCACCCCATTCTTTCTGTTCTTTAATGTTTTTATTATACAAGTGTGACAGGCATGAATGTTCAGTTGCACTCAGGAAAGAGTGGCAAGAAATGTATATCTTTATTTTTCTAAATCTGAGAAAATTGCTGGAAGCCCCCAGACCAAACTGAGCTCCCAATCAGCCTCCTCAGGCATTCCCACAGCCATGCCCATCCCACAACATGTGGACAGGGGGCAGGCCTCTACCATGCCCCCATGGGAGGAAGCCCCCATCTCCCTTCCAAGTCTAGGGGACTTTCAGGGAAAAGTCCCTGTAGAGTAACCCCTCTACAGGACGACCTAACTGTTCTTTTAATGGGGTCAATACTCTTAACAAAGACCTCAGCCCTCAGGCAGCCCCTAAAACACTAAAGGTTGTTACCCCTCATGGCGTGCCCAGAACAGGAACCTGGCCCCAGCCTATGCAGAGAAGGGAAAATTGTCTCCATCTTCTTACTCATGCATCTGTTCCTACAAGCAATTAGAGAATAATTTCTGCATTAAATTATTCATACAGTTCCCTGCCATATATGGAAATACCATTCTGTAGTTTGCTTTTTTCCCCTAGACCTCTTTCCAATCGATAAATATAGATCCACTTCATCCTGCTCAATGGTTGCGTAGTACTTAACTGAACGTACCTCATTTTACTTAGCACAGTCCCCTGTTGATGGTGGCTTCTCAAGTTCCAGGGTTACAAGCAACACTAGGGTAAACACTGCTGCCCATACATCTTGGGGCATGGATTTGATTATTTTCTTAGGATTAATTCCTAGATGCTGAATTTTGGGGTCAAAGGATGGTCCACTTTTAAGATTTACTTCTCTACGGTCCACTCCCAGAAAGTTTGTACAAATATGGCAGCAACTTTGCCAACACCGAGTCGTGGTTCCATCTCTCTGAGGATCCTTCCCACCCTCCAAAACCACAGGGTCTAACACAGAACTTGGGCTCTCCTTTCAGATACCATGGGGCTCTCATCTTCATGTAGACAGAACTTGCTGGGGTGATTCTCCCTGTTTTCATTCCCAGAGATAATCTGGCCCCGGCTTGTTGTTTCTTCCTCTAAACAGACTCCAGCTCGACCCCCCGTTTCTGCCAACAGAAAATGGAACCAAGTGGGCACTCTGGGAATAAGCACCTCTTTCCTCTCCAGTCCTGAGCTCCTGGCAAGGCTGGCCAGTTAGCTCAGTTGGCTAGAGGGCAGTGTTATATAACACCAAGGTTAAGGGTTCAGATCCCCATACTGGCCAGCCACCAAAAAAAAAAAAAGATCTGAGTTCCTGGCTGAGTCCAGGGTTCACCTTCTCCACTCAAACCCCACCTAGCTTACCTATGTCATAGCTCTGTCACAGCCTAGCCTCCCTAGCGAAGGACAACGTTTGTCTTGGGAAAAGGTGGCAACTGAAAAGCCAGTCTCCTGGGGCACAGAGCCACACTGGATTCAGCCACCACACTGAGTACCCCTCCATGACTTACCAATCCTCAGGGGGCAGGTCCCACATGGCCAGCCCATCCCACTCTCAGATCCCCAGGTACATGCTGGGGCTAACCACCAGATTCTGCCTCCTACACTGCAGAACAGACAAGGTGAAGCCTTGACCACAGGAAGCTTCATTTTATTTATTGTATCTTATATTATTTTTTTAATTGTGGTAAAATATACATAACATAAAATTTATCATTTTGACCATTTTAAGTGTTTAGTTCTGTGGCATTAATTATATTCATGCTGTTGTGTGATCATCACCACCACCCACCTCCAGAACTTTACCTTCCTCAACTAAAACTCTGTACGCAAATTCAACACTAGCTCCTCATTCTCTCCTCCCCCCAGGTCCTGGCAACCACCACTCTACTTTCTATCTCTATGAGTTTGACTATTCTAGGTAACTCGTGTGAGTAGACTCATACAATATTTGTCCTTTTGTGACTGACTTATTTTACTTCGCATAATGTCCTCAAGGTTCATCCACGTTGCAGTATATGTCAGGATTTCCTTCCTCTTTCAGGATGAATAATAGCATAGTAGGCATATGCCACATTTTGTTTATCCATTCACCCATCCACAGACACGAGTTATTTCCTTTTGGCTACTGTGAATAATGCTGCTATGAACAAATATCCGTTCAAGTCCTTGCTTTTAGTTCTTTTGGGTGTATACCCTGAAGTGGAATTGTTGAATCATATAGTAATTCTGTGTTTAATTTGTTGAGGAACTGCCATACCACTTTCCACAGGGGCTGCACCATTTTACATTCCCACCAGCAATGTACATCTTTGTTTCCAGTTTCTGCACATCTTTGCCAATATTTATTTATTCTTTGTTTTTTAAATAATAGCCATTCTAATGGGTGTATCTCATTTGTGGTTTTCATTCACATTCCACTGGGAGCCTTTCTAAGGTCAGGAAATCCCAGATCCCTCTGTCGCAGGGCAGATGGTCCAGCTGAAAGGAAACTGGCTACAACCTCCTTCTCCCAGGAGCTGAGCAGAGGTTCAGTCACCCCACCCCCATCCCTGTGCTTCTCCCTTAGGTCCCCTGGGTACTCTCGAGCCTGCTGAGCTTGGTAGGGATGATCAAGAAGCTGGTGCTTTGAAAACCTAAGGGAGAGCAGGTGAGAGGAGGAAGAACAGACACAAAGAAGTGCTTCCGAGGGGCTGCAATAAGCATGGGCAGGAAGCGCCCACCCCGAGCCTGGAGGGGCATCAGCAGTAACACCCCAGCTCTCCCTCACTGGGTAGAACTTCAACAGTTGAATCTGTGAAGCTCAAGGAAGCCCTGGGAGGACACGAGGGGAGCAGGTAGGGAGGATCCTGCTGTTTTTACAGAGGAAGACTCAGAGATAAAGTGACTTCTATGAAGATCACAGGAAAGGTCAGCCTCAAGGATAAGAGGAAAACCGAAGACCAGGGCACTTACTACTGGAGATGGGCAGAATTATGGGGAGACCAAGGGTGGTGACTTCTGAGAGCAAGTCATAAAACAAAAAAGCAAACGGAGGCCCAGAGAGGGGAACCGACTTGCCCAGAGTCACACAGCAAGTGGGAAGGCAGAGAGAGCCAGAGGTAATAATCATTGTATGGCTTCTCCTGGCCATCTTCTCAGGCTCCCTGCCTCGTGACCTGGCACCCACTCTCTCCAAATATAATGTGACTTCTTTGTGCCCTGTGTTCCCCCTTGGTGACCCTGGCACACATCTTGCTGAAGTCTGGATGTCCTGGGAATGTCACATTCCTCTGGCTTACAGCCTATTGACACTATCAACCCGTGACAACCATTCCCTGCCGATTCCTCTGCCTCACATCCCAGGTTCAGGTCCTGAAGCCCAGACAAAAGCAGCAGCCACATTCCCTGCCTGGGACTCTGCCAGAGAAGGAAATGAGGCTCATCTGGCATGACCGGCTGAGCCAGACAAACCTCATTTCCTTTCTGATGGGGTAAGAAGTTCCAGTGCTAAGAAGAAACCAGCCCCTAGGAATGTCTGAACCCCTACCTCCTGGAAGAAACAAGAGGAGGGGAGCCTGGGTGTGCAGCAGAACTTGGTAACATCTAGAATGTGGTCATCTTCTCATTTCCTCACCCTCTCCCCGTACCCTCCCACACACAGCTTGTCTCTGTCAAGAACAGTGAACACTCCTTGCCTTCGGAGGCACAACTCATATACCTCCAGGGGCACCATCCTCCTTGGGCACCACAGTCCTGCATCCTAAAAACATCTGCAGATCACTGATTTGGCACCCAGTCACACTCTCCCATGGAAAAGAGGTAGGTAGTATATGGCAGATCTGGTGCCCACCAAATCCACTCTCATGATTACTGGGCTCTGCCTGGCTCAGACTTGGTTCTGGGGACTGTGTTTAGTGGGAGACTAGAGACAGGGCATTTCTGGAGGTAATGGTCAAGCCTAGGAGCCTGTCCTTGGCCCCCTTTCTCCTTTCTATCTCCCTCTCTGTTCCCTTGAAGCCCACCAGGGGTGTTTAGCCCCCTCCCTCCCCAAGGCTGCCATTTCATTTTCAATCAGCTTCATTCAGGTGGGATGGGGGAGTGGAGAAACACCCTGGTGAAATCCTGGGTGTCTCCAGAAGAGGAGCAGTCACTCACCCTGAAGTTCACCCACCCAACTGCCTTATAGCAAAGTTCCAGACATGTGCCCTAGAAGAGGAAAAAGATCCCCAGCACTTGGGTATGTATGTAATGTGTACATGGCAATCGTGTGTACGTGTCAACATGTGCCCACATGCATTTTTTAAAAATTTAACAAGCATTTTATACTTATAATGCTTATTATGAGCCAAGCATGTTCTAAGTGCTTTATAAATATTAACTCACTTAATCTTCATAATAACCCTATGAAATAGGTACTGTTATTACTCCCACTACACAGATCAAGAAACTGAGGCACAGAGAGAACAAGTCATTTGCTCAAGGTCATGGACCTAGAAAGAGGCAGCAGTAGGATTTGAACCCAGGTGTTCTGGCTTCTTACAGACACATGTCAGGTGTGTTTTGCATGTCCATATGTATGCAACTGTATGTATCTGTCTTTGGGGTGGGAAGGGTGAACTTACTTTTTTTCACTCATGTTCTCCACTTAACCCAAACTTTATAGCTTGCAAAGTCCTGTGTGATACTGTGGTATAATTAATGTATATTCAGTCTCTGCACCAGTTCCTGGTACAGAACTCCTAAAACTCTTATAATTTCCTGAGCAATAGGGGTGCTCAGAGAATATTTTGTTCTAATATTTGGTCTTTGACTCTGGTTCCTTACAGAGAGCTCCTAATCCCTTGGAATTTCCTGGGTGATAGGAGTGTCTTTTGTTCTAATGAGGTAACTCTTGATGGTCTCCTGAATGGGGGCTGGTCACTAAAAAGATCAAGCCACATTTAGAAGCTTGGAACTTTCAGCCCCATCCCTCATCCTCCAGAGAAGGGAGGGGCTGAAGGTTGAGTTGATCACCAATGGCCAAAGATGTAATCAACCATGTCTGTGTGATGAAGTCCTCATGAAAACCCAGAAGGACAGGGTTTAAAAGAACTTCTGAATAGCTGAACACATGCAGGTGCCTGGAGGGTGGCACATGCGGAGAAGGCTTGGAGGCTTCACTCCCCTTCCCACATGCCTTGCCCTATATATATCTTCCATCCAATTGTTCATCTGTATCCTATGTAATATTCTTTATAATAAACTGGTAAACATAAGTGTGGTGTTTCTCTGAGTTCTGTGAACCACCCTAGCAATTTAATCAAACCTGAGGACAGCAGGGGCGACCTCTTGTGCAAACTGGTTTCCTCTGGCCCATTTCTTCGGAGTGCCAATTCAATCCAACCAGATCATGAGAGGCTGCCTGTGCCTGACCCAGGACCACTGAGGAGGATGTACAGCAAGTAAGAGCACTGGGGTTAAATTTCTTAGGACTAAAAAGAAAACTTATTTTAGATAATACCATTTAAGACACTGTGAACACCTTGTGCAAATGTCTCTGAGATCTGTACCTAAACGATCCTGCCATTTGTTGAAAATAGCAGGATATAGCCAGAGAAATGCTAGGGAAAATCCTACTTTGAAATGGCACTAGTTAATATCTAGTGAGTGTACCTGTGAGGTGTTGGTTATTGTTTTAGATATATCATCTCTTTTAAGCTTCAAAAATTTCTATGTGTTATTATTCCCATTTTACAGATAAGAAGATGAGGCTCAGATGGGGAAATGTCTGATTCCAGGGAGGGGTGTGTACTTGTGTGGAGCATGGCTGGGGAGACCTCATCTCATCTCCCTCACCCGACCCCGCAGCCATGACACCCCTTGAGCCGGGCACAGGAAGAAGCAGATCTCTGTTTTCCTCAGATCCTCCTAGCAGGCAGCCCCAGCTCTGGGAAAGCCCAAACCAAATCCCTTGGTGTGGATTAAATCTCCCCCACAAACTCATTGAAGCTCAATTTGTATCCCCCAAAGTTCCAGGTACTGGAAATTTGGCCCCTACTGTAATGGTTGAGGGTGGGAAATCCCATTATGGTAATTGAAAGGTGGGGCCTTGAAGAGGTGATCAGATTGTAGGACCATGCCATAGTGAATGGATTAATAATGGTGGTCAGGAGCATGGTTCTGAGGGATTTAAAAGGAGAGCATGTGAGTCTCTCTCTGCTCTACCATTTTCTGCCATGTGAGACCCCTGGGTCACTGTCATCACCACAAAGGCCTTCTTCACCAAATGTGTTTCCTGGACTTTGGATTTCCCAGCCTCCAAAACTGTAAGCGTTACATTTTGTTTTCTTTATAAATTACCCAGTTCCAAATATTTTGTTATAAGCAACAGAAATGGACTAATACACCCCTTAAATAAAAAGAGGAACCACCTGTGGTTACAAAGATAGGGCCATTTATTCATGTTATATTACTGGATTTTAAAGGCAAAAATACAGTTTTATCTGTTTTGAACAACAAAGTCAGACACACATTCCCCCCTTACAATGGTAAATACATACATTTGCATACACAGGGAATCAAAATACATAGCACAACAGGTCTCTAGGACAGGAAAGCTGTCGTCCTGGCTGTGTGGGCTCCCCACACCTAGCTCAGTTGTTGACAGAGACCTGCCCAGTCTGAGGGCTGGCACAGCATTTCCTTTACCCTCCCATGCCACCACCTCTGCTCTTTCTCGTATGCCATTTCACACAAGGTCACGAGCAAAGGGATGACCACTACATGGACATAACTCCCAGGTAAAGGAAATGCTCCCTGAACCCTCAGCCCTGGAATCCCCCATGAGGAACAGGACCTGCAGCATCTCGTGAATCAGGCAAACGTCCAGGCCTAACTGTGCCATGGGCCTAGGTGGGCCCCATGAGAGCACTGGAAGATCAGCAAATGGGGGGAGCAGGTGAAGCAGTGTTCCCCCTGGTTCTGCGAATGAACCATGTACTTCACATGAATGAAAATGTAACAGGAAAAAATGAAAGAAAAAAGGCAGAATTTTATTTTAAGAGTAAAGTAACAAAGAAGTTGCCGCCCAAGGCATTTGTCTCCTATCTTTTAAGGCACTTTGGAAAAGTCAGAACCTGGGGACAGAAAGAGAGTCCTTCATTCTTTGCATTTCTCAAAACTCCTTCTCAGTGCAGTCATTCCTAGTTTTAATAACATCATTATTAAGGAGCAGGTAACTGACAGAGGAAATACTCTTTGCATAGTCCAGCTGCTTCTATAGTGGAAAATAATTTTAACCAATACAAAGGCTTCTGGAAAAAGAACCAAGTTAGCATCTGAGAAGCTCAAAGTGATAAAGGCACAGATAAGATTGGGGCTGGGCACTAGCTCAGCCTCCACACTGAAGGCTAGTGCCCAGGAGGCAGTGGTTGGGGTCCAGGCTGCTACAAGCAAAGGGCTCAATCCTGGGGTTGGGCAGCTGAATCTTAGGACCTCAGCCCAGGCTGGACCTGGCAAAGGCGCTCAGTTGTAGGAAGCACCTCAGCCATTTCACCCCAAGTGGCAACATCTCCCAGCAGAGGTGGGTTAGCCTCACTAGGGTGGGAGCACCTGTTAAAAACCTGAGGGGGAATGGGAGGCATTAGGCACCACAGTTCTCAGAAGGGAGTCAGGGTGTGCATTCAGCTGAACTTATTTCTAGATCTCTAATTAGAAGGCACATTCATGATGGAGAATGAATAGTCTGGTTGACCCTGAGTGCCACAGGCAAGTTTTAGGGAACAGGCACGAGGCAAAGGAACAAAAAGAGAGAGAGGAAGGAAGGAGAAAGGCAGGGAAAGAGAAGAAGGGGGAGAAAGAAGAACTGGTAATGCAGGATGGGTCAGGGAGTGTGGCTGGCAGAGCTCCTGAAGGCAGCCCCTGCCAGAACAGAGGTCCCCACCCTTTCCACCTGGGGAGGCGCGATGGGCTGGTATATGACCTGATAGCTGTTTTTGACAACCCCACAGCCTAGGGTCCTGAGGGGTGGTCCAAGGTGGTTGAGGTTCCTTCCACCCTGCCCAGAGGTCTGGCAGGATAGTGCTGACTGGGAGGCCTTGTCCTCATCAATTGACCAGAAGGTGATTTTGTTCTTCATAAAACCCGGCCTGCCAGCTAAATCAGAGGCCCAGTTGTGGCCACTACAGCACACATTATATTTTTTTCCCTAAAAAATGCTCAATCCCCTCCCTACATTTAAAACACCACAATAAAAATACATAGGAAATTCAAGTTTACATAGCATGCCCAGAAAAATAAATTGTCATGAATTAACACTAAACAGCTATGCAAATTTGGATCAACACAAAAATCAAGCTAGATCATAATTAGAACTTGATTTGTTCTTTAAAATACTACAAACTGCTATTTTTTTAAAAAATCTTTACATTCAGAAATCAGACAATCTGGAGATAGGCCACTGAATGTGAGAACACCCAAGGCTTTTGCTCTGATGGCTGAAGTTGCCTTGGAATTCACACATTAGCAAGACAAAAGGTCCAAAGCTCAAGTTTTAAAATTCTTTTGCTAAGACACACACACACAGTGATTGTAATAGTTGCATATGGGGGGGGGGGGCATAAAATGAGAATGGTTGAAATTTTGTGTTTTTCTGTCAGAATATGACAACCAAAAAATATCACACCGATCCAATTTCAGCATCACTCCAATTTTCCATGAAGCAATAAGAACACCACAATTTAAAGCAAAATTCTTACCTATTTCACAACAATTTAGCAGTTGTACCGCTGGGAATGAGTCCCACAGTCACCAAATTTTGGGCTGCATACAGTTCTGACATTTTGGGATGACACTGTGAACATGTGAAGAATCTCCCAAAGGCTGACAGTTTCTACACTGACAAACACCTTGTAGAGCTAAGAAGTCACATGCTGAGCCAAGTTGGGGAAAAAATATCCCACTCATCCTGGTCATCTGGAAAGGCATCTGAATGACGAGTGATGGGGACCTGTCATCCAGATTGGTAAAAATGAGAGGGGCCAGCCCAGCAGATTGGCAGAGACACACAGCAGAGGTCCCTGGCCATTTTCAGGTCTCTTATTAGTGTACCAAAATGCTAGCTCGGGGTCCCGATGTCCACTGTGATTTTGGTATACAATGGGTATCTCTCTATGTCCAACACCTGGTAGGTGAGTGAGTTCAAACCATCAGAGAACATTGTCTCCTTTGTGTGTGCAATTCGGTCAAACCTACAAGGAAAAAAAGGACAAGTGTCAAAACAAACACCTAAGAAGGAACTACTAAATGTTTGTACTTCATCCCCCCCACCTTCCCTCCCACTCCACCCCTGCCCCACAGACCAAACACTGCCATTTCCCTCGAGGCACAGAGCTCTCTTGAGAGACCCAACCTGCAGCCTGCCCCATGCTGAAAGGACAGAAGAAGGAATATGTATGAACACAGAATGCACCTCTGAGGATTGGGTTCATTTTTCTTGTCTCTTGAGTGGCGGATCATGCGACACCTTCCAACCACAGCATTCGGGCGAGATACAGACATGCCTCTAAAAACTATTCTGCAAAGAGTAAATGGACAAGTCATTACCACAGAGCTGCCACAAGGCCTGTGGGTCCCAAAGGTTCATTATACTTTTCTATCCATTCTGTGTATGTTAAAAATACTCCAAAGTAAAAATATAGCACAAAGTTTCTGTGAAGAAAGTTAGGATTCTGCCCTAGGAAACTTGTTTCACTCTGAAAAGAGACCATAATCAGATGATGAATTTTAACAAAGGACATTTTTTTTTTTTTTTAAAGATGACCAGTAAGGGGATCTTAACCCTTGACTTGGTGTTGTCAGCACCACACTCACCCAGTGAGCTAACTGGCCATCCCTATGTGGGATCCGAACCCATGCCCTTGGTGTTATCAGCACCATGCTCTCCCGAGAGAGCCACAGGCCGGCCGTAAGGACATATGTGTACTCCTTCAGTACAAAATGGCATTTGGCTAGTCAAAGTAAATCCACTCCCCTTTACTTGGTTCCATTTTTACATTTTCCAAGGCTAATCCAAAAATCTCAGAAACTCATTTTCCCAAAGACCCTCTTCAGCACCTATAGGACCTACAGGAGGACAAAGCTAAATATTTAGGCTGTGTGGGGTCTGCATCCCTTCCGAGGGTCAATATTTGCAGAATAATCAAGCACAAATTCAAAAACTGGAAGTGAAGGGTAACAGGGTAGAAAGAGATCTAAGTTGTGACCATTACCTGTTAAAAATGTCATCATCTTCTCCTCCCCAGCCCCAATAATTATTAGGAAATCCATTGATAGAGAGAAACTGTTGTTTACTTAGAGCAGAGACACCTCCAAAATACTGAACATAAGGTAGGCTGGGGAAAAAACATACACAGAGGACCAGTGGTTAGTAAGTTTTGACATCCCTGAAATAAAGCTTGCTGAAACCAAACACTTTTAAAGTTATTCATTATTCTCTGAAACTTTTTGATGGGGGTTTATGTGGGTTTTCTTTGTTTATTTTGCTCCCATATCAAGGCTCAAATTATCTTAGAGAAGACACAGACGTCACAAAGTAGAATCTTCCTCTTTCCAAGAATACAGTGCTGTTTCCATGGTTATCTAGAAAATCAGTCAGTGACAAAAGTGGGCATAAGCCCAGTTCTTCCACAGTACCTCAGGAACCTGCTTCCCACATGTCCTGCTACTGCAAACAAGTCCTTATCCAGTAGGTCCTGAAATCTGAGATTGTTTTAGTTTCCCTGTGCCCACCTGTCATGCACTCCTTTTCCACCCCTATCCCACCTACCAATTAAGCTTTCAATCCTCCAGAGGCACACCAGCCTGAACACTGACCCTAACAGTTGAGGCAGCATTTCTGGAAATTTGCTAAAATAGTTTTCTTTGAAATTTTTACTTTATCCTGACTTGGCAAAGTGTATAATACTGAATTTTTTTTACATGTTCCCAGGTAGTAGGGCATCTGGACTCCCATCTTTCCAAACCTTTTTGAATTTCAATGGTTATGAATTGTGGGCTCCTGAGGGATACAGAGTAAGCAGCCATGAGAAATGTCAAGAATCAGAAAGGCCTTCCTGTAGGTACACTAAGGGCTACTGTTTAGTACTGACTCTGAGTGCAGCTCCAAACTACACTGAGGGTCTTACTGGTATCCAGAAATACTAAAACCCATGACATAAACGAAGGATAACTCTTACTCAGATTTGGAGGGGGAAGTGAGCCAAGCCATATAGAACAGAAGAAAATAAAGATGCATTATTATTTTTAAATACATTGAGTAATTCTGTCTGCAAGTCCACAAGCAAAGATCCCTGGGTGCCTGCCTTAATGAGTCCAACATAATCTATTTGTAATTAGGTATCACTACCTAGATGCCAAGTCTAAACTTTGAATGTGAGGGTTGGAACCAGAGGTGGCCAGGCAAATAAGGTTTTTTGATTATCAGTGTTTTTACAGAAATGAATTCTTAGCCACTTCAAGGGGAAGTACATGTTAAGTTGACAAGATATGCATGATTTTGCTGTCTCTGCTGCTTTTTCTTACCTACCTGCCCCATCTCCCAACCCTGACCAGTTCTCTGTAAAACAAACATGGTGCTGTGGGGTAAAGAATTAGATGACCACTTGGGTCCCATCCTAGCTCACCACCGTGCTTCAAGATGGAAATTAAGAGGGGTCAGGATATGAACTTGGTTGGTTTTATTTTGTTTTCCTATTTTTTAAATTTACTTTTTTAAAAATTGAAAAATAATTGTACATATCTGTGGGGTACAGTGTTGAATACCAATACCTGTGTGCAATATGTGATGCTCAAATCAGGATAATTAATATATTCAACATTAAACAATGTGATCATTTTTTGTGGACCTTTACCAATTTCTTGCTAATCCCCCTTTCCCACCTCTGATGGTCTCAGTTGTGTTCTCTCCTTTTGAAATGAACTGTGTATTACTCAGAGGAAAAGACACACAAACAGAGAGGAAGGCAAGGAAGACAGGAGGGTACAGAGTGATTTCCAAAAGTCTAAAAGTGATGTTACTATCAAATTTTTCCCCCTCTAAGATAGCAAGTTTAGGGCCTGGATATCTTTGATGTGGGGGAAGGCCTTCATACATTCCTATATTCACCTCACAGCCCTCATGCCCCAGCAAGAGAGGACAGGAAGAAATGATGAGAATAAAAGGAGTCTGATAAGAAAGTAGTTGTATCAAAACAAATGGCCTGCTGTCTGCAGAGGCCAACTGCACCTGTGGTATTCAGCCTTACCCCAGGGTACCTAACACACAGGGTACCTGTAAGCCAAGGTTCCTGGAGCTTCAAGTTTACTTAAAGCAAGGAAGGGAAAGGTTGTGTTATTCAACTGACAGAAAATTTAAAACAATTTTACGTTAATTCAAACATGGATAAATAATAGAACAAAATGCAAACTGATTTAACTACTTACTTTTAAGATAAAATAATGGACCACACAGCCATTTTTCCACTTATGACAACACAAGGGTACTTCAGAAAGTTCATGGAAAAATGGAACTAAAAGGTAATGTGAATCTTTCCATGAACTTTCTGAAGACACCTTGTATGCTTTGGATTATACCCTTGCCTCTGGGGACAGGTATCAGCTGGCCTCTTCACTAAGGGCATTTTGGTGGAAAAGTTTGGGCTCCACGTTAAGCAGGCCTGTGCTCTGCTGGGTAACAGAATCATGGTTCTTCTTAAAGTGCCAAGGAACATCTGCCGAGGTATCTAAGTGCAAGATTTCAGTGGGGAAAAAGTATTCCAGTTTGCTTCCCAAACTGTGTGGGGCTGGGGAAAGAATAGAGCGAGGAAATACAGTATCTCTTTGGAGCTTAAAGATGATGACAGCCATCCCAAACATTAAAAACTGTTCTCATCTGGAGGTGCAGAGATTACAGGCATTTCTGGACTCCTCTTTCCTTCTCAAATAATAACCGACTTTGGACTTAAAAAGCACCCATTTCTCAGAGGAGACATTCTCCTCCAGAGCCTAAAGAGACACTCCTGGCCCGGAGAAACTGCATTTCCTAGTCAACATATAAGAGAAAAACATGTTTACTGCAGACTCTGGCTGAACATCTCTTACCTAAATCCAAACTTATCCATTGCAACAGAAATGTGCCGCGGCTGTGAAAAACATCTGTAGGCGTTATGGTCATTCATTGGAATGAGGTCCACATCGCTAAACACAAAGCAGTTGTAGTCATAGTCCTTTAAGGATTCTTGAAAGCCAACATTGAGGAGCTTAGCGCGATTGAACATAGATTCTCCAGCCTGGTGTAAAAACCAAAAAAAATGATGTCAGATGCCTTAAGACCTTTGGGCAGAAATCTTACAGGGACTGGTGACTTTTCCACTACATTATGGCCATTAGTCAACTCTTAGGCCTCATTTTTCAGCCCTCACTTTACAAATCAATACTGAGAGTCATACCCTCTGAATCAGCAATCCCACTTCTAGTAATTTATCCTGCAGAAGAACATGCACATGTGCAAATGATACAAACAATGTTGTTCACTGTGGAGTGTTCATCATAGCAAACAATTGCAAACAACAACAGAAGCATCCCTAGAGAACCAGTTAAATAAGTCATGGTACATCCATACAGTGAAATTGAGCTGTTGAAAAAAATTAAGAAAGCTCTAAAAGGAAAGGTGAAAATGGCATTTAAGCATACACAGTTTTATTTATATATATATAAATAAAACTGATGACAGTAGTCGAGTGCATATGGGTCTTTTCACTTCTACCCTCTCCATATGGTTGGCTATGGTTTGATTACCCACATTGAGTGCCTTCCATGTGTCTGTCAGGCACAAACTAAGCACCAGAGAAAATGGTGAACCCAACTCAATCTCTGCCCTCACAGTGTAGGGTGGGAAGCAGCGTGATACACATCATGACAGAAACAGGGTATATAAAGAAGAGGGATACCTGCTCCAGGGTGCCAACTACTGGGGCCCAAAGAACCAAGTCTGCTGGTGCAAAGGTACTTCATATTTTATTTACTTATCTTGTTTAATTTCAATTTCCCCCACTGGAAGATAAGCTCAATGAAGGCTGGGATTCTTTATTTTTTATTTACCCAGTGCCTTGAACACTGCCTGTCATATAATAAGAGCTCAATAAATAGTGGCTGGCTGGCTGAATTAATGAATGAATGAATGAACAGATGGATGGGTTTCAACATACAATGGCAGATGGCAACCCCTTCTGGGAAGCTCCAACCAAAGGGCTCTAACAAGAGGTAGGGGGCTATGCAATTACCAACTCTCATGGCCCCAGGTTAGTAAGAGCAGTCTCAGCACTGACACCACTCCCTGCCCCACCACACACACACACACCACACACACACACACACACACACACGCACGCACGCACGCACGCACACACTCAGCAGTTCAGAGCCCTTCGGCACACATGCTCTCACCCTGATTGGAGTCCTCACACCACCGCCATGAAGAAACTAAGGCCTAACACCTTGGAATCCTCACTCAGTGCTCTTTCCCACATCTCTAAGGATCAACAAGATCTGAGCCCTTTTATGGAAAACATGTCCCACAAGGGCATGCAATTGGTACACGTTCTCAAAAGTAGGATGTGCAAAGTTCCCTCTTCATGCCCCTGAAGGTGGACTTGGAAACTGGCGCTCCTGGAGGCTGCTTGTGTGTACAGAGCACAGAGGCGGCACAGCTATCAAGCCTCAGGTGGGTGGCTCAGGGAAGCAAACCACTTAGAGAAAGACAGGTACCAGGAAGTCAGAAAAAGCAGCCAAGAGAACAGTAAATGAATTAAGAAAACACCTTACATACAAGCACTCCTTTCTTTAGCCCCTGACAAAGCTTTCTTACCAAGCATGGTGAAAGGAGAAGGCTATACCCAAGGGCACATTGTGTTCTTTGGAATTACGTGTTCAGCTAATTCTGTGTAAGTCATAGGGAAGTTCAAAGTTTAGAAATTGCATATGAAAACTATGAAGTTGTTAGAATTATTATTATTATAGCAACACATTGCTAGTATTCATTGCGGGAATATCATATACGAGGCACGGGATAAGCATTTTTACATGCGCGGCATGCCATTTAATCATCTTGACAATCTTGTAACAAACCCTCACCCCAACCCAGACTTATATTTCCGTACACAATTCAGCCCCACTAAACACATTCCCAAGCGAAAGGCAGGTGTTGCAACAAAGCCTTTTTCCACCTGTGTAGTAGACCCCCTGAGAGTGCTCATGACAGTGCTCCTTTCTCTTGGTACACTTTCCAATAACTGGGGCAGGGGGCTCGTAGTGGCCATGTCTGTATGACAGGACCTGGCCTGCTGGCCACAACTGTCTGATCTAAGCAGATGCCTGACTGAAATTGAACTAAGCTTTTTCCTCTCCCAGGAATTAGAAATTTGGAACAATGAATGGGCACCTCTTGAGCCAAGGCCCACAAACAGCAGCCTGGAGGAGAAGCCCAAGCAGCAGACCTGGTTCTACCCCTTTCCCTGTGGGTGGGGCAACAGCTCCTTCAACTCAGTAAGATACCCGGTGTCTGGCCCACACTTAGAACTAATCAGGCAGTTTTCCAAACTAATCTGAACTACGCATCACTTCTCACATTCCCCCTTCCAGCCTACCTCACCCGTGATCCAGGGAGAGGAGAAGCACATGGTACATTTTAGCAGATATTATTACCTGCCAGGGCCCCCAGGAACACCAGACCAGCAGAATGGTAAAGGAGAGAAATGTGTCTTCCTCCTCCTTCCCTGGGATTACAGAAAAGCGAAGCATGTTCTAGGCTTCTTTGCGTGAAATGCTGTAACACCTTAAGTACTCACCTTTCCTGATAAGAAAGATAGGCCCTGGCAAGCCCAACAGGAGGTGCTGGCTCTTCTCCAGCCCTCACCCCTGCTCTTTGCCACTGAACACGTTCATCCGGTCACGTTCATCCTGTCCATCTGTTGCTTCACTCACTCAAGTAAACATTTATCAAGCACCTACTGTGAGGTCAGGCCAAACACACAGTGGTGACAGACACATGCATTTTTATCCCAGGAATGCCAGCTTCTTTATTAGCTATGTGACTTTGGGCAAATCACATCTCTAGGCCTCAGTTTCCTCTCTTGTGTCATGGAGATAATAACAGGTATGCTGTATTAGATGATACAATGGGTGAAAAGACCTTAGCACACTGCCTGGCAACAAATGTTAGCTAGTGTCAGTATCACAGGAATAGGTTTTCCCTTCCATCTTGAACAGTCAGACCTTTCAAAATGTCTCTCAGGGACAATGTGGAGACTCCGCCTTTTGTACTGCTTGCTGTGTCTTTCCCAATTAGCTTCAAAATTCCTCCCAAATCCTGCTTCTCTGACAGACGGGGAATTTCTAAAAAGGATTAAGGCTCAAGTGTATTAGCCTGTGGCTTACATGATTAGAGTCTCTAGCAGTGGAAGAAAGTCACAGAGACCTTTAGAGACCTATGAAATGCATGGAAAGTCCCATTCGGTGAAGAGGAGCCAGAACCCTGGGAGCAAGTGTCCCTTTGAAAGACCCAGCTTTTTAAGTGTGGGCTTCATCTTATGTTGGAAGATAAAGTTACAGTTATCCCTTTTTTCTAGGGCAAATGCCTGCTCTAAGAGGGAGAACACAGGAAGAAAGGAGAGAGGCCAAAAAATATATAAAATCCCCAAATGACTGAGCAGAGGCTATTACAAGAGGGGGACCAAAAGAGCAGGCAGTACCAGACCAGACACACTCTGGAGACAGTAGTGGAAGAGAAGACAGTTCTAGAAGCAGAGGCAGAGAAAGGTACTGCATGGTGGGAACACTTGTGAAGGTTGCAAGGAAAAGAGAACATTTGAGGAACTAGAAGAGATTCAAAATGGGTGACGCCAGAATGAGACGTGAAGATAGAGGTAGACCAAATCATGAGGGAGAAAGGACGGCTGGGTGCTTGCTAAGATACTTAGGCTTTATCTTTTATTTAGGCCACACGGAGCCTTAAACTACATTTTACACATCAAGGAGGGATTTGTGCTCCAATCCAACTGAAGGCAGAGAGGCCAGTTAGGAAGCTTTTGTACCATTTGTGTGAGAGACATGGGAGATTAGGCACTAATGGTGGGTCAGTAGGGAATGCCTCCCCACAAGGACTAAAGGCAGAGGTCCCACTTCCCCATTCATGCCTCACCTGTTCCCTGGGCATGGGCACTGCACTTGCATGCAGCCCTGTTGGGGATCTCAGGACAGACAGCAGAGTCTGGTGCAATCCCCAGGAAAATCCCATCTGCGGTTAAGCAAAGCAAGAGTGGCCTTCCCCTGATCGCAATAGGGGACAAATGACCAACTACAGCAAGCCATGCCCCCCTCCCCCTTGTCCAAGTCCTAACAGTCTCTAGAAGTTCTTTCTGTCCAACCACCCTATCTTCCCTGGATGTCAGGCCCAGTGTGTATACCATCAGACATATCCCCAGACCACGATGACTTGAGGACTGTCCACACCTCCACCAAAGACATAGTAGCAATGAGGTTAGAAACACCAACCCAGAGCCAAGACTATCAATGAATTAGCATTTCTATGATGGGAGAGACACTGTTGCCCCCACAGACATGCTCTGGCCCATCACAAAGCAACCCCCCCACCCCCCATGCACACAGTTACCCTCAGGCTCCCAATAGTCCATAACCACAGGCAGGTCTGCACCCAGTGGCAATATTTGCTGAAACACTGTCTGCGAGTGCTTCTGTGCCCACTCAGTCACCAAGATAAAGGAACTAGGCTGAGCGGGTTGCAGGAAAGCAGTTAATAGAACGGGGCAGAAGAGCTCTGCTGGGCATTCCTGCAGGCCTAAGTATGGATCCTGGAATAGCAGGCAGGCTGGGAAGTGATCCCCAGGGAATTATTGGGAAGAGCCTGGGATTATACAAATGCTGAGTTTGTGGAGGGCTAATGTCCACTCACCCATGAGTTCACAGCAATTGCACTCTGGTTTTCAACCATAATAGTATGGTAGTCCAGAGCTTGTACAGGGCCCTCAACAAAACCTGGCTCTGAGTCTTAAGCTCTTCAACCAGTGAATGAAAGAAATGTATCCTTCAGGGTCAGGGACCAGGCTGAGAGAGTGGTTCTCTGTTGGCCAAAGTAATCACTCACAAGAATGAGCACATCCTTGACCCCTGCCATACAGGAACACAGGTCAGAGCCATAAGGCAGCCTTCAGAGAGAACTGAGTTCACAGAACAGCCCAGCAGGGAGACAGTTTTAACGTCCCACTCTTGCCTCTTGCCCTAATCCTGGGGCACTGAGACCAAAAAAAATAATAATAATACATCTTTCTGCAGAATACATTGAGAGTGGCACTAAGCACTTTCAGGATGTTTAAGATACGAGTTGGAGGAAAATACTTTAGAAAATAAAGACATCTTTCAGAAAGCAATTTGGCCATTTGTATTAAGAACTATAAAAATGTGTAAACTGTTTCTGAGCCCATAATCCCACATCTGAAAATCTAGCCTGGGAAAATGATCCTAAAAATGAAAGAAGCCAACAAAGATTAAACTTCAGACACAAAGATGGTAATTACAGTATTATTTACACTACTGAAGAAGTGGAAATTATCTAAACATCTTCTAATAGAGGAAAGGCTAAGTTAATTATGGTAGAACTCTTTGATCAACTAATATGAAGGAATGGAAAGTAATGACTATGAAGAGTACGAAATAACATGTGGAGATGCTGATGACACAAAGTTTAAGCAAAAAGCAGGATACAAAGTTTATATACATACAGTATGAGCTCAACGGTTTAATTTATTTTTATTATTATTTGTGTGTGTGTGTGTGTGTAGCTAGCCGGTACAGGGACCGAAACTGTGGTTGAACTTAAAGGAGGCGAAGTCTCTCAGACCTCTGCACAGTGGGCTGGCTTCCTGCAACCTTGGTATTTCTGAGTGAGCCCACAGAGGCCCTGGCCTTGCCTGGGAGACTCCAGGGCCTCAGGGTGGCACTTTCATAGATTATTTACATAACTTCCCCTTGACCAGCAGGGCCATGGCTCAGGGTTTGATTTTAGGGCGTGTGGACATTACCAGGGTGGTGGTGGCAGCAGCGGTGGTGGCAGCAGCAGTGGCAGCAGTAGGTAGTTAGGGTGGCAGCGGTAGTTAGGTCGGCATTCCTCTCTCTCTCTCTATAGGAGGCGAAGAGTAGAGAAGAGAAGGTAGGTGCAGAGTAAGAAGCAGACCACAGAGAACTCCTCCTTCAGCTTGCTTTGCTACAAACAGGATTAACAAGTAAAGGCAAAAGGCCCCCACTAGAAGAAAAAAAAAAGAAGAAGAAGAAGAAAAGAAAGGATGGATGCAAGGGAGAGAGCAGCAAATGTCAAGGCTACAGAGAAAAAGGAGGCCATTCTGACCACCCTTGTTCCAGGCCAAAGGCAAATTCCTAATAAGTTGTCATTCCCTGTCACGGAGTCAAGGGTGAGCAGAAAAAAAAATGCCATTTCCCAGAACAAGGTCCAGGGAGGCAGGGAGGCAATTCACCAGCAATACAAGTACCTGTAAGTGCTTCAACACATTCCCCAGCAGAATGGGCAGAGCCATGGATGGAGAGGGGGAACACAGCAGAGGTACTGCTCAAATGGTGGTGACACACAGACCCTTCCCAGCCTGCCACCCTCATCCCCACGCCCCCCTCCACCCTAAGGCTTCAAAAGGCCCAAATGACAAAGGAAGGGGAGGCTGCAGGCCAGCAGCAGCCCACCCACTCCTGAGCCCCATCCCCACACTCATCCATCTGGGCGCTGACAGCTCTGGGAAAACAGGGAAGGCAGGGATGGGAGTGATACACAGAGACGATTGAGACAGAAACCAAACCAGTGGGGACCACAAGTCCAGGCAGCTGTCCTCAGTAGTGGGGTGGACTCATGAGTCTGCTTCACCCCAATTGACCTGGACCTAGTGTAGGAACCAGCTGCCTGGACCAGCAACAGAGATAAGCTGCTGAAGTGTGGTGTCAGATGCTCTCACTCACTGAGGGTACAAAGGGCTTCTCCAAATCCACCCACAAGCAGAAGGGACTCAGACTTGAGCAACCAGGAGTCCAGGGGCCGGGTGAGGAACAAATACAGAGAATCATCCCTTGCTAGAAAGCACCAAGTGGTCTGGGAGTAGCAGGGAGGGAGAAGTCAGCTCCACGCCAGGGGCTCCATGGAGCTAAAGAGGCTGGGGGAGGGAGCTTAGGAGACGGCGAGAAAAAGAGTCATTAGGGAGGCATTCAGGGCAGAGGGGACAGCATGAGCAAAGGCCCAGAGAGGGCAGGACAGAGGTGTCTGGGTGAAGATGGAGAGGCCAATGCAGCTGTGGCACAAAGTGTGTGAAGGGTGGATGAGGAGGACATGGCTAGAGGTAGGTCAGGCTAGACCGCAGATAGTCTCAGAAGCTAAGCTCAGGGCTTCAGACCATTTAGACCTTTGCCTGTGGGCAGTGGGGACATGCCGAAGGGTTTAAAGCAAGAGAGTGACATGGTCAGAACTAGAAGATCTCGGGCAGCTGAGTGAGGAGACTGGAGGTGCCAGGGCACACACAAATGGAATTGGAGAGACCAGTTCTGGGTGCTGGCTCCACTCCAGGGCAAAGGGCCGCTATGGTTACAATACCCCCACCTGGCCAGCTGCACCTGCATTCCTCATGAGTTTTGTAATTTTCACGATGGGTAATCCCACAAACATCCTACACTCTTTATTCAGGGCTAGTGCTGCCAGGTGGCAACTTCCTTCCTCTTCACCTTGGGTGGTTTTAGTTTCCCCTCCCGAGTGAAGTATGAGGAAGTGCGGTGTGCATCCCCCATTTGCTATATCATCTTCATATCTACCTCCACACCAAGGTCTGGGTCCTGGACTTCAAGTAGGACACCTGTGTCTCAGAACAGCACCCTTGGCTCCAAGAGCAGGACATGCTGGGACCCTAACGGGATCCTCACACACTGGTGAGCTAAGGGGGGTGGGGGGGTGGAGACCCTGAGGACAAAGAACCACCTGTTCTTCTCCATCTCAACTGGTAAAGCCTCTTCCACTCACCCTTCCAACATACTTATTTTGAGATATAAGTTGTTATGGTGATCGGAGGGGCCTAAATTGAAACAGGGTAGTTAACAGCTTACTATGGACAGAGTAGGAGCTATAAAAAACCTGCGAAAGTTCAGTCTGCATGTGGAGCCTGAGACACAACCCTACTCTGAAGAAGCTTATAGGCATGACACAGTCCCTGAGTCCTCTGAGATTCTGTCAGCCCATTATCCATTACCCTCTGACCCCATGGAGTATACAACTAAAATGAGGAAGGGTCCAGATGCTGGTACTAAGTAGGGGTGAAGCCGGAGGCAGGGAGAGCAGTAAACAGTTTTCCCCATAGTACCAGGCAGAGGAAACAGGCAGGAAGAATGGGGGGGGGCAAGACAAACCATGAGAGTAGCAACTAATATTTATCGTGTAAGATTACCACGTGCCAGGGGCTTCACAGCCTGTGAAGTAGATACTAAATCCTTCCTCTCCCATCAAGGAGGAAACTGAGGTCTGAAGAGCTTAAATAGCTCGCCTAAGGTCACTGGGAAGAGATGGAGCCAGGACTGAATTCAGGCAGTCTGAGCACAGAGCCCACTCCCAGCTCTGGATTCCAAGCTTTAAGAGACACTTGGGTGGGGGTTGAGGAGGAGGCCTAAATAGCCTTGAGGAGATTACTGCGATGCAGTGAGAGGGCACTAAACATGGAGTCAGGGGCCAAGGTTTGAGCTGCAGCCCTACTGTTATTTGACTTTCTACCAGTCACTTTCTCTGAGTCTCGATTTCCTCACACGTGACACAGAGCAGAAGTTTTCACACTGTCTGGCCTCAGGGGTCTGAGGAAATCCTAGCAAAGACTGAAGGGGAAGCTAAGGAGGTGGAGATGGGGACATGACCCCCACTTAAGTAAAGTTGCACCATGATGACCTGCTGTGAATGGAGGGTGCATAGCATTTCAATGGTGCAGAAAGAAGTTTTGTACTGAAAAATCTGTTTGGGAACCCCTGGACTAGGTGTTTCAGAGGCCCCACCTATTTTAAGCATTCTTCTCTCTAATCTTAAATGGGGGGCAGGACAGGGGGAGTACATGAAGAGTCAAAATGACAGCAGGGAGAAGCTGAGAGGCTCTAATGAGGCATTTATTTGATCAACAAGGAATGCACAAAGACCAGAGCCCTTTCTTCTTCTTCTAGAAAGTAACTATACAACAGTGAACACAGTAAGTTCCTAATTTGGAGATAGGGCATGCTCCAAATGTTTCTCCTTCCGCCTTTCATTTCAAGGTCCAGGTTTCCTATTACCGCTTTATTACATATTAGATAATATTCTTTACTGGAAAGCGAGGTAGAAAAACTGAAAAGTTTTTCCTGACTTGGTTATCTGAACTCTGACCATATTTTCCCGAAAAGATCATTAGGGTGGAGTTAGAGTGGAAGATATGAGATTAGCTGGGGACAACAGAGAAAAAGAGAAAAAGATTCTCCTCAGATGGAAAGTTAACCCTTGGAAGAGAAGGAAAAGATGAAGAGTCAAAACAACAACAACAACAACATGTATGAGGGGGGGAAAAGATGATACTGACAAGACTAGAGGAAAAAAATGTATGTATGTTTGAAAAACAAAACATTTCTGATGCTAAGTGGCAAGTGGGAAAAAGAAAGAAGGAGGAGGGAAAATGGGGAGTATCCTAAGGCAACCGAGGAGGTGGCGGGGAGATGTGAATTTAGGACTGCTTCCCCCAAAGAGCGATTCATGAAACAGTCATCACCTGAGATGATTCTTGGAAATCAGTTCTCTGGTTAGACAAGCTCAGGAAACACTTCTGGAGGTCACAATGTACACCAGTGCATTGAAGGTTTTGCAGGAATGAGACCTGCCCCACATGGTTTAACCCAGCATTCCTCAGATATGTGTGACTCCATTCTGGAAAGCACATGTTGTGGGGAGTGCCATCTTAGGCAGTGCCCAGCGTTAACCAGCACAGTGATGCCATTGGTCCAAGTGGCATGGTTAGTTGTTCCACCAACTCAGTTGAGGCAGGCAGGATCATGTTGCAGCAGGTGCAGAACACTCAGAAATCTGTTGTTTGAAGCCTGGAGAATATCTATATAAATCGTGTCACAGGAGCTTAAGCTGGTGGCTAAATTTCACTGGTCCAACATTTGTTTTGACTTCATAATTGAACAGAAAGTCTCACTTCACCTAAAACACAACATATCTAAACATGGCATCTTCCCCTCCAGTCTTCCTTTACCATAGTCACCTAAATTCAAAAATTCAGCATCATCACTAAGCCTATTTTATCCTCTTTACCCAAGTACATATTTAATCGAACTATATGCCATCCAGACCACAGTTGTCTATCTTCTGCTCTGGCAGATTTATGGGAAGGCATTAGATGCCTTGCTGAATAAGATCTGACAACATTGCGTCTACAGTATATCACTCATCTATGCCAGAAGAACTATCAAGAGAGAAGGGAGTTGTAGCTGGCATGGCTTGTTCTTAGTGATCCCTGCTGGCTCCTAAGGATGGTGGCTTCCTCTTCCAGGTATTCACTGCCATTGCTTTAATAACAGGCTCCTGTGTCTTAACATGGTCAACACGTGGTCCTTGGCATCAAACAAGTGTTTCTTGATGACAAGGCTTTTCTTAACAAATACTTGGGTTTCGATTGAAGTGACCTGCATTCTGCAGGATACCTACCTGTTCTCTCTTACATTCTCTATGTTTTCATAAGACCCTGGTCTATACCTCACTTGGCCAAGGACTCAAACAGCCTTGAGGGGTTTGCCTACCCCCTGTTCTCCTACTTTGAGCTTCAGTTTCCTTGTAACAGGGCTTGTTCTGCAATTCCTGCCTGACAGGCTCAGCTCTGATGCCGGGCCCCAGAGTCTCTGGTGCTTTCCTACCCCAATGGTCATCTCAATCTCCAGGAACATGTAAGCCTCCTTTCTGGCTTGAGGTCCCCATTCACTGGCTCCAGCTGAGATGGCTATCTCTGCCCCAAGCCTTTAGAATCTAGTTTACATCCTGGTTCTTCTAGGCTATTGCTTTCTGTCCTTCTTCTGAGCTTTCAAAGCATTTGGCAGCCACCATCCAATCACAAGCTATTTGGGGTTGTTAACAAATTGTTCTCTGGGAGGGTTCCTCTTGCCATAAGTGGATTGGAAGCTTTAGGACACATAGGACTGAGACCTTATACTTCTTTAGAATCTCCCTGCAGCAACTGATGCAGCACTATGCCACGGCAGCCCTCAGAAATGCTTGATGGACAGACTGCTGTTTCCAGCTTCTCTCCCGGTCCAAGGGAAGGTACACAAAGTCCCTAAACTTTGATGGAAGTTGTAAACTGACAACTATCTCACTACCTCAAACACACCCAGAATTTTTCGTGAAATGAAATGGACATTGATTGGGCCTTGTAGAAATGGGCATACTCTGTCTCTTCAAATGAATTTTAGTGAAATGTAGTACATAGATAAGTTAGATGTGCCACTGCACCTTGGAGGTTACAGTCTAAAGATATGAATTTAAGTATTTGGGATAAATCTGCAATGCCAAAGTTATATTCTTGAAAAAATAATAATGCTCCTCAAACAAACTAAAAATAAAGTTATTTCAATAAAAATGCCTCTTAGATCAATCTGATTATCCAGGTAGAGGTGATGAAGGCTGACACATCTTTAGCATTAGTTTCCTAAGCAGGGCTAAAGCCCAACACACACACACACACACACCCCACACACAGAGATCAGATATGCAGTGAGAAACTCTTCTCAGACCTGGCTCAGTCCATGTGCCTCTCACTCAACCCACCAATCAAACTTCACCAGACATTTCATCAGGGGCTGGCATGTGGGCATGCAGCCTGAACTAAGCACACTCTCTCCTGCAATTGCCCCAGAAGATACAGTCTGACTGTAAACTTTGGGTTTTTTGTTGTCGTTGTTTTGACGGCTGGACAGTACAGGGAACAGAACTCTTGACCTTAGTGTTATAAGGCTGACTGGGTAAACTTTGAAGTTGCCTAAATCTCTGACATGTAAATGGTAATTTTGTTTTTTTTAAAAGGAAAATACACAGCTACCCAAAGACAGGAAATAATCAGTGCTTTACTTTGGGATAATTAGGGTTGTCTCAATTTTGCTGGAAGGCTACTTAAAAAAAAAGAATAAGAAAAAGAAACCAGCAATTTCCCTTGGCTAACAGAGTTGATAGCAACAAGCAAGCACATTGTTTGGAATTTAGCTTATCTGCACTGTTTAAAATAAGGACAGGACTGGCCAGTTAGCTCAGTTAGCTTAGTTGGTTGGAGCATGGTGCTGATAACACCAAGGTCCAGGGTTCAATCCCTGTTACTTGCCAGCCACCCCACAAAAATAAATAAATAAGGATGGTGGTGGTGGTGGGGTTGGCTCCTCACTGTAAAATGCCAGGTATCTATGAAATCACTGCCATCCCCTCACCCCTCACTATGTACACATTTGCAAAGACACACACTCCCCTCCCTCACTCCATCTTCCCAGACCTCACCTGGTTGATAACATAGACGCCATAGTCCAACTGCTGGCGCTGCAGGATTGGGTGCAAATAATACAGCCAGTACCTGAGATGTTCCTGCCGGTTGCGGAATGGAATAATGATGGCCACCTTGTGAGGAGAGACACAGTCCTTGGGGGTATATCGGCCGCCCACCTTCACCTGCGGGTTCTGCTTCGCCACAAGCTCCAGGTCCACAGGTATGTTAAATTCGATCGTTATGGGGCCAACTACAGAGGTGGAGGGAAGGAGAAGTTAGCAGGCCACAGGACTCTCTGCTCCACAGGCCGCATCAGATGGCTAGGCTGCAGGTGCAGAGGAGACATCTCCGTCTGGGAAGCAGTGTGGCCATGGAAAGGGCACTTGTGCCCAGCACTAGGATGACCAACCATCCCAGGAAACGCCTCAGTGCTAAAAGTTTTATGTCCCAGGAAATCCCTATGTCCCAGGAAACCCCTCAGTGCTGGACAAACCCAGACAGTTGGTCACCCTTTGAAGCACTCACCTGCCCAGGACCCTCCCCTCTCAGACGCCACTGTAAAATGGAAATAATTCCTGCTCAGACTTCCTGACAGGCTCTTGTAAGGATCAGTGTGCCTGGCTATGTGGCCTTGGACATATGACTGACATCATCTCTCTAAACCTAGCCTAATTGGGAAAAGGGATGTATGTGTGTATAAATGTGTGTGTGCGCATGGGGGTGTGTGTGCATGCGTGTGTGCTGGAGAGGTCAGCGTGGAGGAAATTATCTTCAAATCAGAAAGCAGCAGGAAGTGGTGTGAGTGACCATATCTCAGGAAGGGACTTGATGTACAGGTGAACCAAACTCAGTGGGGAGGGATGGAGGCAATGAGTCCCCAGAGGAGACTGAGGGAAAGAAAAGAAACAGCTGGAAAGAACATCAAAGAAGAATGCATACACAGTAGAGGATAAAGTAACCAAGGGGATGAAGAAGGGAGGAAGAGTCAGGGGTGATGCCAAAGTTTCTGGTCTGGAAGAACAAGAATCCAGATGAGAGAAGTAAGTCAGTAAGAGAGCTCTTGGCTCAGCAGAAAAATTGATGAGATGCAGACAGTAGTTTTTGAGGTAGTGGCAGGTTAGGAGTAGAGAGAAAGGGGAAAGGTCAAGATCCAGATGCAGAGCATGTGGCACCCATGGTGAGGTCAGGCACACACACAGGGAACCAGGGACAGAGCCAAGACTCGAACCCAGGCTCCCAGTATTCCCCGCACTTCAGACTTCTTCGAAATGGGCTCCACAAAACGTTAGACCAAGCAAGATGCTCAATGGAAAAACATGTCAAATAAGGGTGGGAACGCCGCATACTGAATGCTGTTTTTGGAAAGTAATGACGCACATCGAAGGCCCTGAAAAGTTGTGTAGTCAAGAAACTCCCTTCACTTTACTTAACCCACCATTTCCCAAATGTATTTGGCCAAAGAACCATTTTGTCACTTTGGGAACTGTTACTCTGGAGTAACCAGGTTCACCTGTGAAGCAGACCAGACATAAGAACAAAGGAAGGAACCTACACAACAGAGATGGAAACAATGGCCACAAGCTCAGATCAAAGTCCATCTGAAACATACTGGTGAACACCCCACCCCTGGGCCCTGTGTGCAGACTTGCCCTGTTTATCAGTAAAATGTGGCTCCCCAAGCACCCCTAGTTCCCAGGGATCACTCATCCTCCCGAAATGAAACAGCCTGAGAAAAGGAAGCTGTGAGTCTTGCTTCTCCTGCCTGACAGCTGCATCCTCCTCTCCCTTCGCCAGTACATTCCACTCCTCACACCTTCCCTCCCCCTTCACTGACCCACTTCCATCATCACAAGGCCTGTTCCCATTAGTTCATTTTCCTCTGAGACAGAGCTGTAATCATATCACTTTCCAGCTAAAAGCCTCCAACGTCTGTCTCTAAGGCTGTATGGCCTTGTACAAGGTGAGGCCAAACCCCTTAGCTTGTCAACAAGGCCTTCGGTCTCAGCTCTGTCTACCTCCCTCCCTATTCCTAGAAACTAAGCCTATCTCCACACTTTTCCCTTTGCCGGAAATGCCTTTCCTTCTCTCTTTGAATAGGCAAACTTTTGCACTGACACACAGGCCAGAATCTCAAAGTCAAAGCCTCAGTCTAGAATTTTTGTTCTCTTCCTGACCACAGAGCTGAGACAGCAGGCCCCCTGGAGCAGGGAAGGGGATTCTTGGGGCTCCAAAAGCCCTGCTCCCTCCCTGGCCATGCACCTTCCTCCCTGGCAGGACAGGGGCCTCACAGAACAGTCCCTTACCCAGTTCCAATCTCCCAGGGTGCCCTCAGGTGAGCAGGCACCAGGGCTAAGTCAGTGTTAACCCTGGCCCAGTTTTTCCCAAACCTTTCATCAGAATCACCTGAGACAATTAATCCAAATATAGAATCTCAGGCCCCTCCCCTAAAGTCTGTCTCAGCAGATCTTGGGAAGAACCTTAGTGGATAAGTAACAGGGAGCCCAGGTGATGGTAAGGGGGAAATAGGGAGCTGGATGGCCCACCTTCACAAGCCTTGGGGTTTTCAGACAAGGAGGGTACTCAGGGCTTCTTACCACTTATACCTTTCCCAACAAGGTCCACCAAACCTGGGCTACTCAACTCCCCAACCCTGGGTAAAGCCCTCTGGGAGGCACTGCTGCACAATGAACTTGTGAAAAACAGGAAAAGAAGATCTGTCACTGGGCTCTTCTCACTTCAGAGGGACCCACACTTCTCCAACCCTCCCACTCCCACCTTTCTGAAGATACTACTAAACATATCTCCATTTTCGGGAACCCAAGAAGCATTTGGGCTATCACCCTACCAACTTGTTCACACCTTCGGAAACCAACCCAGGAATTCACCCATGGCCTGCCTAGCTTCCCCAGAGCAGACACCTGCAAGCTGGAAAGTGTCCTGGTGTTGCCCCGTCAGGGGGTTGAGAAAGGTGGTCCTGAGATTAAAAAGCCACAAACAAGAGAAGGGATGCCCGGGCCCTGGTCTAGCTCTACCAGTGACTTGCTGGATGATCTTGGGGCAAGTACTACCCACTCTCAGGATACTGGTTTCCCCACTTGTAAATTACAAGCACTGGACTGGATGATCCCTAAGGTCTCAGAAAGCCCTGACATACCCAGAGATACTTGGTAAACCAGAAGGAGAACAGGGACTCAAAACCAGATCTTCTGATAAATCCTTGATCTCACCTTTCCTGTCCCTGGGAGAGCATGAATGACCAAACAGACAGGAAGAAATGAGTGCCCTGGATGGGAGAGATAGAAAGTAGCCTTGATCACCAAGCATCACAATGACCTACCTCACTACCCAGGTTTTCTCAGCCTCTTTCCTTGATGTCCATCTTTGCTCCCTCTCTTCTCACTCTCCCTTCTCACTCTCACCCAGGTCTTTGGTTTAAGTACATGACAGTTACCAAACCTCTGTCTCCATCCCAAATCTCTCTCACAACCCCACAGCCAACAGGACATGGCTAGCTATATGCCACAGACACCTTCAACTCAACCTGCCACAAATGAACTCTCATTCAACCCCTCCACCATCACCATCTACTGCCAAACCCGCTTCTCCTCCAGGGTTCCCTCAGCAATTGACACTGCTCTCCACCCAGTACAAGAGCTGATACCTGGGTGGTCCCCCTTCTATTCCTCCTCCTTTCTCTCACCCCAACATACAAACGTATGCACATTCACTCGCTCACTCACACACAGGTGTCAACAGTATGCTGACAATCTATGGGAGTCTACCAAGTAACAAACCAGAGTCTTTATTCTGAAATGTTTGTTTAATGCAAATTCTCCCTGTAATATGTGTAAAGACCACTTTCAATTTGTTTCAATCAATACTTTCTGGGCACCAAGAAAGTGTGCCAAGTTTGTGTCAGTCAAGGTGGGTGGGTTGAGATAGAGAGGGAGGATGCACAAGACAGTTCCTGCCTTCCAGGAGCTCCCTGCTGAGCATGTGGCAGAACCTAAATGAAAATTAGCCTGGTTGAAGGCTGGCCAAGGAACTTGCTCCTCAACAGCTCTGTGCAGAGCTTTATCACTGAACAGCCTCTTCTCACCCTCCTGCTCCCTCTCACAATGCCCCATCAGGTCTCCAAACCATTGAGAGCACCCTGACCACAATCCAGCAATTCTTTCCCCACCTTCTCTCTCTAAAGCCTCCACAACTCTGAGAATCCTGCAGCTCACTCCTCTGAGACTGGACAGCACACAGCAGTCCCAGACCCAGAGTTGAATGCTTTCTTGGGTCCAGTGCTAGCCAGGAGACCTCCCCGAGTGGCCTGCACACCTTCTGCCATGCTGCAGGGACCATCCTCTGCTGCACACCTGGCTCTGTCCCAGTGAGAAAATCCAGAGAGCTCAGACTCCAGGAGGGCAACAACCAGCTCTGTTCGGAATCACACAGACCTGCTGCCAGGTCTCAGAGCCACTGCCCAGGCAACAGGGAGAAGCTTTGCAGGAGGAGGCAGAGAGCTTCATGACAGTCCTCAGGCCAGGCCAAGGCGCCCTTGCTGTGCGGCGCATCGTGTATGCTACCACAGGCCGTCAACCCTGCTGGGCTGGCTTGTGTGTTTTCTTGGCTCTGGGAGCTGGGAAGTTGGGTTACGTAAGCAGATGAGCAGATGTGAGCTGTCCTCGGCTCCCCCCGCTCAAGCTCTGCCACGTGGGCCTCTCAGCTGGGAGTCCAGGTCACGGCCTTGCGTGTAAGTCACTCAATAACTTCAATATGTGAGTGCAACTCAGACAAATTCCACTGTTCCCTTGCCCGGCATGGCAAACCCAAACACACATATGCCCCTCATCAAAACTCCTGCTAATCTAAGCCAACCCCAGCATGGACTCCTGCCTTGCTTTTATGCTGGTTGAACCACTAGTTCAAATCCTCTAGCCTCAGCAAACAGGCTGAAACATCTAGTCACTGCTTTCTAACTGATTGGCCTGTGGTTCAAGACACAGTCCTTGGCCTAATGCTGAGTTGTGACAATGTTTCACCAGCCCAGATGAAACAATAAAAGTAAAGACCATGGGGGTGTTTTCATCAAGCTAAATGTAATCAACATATAAGAATGCCCTTTTTCCAAGATTAAATGCTTCTTATTCTTTAAATGTTAAAATGTCCTTTCTTTTATGAAATGACCATGGTAGATTTTGATGCTAGATGGGTTTTTTTTTTTTTTATTTAATTTTTTTAAAAAAACGTTCCTTAGCAGCCATGGGTCAGGCCCCTAAGTTTCTTTTGAAAATTTCCTGGGCAAGAAATCCAAACACTTGGGAAATATTTGGGAACATGTGAAACTAGGCAGTGCCCAGAACTTTGTGGTTCTAAAAGTTGGGGTGTTGGAATGTCTACCTGGATCTCAGACCTGACAGTATGTTGCATAGTCCCTCCTCAAAACCTCTCCCCCACTATAGTGTTGTTCCAAAGGCTCATGTGGGTGAGCCATTTCTCTCTGTACCAATCTTCCAAAGGCCAGGCATGCACCAGAAGGTGATCCAGACAATACTGCCAAATTCCTAGGCTAGAGAAAGATGGGCTTACAGTGGTCCTGTGAACTCGTGCTGCCCCTGGTGAGCCCTTAAACTAGACATGAAAAGCACTATCTGCTGCATGGGGCTCATTCCAAATCTTCTTTTCAGTCCTTTGGGGAGGAGGATATGCTCTCTAGAGGTCTCCAAGGACTTCAATATTACCAAAGCCAATAGCTACCTGGCCTTGGCTCAAACACCACCTTCCCTAGGAAGCCTTCCCAGACCACTCAAGGTTGGTTCTTACTCTTCGTCCACATCCCCAAAGTACTCACAGCACCACATCCATTCCAGCTTGCACCCAGCTAGTACATACCAAGGCCAGGTGGTGCCAGGCAGGCAGAGGTGGGGCTAGGTTAAGGAGAGGTCTTTGCCCTCAGGCGGAAGGGAGACCAACAAAGCAAACACCAGTGATGCCTGTGACAGTGTTGAGAACAAGTTGAACTACCACAAAGGAAGAGGAATCAACTTCAGCGCCAGGGAAGAGAGTCATGGAAAGCTTTGCAGAAGCAGTTACCTCAGCTGGGCCCCTCAGCTCCTCTCAGGGAGAATTCATCACCCAGAGTTGTGTCCACTTGTCAGCGAGCTCCCTTGGCTGCCACGGACATGGAATGCACCAACAAATCTCAGCTGAGTAGAGGGTGCACAGCTATCCTCCCTGCTTCTCTGTCACTGGCACAAGCAACAAAGAGGTAATAAACCTAGGAGAAAACTTGATGGAAGAGTATGGGACCGAGAGCCCCTACAAGGGATTCTGAATTCCCCACATTATCATTTCTCACTGAGTTTTAAAATCTAAGTCATGAAGGCTTTAAAGATAATGGAAATGATTTGTTTCTTACATCAGATGTTCATGGTATTTTTCTTTATACTTTTGGGTATATCTTAAAAATTGAACAATAAACATTTAAAAATATAACCCAAAGAAGGAAAAGGTGACCTCCTCCTTTTAGTCCCATTCCCAATAAGAAAGCATCTTTCAAAATAAAGATTTCAAAACATACAACTCAGTGACCAGAAAACAGGAATAATCTACTCCTAATAAAAAAAGGAATAATCATATTCCTAATATGTCTTAGGCACACTGCACAGAGAACACAAGTTCAATACCCTATGCCTACTGTTCTTTGTGCCAACTCACCATCCAAGCCACTATTAGACCCCAGGGAAAGAAACACTTTTTCAAAAGGAAACAGAACATACCTGTGCTCTCGGAACTCTGCATTTGGGGACATAGAGAAAAACAAAGTGTGTGCTCAAAAAATAAAGACACTTGCCAGAGGAGGTCTACAGAGCAAAGCCTAAGTGTCCATGTGGGAAGCTGGACCAATCAGGCACAGTGGGGCCAGTTGCTCCTCTGTCCATCTCTGTGCTCTGCAGCCTCACCACATGCCTACATCTTGTAGGTCTTCCAAAATATGACCCAAAAGTGACCTTGCCAGCAACAAACTGCCAACCTCAGTGGAACTGTTATTTCTCATGCCTTGCTCTCTAACTCGTTGGAGTCCCACCCAAACTTTAAAGGCCAAGCACTCTAGCTTGCTTTCGAAATGCTGATGAGGTTCCCACCTACTGCAGTGGCTTTCAGATTGTGACGTGCAAGAAGAATCATCTGGGGAAGCCACGCAGCTGCAGATTCCTGGGTCCTACTCACCAGAGATTCTGATTTGATAACCCTGGGGCTGGGACCCAGGAATCTGCACTTTAACAAGCACTCTAGGTAATTCTAATGCAAGTTCCTAAACTGTTTATTGAGATACACGGTTTACAGGTTCATTCATTAACTATCACCTCCCTTCCACCCTCATGAAGCTCCTTTAGAGAAAGGTACCAAGAAAAACAACTTACACTCAGGAACTACTACGTATTTCTCCTCTCTGACAATGTATATTATATAACAGAAAATGTTTTGCTTTTGGCTTTTGCAAAGGATCAGATGCAATTATTATGTTGGGACTCACAGTCTGAATATCTACATTTTAACTCTTCCTCAGTCTTAACTTTCTAAGTTCCATTTTCTCTTTTCCTGATTTAATTGTATTATATTGGTCCTTTTTATGGACTTCAAGAACTTTTGTAAAAGATGTAATTTAACAGTCTTTCAAAGTTCAAACCAAATGTGGTCCTCTCTTCAAAGCTTTCCCCAAGCCCCTGTGGCCAATCAGTCCCTGCTCCATATACCTAAAACACCCTTTGCAAGCCTGAGTGAGAGGTTTGTAAAGTCTCTAAACCCACTGCAGGGCTACACATTTCCTTGAGGACAGGGATTGTGTCCCTTTCCTTTCTATGTTTGAGACAGTTCTTGGGAGAGAAGGATCAGCAGACATGCACTGACCACATAGCAACTCTTAATTAAGAAGCTGAGCTAACAGGGCAGGGAACTATCTTGCCTTTGATGTTTTAGAATCTAAGATTTTTGACCTAATTCCACATCTACAACCAAGGTGGGGACAAAAACACTCTTATTTGGGGGCTCTAAAGATGCCTTTTGTTTCCAGGTATAGCACTTGCTTCATGAGCTACACGTACATCCCCACCCTCAATTTTAAGGGACCGGCCTGTGGCTCACTTGGGAGAGTGTGGTTCTGATAACACCAAGGCCACGGGTTCAGATCCCATATAGGGATGGCCGGTTGCTCACTGGGTGAGCATGGTGCTGACAACACCAAGTCAAGGGTTAAGATCCCCTTACTGGTCATCTTTTTAAATAAATAAATAAATAAATAAATAAAATTTCCTCCAGGCTCTAGGCCTACAATTTGGGACTTTGTGAATGGATGGCCTAACTTCCTAATGAAAATGCTGCATTTCCTCCCCTAAGCCTCACATGGCCACACCAAAGAGCCTTTTCACCAAATGCTACTCCTTCCTTGAAAGAATAACCACAAAGCTCAAAATCTGACATGGGTCATGAAATCAGCAGAGAAGCCTTGGGTGGTCACTCAGTCCAGGATGCTGTCACCAAAAGTACCAGGCCTAAATCTAAGGAAGCAAAGCTATGGTCACATTCCATCACCTCAAAGGGTCAGTATCCACCTCCAACCAGTCCCTAAAGAATCCTGGCAGACGAGGGCTAGAGAAGCCTTGAGAATTATGTTTCAGTCCCAGGGGTACACATGAAGGAAACTGAAGGCCAGGGAGGTCAACAGACTTCCTCATGAACACTCTTAATTGGCCAAAAAAAAAAAAAAAAGGCTGTCCTTATCTTTCCTTTAATAATCCTTTAGTGTTCTGATGTTCACAGATGCATCTACACAGTGGATAGTAAATCGCAGCACATGCCTCTACTGTCCCTATGCTGTGCCCATGGGATTCTGTCTCAGGATCTTTCTCAGTCTAGGGTTCCAGAGAGCCACTAAGAACTGATCAAGGTGGCATAAAAGTGAATCTTATTTGACATCACTGATCTAAACCCTTTCCAAGTATATTTCTCTACCATACATGGTCACTGCTTCCAAATTCAGTGGGACAGTGTAAGCAAGGAGAGAGCATAGAGAACTGTCTGGGAGACCCCAGAACTGGGGCATGAGAGTTTATTTCTGTCCTGGGGTAAACCAAAAAGGTTTACACCAGCTAGAAACCCCAGACATTCAAGGCCCTGGGGTCAAGAAGCAGTACCAGGGGGTTATAAGCTTTTAATACCCAGTAAATAGGCTCCCCAATGTTTGACTTCTGGGGGGAAAAGTCCCAGGAGGAATTTCTGCTTTGTTTAGTCCTGGCCCAAAGGCAGATTCCTCCTTCTCACTCCATTGGCTGGAATGAATTTGTGGGAACCACACCTGCCCATAGTTATCACTACCAGAAAAAGCCTCAGGAGGCCAAACTGCCTGGATGCTCCATGTTAGCTCCAGGACGATCTTGCTGCACATCTCTCCTCTTAGTACTAGAGCACTCCCAGAAGGGATGGACTGAGCTTCTCAGAAAGGATTAGAATGGTATAGGCACCTGGTTTGAAGACCTTTGCCCTCAGGCTGGGATAGTGCCTCTGCCTCCTCTGGGCCTTCATCTCTCAGCCTGGAGCCGGTCACCAGCAGGTAGCCAAGGGCCTGCCACTTTGAGAACACTGGAACATTTACCCCGACCCCTCTTTGAGGGCCCCCACACCCCACTGCCAAGCCAGGATGCTGAGGAGGATGCCTTGCTTTGCTTGGCACCTCCTTAGGCCATTTGTTAGGAGAGATGTAGACATTTGACAGTCTACAGGAACCAAACACAATTTCCAAGAGAAGCAGCATAGGAGGAAGAAGTCATAGATCAGCGATCAAATTGCTGCTCCATCTCTGAAAATCCATGGGCAAATTTCCTAATCTCTTGGAACCTTGTTGGTGATAGCATGGGCCTTCAACATATATTTGCTGAATAAACATATGAATAACACTTGCATGCAGGACTTACACATTAAGAAGCAGACACGTCATTCTTAATAGAATTCAATAGAGGTTAAGGTATTATAAAAGATTAGACTATTTGCTGAGGAGAGTAAGCTGAGTTCAGCTATGCCAGCATACCTAAAACATGGAGGAGCAAAGGGTGTTAACATAGTTACAGAAAAATGAAGAGTACTGGTGAGAGGCTGTAAAAAACAAAAGGGAAAAAAGTCTTATGTTCAAACAAAATATAACACGGACAAATTGAACAGATAAATAACACATTCAGAGAAGATATCTTCAAGTGTCTGAGACTAGCAAGGGATATATCCAGGATGTATAAAGAATTCCTGCATAACAGCAAGAAAAATAAAAGAACCTCAGTGAAAAACACGCAAAAGATTATTAAGAATAAGTGATTTATCAAAGAAGAATCCTAAAGGCCATCAAGCATATGAAGAGATGCTCAAGATCATTAGTAATCAAAGAAAATCCAGTTTAAACAAAAAGAGTTATCCAAGCATGTGCATCTATTAGTTTGGCAAAAAAATGGGAAGGAATCTCTCATTACAGAAGGGAGAGAGAAAAACTGGGAAGAATCAACACTATGGAATATTATTTGGCAGTTAGAACCAACACACTAGATGTCTACATAGCAACATGGATGGACCTTAAAAACAAAGGTGAGCACCTGGCAAACAATTCTTGGTTTCTAAATACCATTCTCTACTAAAGAGAACTAGGGCTCCTTGGAGACATGGCTGATTCCAGGACTGAGTCAGGGAAAGAACAACGGAACATCTTTTTGTGGCAAAAGTAAGAAAGTGCTCAAAGAATGATAGGATATGTCAAAACGACACAGGAGTGGGCCTGATTCCATTGGCCAAATCTGGGACAATCTGAGCATCAGAATAAATATAGTGAAGGATTATAACCTGTTGAATAAAGCAAGAATTCTAAATCTGCACTGAAGCATGAATTAATTAATATAGGAGAAAGGAAAGCTCTTCCTTACAGGAGAATGCCAACTAATAGGTGGAATAATGGAATTAGAAAATCACCAACCACCAAAATAATTAATGCAGGCAAAAATCATCAATAATGCTAAAAACCAGTCAATGATAGTTTGAGAAATAACAGGATATTTACATAATCTCAAAGTATATGCCCGTAAAAAAATACTTTAATAAGACAGTACCTTTATAACGGAGTCAAGTTAGACGCATTATAATGAAATGATCAAAGTTCATATTGCCAGCAAAGAACAAATGGGCAGTATGCATCTCTTGATGTGATTGTACTGGGAAGAACTCAGCATCATTTCACTGGTATTCCCCTCAAAAGTGCATAACCTGAGCCTAATCATGAGGAAACATCAGACATACCTACACTGATGGACTCTTCAACAATGTCACTGTCATGAAATACAAAGACAGACTTGAGAATTGTTCCAGATTAAGGGACGCTAAGAGACATGAAAACTGAATATAATGCATGGTCTTCAATTTTCTTTAACTATAAAGAACATTACTGGGACAACTGTCAAAATCTTCATAAGGCCTGTAGATGAGATAATAGAAATGTTTCAGTGCTGATTTCCTGATTGGTAATTATACTATTGTTATGTTAAAAAAAATAAAATAAAATAAATTCAAAAATCTTGTTTTTAGGAAATACTTGTAATACTGAATATTTAGGGGTAAAAGAATATATACATATATATGTTAAGCAGTATCCTTTTAAATACATACGTGTGTGTGTATACACAGACAGAGAGAAGGAAAAAGTAGATATAGTAAAATATTAACATTTAGGGAATCCAGAGGATATCCAGAAATTCTTTGTATTAGTCTAGCAACTTTTCTAAGTTTGAAGTTACATCAAACTTGTTAAAAGTTAAAGAAAAGAAACAGAACTGGATGAAAAATTACCATCAAAATGAGCCATAATATATCATTTACATATGTTAAAAATACATGTACATATACTATATGATTCCATTATACATGACATCCTCCAAAAGACAAAACAATAGTCATGGAGAACAGATTAGTGGTTGCCCAGGGTTAAGGGTGAAAGGAGAATGTTACTACAAGGGGGATTTTTTTTTTTTTTTTTTTTTAAAGATGACTGGTAAGGGGATCTTAACCCTTGACTTGGTGTTGTGAGCACCACGCTCAGCCAGTGAGCGAACCGGCCATCCGTATATGGGATCCGAACCCGAGGCCTTGGTGTTATCAGCACCGCACTCTCCCGAGTGAGCCACAGGCTGGCCCTACAAGAGGGATTTTTTGAGGTGATGGAACTGTTCTGTATCCTGACTGCAGTGGTCATCACACAAATATACACGTGTTAAAATTCATGAAACTATACACCAAAAAAGCCAATTTTACTGTATGTTAACCTAAAAAACAAAACTTTTTAAAATTAAAAATATGTATATATAAAGCAGCAACTTCCAGTTGGCAAAAGGAGAAACATATACACTATAAACATTCTAGAGTGGTTGCCTAGGGTGGAGTTGGGAAATGGAAGTAGGAATGAGAATAAAATAGAACAAATAAAGAACTAAGGCAAGAGGGTCTATGAGTAGACCAATGATGACAATAGGTCATGAGATGAGGTTTGACAGCTAGATGGAAATGAAAGAAAGAAGGAAGAAAGGAAGGAAATAAATAAGGAAGTGATGGAGGATGGAACTGGATGTGTCCTTCCAAGGCTACACATAGGATCAGTCCTGGAGCCCTGATGGAATTTCTGGACCTGCAACGCTGATCATCCTTCTCTCTCCATCTAGAATCAGACTGTGGACTGTAAAAAGCCTACTACTACCCCCATAGGCCATCTGGGCAGTCAGCCAGCTTCGCACTTTTCTCAGTACCTCTCTGGTATCATAACCACTTTAAATGCAACCAGCTCCAATTTCCTTCTCCAAGGGTGGGGATAATTATGTCTTTCTTTCAGGTGGTGTGTGAGATAACACATATACATACATATCACAGTGCTTGGCACTGACAGATATTCAATAAATGTTACCTCACTTTCTCCCCTGACTTCCTAGAACATCAAAAGCTTACAGATTATCACAGCTCTATCAACACAAGTAGCTAAAATTGCACATTTCTACTCTGTTCCACTAGCATTTGGAAGAAGAGTCTGATATCTCAAAGGGTTCCTATGGTATGACAGATGGCTTTTTGCAACACATGAGGATTAAACAGCAATTCTGTTCATCTTTTACTGTCAGGGACAAGTACTAAAATGTAAAAGAACCAACCTAGAAGAAACTACAGAAGAAAAATTTCATAATCTTGGGATGTTGAAGACTTTGCTAAAGTGCAAAAACAACCTGAAGTCATAAAGAAAAGACAGATTTAAATACATAAAAATCCAAAACTTCTGCATGGCCAAAGATACCAGAGATAAAGTTAAAAGACAGGTGACAGATGAAAAGACCATATTTGCAAAAAATATGCAATAAAGGAGTAGTATACATAGTATCAAAAACTACAAACATATAAAATATCGAACAGAAAAATGGGTAAAAAATATGAACAAGTAATTTACATAAGAAATACAAATAGCCAACAAACACATGAAAGTTTGTACAACTTCTAAGTAACCAGAGAAACAAATTAAAACAAGATACCACATTTGACTATCACACTGGCAAATGTGTAGAGACTGATAACATCCAGTGCTGGCATGAGTATGGGAAATTACACACTCTCATACACCGCTATGACTATAAATTGGAGGGCAATTTGACAGTTATCTATCAAAATGCTAAAAGTGCATGATCTTTTGATCTCAAATCAATAACCTAACCTTCCACCAAAAGACACTGGAAAAAGAGCAAACTAAAGCAAGCAGAATGAAGGAAATAAAGATTAGAGCAGAAATTAATGAGATAGGGCCGAGCCTGTGGCGCACTTGGTAGAGTGCTGTGCTGGGAGCGCGGCGACGCTCCCGCCGCGGGTTCGGATCCTATATAGGAATGACCGGTGCACTCACTGGCTGAGTGCCGGTCACGAAAAAACGACAAAAAAAAAAAAAAAAAAAAAAAAAAAAATTAATGAGATAGAGAATAGAAAAACCACAGAGAAAAATCAATGAATCAAAAGTTGGTTCTTTGAAAAGATCAACAAAACTGACAAACTTTTGTCTAGACTGACAGAAAAAGAGAAAACTCAAATTACTTGTATCAGGAATGAAAGAAGGAACATCTCTTCCAACCTTAACAGAAATAAAAAGGATCATAAGGAAACACTATGAACTGTATGCCAACAAATTAGGTGACTTAGATGAAGTGGACAAACTCCTATGACACAAACTACAAAACTGACTCAAGAATAAATACAAAATCTGAATAGACCTATAACAAGTAAAGAGATTGAATTAGTAATTAAAAAGTTTCCCACAGAGAAACAGTCAGACCCAGATGGCATCACTGGTGAATTCCACCAGACATTTAAAGAATTAATACAAATCCACCACAAACACTTCTAAAAAAATAGAAGAGGACGGAACACTTCCCTGCTCATTCTTTGAGGCAGTATTACTCTGATACCAAATCCAGACAAAGATATCACAAAGAAAGAAAACTACATAGGGCTGGCCTGTGGCTCACTTGGGAGGGTATGGTGCTGATAACACCAAGGCCACAGGTTCAGATCCCTATATAGCTGGTTAGCTCACTTGGGAGAGCGTGGTGCTGACAACACCAAATCAAGGGTTAAGATCCCCTTATTGGTCATCTTTTAAAAAAAAAAAAAAACAGAAAGAAAACTACAGACCAATATCTCTTACGAATAAAAATCAACAAAATCAATCCAGCAACAAATGAAAACAATTATATACCATGACCAAATGGGATTTATCTAAGGTATGCAAGATTGAGTTAATATCTGAAAATCAATGTATAATAAATCATATCAATACAATAAATGACAAAAACCACGTGATCGTCTGAAGAGACACAGAAAAGCATTTGACAGCACCCATCACTTTTTCATGATAAAAACATTCAACAAGCTAGGAATAGAAGGAAACTTCCTCAGCCTGATAAAGGGCATCTACAAGAAACCCACTGGACACACCATTCTTAACAGTGAAAGACTGAATGTTTTCCACCTAAAGAAGAATATTCTTACGTCCTCTCTTACGAACATCTATTTAACATGGTACTGGAGGCTCTGACTAGAGAAATTAGGCAAGGAAAAGAGCTGCTGTGAGGGTTAATGAAGATAACATATATAGGGCCAGGCCCGTGGCTCACTTGGGAGACTGTGGTGCTGATAACACCAAGGCAACAGGTTCAGATCCCTATATGGGGATGGTTGGTTAGCTGACTTTGAGAGCGTGGTGCTGACAACACCAAGTCAAGGGTTAACATCCCCTTACCAGTCATCTTAAAAAAAAAAAAAAAGATAACACATATGAATTACTTTTTCCAGGCTTGGCACGTAATAAGTCCTAAATAAGCATTATCTGGCTCTTTCAGTGAACGGCCTAAGGTGATCTTTGAAAATGGTTCGCTATTCGCTTGACCTAGAAAACTCCACAAAATCATGCAGCTCAAAAGGTTCAAATTTTCGTGTTCAGGCCATCAAGGGTATGCATATCCATAAAGCCACCAAGTATCTGAAGGATATCACCTTACAGAAGCAACGTATACCATTCAGGCATTACAATGGTGGAGTTGGTAGGTGTGCCCAGGCCAAACAGTGGGGTTGGACACAGGATCAGTGGCCCAAAAAGAGAGCTGAATTTTTGCTACATGTGCTTTAAAATGCAGAGAAATGCTGAACTGAAGGGTTTAGAAGTAGATTCTCCAGTCATTGGGCAGATCAAAGTGACCAAAGCACCAAAGATGCACAGCAACACTTACAGAGCTCAGGGTCAGATTAACCCATAGATGATCTCCCCCCGCCACACTGAGATGATCCTTACTGAGAAGGAACAAATTGTTCCTAAACCAGAAGAGAAGGTTGCACAGAAGAAAAAGATATCCCAGAAGAAACTGAAGAAACAAAAACTTATGGCTCAAGAATAAATTCAGAAAAATAAATGCAGATAGATAGATAGGTAGGTAGGTAGGTAGGTAGGTAGATAGATAGATAGATAGATAGATAGATAGATAGATAGATAGATAGATAGATAGATAGATAGATAGATAGATAGATAGATAGATAGACAGACAGACAGAGAGACAGATAGATAAGCATTATCTGTTGCAGGGATGGTTGATATGGTTGTTGCTGGAGCCCAGGACACTGCATTCACAGTGGCTACCACTGATTGGGTTTCACGATGAACAACTTATCTCCTCATTTGCCTGACTTGATTTCCTGCTTAGACACTGGAATTGCTAGAAGGGTCTAAAGTTTAGGTGAGTGTGGATTTCTCCACTAAGACTCAATCCGGCTCTCAGGTCCCACTGACAGCCACCCCAGCTCTTCATGGATGACCCTAGCAGAGGCAGCACTCAACTGTCTTACAACAAAGTCATTTAGCCATACTGAGCATGAGTGCATAGCTACACCAGAATTCCCAGGCACAAAGAGACTCCCAGAGAGCATCCAAGTCAACCCTTCATTTCATTTCATAGATGGGTAAACTGAGACCCAGAGAGACCACTCAGTAGATTGGCAACAAATCTGGATTTTAGGGCTTGGCATCCTGGATTCCAACACCAGCCCCAAGGTGGAGTAAAGCAATCCACCTGCAACCTTGTGCTTAGTTTTTCTACCAACACACCAGGTACACACCAGACTGGGCCCACCTACATCCACCCCCCATTTTTTAAAACACATACCTTCTCACCTCCTGAGACTCCACCAAACATCCAAGCTCCCTTCTAGCTCCTTTCCTAGCCACTCAGCTATTTGTGGTCTGTGATGGCCTCTCCCCAGCATACTGACAAACAACATCCACCTGAAGAAGAGACAACAATGGACAGCCACAAAATCCTCGCATATCTGACACACAGCAACACATAGCCCAATTCTCAGTATTGTGGATTCAACAAGATAGAGGCCTTCTCCTTGTGGCCAGGGGTAGTTCTGTCCATACAGGCCAGGCTACAGTTTTCACTAGATATTGGTTCTGGGCTATACCATGTCCCTAAGCTGTGGTCACATCCTCACACCTCTTCCTCTTGCTTCTCCTGACTCTGCTCCAGGGCAGATGAAGACACTGTATTTAGAAGAAATTTTATATGTAGCCTCCGGTGCTCAATGTATGCCTTCTGTGCCCAAGGGGATGGGTTAGGCATTGATCAAAAGACACTCAGAGTACTAATATTACCATATACCTCATCTCATTCAATCCTTCTGTCAACCTCTGGAAGTAAGAAATAATCCCCCCACTTTTGCACAGGAAGAAAATCTTGCCTTGAGTCCCCAGAAATAATATGTTCAAAAGCAGCTCTGACCTGATTCAATGGACGTGGAGTGCAGCAGATGAGAGGACATATGAAGTGGCTATAAGATGAAGGGAATGGCTGTCACAAGTTGAGTGAACTTTTGGTCACTGAAATCACTAGCTCTAAATTCATTTTATCACTTACACAATTCAGCAAGCTCCTGTTAGTCTACAAAAGAGTTGTGTACAGGAGGGTGGGGAGGTGACTACAGGGAATGAACTAGCAATTCATATTTGCAGACTTTGGGCTATGGGATCAACTTATTTTTATCCAATATAATTTAAAAGCCTTTCTTCTTTTGGGCCCTGTTTACCACAAACCAGGGCCATCAGATCAGAGTTCTTACACATGGGTTAAATGATTAGGCACCCAGGTTAGCCCATCAGAACCTAACAGAGCACTCACAAAGTTTTAGATCAATGCCATTTTTCAATCAAGTTTTTAACGCCAAGGTCTGTCCCTATTCTACAGGTTTGGCTCCACATGTAAAGGAAGAAGGAAAGAAAGTTCTTTTTTTTTTTTTTTTTTTTTAATAAACCCATTAACCCTGGGTCATCTTTTTTTTTTTTTTTTTTTTTTGGTCATTTTTTCGTGACCGGCACTCAGCCAGTGAGTGCACCGGTCAGTCCTATATAGGATCCGAACCCGCGGCAGGAGCGGGAGCGCAGCACTCTACCAAGTGCGCCACGGGCTCGGCCCAGGAAAGAAAGTTCTTACTTTGTGTAAATCAACTCTAGCAAAGGTAGGTGAGGTGTTGAAAGAGCCACAATAAGGTTCCTTTCAGGGACACTAAGTGACCAAAACAGGAACTGCCCAGAGGCAATCACTTACTGGAAAAGCCTTATGTACAGAGAGGCCACACAGTACCATGCATAGGGATCTCTCTCTCTCTCTCTCACTCTCACACCCACCCACCCCCACACCCCCCACACCCCCCACACACAGAGGCTGGGAATGTGTGAGGCTCCAGATCTGACTCTCTTTTGGAATTCACATTCTTTAAAAGCCAGGAATTTCTAATTTAGGGCCTGTGAATGATCCCAAACCTCTTGGAAAGCAATGTGGCTATGTGAACCAGTGTGGTATCCTCTGACCTAGAAATTCCTCTCTAGGAATTTATCCTAAGGAAGTCATTCAACTGAGCTACACACTGCAAAAATATTCATCTCAAGATTATCTATGATAGTCAAACTTGAAATGGTAAATGCTAAGGAATATCTATAAGGATACTAGACAGCTGCACCAAGAGATAATTAAGATAATTATAAACAACATAACATTTTATAAGATAATGTTGGACAAAAATAGCTGAATGCAAATAGTTTCACTCCATGATAGCAACAGTATAAAATATGTATACATTTGGGAAGTAATAGCAATTTTGTTACAGTGGTAGAATCACGTTTAGTTACAATGGTAGGTAGAGTTTTTTTTAACATTTAATGTAATAACGTTGTATTTTCAACTTAAAAAAAGCAGCAGCAGCAATCCTATAAAGGCAAAGCCAAAATTTTCACAAATAAAAAACTAGTACTAGTACCAAAAATAAATAAAACACATTCAGAGCTTATTCTGTGTTAGGTACTGTTTTAAGCCCTTTCACAGCTACTACCTAAACTTCACAGTATCTACGAGGTAGATACTATTATTATCCCCATTTTACAGGTGAGAAGACTGCGGCACAGAGAGGATAACATGTTTCTCAAATCAAACAGCTAGCCAGTGTGATAGAAACATTTTTTGTGTTTTGTGCCATTTCTAAGAGTCATCCACCTGCTAAAATCTTTATGCCTGCTTAGACAGACATGACAAAATCCTCAGTAGAAGCCTCACAACAGCCCTGAACTGGGTCGGGGGAAGTGAGCTTCCCAAGGAATTTCAGTTTTCATGTTGCAGACATAACCAGGATTCCCCACACAGAGCAAACTAGAATCTAGGTGGTAGAGAAGGAAGGGTAGACCAACAGGCCCAGCCCACTCGAATTTCAGAAAGGCAACACAGACCAAAGGAATTAGGACATGCCTTTGATGAAATGAACTAGGAAAAGAATAAGAACCAGAACTTGGAATCCTCACTGCAGTGGCCTTCGAGGCTCGTCCCTACCCTCTGCATACCATGAAGCTCTCTTTCCCTCCATCTTCTTCCCTTTAGTCTATCCTCAGCCATCCACTGTCCAGAACATTCCCAACTATACCACCTTCTTTCTCTTTTATCATCTCTGCTCACTCTTCCTCCATTTCCTTTCCTCTCCTGCCCTGCTGGTAACTGCATGCAAAGGCTGGGACTTCAGCTATAATGTTCTCCTCATGTGACAGCAACTAGAGGAAATCACAGGCTACTGTCAGCAGTAAACCCTTCCCCTTTCCAACCTGGGGAACTGTTCAAACACGCTGAGACAGGAATACTAAAATCAGTGTTTGGAAGAGAGGCCCCTCATTCTGGCTCTGGCCCTGGCCCACACTACCTATTTGGCTCCGTGTACCTCCTCAGTGCCCTCTGAGCACCCAGGTTTCCTCTCTCTTTGATCACATCATATTGCCATAGTCTGTCTACTGCTAAGGGGCTCCCTAAGAATTGGGGCCAGCCCTTGTTCATGTCTATCTCTCATGCTTCATATAGTGTAGTTACCAATAAGTTTGCTGAATGAGCAAATGAACCAAATTCATTCCCTTTCTTGGGCCCCCTCCTGATTTTAGTGTGAATAGGTGGACCATTCTTGGCCAGGCAGGGACTCTGCCCAGGCTGCCTGAAGTGCTTATCTGAATACCACAAGCTACCTAACACCTCAATGCCAAGTCCTGTGCTCCTATAACACAAATATCAGTTTCCCTAGGTCCCCTTTAACTCGACACCCTTCCCTGTTTTGTTTTTTTTGTTTGTTTGTTTTCTCAAGCTAGCAGTGCCTTGCAACACCAACGACAGCTCTGTGGTTTCAGGATGTCAAAGGCAAAAGGACATTATGCAAAACAGAAGAAACTTTTAAAGGCATTGTTAGAATGCACCATGTCTTGCAGCCAAGTGATTATTGAATCCCCTGTCAGCACCCCTACCTATGACCTCTAGGCCCATGTGGTAGGGCAGGAAGGAGCCTGACCTCACACCACATTGGTCATGCTGCCCATTCCCTCAGAGCAGCCTCACCCTAGCTCCCCAGGCTCTGTGCCAAATGACCCCTGGCAGATTCCCAACACCAAACTGTCCTTCAGAAGAGAATTTAGCTCCACTGAGGACATTCGAAATGAAATAACTCCAAAATATACTACTTGAGAAGAGATTTGTACATTGGACCAAGGCTTTATTGATCTAACCCACCTGAACAAGCCCCAACTGAGATCCAGGCTCTGGTCTCTGACACTTCTCGCTAAGAGAAGCCTGGCCCCTGGAAACCACAAAGTTTTCATTCCATGGCTCCTCCCCAGATCTCAGGACCACCTGGAGGTGGGACAGTTGTTCTATACATTTAAGAATCTGATTTGCTAGCTTGTTCCCCCCTTTTGTGTGTCACACCTCAGTGATGCTACCTAGTGTTCCCACAGCACCATGGCCCCAGAGTCACAGCAGTCCACGTAAGCTTAACCTGGGATCTGGCTGCTCAGGAAACAAATGGAGAAGTTACTGAGAAAGCATCACCCCTACTGATCCTGTTCACAGCAGATATCTGTTTAGCCAGACCTTAAGAGCCTATCATGCAGCCTGGCCCTCTGCCCCTGCCACAGGCACTTCCTGGACCTCGTTTCCTTTTGAATCAGAATTCTAGACACATCATTCAGCAATAAGCGATACTCATCTGCCAGCACTAAGCAAACCTGTCATTTCAGATGGGTCTATCCCTTTGTAAAACTGGCTTAAAAAGTTAGCCCTTCTCAAAAAGCATTCACTCCTTTTTTTCCTTTTTATAAAGCTCTCCTACAGAAACCACCCAAAAAGTGCATACAAGCTTCACCACACCACCAAGAAAAAACAAAAACTAAAACTCATATGTGTATGTATGTGTGTTCAACAACAGTTGAATGATAAAGAAAGTTACAGCATATTCAGTGGACAGAATGATACTGCCTTTGTGATTTTTAGAGGTATAGGACTGAGTTTGACAGAATCTTAAATGAAAAATGCTGAACACCAGGCCATCTACATGAACCACGTCAGTCCATCTGTCCATCTACAAAGATATCAGCTATATCCTTAAACATGTATTTTTTAAAAACTAGGAGGAAACATGCCAATATGTTTCTTTTAGGTGATAGGACTATGGATGTGCTTTTCTATCTCTTTAAACTTTTCAAATTATTTTCAATGAGCCTGCATTACTTTTTACAAAAAGGAGGAAGAGATTACCTCTCCTCAAAAACAAAAAGGCAGGACCGGCCCGTGGCTCACTTGGGAGAGCGTGGTGCTGACAACACCAAGTCAAGGGTTAAGATCCCCTTACTGGTCATCTTTAAAAAAAAAAAAAAAAAAAGGCAAAAGCCCTAGCTCCCAGCATCACTTTGAGGCAAATCATTCTCTTCTCTCTCTGGGTTTTGTGAGGGGCTTTGGAGAGGCGGTGGGGTGGGGATAAAGAAGCAGCTACATAACACACCCAGACCAGGCATTAAAATCACTGCCAAAGAATTCAGCAACAGCCAATTACATAGCCCCTGGCCTTCATTTGTGTCGGGAAGGGGTGGGCTGAGGCAAAGCTGGGAAGTGGAACCTGAAACACTGAACGTGTGACTCACCCGGCTGTCTTCTAAGGACAAATCCCTTTAGGCCACGTTCACCCAGAACCAGCTCCCAGCCAAACCCTGTCCCCCACCCCTAAGCTACCACAACCCTCCAACCTGGAGGTCTCTGACTTTTAAAACAGGATCCTGAGGACTCTCCTCAAGCTGGTGACCACCTCACCTCACCCTGCATAGGCCCAGACAAACACAGAGGCCTCCACAACTGAAGTCTTTACAATCCAGCTGCAGTTTGGATCCCAAAAACCCTCATGAAGTTTAGGGACAGGAAGGAGCCTGTGAAGGTCACTGAGTCCAATTCTGGGCCTTTTTAACTCCCCTGGGAGTCAGGGTCTGGTTGGCTGGCCTTTACGGTGAACTCACTGCCTAGAGACCACACCAGGCTGTGCCAGAGCCAAATGTAAAATTGTCACAGTGCCAGGCCCTCAAAGATTTAAACTACAAGGGTAGACCATTTGTCCTAAGACAACTGGATTACTGCTTTACTGGATAAGAAAAACTGGAATTTCCAGGTGGACATGGAGTCAAGCAGAATTCTAGTCTCTGATTCTCGGCAGGAACAGGCAGGGAACAAAGAGTGGGGAAAAGGTAGAGGAGGCACTGGGTACATGTGCAGTGGAGAAATCAGCACATTTAACTACAGAATAACTGGGCCTCTTTCATACATATCCATAGTCCAGCTGAGCCCAAAGAGGATGAGCCAGCCGACCCCGCTCCCAGAGTCTGGATGGACCCCAGGGTGGAATCTGTGGAAAGGCATGGACTGCTTTGGCATTAACTGCCCCATCATTCCCAACCCATGAATTAGCCTAGTTCTAGCCTGGAAATCCCTACCCTGCTGCTACCCAAAGACCAAAACATCCAGGCATATGGCTGTTGATGTCTCATTATAATCATTACAAAGTAGCAAGTTAAAGATTACCCAACAGAGCTAATGCGTAGCTTCAGAAATTAGAGGAAAATTTTCACACAATCGAATAAAACTAGGACTGGAGAACTTTGACATCAATTCTAGGTTTCTGAAAGAAGAAAGGAAAAAAGGAAGGGAGGGAGGAGAAAGGGAGAGGAAAAAACAAACACACACACTTTGGTGTCCCTAAATGACATCAGCACTGTTTAATTACACCTCCCCTGCCTAAATGGCGAATTGCTACTGGGAAGGCATATTGTCTTCTCTGTAGCTCTAGTGCCCGGCACAGTACAGACACATTGTCAGAATTGAATGAATAAAGTTACCAGATGCCTCAACCATCAAAGACATCCATATAAGACCACCATACAAGACATTTCTGATGGACCCACAGACACACCTTACAAGGATCTTCTTCCCAAACTCCAGGCCACATCAGGCTACCCCTGAGTCTCTGCACTAGGAGTCTACTGGGCTCCTCAGGGAAGAATACTGGATGGTCCCGTCCTGGGAAGCTATGGTTCCAAGAAGCTGTAGTTTGAAACCAATACCACATTTGGCACGTGCTCCCCATACCCCATAGAGTTTCCATTTGGTTCATCAGAGGCCCTACTGCAGAAGGACACAGCTCCTGCGCTTGCTGAGTCTGGAATGAATTACAACAGGGAGGGACTGTCTGACTGTGTGGGAGAAAGCAACCGTGCTTCACCATGAAAACGAGTCAGACAGTCATGGAGGGTATTTCTCAATCTCACACTGTTGGACAAAGAGTGCATGTGTGTATGTCAGTAAATTATTTTCCCCGGAAAACAACAACAGGACAAAACTAGTTTAAAGGATTAGTTACCTAAGCCTAAGCTTCAAGATCTAGACACAGGTGAGGCTCCTTGTGCCTCCCCCAATCCCAAGGGACAAAAAAGCCCTTTCTCAAGCCTCAAAGTACAGTCTGTCCCAGGTGACCTGCTTGTGTCCACATGTGTACACATGGGGGAAGGGGGGAAAGCATGCTGGTAGAGAAACAATTGAGAGCCAAGAGCCCAGCAGAGATCTAGCAAGTGCTAGGGCACAAACTGTGGCAGAGGCTCAGAAGGAAAGACCCCATAAAAACCAGGAAAACTGATTCGTGGACAAGTACTCTCTGGGGGCCTTGGCTACCAGCAGCTATTGTTTGCTGGCTCAGGTGCCCACCTCTAGATCAGAATCTTCCCTTCAATCCAACAAATGAAGAGTATCTCCTCAAAGCACAGCTGGGCAAGAGGGGTCTCTGGGGTTTAAGCAGTCCAGAACCCCACCCCTACCCCCCACTGGTACAGACAGGACTGTACCAACTTCACCAGGTCCCAGCTGAATCCCCAGCCAGCTCTGCTGGCTAACTAGTTCAGCCTTATATCCTTCTCTGGATTGGCAGTGCCATAGCCAGTCAAGTCACTTTGAGCTGCCACCAAACCTGAGCAGAGATAAACATTCCAAGAAAAGAAATGCAAGGCCACTGCTCCTCCCATCTCAGGCAAACACCCAGGTGGCCAGAAAAGGGAACCTTACTGCCAGGGTCAGTGGAGTGGATGCTACATGGCCCCCCTGAGGGCCTGACACAGGGCTGAGAGGATGGCACTTGAAGGTCTAAACTACCTGGGAGAACTCCCTGGGGAAAGTTGTAGGAATCCTCCAGAAAGGCCCACCTCTCCCCAGCAGCACTCGATCCAGGAGGCCTAACACTAGCCCATGGGGAAGAGGAGGGCACCAGGACAGGGCCTACTATGGCGCCAAACATTGTAACCTGCCCATGTGACACAGATAGTGTAGACAGAGGCAGGATTCTAACCCAAGTCTATCTGACAACCTAGTGACAGATCAAACTATGACCCATCAGCAGCCCAGTCTGGTGTTTTACTTCCTCCATGGAAGGGCTAGCCCATAACCTACCACCTAGCAGCTGAGAGGGATCTCAGCATCTGGCCAGACCCCTGGACACCAGAAAGTAGAGCCAAGTCGGGGAAAGGAAATGCAAGTAGTGAAAAGGCCACAACTCTAAACCCCATAGATGGTTTCTCCCACCAACCTCAAAACCACCCCACAAGGGCTTTGGCTGACACCTGCCCATGAACAGATGGGCTCGACCTCCACCAACCCACACACTCCTAGGGAGACTTTCTGCTTTCTCAAGGGCCCTTCTAGCCAGAAGTCTCCACTCCAAGAGCTGCACCCAACCATTCAAATCTAAAGGCTCAACTAAAATGAGCCTCATTTCTGGGGATGCCTCAGCAGCAGCCTAAACATCAGGCATGCAGGTCTCATGCATGTCACATGAGGGCAGCCAAGCTAGAAAAGGCCCTCTCTCCTCCCCTCTAAAACATTCTCTCTCAGGAAGTCTTCTCCTGCGGCCAGTTCAGAGTCACTTTAGAAACACCAGTAACTGGTGACAAGCTGATCATCAGTAACACCATTACAAAATGAAACAAAGCAGAGCTGTGGTCACCACCGTGTCTGTCATGCTTCAGTGAGAAGACCCTATACCTCAAACACCAATCTAATTAACTTTGGGGTACTTTAATTTGCTAGTTAATTTCTCTTTCTTTCTGCACAACATCCAGGCAGCAATTAAAAACAAAAGCAAAGCTAGCTGGTTAGTTGGTTAGAGCATGGCGCTGATAACACCAAGGTCCAGGGTTTGATCCCTGTGGCCACACACACACACACACACACACACACACACACACACACACACACACACACACACACACACACAAAACCCACAGAGAAAAACCCGGCCTCTCTGTGGTCTAGGGATGCGCTGTCTCCCCCCTTCTCTCTACTGTTCACAACCATCTCCATGGGAGTCTGAGAAAATGGAACTTCAAGCCCCTAAAAAAATATTATTATGGGCCAAGCCCATGGCGCACTCGGGAGAGTGCGGCGCTGGGAGCGCGGTGACGCTCCCACCGCTGGTTCGGATCCTATATAGGAATGGCCAGTGCACTCACTGGCTGAGTGCCGGTCACGAAAAAGACAAAAAAATATATATATATATTATTACTATATTATTATTTGCTGCTATGTACTACTATGTGCCACATACTTAATATACACATCTCACTAAATCCTAAAAATAACCCTGTAAGGTAAGCATTTTCAACCCCATTTTACACACAAGAACCTCTAAGAAACTCTGTATCACACCTGAAGTCAGACACTTAGCAGTAGGGCAAAGAGTCTACATTTTATAGAGCTAGTCTGCTTCCCAGACTAACCATCAAATGTAAAGGAATTCAACTTTCTGATCTTAAAAAAAAGTTCCTCTCATTACCACAGTTCATGTCTGACCAATTCCAAGAAGTTCCTCCCAAACTCGATATGAAAATACTGAAGTAATTCTTGGAGAAACTGAGCAAGAGCGCATAGGAAGGCCTGCTCTGCCAGGGTCTGAGGGAAAGTGACGGAGCTCCTGCTGGCAGGATGCCTGCCCGCCTGCCAGAGCCCCTCACTCAGAACAATGTTCTCTAAAACCTGGCGTTAGGAATGAGCAGCCACCTGTCCAGTAACCTTGGAAGCATTCTGAGGCTGCCTTGGGCCTGCGGGCTTGTGGGTCATAGCTCAAGGAGAGGTCCAGGCTGGGCTCAGCCTCCTCCTGCCATAAAGAATACAAACCCACCTGCCCAAGCTCCACTTGTACACTGAAACAGGACAGAGGCCAGGGTTCAGCCCAACTGGGCAAAATAACTGAGAATCCGGTGGCTGATACCAAAAGTACCAAGAAAGGGTATCCCCATGTTGACTGGTTATATTTTAGCCCTCCAGCCTCCAGGATACACATGCCCTCTGTCCCTGGAAGGGCCCTGCTCTTCAGTTCTGGGAACCTATGCAGAGAGGAAGCGAGGGGGGAAGGCCCAAGGCCAGAGAACTACACAGAGGAGGAAATGAACGCAATATGAACGTAAAATGAACGTAACAACTTATTGAGGGTTTACCATCATTAATTAAACCCTTACGATATTTCATTTAATCTTCCAAACAACCCCTTGAAATAGGTACTATATATTATCCCTATTTACCAGAAGAGAAACTGGAGGTGTAGAAAGAAGTTAAGTCACTTGCTCAAAGGCTCAAGAGAAAAAATAACCCACTCTCTGGAGACTGGCTCTATGGGAAGACAGATGTGAACTGAGAGGTCAGCTTCCTTTCCCACTGAGGGCCTCATCGTCAGTCCCCCAGACGGGAGTGGGTTACTCTGCGCTGTCTCGAGGTCCCTACCGGAGTTAGCAGAGTAAGCCTGCTCCAAGCCCTAAGCAGACGCAAACTCCAAAACTTCCTGAGTCTCGGTTCAGAGCAGGAAGTCTCCAAGGCCTTCTCTGGTTTGGGGGCCAGAGGGACCTGCGGGCTTCTCTATAGGTCCAGGCCCCAGCCTCCAACCGTCCGCAAAGGGACCCACCTCCCGACCTGTCTCTCCCATCCAGCCCGGAGCTTCTGTTTGGGATTAAGGGCTCTGACCCGGAATAGGGAGGCTGGCTGTTGTGGAAGAGGGCATGGAGAAACGTCCCGAGAACGCTTTGGGTAAATCCGGTGTAGTCCCAGCCCTCGGACTGGCGCCAAGTCCTTACCGAGCCGCGGGGACTCCTCAGGGCAAGCGGGCAGCGACAGTAACGTGGTGGAGAGCCCTGGGACCGAAGTCAAGTTGCTTGCGGAGCCGGCGCCAGAATCCGCCGCAAGGCTGGAGTCGCGAGCCGGGCGCGGCTCGGACGCGTCGTCTAACACAGGCGGCGGACGGGCCCTTCCGTGCGGGGGCTCCCCGGAGAACTGCCCGATGGCGGCGGCGCCGTTCGAGCTGCTCTGCAGCGGCGTGGGGACTCCGACCAGCTGGGGCAGGCGTCTGAGGTCGCGGCCGGCCAGGTAGTAGACGAGGGTGACGGCAAGGTGCAGCGCGCAGACGGCCACGAGCAGGCGGCAGGCCCGCTGCAGGGAGGCGCCCGGCATCGCGGCGCTGCCGCCCAGGAGAGGCTCGCGAAACCTCATCTTCCCGCCGCCGCTTTAAGAGGGGTGTGGGCCACAGGCGGGGTGGGCGGCCCGCCCGCGGGCCACCGGCCAGGCGCGGCCCGACCACGGCGATGGGGGGAAGGGTTGCTGGGAGCGCCGCACCGGCGGGGGGGCGGGCGGCGGGACGCCGAGACTCCGGCCGGCCGGACCCGGGAGCAACGAGAAGAGCGCCCGAGGCGCGGGCGGGGCGGGGCGGCCGGCGGAGGCGGGGCCGGGAGCGGGCTTCGGGGAAGGGAGGGGGAGGGCGGGTCCTCCGGGGCGCCGGATCGCGGGGCGGGGCCGTCTGGGGCGGGACGGAGCGGCGCGGGGGCGGGCCCTGTCGGCCGCCGGCGCGGGTGCCCCAGGCCGGCTCCGGTTGCGGCGACCGCCGCGCACCGTCCTCCTCCCGAGCCTTCGCCGTGGGGCTTCGGTCGCTACCAAGCCGCGCCTGCGCTTCCTCTTCCACGCTGCTCTCGAGAGGCCCCGCCACTTCCTGGGGTGCACAAGGACTGGGGTGCGGGCCCGGGGCTGCAGCGCGGCGGCAGAGAAGGCGGAGAGGAGAGCAAGGGGGTCGTGGTCTGGAGGGGTCGGGGGCCGCCGCGGCGTTTCAGCCGGCGGGTCTTGGTTGTCCCGGGGGTGAGGAAGCGGGGCGGAGAAAGGTTGCCCGGGCAACAGGCTTCGATGCAGGTGAAGGGTGGACGGCAGCGGAAGGATTCTCTGGCGGGTTCGGACCCCACCCCCTCCTGCCCGCCTGGCTGGGCCACGGTAGGCTATGTGGAGGTCCTGCTGCAAGGGAAGTGCACGAAGTGCCCTTCCTCTCCTCTCACTGTCATGGAGCCCGGGCTAGGGTATCTCAGAGGCCAGCCCAGCTCCGTTCGTGGGGGTGGGAGGGTGAAGGAAGTTACTGAGGCTCCCATTGCGGGGTGGGATGCACTGGAAGAGGCACCCTTCCAGTGCATCCTACCTCGCAATGGGAGCCTCAGTAACTCCCCGCTAGCATGCAGGAGAGCAACCTTTACAATTTACACTGGGCTAGACACAATCCCATGAAGTAGAAATTGTCCCCGTTTTGTTACTCTGAAATGGGGAATAACAATAGCTACCGTGTTTTGAGAGTTTACTATATGCCATGAAGTGGGCGTTGTTACTGTCCCCATTTCACGGATGAGAAAACTGAGGCTCAGGAGTTGACACTTGGTTGTGATCATGCAGAATCTACTTTCTTCACTTAACTTCCTGGACATTAGATCCTTCTGATCTTCCTCACTTTACTAGCCACATCTTATGTCCACTTTTTAGACTTCTCTCCAGTTGTTGAAGTCCCCAGACCATAGTCCATGATGCTTTTCTGTCTACGCTCACTCCCTGGGAGTGATTTATAAGTACCTGTATGATGATGAGTCCAAAATTTCTATCTCCAGCCTAGATCTCTTCCCGACCTCTGGATTCATATATTCAACTGCCTATTTTACCAACAACCTTCTCCCTACACTGCATTCACATTCTTACCTCCCACAGAGACGATACCATTGTTCCCCCAAACCAAAACCTAAAAGGTGTCCTGATGTGCCTTACTCTCAAATGCCATTTCCAATTCCTCAGCAAGACTTGTCAGTGCTTCCTTCAAAACACCAGAATTCACCACTGGCTAACTCTGCTGTGACACCCTGGACCACGCCACTGTCATCTTGGCCTGGGTTCTATGACAGCCTCCTAACCGGTCACTGCGCTTCCACCTCTGCCATGAGCCCACCTAAATCCATCCTCCACCGGGAATGCAGGAAGATCTTTGTAAGCATAAATCAGATCATGCTATTTTATTCGGAACAAAATCCAAATCCGGTAACACCAAGGTCAAGGGTTCGAATCCCTATGCCGGCCAGCCACAAAACAAAACAAACAAACAAACAAAAAAAAAAAAAAACAGGCCCAAATCAATAGAAGCCCTCTCTAAACTCGTTCCTATCTCCCTTCCCACCCTCATCTCCAGTCACTCTCTATTTACCATGCTGGATCTGCTTTAGCCACACTAACCTAATGGCTATTCCTTGAACTTGCCATATTTCTTCCTGCCTCAGGAACTTGATTTTCCCTTAGCCTGAAACACTCTTCCCCCATATTTCATTCAGGTCTCTCAAATGTCATCTTATGACAGAGACCTTCTCAGAGTACCCTATGTAGAATAGTCTTCTGCCCAAATCTGCTTGATTTTTTTCAGAGTGTGTATCACTACCCAACATTATGCATTTATTTTCTGTTGTCTTGTCTCCCTCACTAGAAGCTCAGCTCCATGACAACAGAAACTTTCTCTCTTATTTACTACTGTGTCCTCAACCCCTAGAAATAAGCCTGGCCTATAGTTGGCACTGAATAAATATTTGTTAAAATACTTGATAAATGAATAGTTATGATCATCTTAATACTGTGGAAAGGGAAGAAGGGAGAAATTATTGCTAAGCTATTTTAGGACACAAAGTCAAGAGTCATTCTCCAAGAAGTTGGTAAAGGTGAAGCTGACTCCAACATCCTATGCCTAAGGGAAAACTCTGCCTGGCCAATGAGTGAGGATGGGTCAGATTAGTCCCCCATCTGTAAAATGAAGGCGGGGGGGGGGAATGGAGATGTGTCTTCCATAGGGCAGGAGACAGGACTAAGGGGAGGTTAAGGGTCACAGACCTGTCCCAGGACCCTTGGGCAGAAACCAAGGAAAAGCAACCACATTTGCTATTTGTCTATCCCTCAGAAACATGCAGAGTCCACTGAGGCCTGAGAACCAGCTGCATCAGTCCCTGATCCAAAGGTACCAGAATCAGTAAATTTCTTGCTTCAAAAAGGTCCAGAAACCTTCAGGACAATATTGTCCCACTGTCTGAACATGAACTGGTATCAGAGAGAGACAGACAGGTGCAGACAACCTTCTTCTCCACTGTCTTCAGCTCTTTCCACACTGGACTTTGTCAGGTGAAAAATTAATCCCATCAGGTGAAATACCTGGAGAAAGAAGTTGCAGTGCTGACTGGTCAAGAGCTGGGATTTGGGTTTGCCAGTTGGCCCATCAGTGCTCATCTGCCCAGAATCACCAGCTCTCTGCTTCTCCCTGCAGCTTGCCTTAGACAGGTTAGTGGCCTTTCCTCTGCCCACTCACAGTGCCCTTTTCTGCACCTGTCCACATTTCTGTTTTACCCTGGTAGATTAGAAGAGCATAGAATAGTGCCTGGCACATGGTAGACAGTTATTTTAGTTATCCATTGCAGCATAATACACCACCCCAAAACTTGGTGTAGTAAAACAACAACAACTTCTCATAGTTGGGCAGTTCTGCCTCACATGGTATCACCTGGGGCACTAGCAGAGTTGGAAATTGCAAAATGGCCTCACTCACAGGGCTGGCAGTTGAAGCTGGCTGGGGGCTGGGAGCTCAGAATGGGTTGTGGGTCATGGGGCCTTCATTCTCCATGTGGACCTCTCCACAAAGTTCTCTCTACTTGGCTGCATGGGTTTCCTCACAAACTGGAGGATGCATTCTACAAAGGAGCATTTCAAAAACAAGGTCAGAAGATGCAGATCCCTTAAGGTCCAGCCTTAAGCATCACTTCTGTAGGCATTCCTTTGGTTAAAACAAGTTACAGGGGCATCCAGATTCAAGAGGAGTAAAAACAGACTCTACCTCTTGATGGGCAGAGGGGCAATGAATTGGCAGGCATCTTTGCCCAGTGGCCACAAATTATTTGGATTCTTCCCATAGGTAAAATACATTAATCTCCTACCAAGATACCCCAATCATCCAATCAAGCCTTCAGGTCCAGAATCTTATCACCTAAATCAGGACTAGATATAAGTACTTCAAAAATTCATGGAAAAATAGAATTAAAAGATAATATGAACCTTTCCGTAAACTTTCTGAAGTACCCTCATATGGTTCCTCAGGTTCAGGGACCTGTGAGTTATAAAAACAGTTACCTTCTGTTGGGAAAATATAGGAAAATGGTCAGGGCCCTTCAGGTGTTCAGAATCTTGTGGAGCATTTGATGTAAATATGCATGTGGACCCAGGTGTTCCTTGGCTATTAATGTAATTGCGCATGTGCACCCAGGTGTCTGGGGTTATGACTTAAGTATAAAGGAGGAGCAGCTCTGATCCACAGCGCCCCCCCCCCCCCCTCGTCCCCTGCCCTGGGAGGCTATGATCACCGCTGCTGCTAAGGACTGAACTCATGTCGTCTGCCAATGGCTCCTGGGATCTTTCCCAGTTACCTAGCGTGGACCTGTGTGTGAGGGATCTGGTGACCCAGCCTGGCATGTGAAGGGTCTGTGACCTAGTCTGTACAACCGGTTTGAAGTATCTGTGGGCCCTAACTTCTAGCCCTAACAATACAAATGGAAACTTAGTATAACTAGAATAATGAAACATTTTGGCTTAAGCTGTGAATTGCTTTAGCAATACAATTAGCTATAGCTATTGGCTGTAATCCGACAATTGACGTAGTCCCATAGCTTTACAACCTTCTTTCTCTTCCTCTTCTTTTCCCTCTTCCTGAGTGTCAAGCTAGGGCTTAGGGTTCACAAACCCTTCAAGCCTATTGTACAGACTGGGTCACTAGGTAATAGGAAAAAATCCTGGGAGCCATGGGTAAAAAATTAACAGGCTTTATTCAGAGCTCAGAGCAGCCACCCTAGTAGCCTCCCAAGTGTTCCAAGGAGGCGGCGGCCTCCTGTATCAGAGCCATTAGTCCTTTACACTTAAGTCCATAACCCAGGACACCTGGGTGCACATGCGCAATTACATTAGTCAATAGCCAAGGATCACCTGGGTGTACGTGGACATTTACATCAAATGCTCAGCAAGATTCTGAACACCTGAAGGGCCCTGACCATTTTCCTATATTTTCCCTACACTGAGTAATTCAGTCCCAAAGCCACTAGGTAGGGTTGAGTAAGGTAGACAGGTTGTCAAAGCCCAGCCAGGATGAGGAGGAGGGGTGGGGACAGGGGTGGAAAGGGGAGTAGCCCAGCATAGAGTGTCAAAGCCCAAGCAGGGTAAAAAGGCATCCATGGAGTATCAGGACCTGAGCATGATAGAGTGCTTCTGTGAAGGAGGGAAGCCCAGTACAGGGTGTTGGAACCCAAGTGAGATGAGGAGATTGTTGAATATTTTTAGAAGTCTCTCTCTATATATGGACAGTGAGAGTTACCCAAGTTTCTGACTGTCAGAGAAGGGAGTTACTTACATGGACAGGGTGTTGGAAATACTCAAAATTAAAAATTATTTTGTGCTTATGCAGTACCTCTGTGGCTAACTGTGCTTATCTACCAGGGGCCCCAGAAATCAGCCCACTTAATAATTAGCTGCCTGCATTCCTCGCTTCTGTAATCTCGCTTACATGCTTGCTCAAGTCATGTGAATTCGAAGCCGAAACCAGCAACTACCTATTTAAGATATATGCTTAGAAACTGAAACTTAAAGGGCCTGCCTATAAAAGGCCTTGTGAAACCTTTGTTTAGGGTCCAGAACTTCAGAGCCCTAGCTCATCTGGACCCACTAGCGTAATAAACTTTCTGACTCTCCAACCTTCCGAGTATCTGCCACTTCCTTGCCAAGTCCAATTCTATAACAAGGAAGAAAACTAAAATGAACCATTTGATACTTCATTTTAATTTGAGAAATTGTTATGAATGCATGGTTTTCAATATAAAGATAGATAATGAAATAAATATAGATGTAAGTGTATGTGTGAATGTTTATATATGTGCCTGGGAGCAGAAATTTCCCAATGCAATGAGCATATCTAGCACCCAAATCTTAGTTTTTAAATACCATTCTCCAATAAAATTACCTAGATATTCTTGAAAAAAAAGCCGATTCTAGGGATGACCCAGGGATATTACAAGATGAGCCTGGAAATCTTCTGCCAGAAAGTAAAAAAGAGCTCAAAGGATGATGAGGATATGCCAAAGGAATACAGAAATCTACTTGAAGGAGCTCCCATTGATCAAATATGGAACAATTTGAGCCTGAAAATAAAGATTGATGGGAACTATTTATGAGCAATGGAACAAAATAGAAAACCATGAGTCCATAATGATGTAAATAAATCAATGGAAGTTTGATGAGTAGCAGAATATTTATATAATTTCAGAGTACTGCCCATGAAATACTAATAATTTCAGTAGGAAACAGAGAAATCCAAATTGTGAGGTGTTCTATAAAATAACCATCCAGAAATCTTCCAAAATATCAAGATCATGATAGTCAAGGAAGGCTGAGGAACTGTTCCCATCCCAATTGAAGGAGAATAAAGAGAAATGACAACTAAATGCAACACGTGATTCTACACTGGATCTTTCTGCTATAAAGAATATGATTGGGACAACCAGTGAAACTTGAATGGGGACTACGGATAAGATGACAACAATAGATCAATGTTAATTTCCTGATTTTGATAGTTATATTGTAGTTATACTGGAAATATGCACTAAAAGATTTGGGAGTAATATGGCATCATGTCAGAAACTTACTCTCAAATAGTCCAAAATTATTTGTACTAAACTCGTAACTTCTCTGTAAGTTATCTTTCCCCCACACATTCAACACATACTGGGAAGTCAGGGACTGGAAAGCCACAATAGACACTCCCATTTAGAAAGGGGGTTAATAAGAGGCACATAACAGTCATTAGCAAATCTGAGAAGCAATTATGCACTGGCCAGTTCTTCCTACTCTAGGGGTAGGAAATATGATTCTTTGTGGCTCTTTATTTCTGCCCTCTGGGCTCTTGGCTCCATTCTTTGAGTCGTTCCTCCCTTTCCATGAAAATTAGCCCTTGTAACTTGTTCAAGATGCTTCATTGGGTGCCTAGTGTTCTCTTTTCATTTTGAACTATTTTTGTCTGTTTTAGTCAAAGCCACTGGTGCTTATACCAAATACAATTCTCTTAGGAAAAGAAAAAAAAAACAACCCCGTGGATTTTCCATGAATTTTATTGACATTCACTCCATTAGATAAAAAACAAGCCCCCAAAATCTCAAGATAAGCCCTTTCCTCATTTAGGTTGTGAGTCAGGGTGCTGTGACAAATCCTTAACATTTTTAGACACACTTTTGTCTAGATGACAGGATTAGAAGGCACTGCTTTAAATCCTTCCCATATCTTAAAGAGTCTTATAGTCAGATCCTTGATCCTGAGACCACATTTTACTGGGAGTGTCCTAGAATTAAGTGTTCCCTCTAGGTTTTAATTTACTTTGAGCATCTTTTGCTGACTTTAGAGACTATCCTGGGCCATTTGTAGCTCCTCCAGATTTTGTCTGAAACAAAATACTTTCTTCTTCCTGTACATTTTCATAGGCAACTAAAGGGAGTCAGTTGGAACTTTGAACATTTTGCCTGAAAATCTCCACACCAAGGCCACAAGTTCAACTGATACATTTTCTCTTGTCTGTATTAATGCATGTTACCAGTACATAACTTATGTCCCAAATAACCTCCAGTAACAATTGCCTTACATTTTCTCTCTTCTATGTTACTGCATGTTACCAGTATGTAACTTAGGTCCCAAAAATCCTGCAGTAACAATTTCCTTACATTTTCTCTCATCTATGTTACTGTATGTTACCAATGTGTAACTTAGGTTCCAAATAACCTCCAGCAGAAAAAAATGTAAACAAAAACAAAAAGTACCAAATAACCTCCAGTAACAATATTTCCTTCCTGCGCTTGCATCCTCTCACTACCCTTCTACACTCTGAAAGCTTCCTTGTCCCAGAGTCAATACTCTATGTTTTAGGTTTTTGTTATGGAAGCAACCCACTTCCAGGTACCAATTTATGTTTCAATTTTTTATTTCAGGGTTTGGCAAACCAGGTCCCATGGACCAAGTCCAGCCCACCACCTGTTTTTGTAAATGAAAATTTACTGGAATTCAGCTATGTTCTTTTGTTTGTGTATCGTGGTTGCTTTCATGCTACAATGGCAGAGTTAAATAATTGCAGCATTGCAACGGAGACCATATGGTCTGCAAAGCCTGAAGTATTTACTATGTGATTTTTTTTTTTTTTTTTTTTTGGTAGCTGGCTGGTATAGGGATCTGAACCTTTGACCTTGGCGTTACAAGGCTATGCTATAGCTAACTGAGCTAACCAGCCAGCCCATGTTATCTGATCTTTTACAGAAAAGGTTTGCCAACCCCTGATTTATTGCTATGAAAAAGAAAAGAAAAAAAAAAAAACCTACCCCAAAATGAGTTTGGTTTTTATTTTTAAAGAAAATGACATTTCATTAATATTATTTTTTACATTCTAGAATGTTGTTGCAGAGCAGTTGGGAGGGGGAGAGGGGAAAGGAGAAGAAAATGGGTTGGAAGAAGGAGGAAGGAGGAAGTGTGGGATTAAGGGCTGTAGCACCCCCCTCATTCCCACAGGGGAGACCAGGGAGTTTCCAGCAGGGGCTTGGTCATTGCTGGGCTGGGTGCAGATGTCAGAGGGGTGTGACAAAAGCCCTCGCCCCCCACCATCCCAGCTCAGGAACCTGGGGCCCTTCTTGCTGTGGCTTGGTAGTTGTCACTGGGCCGGTTGCACATGTCTGGGGGCTGTGGCCAAGGCCCGAGGCCCCACCACCAACCTGGCTAGAGAGAGCCTGGGACACTTCCTGCGGTAGCTCGGTGGTCACCTCTGGGCTGGCTGCAGGTGTCTAGCTACGACAAGGGCTACTGCAAGGCTAATGTCCTCACAGCACCAATTGTCTAGTTCTTAATCCTGTTTGTGACGCCACCTAAAGCTAGGTGACCACGCTATTTGTAGCAGCTCTTTTACCTGCCAGTAACCAACTGGGCCGAGGGTTGAGCTAGGGCTGGGTCTGGAGCTCCCTGACCCCTCAAGCCCATTCACAGACTGGGTCACAAACCCTTCACATGCCAGGCTGGGTCACCAGACCCCTTCATGCAGGTCTATAAGCTAGGCAACCAGCCACATGGTCCTTGGAAGCTGCAGGTCTGGAAAAAACATGGCCATGCAGGGCAGGTGCCGAGGCAGTAAAACACCAGCCAAAGTGGCACTGCCTTGGAGGTGCACTTACTCCACCCACACACACAATGTTTACTGAACGACCCTGAACCAGCTCAAAGGTGAGGGGAACCTGACCAAATTGTTTTCCCAACAGCGGGTGTCAGGGTGACACCACCCCAGCTTGGGAGAGCCCAGGGCGCATCCTGTGGCAGCTTAGTGGTTGTCACTGAGCTGGCTGTGCATGTGGGGGGTGGGGGGTGGCCAAGGCCTGGGGCCCTCCACTATCCCAGCTGAGAGAGCCTGGGGTGCTTCCTGCGGCAGCTTGGTGGTCATCACTGGGCTGGCTGCGTGTGTCGGGGGGCATGGCCAAGGCTCTCTTTCCCCATCCTCAGGATTGGTTGCAGGTGTTGGGAGGCATTGTTGAGGCCCCTGGCCCTCCCCCCTTTCTGGCTTGGTAGCCTAGGGGACTTCCCATCCTTCTAGGTGTTATAGATGTTCTTTGGTGAAATGAGACCTTTACTAGTTAATATGAAACTTTGTCTCTGGTTCAGGTACTTTGTTTTTTCTTTCAGTTCTGTGTTGAATTATTTGCTGTTCCCACTACTTAAACTCTGTACTGGATCTAATTTGTTGTCCTTTGCTTACTTCTAAAACAAGGGAATTTCCTGTGGGGACCAGTACTTGAGCTCTGTGGTTGAGCTAAATTGCTGCTTTAATGCTGATTCTCTGGATAAGGCTTTTTGTGCAGCTCGGGTTTTAATGGTTGACTTTATAGGTACTTCCAGCTCTCGAGAGATCTGGTGCACCTGGGTTGTGTAGACACTGGTCTGGGCCTGAGTCTTTTCATCAAACTGCACCCCATGCAATTCTATATTCTTCACAAGTCTCCTCTGAGTGGTCCTTTGCTGATTGGGGGGCAGATCAGCTGTCCTTGCTGTGCCCCAGGGTTCCCCCAGTGGGCCGATCTTCCCCACTACCTGTGCTCCAAACACTTCCCATGGGATGGCCATGCACCAGTTCCTTGCAATGACTCACCAGCCTCTGAGTGGCTCCTGCTTTTCAGTTGTTGTGGCTCCTCACTCCTATGTGTGTCCATGAGAACCCTATTAGTGGTCTTGCTGGCCAGGGGGCCACCAAGGCCCTCTTCTCCCCTGCTGCCTCCAAGCAACTTCATCCAAAGGGCACAGCTGCAGCTTTTGCTGGCTCCTGCTCCATACACTTAGCAGCTCCAGCCTAGATGCAGCCAGGGCTCAAAACGGTCAGAATGTTATTTTCTTTCTCTCTTCTTGGCTTCTCCCACCTTCATGCACTCCATAGGTCTCTCCTCCTCTTCCCCTGAGCTATAGCGGCCCCAGCTTGGCTGTCATTGCTTTTTTATAGTTGTAATTGGTTGATTTGTGGGAGAGAGTGATGCTGGGGACTGTCTATTCTGCCATCTTGACTGGAAGTCAAAAATTAGTTTCTTAAAACAACAATAATTTATTAATTCTTACAATTCTATGCATTAACCAGATGGTTTTCTGCTTTATATAGTGTTAGCTAGGGTGATAAAATGTCTGGAGGTACATACAAATGGCTTATTCACATTGGTGAAAGTTGGCTGGGAGCTCACCTGAAACTGTTAGCCAGTTTCTCAGTTCTCCTCCATGTGGACCTCTGCATGGCTGCTTGGGCTTCCTCACAACATGGCAGACAGGTTCTTAGAAGGAGCATTCTAAATGCGTAGGAGGGAGTGGAAGATCTCATAAGGCCAAGTCTTGGAAGTTATACAATGATACATCCGCCGCATTCTATACGTCAGCATAAGTCACAAGGCCAGCCCAGATTTGAGGGGAGAGGAAATAGACTCTACATATTGATAAGAGATGTGGCAAAGAATATGTGGCTATATTTAATCCATTATGGCACAAATAAACTGCCTGCCAAGATGCTACCCCCAGCCACACTTTGTTCTGAGTGCCCAGCTGACCCTTCTTCCCATGGCCTGAAGTGAGGTCTGCTTCCTCCTCTTACTCCTTTACCCCAACCCAACAAGGTGCCTCTACCACTGAGTCCAGGCCCCACTCAGTGACCTTGGCCCTTCATTCCCAGCAACATCTATACTTGATGCCTTGTAAGGCCTGTGGTTGGAATGGTCACTTCCACCCACATTCTGTAAGCCGAAACAAGTTGCTTGGGCAATCCAACATTAATGGGGCAGGGAATTATATTCTGTCTCTAGTTGGAGAAACTTCAAAGTCACTTGGCAAAGCAACTGCATATGGGGAGTGGTGAAGAATGGGAATAGTGCAATCCTCCATAACACTTTTTTGCTGGAGCTAGGATAATGGCTGTGAATTGTGCTCCAGAGCAGCTCACAATTTGCAATACCTCTGGATTCTCCACCTTCAGTTTCCTGCTCTTTCCAATGTGCCCTATAGACTTGTTCAAATTGTAGGATTAGCGGGAATACGGAAAGATACCAACCGTACTTCTCCAATGAGGGATTCACACACACAATATACATGTACCATCTGAGGGTTCATCCAGCTTTGTGTGCATACCTCCAGTGACAGGGAGCTCACTATATCAGGTGACAGCCTGCTCCATTGTGAGTATCATGGACCCAACTGTTAAATCGTCTTCTATTAAGGTGAAATCCATCCCTATAACTTCTACCAGTAATACCAGATCTGATCCGTGGAGCCAGAAAATAAACTGAATCCTCTTCCACCTGACAGTCTTTCAGTTATTTAAAAAGATCAACCATGTGCCTTCTCCCAATCTGAAGATAACCCCTCTTTAGGCTGACAAATATCTATCACTTCTACTGTTCTTCATGTTTCATAATTGAGTTCCTTCCCTGTCCTGATCATTTTCCTTTGATTAGACTTTGACTATCTGGGAATTTGGTAGTGTCCAGGACTGAATACAGCATTACAGCTGGGGTTTGAGCAACAGAATAGAGCATGACCATCACCTCCATAGTTCCAAATATCATTCTGTCACCAATGCCTTCTAAAACAACATTCATTTTTTAATGTTTGTGTTAAACTAAAATACAGGGCTGAAGGCAGAGTCCTGGAACAGTGGAAACACACCTATAAGTTGACTTGAATCCTATAAATAAAGTTATTGTACCAATTAAGGTTTTTGTCTGCAAAAACAGTCAATTACAATACTTCTCTGTCATGGCCACCACTGCTGGGGATTGCTCAATGCCACCACTTCAGGACTCTTCATGCTGCTGCCTTGAATAATGTCTACACCCATCCTACCCCTTAGCATCACCCTCTAAGAATTCAAAGTCCTCAGTGGGAGTGGCTGAGCCCAGTTCACATGTTTGAACCCTAACTCTCAGGTAGGGAAGAATCTTGCCCTTTGTGTTTCCATGGTGGGAGCCAGGGCACTGCAGCCCTCCAATACTATATTCACTGGGAATTTGGAAAATTTCCAAATTCTTCCAAAATAAGATGAGGGGTTGCATGCCGAGTAGACAAATAACAAAGGTTCACTCCATTCATTTAGCAGTTTGCTTTTCCTCTTAATTGTACTATCATGCAACCCATATTTTCCATTTTATCCACAAGAATAGCATGCCAGAGATTGTTAAAGGCCTTGCTGAAGACCCAATTTGCCAACAGACTATCAAATGCAGCTTTGTGATCTGTCAGTTCAGGGACCTGTTAAAAATGGAAATTTGATTGTTGTTGCCATGGCTTGTTCTGAGAAATCTCCACTTTCTTTGTATCCTTAAAAGTATATTCTTGGATAAGAGTGTAGTTTGCAGAATCTTTTTATCCCTGTGATGGACAAGTGCTGATTTTGTCTGCCTTGTATTCACTACTCCTGGTAGGAGACTCCCATTTTTCCCAGTGTGGTTGGAACAGGCTAACTGTGGGCTTCTCAATGGACTTACAGCTGGCCAGTCAGAGCACTGTATTCCTCTGGCCACAGTGATTGACTCGGGAAACAACACCTGGCCCAAGGAGGACTAATGAGCAATGTTCTCTCTTCCCCCAGGACTTCTGCTTCAATTATTGAGAAAAAACCTCTTCCTTTCCTCTGGAGTTGCCAGCCTGGAGTTAGTGGGAGTATTGTATTAGTTTTCTAGGACTCCTGTAACAAATTGCCACAGACTTAGTTTCTTAAAATAACAGAAATTTATTCTCTCACAGTTCTGGAGGCTAAATGTCCAAAAATCAAGGTGTAAGCAGGGCCATGCTCCTTCCGAAAGCTCCAAGGTAGAATGCTTCCCTCCCTCTTCTAGCTTCTGGTGGCTCCCAGCAATCCTTGACATTCCTTGGCTTGTAGCTGCATCACTCTAATCCTGGCCTCCAGTTTTCACATGACCTTCTCTCTGTGTATGATTCTCTCCTGTTGATGTGTCCTCTCCTCTTCATATAAGGACACCAATCACTGGATTTAGGGCCCACCCTAATCCACTAGGACCTCATCTTGACTTAACTAATTACATCTGCAAAGACCTTGTTTCCAAATGAGGTCAATTCTGAGATTTTGGATAGACATGAATTTGGTACACTATTAAACCCACTATAGCCATCGTGTGGAAAGAGCCCACCTGAGAAGCCAACAAGGAAGCAAGAGGGTGCTCTAGTGTCTTAATCCATTTTGGGTTGCTATAACAGAATATCTGAGACTAGGTAATTTATAAACAATAGAAGTTTATTTGGCTCACAATTCTGGAGGCTGGGAAGTCCAAGAGCACAGCACTGGCATCTGGTGAGCATTATCCCATGGCAGAAAGAAGGAAGGAGCCAGCACACAAGAAGAGTGAGCAGATGTGGGCCAAACTTATCCTTTTACCAAGAGCCCACTCCTGCAATAATGGCATTAATCTAATCACCTCTTAAAGGCCACACCTCTTAATACCCTTACAATGGGGATTAAGTTTCCAACACATGAGTTTTGGGGGATACATTCAAACCATAGCACCTTGTGTACTATAGCTGACTCCCCCTGGACTGGCAAATTCCTTCTCCCCATTTTCCCTTAGTTGGTTTGAAGTAACAGAAAGAAACTTACCGTCACTCCTGTTTTTGCAAAATTAGAAAATCATTTGCACATGACCAGTGTTCCGAACTTCTCCTTATTGCAGTCATCCCCCAAAAAATCTCCGACAGGGTTTGAACAATTTCATTTGTAAGTTCTCTTAGTGCCTTGGATTTACTTCATTTGGCTAGGAAATAAATTTATTTCAAGCAGCTAGATGATCTGTTACAAGGTTTTCAACCATTATTCTTTTCTTTTAATTTTGTTATGGAAAAATTCAAAAATACACAAAAGTAGAGAGAATAGTATAAATCCCCAAGTTCCCATCACCCCACTTTAGAAAATATCAACATATAGCCATATTTGCTTTGTCTATATCCCCAACTTCCCTCCACCTTCTGCAGGATTGTTTTAAAGCAAAGCTCAGATACCATATAATTACTTTATCCTGTTTAACCTCTATTCTGAGCTTCAAATCCCCTCCTAACTCATTTGATGAATTCTGTCCCCTGCAAGACAAAGCAAGGTTCTGTGCACATAGAAAGTGTACAATTGACTTTTTACTGAATAGAATCCTTGCCACCAGGATTTTCAATTTAGTAGGAGAGATAAGATAAGCATCCCCTCCAAGCACTTGCCTCCAAGCACTTAGGAAACTTTAATGTGAATCACGGGGGTGGGGGGGAACTGTTATACAGCTACTGCTTGAGTAGATTTGCAGTTCTAAGCTCTTAGGCAATACCAATGATGCTGGTCTGTCACACTTTGAGTAAGCAAGGCCCCAACCAAAAATGCAAAGGAGAAAACGATAGGATTCTATATAAGGTAGAGGCAATGGGCAGGTCCTCCATGGACACCTACCTGAGCATTGCACCCTGAAGGTGTCATCCCAAGCCTTGGGACACCAGACCTCCAAACTCCCTTTCCTAAGGATTCCCAAAGAACTGGATACTTTTGACACTGGTTTCTGAAACTACCCTCTCTCTCCATAGGCCTGTAGGCAGGCAGTATAGTCAGATTAAGAGCACAGATTCATCTTCAAACCTCCAGGTATTGAAACAAAGAAACAAACAAAAGATTCTAAAGCCTCCCATTTATTAACTAGGTGGCTTTGGGCGAGTTATCTAACTTCTCAGAGCCTTATCTGAAATGTAATATTAAACATAGTACACCTACCTCACACTGCTTTGAATTCCCCTCAGCCCTCCTGATAGGGTGAGGACCACCCAAGCCAGAGGCACCTTTTTCCCACCAAGCTCTGGGGACCACACTGTTTCTGCTTTATTGCCACCAGAGATTATAGTTTACGCCTGCACAGAGTTTTGTTCTCTCAGCTATAATTTCCAAAATATTCCCACAATATTAAAGTTGGTGATTATTTTCAGACTTACACCCTGATCTGGCATTGCCTCCTCTTCCCAGTGGGGGGCCATGTCCACTGGGTATACTTCAGAGTGCCAGTGGCATGACACAGACCCTGGCACAGGGCAGTAGGAGGACCCTGGCTTCACCTACTCCTCCCTCTGTTTGGCCTCCACAGATTAGACCACAGGTTGGCTTGATTTCTCTCATTTCTGGGCTGAGTCCCTGGAGGGGAAAGCTCCTTGGGCCAGTTAGAAGGGCCTAGCAGGAAAGGGACAGGCAAAGTACTTCAGTGACTTGGCCAGCTCTCCGGTGTAGACCGAGGACCCTATGTCTCTGGTCCCCTGCCCCTGTGGTTGGCCTGGTTCCTCAGCATGCTTTCTCAGCAGCCGTGCTCTTACACCTGTCAGCCAGAAGTCAAAAGTTCCAGGCCAGGGGGAACTGTCCCTTGAGAACTCAGCAAATACAGAAGAGGCATGAACACATTTTGCGTATGTATGGTGGGGGCAGCTCATGGTGTCTGTGCAGCCAGCTATCCCAATTGACCATTGTCATCTGCAGGTGAGGTCTGTCTGCCCACAAAGGCAGCCTATTCCCTGTGGATTGCCTCATCACTGTTCACCACAGGGAAATGTATACTCCAACACGGGCTTTGTATGTCATGATGACAGTGAATCCCAAAGCCCTGGTGCTGGGTTTCAGGTTCTCTAAGGAGAAAACCCCAGGAGTACACAGAGGTCTCACCACCTCCCCTCAGGCCAGCCACACCGGCAGGCTTCCAAATGTCTCTTGTGACTGTCCTTTCTCTCATCTTTCCCCACGTTGATAAATGTCCTGGGATTAGCCCTTCTGTGTTTATTGGATGAGCAATTTGTGTCTGTCTGAAAAGCTACGTCTGAATAATATTTGGCAAGAGCTGAAGAAATGTGATCTGCTGCATTCCCCTCCAGCCTAATCTCTGGAGCCAGCGTGTCTCCTGCCAATAGCACTATACAGCTCCCCAGCTGGGTCTGGCAGCCTAAACATGTTTGGGGAGAGGGGAGAGGGGAAGTGCCTAGGGTGGGACCAGAACCCAGAGAGACAGAGGGGCAGACAGCCTTAGTGAATCAGCCAATAGTTCTGTAGCCCCTGTAATAATTTAGGGACATCACAGATGCCCATGGTAGTCACCCAGACCTGGGAACAGAAGAACTAGGGCCACCACACAGCTCAGGAGCCCAGGAGGTTACCTAGGCCCAGAGTCTCAGGTACGAACTGCAGCAAAGGAGATTCAAAGGAGTTCAGTGGGTAGCATTTGGATCCCAGGTCTGGGAGGATTGCTAATGCTGAGCTCTTGAGGTTTGCATGTTTGTGTGGGATGGGGTATGAGCAGGGGCTGGTGAGATGTACTGAGGCCATTTAAATGTTTCCTGATTCCATCAGCACAGGTCCTGGAACTGGGAAGGACAGAGCTTGCAGCTGTGGCCATCAGAGGGCCCAGATGTGAGGTGCTGAGGAGTGTAGAGGAAGAGGACATTTAGCGGGGTTGCGGGTGGATGTGTCAACAACCTCCACTCTACTGTTGCTCCCCACCCCTGTGGCACTCTGGCTAATGTCGGAATCCTGCCGACATCGCCAATCATAGCACTCTTAATCCTGTTTGTGATGCCAATTGTGGAGCTCTTTCACCTGCCCGTACTCCTGCCCCAACTGGGCCACTTGTCGAGCTAGGGCTCAGTCTGGAGCTCACAGACCCCTCAAGCCCATTGTCCAGACTGGGTCACAAACCCTTCACATGCCAGGCTGGGTCCCCAGACCCCTCACATGCCAGGTTGGGTCACCAGACCCTTTACATGCAGGTCTATGAGCTAGGTAACCCACAAACAGGTCCTTGGAAGCTGTAGGTTGGAAAGCACGGCCATTCACGGCTCAGCAGCCCGAGGTAGTAAACTCCAGCCACTAACTCCGCCCTCACACAACCTGCCCATAAAGAATGCACCACCCCCAACCTGCCCTGAGGTGAAGGGGCCTGATTAAATTATTCTATTTTCTCAACAACCCCCAAGCCTCCTGCTGTGCCCCCTCAGCACTCTCATTGCTTCTCCTTATGTCCTGTGTCTCCTGTCTGTCTTTCCTCCACCTCTTCCCCACTCTCCCCAAGTCAGGGATCAGTTTGAAGGCAGGACATCATTCTTATGTCACTAACAGTGAGCATGGAACTGGCCACCAAGGAGGCATCAATAATGGTTTCCTGAGTAAAGGAATAAATGAGAGAGGCTGGGATCTCAGACCACTGAATGTGTAATTTCAATGGTCACAGATTCACAAGAAGACAACAAATGATGGGTCAGACAGGTAACAATGCAGGATATGGATTCAGAAGCGAAAACATGGCCACAGGCAGTGCTGGGCAAAGGCCTGTAGGGAAAGCTGGCTCATCACACCGGGAACCGTGAGGCGCTTCAGCAGCTGTGCACCCATCCTGCTGAATGGCGAACAGTGTTTCGTATGGTTACATCTATTCAGTAAACAGCTTTTGAATCCCTACCTTGTACCACACTCCATTGGATGCCATCTGTCTCCTCAAACAGAAAAAACAAAAAAACATGCACACCCGTAAAAAGGTAGGAGCAATCTGTGCTCTCACAGAGGTGTAGAGAGAGGGTTATGAACGTTCAGAAAAGGAAGAGGTCAATTTCACTTGGAAGAACAAGGAAGTTTTCATGGGGATGGGGAGACATTCTAGACCTGGAACAAGGTCTACGAATGCATCCCAAGTGTGCTGTTCCTCCTACACACACTGAATTGGGTGTCCCTTGCAGATTTTCCAAACTGATCCCTTTACTCTTTCACTGAACCCAGGCACATTCATGGAATTCTTCTCAACATAACACTCCAGCCAGATGATCAGAGTCGTCCCATGAGAATGAAATCCATTTGCCATCCTACACCTTGGAAGGTGTGTACAATTGACACATGCAGGGATGGGAGGCAAAGGGAACAGGGGGAGGAGAGGCACGGTGGGAGAAATGCTGAATGCATATGGTGAAGCTGAGGGGGCTGGTTAGACTTGTGGGTAAGGTTTGTGAATGGGGAACGGTGGCTGAGAAAGTAGGTTGAGGCAATATCTACAGTAGGATTTTGCCAGGCTAAGGAATGTGGGTTCAGGCATGCAGGGGGAGAGAAACTTGCACAGCTGTGTTTAGGAAGACATTCTGGCAGCAGCGTGCAGGGCAGGCTGGGGTGGGAGAAGCTAGAGGCGGGTAGACCAGGCAGACGACTGTCCCAGGCAACAACTGAGGAAGCCTCCTCCAAGCTTCTGCAGCACTTGGCAAAAACACCTGTTCAACACTTTTGACAGCCTGACGGCCCATGAGCCTGCAGGTTCCTTGTCAGCAGGGACTCTTTGCTGCCTCTCTGGGGCCCCAGGCCTGACATGGTTCTTGGCAGGTGCTCATTATATATTTGAGGAGTTACTGAATAGGGCAATGAGAAAAGGACAAGGGGTGTACAGAGAAGGGCACAGATTTCCAGGATAACATCCTGTTTAGCAAGTGTGGTTCCTAAGGCCTGGGCATTAATACAGCTGTCTTTTGGTGTGTGTGGAGAAGTAGAGGCAGGTGCAGGCAGCGCGTGCAGGAAGGAACCGCAGCTCACCTCAGTTGGAGTGGGAAGTCACTGTGTGTGTGTGCGTGTGTGTGCATTAGGGAGGGGCTTGCAAGAGCTTTTGGCTTTTAAAGAGAGCAATGGACAGATGGATGGGAGACCTCATAGTCTGTTCTGTCCTAAGGTGCCTTAAGAGGTGTATTAAAGCTCTTTTATGATTGCAAGTGACAGAAATTCAACAGAAGCGAGCCTGGAGAAAATGAGATGTTAATTGACTCATAAGATGCATTTAGGGACAGCTGGAACCAGGGATTCCGGCAATGCCAGATTCTCTTTCCATCTCTAATGTCTGCTTCTCTCACCACACTTCAACCTGATTCTTGCAGCCTGGCCTCCTTCACAGGCTGGAAACATGGCTGCCAGCAGCATGGGTCTCACATCTGAGAGCCTCCCACCAGAGAGGTACCAAAGTCTTCCTTTCTCATGTCCCAATGTCAAAGATCCCAGGAAAGGGCTCTGATTGGCTCTGCTTGTGTCGGGAGCCTACCCCTGGCCTAAGATTAAACACAGCAGCTAAGGAAGCAGGGTCATGTAAGAAGGAAATAGCTTCCACCAAAATGTCTTAGTTGGAGTGGGAAAAGGAGTGTTTTCCAGAGGCAGAGCCAACAATACTAGCCCTGAGTCCTTTGCGTATGTTAAGTATTTGCTCAACTCCAATAGGTATTACTATTGTAATCTTTATTACCCTTGGGAATTATTACCTCAGGAAACCAGCACACAGAGAGGGTTAAGTAACTGGCATAGATTACCCAATGGCTAGGATTTAATAAATGACTAGCTAGTAAATGACTAGGCAGAGATGGAGCCAGGATTTGAATCCATTCAATCTACCTCCAGACTCTATATCTTCCTATTGTGTTATATTGCCTATTCACTGCAAAAGGAAACAAAGCAAGGTGTAGGGCTATGAGGAAGGGACATAGATAATTCCTCCTGGGACAATCCAAGGGCTGGGCTGAGGAGCCTGTGGGAAGTGATTGATCCAATGTCACCATGGGAATAGAAATAAGAAACCCCACCACCCATCAATCTCATTGGAGAGATCTGAAAAGAGACATTTCATTTTGACTTAATCTTTCTTCTATCATAATTTGCTTAAAGTAGAATTTTATGAAGCCAAGAAAAGCAGATGAAAGAACATTGAAGTCCCATTTCTACCTATTAAAAATTTAAGCAATAGTATAATAGCCATGCTGGGAGTGGAGGGGAAATGATTTGCTTCTACTAAATGGCAGGTAATAAAATATAGCGGTCCAACCTATAAAAAACAATTTATTTGGTCATGAAGATCAAGAGCTACAAAAGTTTTTTTAAACTTTTGACCCAACAATCTCACTCTTTAGAAATAGCTCATGGAGTCTGCTGGGAAAATAGAAAAATTCAATCAGGCTCTGCTCACCTTAGGGCTGGTTGGGGATGGTTCAGTAAACAAATTGTGTGTGGGGGGGTGGAGTTAGTGCACATGCAAGGTGTTGCAAGTTGCCTGGAGTCTGCCTCTCTGCCTCGGGCAACTGCTCTGTGTAGCCATGCTTTCCAACTTCCAAGGACCTGTTTACAGGTTACCTAGCTCATAGACATGCGTGTGAGAGGTCTGGTGACCCAATCTGGCGTGTGAGGGATCTGGGGACCCAGCATGGCATGTGAAGGGTTTGTGACCCAGTCTGGACGATGGGCTTGAGGGGTCTGTGAGCTCCAGACCGAGCCCTAGCTCAACAATTGGCCCAGTTGGTGCGGGATTATGGGCAAGTAAAAGAGGCTGGCAACTGGCGTGTTCATGTAGCTAGACAAGTGGCATCATGAACAGGATTAAGAGATCTACAATTGGCGATGTCAGCAGAATTCCAACAAGAGCCAGAGCTTGACAGAGTCACAAAATAAAATGCAACTAGTGCCTTGGGCAAGAGACACATCTAAAATGGTGGTCAACAGAAAGATCAAAAGTAAAAGGGTAGGAAAAAATAGAAAACAAAAACAAATGCCATACCTGCAAATACAAGCAACAAGAAAACAGGTTACAATATTAATGTCACACATGGTTAAATTAACAAAATATCAGAAAACAAGATATAGAAGAACAATTTATAATGATAAAGGTTGAGAGCTACAATGAAAATGTGTCGTAAATATTTATGCACAAAATATAGCATCAGAATTCACAAGGCAACAGAAAAAGCGATGACAGGAAATACATGGAGAAATGGACAGAAATACAATAATAATAGGAAATTTTAATTCACCTCTCTTAGACCATGGCTAATCAATAAACCATACAATTAATAAGGATATAGAGAACTTGATTATTTGTTAATTAGTAAGGTAGATTGAACTAAAAGCTATCAAACTCCATAACTTGAAAACATAGAATATACTAGGTAAGTGCCCATGGATCATTTAGAAATGACCACATGTTAAGACCACAGAAAACAAAAAATGAACAAAAGACAAAAATTGCAATACATTTCAAAAAGTAGAGTACAGATAACATTCTCTGATCACAATGCACTAAAACTAGAAAGTAATAGCAAAAATAGAAACTGAAAAATAATAGAAAAGTTGAAAATTAAAACAAAAACTACACCTGGATAGAATATTATTCAGCCTTTAAAAAAAGGGGGGGGGGATTTTGACACATGCAACAACACTGATGAACCTTGAGAGCATTACACTAAGTAAAATAAGCCAGTCACAAAGAGACAAATACTGTATGATTCCATGTATATGAGGTACTTAAAGTAGTCAAATTCACAGAAACAGAAAGTGGGATGGTGGTTGCCAGGGGTTGGGGATAGTGGGTAGTGAGGAGTTATTATTTAATGGGTACAGAGTTTTAGTTTTACAAGATGAAAAAATTCTGGAGATTGTTTACAGAACAATATAAATATACTAAACAGTTCTGAACTGTACACATGGAAATTATTGAGATGATAAATTTTGTGTTATGTGTATTTTACTACTTTTTTTTAACTACAGTGGAAATTAAGAACTTCTCTCTCAATTAATTCTCAAAGTGCAAAATATCTTTTTAAAAAAATGTTGGTATGGGCCGAGCCGATGGCGCACTCGGGAGAGTGCGGCGTCGGGAGAGTGCGGCGTCGGGAGAGTGCGGCGCTGGGAGCGCGGCGATGCTCCCGCCGCGGGTTCGGATCCTATATAGGAATGGCCGTGCACTCACTGGCTGAGTGCCAGTCACGAAAAAGACAAAAAAATAAAAATAAAAAATAATAATAATAAAAAAATGTTGGTTTCCAAGGAAATAATGAAAAGACAAGCCAAAGGAGTGGGCATTTTTATGATTCTTGGCTACATCCCACATACTCTTCAGGTGAGGATTCAGAGGGATAGATTCTGACCAGTGCAAGCTCTGAGACTGACACATTTACTGTTTCCAAAAAATGTTGGTTTTCCTCCTACGCTTATCTGACAAGCATGTGTGCCAGACCCTGTATGAGGCCCTGGATATGGAAAAAAAGGTCAAGTTTGTCTCTCTCCTCCAGGAGCAACAGCCTGGGAGAAAGCAGGGCCCTGGAGGTGATATGAACTTGAACCCAGGGGCTAGTCTAGACCCTTGTCTGAGGGGCTACAGGAGCCCTGGGAGGGGGAGAAGGAAGGGGAAGAGGCTGCACCAGGGACAGGACATTGGAGCTGGCCTGAAATGGAAAGCTAAGATTTCACTAGAACAGAAGGGCTGTGAAGGGCATTTCAGGCGGAGGAAACTGCAAGAGCAAAGGCCCTGAGGAGGTGTTATGGAACAGACTCGGCAAGGAAGCGCCAGACACTCAGGGGGAAGGAGAGTCAGGAAGTTTATTACACAGCAGGACCCAGGCAAACTCCTGTTCTGAAATCCTGGGACCCTGCCCTGGATCTTACAAGGCTTTTTATAGGCAGATTAGGTGGGCTCTTTAAGTTTCGGTTTCTCCGAATTCACGTGACTTGAGCAGGCAGCTGATTTCTAACTGGCCTGAATTCTGGGGGCCTTGGCAGATAAGCACAGTTAGCCACAGAGGCGCTGCATAAGCACAAAATAATTTTTAATCTTGAGGTTTTCCAACAGAGGGAATACAGACTGGCCAAAGATTAGATCCTCCTGCTCTCTGAAGTTAACTCCTTCCTTTACCTGGGCTTCAGATGGTGCCTTCTGCTTTGTGACGTTAGGTAAATCATTTCCCCTCCTCATCTACAAATGGAACCAATAATGCCACCTGTTTTTGTGAGGATTAACTGAGATAAAATGTGTTGAGAGTCACAGCCACTGTGGATTGCCAACCACTGTGCCACAAACACCTGGAGCCTCAGCAAATGACACAGATGAGCATGTCTACAGGGGCTGCAGCAACTCCATACCCTTGGTGTGTTTTTCCTCCCTGCACCTGGCAGATAGCATCCTTCATGCCTGATAACTTTATCTACTAATTTATTCATCCGTGACAGACATGTCAACAAACAACCAAAAAATAGCTCTAAAGATATGTGCTAAATGCAGTAGGAATCCAAGAGGAGAAACATCTAAGCCTCACTGATTTGGAGCTGGACATTGAGTGATCAGTAGGGAAAGGACATGAGGGGTGAAGAAAGAATATGCAGTTAAAGAATAGAGCTTGGGCCCCTGTAGCTTCTTGTAAGGCCAAGTGACTCTTTCCCATGAGGCCATGCCGAGTGGCAGGGACACAGCAACTATTATCTTCCTCTAGAGGGTTCTCTGCAAATCCTCCTCTCTCTGCTTCAGCCCTCCCAACCTTCAATCATTGGTCACAGCCTTTTCCCTAAGGAGCACTGCTGATTTGCCCAAATCCCAGAGTGAGCAGTAAAGGAGCAAAAATTAGGAGCTGACTGAGTGGTAGTCCTAGCTTTTCTATTCTTAACTCCTAGGCTTTTATGTAGCTCTGAGGGTTGAGCTGCCTTTTAAAAGCCCACACATGGAGGGCCGGCCTGTGGCTCACTCGGGAGAGTGCGGTGCTGATAACACCAAGGCCACAGGTTCAGATCCCATGTAGGGATGGCCGGTTAGCTCACTGGGTAAGCGTGGTGCTGACAACACCAAGTCAAGGGTTAAGATCCCCTTACCAGTCATCTTTAAAAAAAAAAAAAAAAAAAGCCCACACATGGAAACATGGTGGGTGGGTACAACTGACTCACCATTAGGAAAAAAAATTAAGTTAGAACCACCAGTCATGGCTGACATTAGAATAAATTCCAGATGGCTTAAAGATTTCAATGTAAAACATGAAATCATAAAAATAGTAAAGGAAGAAAATGGGTGAATATTTATAATTTTGGAAGGGAGGGGGAGTACAGAAGACCATTCTAAGTTTAACACCAAAGACAGATAATAATGAAAAGATTGACACTAGTTAAAAACAAAACAAAAAAAAAAAACTTGCACCAGAAGACTATTGCATAGGTAGAAAGAAAGAACTCTAAAACCAAGATTAATAGTACAAAGAAAAGAGGGCCCTGGGCCATTCCCTGGGATGGTTAATTGGGCAACTACATTTGTAGTATCTGAGGCAATCACCCCTTTCCTCCTCCTGACACTTGCACTAATCAGCCAGCTGCAGTGGGATTTACTCCAGACCAATCCAGTGAGTGCCGTAGGCAACAACCAACCCCCACACAGGGAAGAGAATTACCATGGAAGGAGACAAGAGAGATCCTCTTCTTCCCCAATATATACTCCCAAACAGCACATCCCACTTCTCCCACAAAACTACACACAGACTCAATAAAAACAACAGACAAGAACAAGAATACACAATTAAAAGACAAACAAACTTATGTCTAGAATTACTAAACGTTTGAGTAAAATCAACACTATGGAATAAGGCCATCAAAATCCACTATGGGAGACCAGAATGACACTCCAAAATAGTCATATGCTACTTTAGCATAAGGATTATTCTGAACTTGAGTCTATTGAAAAGAAGCAGATGCAAGAAGAGCTCTCTGCACTCCCCCTGTTTGGCTAGAAGCAGGATATAGATTTACAAAGACAAAGGTGTCCTCCTCCCCTCTATCAAGAAGGACAAAGACTAACCACTGAAGACAGCTTTAGAGTTTAACAGCCTGGAGGTAGAGCCAGAGGCCTCTATAAGAAGCTTTACTAACTAGCCTTTACCTGTCATTTATTTGCCTTTCCACAATTTGCTGCCCCTAGAGATTCAAAGCCCTTTTCCTTTGTTTTGTCACTTCTCTAAAAATTTACTGTTATTTGTTGAAGATACTATATAAGCTGGAATTCAAAGCCACCTCTCTGAGAATTAGTTGCTCCCTTGGTATCTCCCAGATATATATGAAACATACATGTTAATAAACTTCTGTTTGTTTTTCTCTTGTTAATCTGCCGTTTGTTACAGGAGTCCATCCCAACTAAGAACTTATGAGGGTTGAGGAAAAACTTATAAAAATTAATTTGCCTTCCCTACACCACCATCAGAAAAACCAACACCCAAGAAACAGAAGCACTAACAGGACAAGGCTTTAGATTAAGTGTAATTATAGTATCTTCACAAGATGTGTGAAAGGATATTTCATCTATTTAGATAAATCAACTAGAGATTTTGGAAATTCAGAACTTGATTTTCTAAATAAAAGTCCAATGGGCTGAATAACAAAACAGATTCGACTGAGGAGTGAATAAGAGAGTTGAAAGATCAAGCTGAGAAACTCTCCTGAAATGCAGCTCAAGACAGAGGTGGGAAGTATACAAGAGAAGTTGGGAAGCATGGAGGATAAATCCAGAAATTCTACCATCCTATTTAATAGGAATTCTAGCCTAAGGGAACAGAGGAAGTAGAAGGGAAAAATAAAGAAATAAATAACAGACTATTTCCTAGAGGTAAAGAAATACATAAGCTTTTACATTGAAATGACCCACCAAACACCAAGAAGAATGAACTAAAAAGAAAAAAAGATCTACACCCAGATTAATTATCAGATTTCAGAATGCTAAGCATAAAGAAAATATCCAGCAATTTTTCTCTATTCCCTTACATTTGTAAGTGCATTTTCTAAGAAAAGGATCCAGAACAATTATCCAATTCTCAAAAGAACAACCAAAAAGGAAGTCTAAGAACCACTGTTCTCTATGAAGACAGCTTCTCCAAACAGGGGATCTGGGAAGGGGGATCCCTTCCACCCCTAAGTGAGACCTTCCCCTTGTTGAAGGTTGCTCCACACCTAGTTCCATTTACTCTTTTTTTCTTTTCTTTTTCTTTCTTTCCTTCTTTTTTCTTTTTTTGCACACTTGGAGAAGGAAAGTTTGGCAAAGCTCAAAACAAGATTGTCCTTAGCTTGGACAGCATATTATTATACTTTCTTCTCTCTGGGAGAAATATCTACAAAGTTTTTCCCTCAGGAATATGCATGTTTTTAAAGGTCTGTAAGACTCAAGAATGTTAGCATTTGTTACTCTGAAGATCTAGCCAATGACATGGGGGCAGGAGGGTGGTCATGAGAGCCCACTGTGACCTTTTAGTGTCCCCTTTCAGGGTACATGGACATATGGAACTGATCAGTGGACAAGCCCAGGACTGGGAGGCTGGAGACTTGGGCTGGAGCCCTGGCTCCACTACTTTCAACTGTGTGATCCTGACAGGTCATTTTTACTTTATGAACCTCAGTTGCCCAGTCAGTGAAATGGGAGCACATTTGTTTTGCCTCTCAGGATAGTTCTGAGGCTAAGATGGTAAAGCAATGAAGATTTTTAAACAAAAAATAAGGTTAATTAGAGCAAAGCAGCTCTCAAAATTGATGTGAAATAAAATCCTGTTTTTCTTCCTGTAATGAGTTTAATTCCATACACACAAAAAAGATATGTTGAAATCCTAACCCTCAGTACTTCAGAATGGGACCTTATCTGGAAATAGGGTCATTACAGGTGTAATTACTTAAGTTAAGATGGGTTATACTGGAGTAGGTTTGGCCCTAATCTAATCTGACTGGCCACATGAAGACACAGAGACACAGGGAGGCTCCAGGTGAAGATGAAGCCAGAGATTAGAGTGATGCATCTATAGGCTAGGAAATGCCAAGGATTGCCAGCCATCACCAGAAGCTAGGAGATGGGCATGAGACAGTTTGTCCTCAGAGCCTTCAAAAGGAACCAACCTGCTGACACCTTGATTTTAAACATCTAGCCTCCTGAACTGAGTGAACAAGTTTCTATTGTTTTAAGCCACACAGTTTGTGTTACTTTGTTATGGCCCTAAGAAACTAATATACTCCCCTAAGTGGAAATTTATTTTACATCAGGTATTAATTTCTGATTTCCAGCAAGTTGGTGAGAGATTCCTAGCCTGGCAAGGCCAGGATTAGAGTGAGGTGAGTACAGTGCCTAGTGCTCAGAATTTAAGGAGGCAGTCACTCTAGTTTCCTGGCAAGTGTCAAAACTGGAGTGCTCCCTTAATAGAGAGGCATCCAGAGCAATGCTGGAGTGTGCACCAAAGTCCTGCTTGAATTCTTTGTCTAAAGTCATATTTGAGTGAGTGATGCTTTGGAGCCAATTATAAAATGTAGTTCCCAGCCACCTGAACCAAGGGTGGAGTAAACACGTATTTCTCACCATCTCGGAATTCTTCCTCTTTTTTTTTTTTTTTAAAGATATCCGTAAGGGGATCTTAACCCTTGACTTGCTGTTGTCAGCACCACGCTCTCCCATGTGAGCTAACTGGCCATCCCTATATAGGGATCCTAACCCATGGCCTTAGCTGTTATCAGCACCACAGTCTCCCAAGTGAGCCACGGGTGGCCCTAGAGTGCTTCTTTTTTTTTTTTTAAAAAAGATGACCGGTAAGGGGATCTTAACCCTTGACTTGGTGTTGTCAGCACCACGCTCAGCCAGTGAGCAAACCGGCCATCCCTATATGGGATCCGAACCCGGGGCCTTGGTGTTATCAGCACCGCACTCTCCCGAGTGAGCCACGGGCCGGCCCAAAGTGCTTCTTCTTAAGGTGGAGGCTTACAAACTTGAGTTCTCACTCTCTCCCACCTGCCTTGTTCCCTCCCATCTGTCAACTAATGAGTTAGTTCCCTATGCTAGGTGCTGGGGATTTAGAGTGAATAAGACCCCAATGGTGGTGGGTAAAACAGATTCATTCATAAGAAAAAAAAAAAGCTACACGACTACGCCAGTTGTCAAGTAAAGCAAATCATAGCTAAAGCCAAAATATTTCATTGTTTTAGTTATGCTAATTTTCTATTTATATTGTCAGAGCTAGGGTTCAGATCCTTCAAACCCATTGTACAGACTTGGTCCCCAGACCCGTCACACGCAGGTCCATGCTAGGTAATTGGGAAAGAACCCGGGAGCTGTTGGCAGACACAAGCCCAGTCCTCAGCAATGGCAGTAGCAGCTTACAGGTCTGGTGGTGGTGCTGGCCTCATGGAGGGTCGCAGGGGCACTAGCAGCAGCAGCAACAGCCTCCGGCAGCAGTAGTGGCCTTCCTATGGTCCCCCCAGAGGCATCCCAGGAGTGGGGGGCACCGTGGATCGGAGCCAATCATCCTTTATACTTAAGTCTATAACCCAGGATACCTGGGTGCACATGCACAATTACATTAGACAATAACCAAGGAACACCTGGGCGCATGTGCCTATTTACATCAAATGCTCGGCAAGATTCTGAACATTTGAGGGGCCCTGACCATTTTCCTATATTTTCCCAACAGGTACCTACACTGCCTCTTTAACAATGAGTAATTATTAACTAATCAGATGAGCAGAAGAAAGGAGGACGGGTGACAGATTGGATGAAAGGGGAAGAAAAGGAGTCAAGAATGACACCCAAGTAGCTTGGGTGATGGGTAAATATGGTGCCAGTCACAAAGACAGGGAAGACAGAAGAGAAATGTAAAGGAAAAAGGATTGGACATGCTGAGTCTTGGACATGCTGAGTCTGAGGTGCCTGTAGACAGACAGGGAAAGATGACCAACACAGCATTTCCAGTGTGTTCTGGGAACCTTAGTTCCAGGAGATAATGATATGCTAGGAAAAATGGGGGTTTCTGTTGAACGCAATTCTAGTCCAGGTTCCCTGGAAAACAGAGCCTGGGGCAAGGATTATTTGCTGATGCTTTTAATAGAGGTACAAACGCAGATTCTTAAGGGACAAACACAGGAAGAAGATCCCTTAAGAAAGACAAAGAAAAAACAGTTGCAGAATTAGGAGAATCAAAAACCATCACTAGACACTTAAAGCAGAAAGGAATTTATGACCAGTAAGTGAGCAGAGGACACCCTAGTTCCTAGTTACTCCAAAACGTATCTTACCTATCAGGCAAGAGCTTGTTAAAAATGTAGAATCTTAGATCAGAATGCAGATCAGAACCTGCATGGATCCTCAGGCCATTCATATCACATTGAAGTTTGAAAAGCTCTGGCTTATAACCTTGGCAGAAGGGCTGGAGTAGACTTAAAATGAGCTTCCACATATAACCGCAAGCCCTCAGAGTCACAATGTGTGTGCCATCATGATCAAGAAAGAAGCTGCCACCACTATTGCCACAGGAAGCTACTGAACCAGGAAGCCGGTTGTAGTCACCATCTTCCTATGTCAGACCAGTCTGCCACAATCCACACCAGGCAAATTGATGCCCTACCTGCTGCCTCCCTCCCCACTTAACTTAGGTCCAGTTTCAAGTCTTGTGCAAGTTCATGTAATGACAATTTCTAAAGCACTTTTGGAATGCCAGCTGCAATGGAATCTAGCAAGTGTGGCTCCTGGCTGTAATGTACTAGAAGGTGGGAGAAAGGGATGTTGTGTGAACCAGTCCACAGTATCCATGACTGGTAGCGTCATGAAAGCTCTAACAGGTGCTGCTAGTTGTCCACTATCTTTTCTCCTCTTCATTCATGGTAATAGAATTTTCAGCTGATTAAAGACTATATCTCCCAGCCTCTCTGCAGATAGATACAGCCATGTGACTGAGTTTGGACCAACAGTATTAAAGTGACAATGTCACATAGCATCTCTTAGGAATCTTTGGGAGACAATGGGAGCATGTCCTGTACACTCTTCTTTGTTCCTTCCTCCATTGTGCTGCTTGGAGCATGAGATGGCACCATCTTGGACCATAAGGTTAAGGGCTACGCCCTAAGGGTTGGCAGAGCTCTGAGTAAGAAAGAGCTGATCCCTGAGGGCCTCATAGGACAAAGCTGTCCTTCTTGCTCTGATGACTTACCTCTGTATACTTACATGAAAGACAAACAAGTCATTGTTATCTTGGAACTCTCCCAGCTGAAACTAATCCTAGTCCATACGGCTTCCAAAGGCACTGGTCCTTAACATTCTGGCAGCTAATTGATCCCTTTTAGAATCCAATGAATTCCCTGGACCATTCTCCCTAGAAAAATGCACATATGTACAACGCTTTGTGTAATAATTTCAGGGACTGCATGTTGTGTCTTCCTGAAGACCACCCAAGGATCCCTAGTTAAGAACACTTAGAATAGAGATTTTCAAGAAGAAAGGGGTATAATCAACAGGCAGTGGCTCAGAGGAAAAGTAAGAGCTGAAAAGTGGCCCCTGGATTTGGCCCCAGACTGCTGATGACATCAGCAGGAGCATTTTCAATGGGGTAGGGATGGAGCAGAAGCTAGACTATCGAGCTCTGGGAGAATGAGAATCAAAAAAGTGGAGGCAGCAAGTACTGTGGGCCATCCTGAACAGCATGACCCTGAAGAAGATAGTGGTGGCCAAGAGACAGGAAGTCTGTGGGCTCTAGGGAGGGTTTTCCTGGCTTTTCTCTGCTTCTAGGACCGGAACAGCCAGAGTGAGGGTGATCTGGGATATCCAACACCATTCAGTGTTGCAGCCCATCTGGTAGCTCTTCACTGCCCTGAAGTGCTGATGCTGTCCCAGAAACAAGGGGAGAGTGGGGGCCTGGGAATAGGAAACATCTCTGAAGGAATCGAGGCTGGAGGATGACTTAAGCTCAGCCAGAGTAAGATGCTCTAAGTCCTTTGCCTTCAGCTGCTCCACACTAGGGTGGCTCTGGGCATCCTTCAGTGGAAGGCTACCCCTACTGCCCTTTCTGCCCCTTCCCTCCCCACCTCTGACGTTGCTGCTGTAGCTGGATCCTAGACCTGGAACCAGTGTGTCCAACAGCCTGAGCACATCTGTGGAGCTAACATCAAAGCAGACCACAGTTTGTCCTCTGGAGAGGAGAGGAGACCACATCACGTGTCCTGGAAGCTCTTCTAACCTGGAAGCCTTTTTGCCCTTTTCTACACTCAGGCCTCAGACTAGCTTTCCTGATGTGCCTCCATGATTCCTTGCATCACCCCCTGAACACATTAGTCACTTATGTCCTCTCTTTCTTTGACCTTCTTGCCTTTCAAATGATAAAACTACCTTTCCAATTAAAGATTTACTGTGCAGGGAACCTTGCCCAGCTTCCCATAGTGGTGCAATTAGACAAAGGCTGGTCACATGCGGGAAACTAGAGAAGGAAGTGGCTCAGATTTACACTAGAGCTGCAGGGAGCAGAACCGGCAGTGAGAGCCTATCACGGAGGATCCTCCCTGAGTGGCAGACACTTTGTTGGGACACAAAGTGCCCATTTATCTCCTATCTTGGGAGGAAGTGAGAGTCCTCACTGGGGCCTGGCATGTGCCAGTTTGCCAGTCGCTGGGCCAAATTGTCATGTTTTAGTAGCCTCTCAAGGGTCTCAGGCATCCAGGGCGAAAGTGAGGTCTCAGGCCAGAGCCTTAGCAGGGTCTGCTCTCACCTTTGCAGCCCCCACACTTCAGGACGTGTTCTTCCTGCTCTGGAAAATGGCAGCCTCTGGAAAGGAAACAGGGCTTACAAAGTGGGAAGTGTCCAACGAAACCTGTAAACATCCCCAGTACCCCTCCAGCTCCCCACTCCTGGGGCCCCAGCAAAACCCAGCTCCCAATGTTTGAAAACAAAACTCAGCAGCCACAGAAAGCCTTTGGGATAGATAAGAGCTGAGCCAGCAGATTCAAATACCAGTGGGCCTCATACTCCTCCCCTGACCAATATGTCCTGGGCGAGGAGGAAGAATTTAGCAAAAGGAGCAAGCGTCCCTCTGGAATTTTAGCAAAGTACTTAGAAACAATACAGATGCTCTTTGACATGTGATGAGGTCACATCCCGATAAACCCATCATAAGCTGAAAACAATGAGTCAAAAATGGCCATTTTGTAGACAGGATGGGATGTGAAAACACAAAATACAATATTCAAAAAATACCGGCCACATAGTACACTGTAGAGTATTGGTTGTTTACCCTCATGCTTGCATCACTGACTGGGAGATACCCTTGCTGCTGCTGCCCAGCATTGTGACAGAGTATTGTACTACCTATTGCTAGCCCAGGAAAAGATCAAAATTCAAAATTCAAATATGATTTCTACTGAGTGTGTATTGCTTTTGTGCCAACATAAAGTCAAAAAATTATAGGTCAAACCATCATAAGTCAAGGACCATCTGTACAAGCTCTGGCCACTAAAATACGTAGGTCCTGATTCTATCCTTGTCACTAACTTGGGACATATCCTTAACTTCTTTGAGCTTCCTCTAATGTCTTTTACATAAGGTTGTAAAAAATCAAATAAAAGCATATATGCACAGTTCCTAACTTTTATTATTTAAGTTACTAACCTGTTTGGGATAGAGCCTCTAAATAACTTCTTGTTTCCCATTTTCAGAAATTCTCTCCTCTTTGCTCTCAGCTTACCTTTCTCCTCTCTCATCATATCCTTCCCCAGCACCTGGAAAGGTCTCCTAGGTCCCTGCTATTCAAACACCCACGGCAAGCAGCATCACTTAGGAGTCTGTCAGAAATGCAGAATCTCGGGCACCACCCCAGACCCTCTGAATCTGCATTTTAATAAGATTCCCAAGTTTTTCTTTATGCATATTAAAGTTTGAGAAGCACTTGCACTAGCTCACTCCTTGCTTCTTTTTTTGTTTGTTTTACAGCATCAAATAGCACTGGGTTTCAGTAATTCACACCACTAACAGGAGTTTCTTCCCAGTAAATTGCACACTACATACTAAAGTCTCCTTAATTGTGACTCTTGAGTAACAACAAATCATGATATTAATAAAAATAATAATACAATCTAATATGTGTTTAATGCTTTGGCATTTACAACACTCTTTTATACCCATGTAAGCTCATCTGATTCTAGAATATGGGATAGTTATCTTCAATCAGGGAGTGTTTAAGTGAGGGAATAAATGAATGAATGACTTGGGAGTTATTTGGTGGAGAGAAACTGAATTATGAGAGGATTTTTGGGGTTACGTCAATGAGGAATTTTGTTCAGCTACAAGTAAAAGACATCCAAAGCAGCAATGGTCTAAACAAGATAGGGACTTAGTTTCTTCTCAGGAAAGGCAAGGCTGGTATGAGGATTCTATCTACAAGGTCTCCAGACTGGAGTCCTTTGTCTTCTGCTCTGCTATCCTTAGCACATGACTTAGCTCCTTAAGATCAATTACCTCATGGATGAAAGATGACTGCGAGGACTCCACCCATCAAGTCAATGTCCCAGGGAGGGAAATGCGTAAAGAGGTACTTGCTAGCTAAGTTAGCCCCTTTTTAAACAGCTTTCTCAAAACTCTACCCAGTCACTTCCACTGACTTCTCCTTAGCCATCCCCACCAGCAAGGAAGGCTGTAAGATGCAGTCTCATTAGCCAGCACATTGCTGCCTCTAATATAGGAGTAAAGAAGGTAGGGATAGTGACTATTAGGAAGAAATCTAGCATTCTCTGCCAGAAGGGACATTAATGAAAGGGAGGGATTGATATACAAATCATGTTCAGTGTGCCAAGGCCTTCTTGGAAGTGTTTTGTATTTTTCCCATGTAATAACTCAACAAGGAATAGAAAAGTCTGGACAGGATGAAGTGGTCCCTGCTGGGCTGCTTCTGGGGGAAAGGGAAGAGTCGTTTTACGATTGTATTAGCTGAGGGCCCAAAGTGAGGTAAGGTGAGAAACCAGGACCCTCAGTTGGCCCAACTCACCAGAGGCATTGTTCTCTCTCCAAAGGATGCTGGCTTTGTGATGAAGTTATGATCACTCATGCTATTCTTCCTTCCTGGGATGCTATCCCCCCCTATGTCCCAATTCCCAGCTTCTTCTACCCAACTCCAGCTCAATCTTTCAGTTATCAGCTCATATATTGTCATAATCTTGTTATATGTTCTCATAAACGTGGGCTTTACCTGTATAGCACTTGTTTGAGGTCTGTTTCTGCCCTAGCCTTTTGTCCCACCTTCAAGTAGAAGGTACCTGAGGGTAGAATACCACGTCTATCCCATTCTTCATTGAATTTTCAGCACCTTGCACAGTACCCAGAACATAGCAGTTGCTCCACAAATATTCTTGAGTGAATAAATACATCTGATAAGGAAGTTCATACTATTCCTTACCAACCTTTGGATTGTAATAAACAACAATCTACCTAAACTAGCTTAAGCAAGAAGGGAAATTTGGTTATAATGATAATGGGACCTCTCACAGAGACAAGGGACTAGATTACAGCCTGGCCTTAGGAGTGGAGTAGAACCAGAAACTCAAATGCCACTGGGAGTCTCTTCACCTTCCATGCTCTCTCCATCAAACCAGCTTCTTCTGTTGTTACTTCTGCAGAGGGAGGAAAATATGGCCACCAAGAGTACCTAAGTGTTACATGTTATTGGGCCAATTAACTGTAGAGAAGTTAATATAGTTCTCTGTTCTCTCTTTAACATTCCCAAGGAGAAAAATGTTTGCTCTGGCATGGGTCAGATGCCCAACCCTGGACCAATCAAGTGACCAGGAGTCAGGGTCATATTGAAGAAACATGGCAGCTCCCACTACAACCTTGTGGTTTGGGTGTGAGAGAGTTGAGTCCTGGAGAAGAGGTTTGGGGAAGACCAAACAGTGCGTGTTCATTGAGGTAAGCATCCAATCTACCACAGCCACCTTGAGATCAGCAGTGACCTTAGGTTGAGGTACACAGCCAAGGAGGTAGCCAGGGAAATAAATGATACAATCTACCTCCCCTAGTCCACCCCCATCTCCTGCCAGGGCTCTCACTGGCCAAATTTCAACTGGAAACCAGAGAGCATGAGTATGATTGATGCATCAGGTTCCCAGGGCTAAGAGAAGAGTAGAGAAGGGCAGGAACATGCATCTGAAGGGCACACAAAAATAGTAGCATATTATGTAAATCAAGGGAGGATTGAACTCTTTTATTTGGAAGTTTAGCAGGAGAGTTCTTCCTTGCAGAAAAATCATAATAGAATGATAATGGTACTGGCGGTATTTGAGCCAATGATCTAACACACCTGTATAAGTTTGCATTCATAACTGTTGCACATTCACAGGGATACTGTCTAAGGTGCAGGCCTATGACTAGTCATAGCCTATAACAATGCATATTTCCAATACGTAAATGTGCAAACATTTACATATTACAATAGTAGTATAGATTCTCTTTTATTTTTCCTTTTATTTCCTGTTTAGATTAGTTGTGGCAATTTATGGTTTAATTTTATGAAACTGTGATGTAGGTTGGTTATATTATCTATGAATGCTACAGGTGGCATTGCAAAATATTTATTATACAAAAGGGGCATTTGGTCCCATAAAGTTGAGAACTACAGGTATATATGACTCATAATGCCAGCAATTGAAATGCTCAGTAAACAGTACCTATTGTTAATAAGGCTGTTATCACCCTTTCTCACTTCCAGGCACAATTAGGTTAAAGAACCTGGAGACCAGTCCTGTTATGAGTCACCAGAAAGGAGAGGGCACAATCTGGAGCCAGTTCCCCTGAGGGAGGTGGTGCTGAGTGATGCAAGCCTGAGTCCCAAGAAACCTGGCCTTGATGCTGCTGCCTCCTCTCTTGGAGCCGGAAGTCTCCAGGGAAAGGAATTGTTTCTCCGGAGCCCTGGAAGCCCCAGATGAGCCCCCTAGGCCTGCGCATGACTCCCTCTGAGCACACCAGCATCCTGGGCTTTCCCCTAAAGTCTGGGTAGCCTGCCAGGCCTGGCTCCAAAGCTGCAAACCAGACATACCGGGACAGAGTTGACAGCAGTGGGTTGGCCAGTTGGGGAGGTGTAGGGTTCACCTTGGAACTGGACTGTCTCAACCCCAGTGGAAGACAGAAGAGAGAGGAGGGAGGAGGTTAAGGAAGAAGAAGGAGGAAAAACAGGGTATGGGGGGGTTGGAGTGAGCTCTCGGAAATATGACTCAGCACAGCAGAACAGCTGTAGGGAGGAGAAATGGGACACATATTAGCTCCCTGCTTAACACCTGGCATTCAATACCCCCGCCCACATCTACATCTTTATATCATCTCAGGCCATTTCCTGTCATGCACAAGACCCTTCCACAGAACAACTTATAGGATCTATAAGTATAGATCTATAAATATAGATCTATAAGTATAAGGATCTATAAGTCTGCCCTCAAAAGGACATGTTAATCCATGCCTATGTGCCTTTGGGTATACAGTTCTCTGTCTGAATTGTATGTCCATGGTTTATCTACCTGGAGGCTTCCTTGAAAATATCACCTTCCCGATGAAGTATTCCCTAGTTCAGACAAAATTACTCTGGCCTCCATGTGAAAATCCTTAGATGTCTAAGGTACGCTAGAACAGCCATTTATTGACTTAGTACAGTGTTCTCAAATGTTAGTGTGCACCAGAATCACTCGGAAGGAAGGCTTGTTAAAGCATAGATTGGTGGGATTCATCCCCTGAATTTTTTATTCTGATTCTGATCTGGGGTGGGGCCAAGAATTTTCACTTCTAGTAAGTTGCCAGGTGTTGTTGATCCTGCTAGTCCAAGGATCACACTTTGAGAGCCACTGATTTATGCAAGAAATTACCATCCCTGGATATGGCCAGTGCTTGTTTATTAATCCATTCAATGAATGTCTACTGAGGGCCTGTCATATGCCAGACATAGACCAGACATTGAGTATTCAGTGATAAGCAAAGCAGACATAGAACCTACCCCCACAGAGCTTCCAGTCAGCTGGTGCAAACATATTAGGCAAATAAACATACTATTAAATATATAACAAATGGTGATAAGTGATCTGAAAGAAAAGAAGAAGAATATTATGAGAAGGAATAATAACAAGAATCTGTTTCAGACTGGGTGGACAGACATTTACACAGGCATACTTTAAACAAACTGCTACAGTGTGCACTATTGCACTGTATTGTTGTCTATTTTTAAGTTGTCCAGCTAACTACTAGGCTGTGTGCTCCTTGAGAGCTAGAATCTTGTCTTATTAATATTTGTACCTTCAGCATGCTGCACAGAGTAGGGCCTTGGTAGGTAGTGAAAGAATGAATGGAAAAATGGAGGCATCATGGGAAGAATGAACAAATGAATAAATGAAATATCAGGTGAACATATACATGCATACACGCATCTGTGAACTGATGGATGGATAGATGGGTGGGTGACTGTCTTCAGCAGCAACACAGAGAACCAGGATGCCTGGTGTTACCAGTGAGAAAAAAGTGAAAACTGACAGAAACTTAGCTGACCACTTTACTATATTTCCGCACCCTGTCCATCCTTTAAGGTAACCGCCAATGGCCACTCCTCCCCAAAGCCCCCTTGATTACCATCACCAAGCCCCACCACATACATGAATGAATTGCTGTCACCTCTTGTACTCCCATGCACACTGTACCACACTTACTTCAACACACCCAACGGTCTTACACTTGCCACCTGCTAACCACCTGTGTGCAGGTTTCTCAGGGCAAGCCATGTTCTTTGTGTCAGTCTTAGAAGGGAAAAGGAGTGGGGGAAGGAAGAAGAGAAAGTTTTCCTCCTACCCCTGAGCCAAAAAAGGCACAGAACTCAGTGGGTGATTAGGAGATTTTTGTTCTGATAGTTCACCACATGATTTCAAACACAGCACTTTAAATGACGCATTTCCTCTAAATATGTGTCTTAGGCCTCCAAAGATGATCAGAGTTTATTTAAAGGTCAATAATTTAATTCACAATAAAGAAAAGAAAACCACCAGTGTCCCTCTGGGGTGTTAAAAATTGGAGAGAGAAAAGAAAACTATGCACAGACCACACCCTTCCCTTTAAAGAGTCTCCACCTGAGGATGAAAACTCAAATGGCTTTGCATGCTTCAGACTCCCATAAATTTGTTCCTAATCTCATTGAACTCTTAGCCACCTAATCCCAATTCTCCTATGCCAAAGGGAATTTCCAAAGGATTTGGAGGAGACTCTTCATCCAAAAGAGGGCAGAATAAAGAATCTGGGACATAAAATCCCCCAGAGATTGAAATAAAATACTTCTTAATTGTGAAGAACCTGAATAGACAATTCTCAAAAGAGTGCAGGAAAGAGATTTACAAAAGCAGGCATGAATAGCTAACCCCAACAGCAACTAAAGAAATGCAAATAAAGCAAGATTTGATATGTCTGCATGTATGTATACACACCACACACACAACCACACACACATTTTAAACTACAACACTCTGTGTGAGTCAGGATGTCCTGAAATGGTCTCTAGTGGGACTGTAATGGGTACTACACTTCTGAAATCATTGGGCAGTAGATTTCAAGTGTCTATAAAATGTTCATATTCCTCCCTCCAAAAAAGAGAATTGGATTTGACATCAATTTGTTCCTAATTCTGATCATCTATCCTAAGGGAGTCATTTGAAATACAAAAACAAACAAAACGACAACAGCAAAAAGAATACTTATCATAAACACAAATCACAAAGATATTCATCCCTATGTTATATATAATAGTGAAAGACTGTGAACAGCCTAAAAGTCCAGCAACCAAATAACAGGGTTGGTTAGACTTTTATAGAATACTCTTTATCTGTACCCAATTATGTGTTCTTCAGAGTTCTTCCTTAGGGAATATGCTAGCAGTGATGTTGTCTAGGATGCAGGCTCCAGATCCTTTAGGAGAGCACCATGATTCAGTCTCTCGAGTCCGAAGTCTGGTTCTCAGCTTCTCAAGGTCAGAAACTGGCTTTTCCTAGTGCACCAGATAAGAGCGGTGCCTTGGGGACAGACTTCTTAATACCACCCAAGGCTGATGTAGGCATTGAAGGCCAATTTATTAGTACACAGCAGAAGACATTTCTTTCCAAACAGCAGAAAGTATGTATCCACTGCCCAAGGTCTGTCCCTCAGCTGGTATTGGGGTAGATGGGAAGGTTTCTTGGTGAGCACTATGTTTGAATAAAAGGAAATGGATAGTCTTGAGGAGTAATTTTTCAAACCATGGTGAGGCCTGATGAAATGTCCCTGATCTATAGGAGAGACAAGTTCTCTTGTGACTGAAATGCTCATTTCTTTTGGCTCAATTTTTCTCTCTCCTGGAGAGTGGAGGCTGCTTGGTGACCAGTATGCTTTTCTCCACCTGCTTTTCCATGTGCACTACTTATCCTTCTATTAATGTAGTTCCATTCTTGGCACATGTGACTGAGCAATCCAGGGGTGGCACCAGCTAGACCACTCATAGTCCCTTCTCTGGGCATATGGACTCAGGATTGTGCTTTTTGTCAATCAATTGCCCCTCAGCTCCAAATTCAATCTCCATTGCCTGCTCTGCAAAAAGGTAGCTGGACCATCTTAACATTTTTCCTTTGTCAACTGACAGATGCTAAACTTTGTCAGTAGAGGACGTGGGAGAGACATGATTAAAGTAAGGGATTTTCTTTTCTTATTCTGGTGTGCTCTGCTCAGCATGCCCCTGTAGCATGCTGCGCCTGGATCCTTCGGCACTGGCAACTTCTCCAGTATCCAGCTCCTGCAATGCAAGCAACTTCCTCAGCATCAGGTTTCTGCAGGGCAGATGGCTTCTCCAGCACCCAGCCCCTACAGTGCATGGTGGCCAGCATCATCCCAAAGCCAGCAGCCCCCACCACAGGCGGTTTTGAGAAGGGTTGACTCTGGCAGACACTTCCCAAGCATCCTAGAAGGTGGATTTCCAGCAAGTTCCACCAGTGCTGCACCACAGCAACTTCTCTACCATGCAGTGAACCACAGCCACACTCTTCAATAAAGTCTGGATCTCAACCATGCGGTGGGGAGTGAGGTTCTACCTCGGATCCTCTATCTCAGCCTATTCCTATATGCTTCAGAGTTCTCTTTACTTCTTCCTGGCTAGTCTCTTGTTACTCCAATTTCTGTTATAGTTAATAATTCTTTGTGTTAAACTTTGCCTATTCAAATCACTGTGTGGTTTCTCTCTCCTGATGGGAATATGAGTGATAGAGGGACTAAGATGTAAGTAAAACTTAGTCTTTCTGTCAGGGTGACTAGATGATATAGTGGTAAACTTGGTAATACTAGGTGGCCATTCTTTCTGATATGTGGACTGGAAATGTAGAAGCTGATCTGTAGAGAAAAGGGAAAAATGAAATTGTACCTTCTGAGAATTCCCAGTATCCTAATAATCCTAATGAATGTTCTCCTTTTTTTTTTTCTTTTCCCAATTTAAGCTAGCTCTAGTTTATTTCTGCCATTTACAACCTAAAGAGACTTAACTAATACAATCTGACTCTGGGAGAGTCTGTGCCTCCTCTTGTATATTCATTTCATTAGAACATTTAGAGTTTGAGAGATGTACCCTTTTGAGACAATATTATTTATAAAAATGAAAATGAGAAATGGCTTAAAAGTGCAATAATAGGTATGAAATGGGACTAGTACAGTATTTTGAAAATTATTAATGTGCTTCTTTTGTCTTTTCCCTCCTCAGAACAAACCATGTGGGTTGGTTATTTTCCCTTTGCTCCTTCAGATTAATCGTCTACCATTTTCTACCCTGCTTTGTGCACTTGAAGGATGTCTCTGAACAATACTTCCTCTGCCTTCCAGTTCAGCTCTGTTAATGGGAGGCACTGGAAAGAGATGTGAGGAGACAGCTGTCAGGGTCTTTATTGTCCTGGCTTCCTCTCTGCCCAAACACAGGTAGGCAATGGCTGCCGTTCTTCACCTAAATTCCTGTCTCTCTCTTCAGGCCTTGGGGTAGCAATGCCCTCCCACATCACTACTTCCTAAGTGTTTCACCGTTTCTTATTTCTTACCTTAGCCTTGCCCACAACCTTGTAAACAATCCCTTCATGAAACTCTTCATCAACCAAGTGGAGGAAGCCAGCAGTTTTCTGCTGAGACCCTGGCTAAGACAGCATCCATGAGGAGGAGGAGAGGGCAGGGGTTAGAATTCATTACGGAAGAAATACAAAGACAAAGACTGAGGTTTCTAATATGCAAAATAGGATTATGTAGAAAGACAAAAGCCTTAAAGGCAGGCTATTTAAATTATTGCTTCATATTATCTTTAGTTAGGCTCTTTATTAATTTTCCCTGTTAACCAGTGGGTGGGACATTGTGAAGGAGACTCACCAGTCAGAGACAAATATAGAAACCAGTTTCTCTGCACATAGCCAGTCAAAGTGTGATATAAATCTGTAACCACTACAAGGACACAGCTAATTTACAGATGATTAAATATTTATACAATATTTATCAGACGGAATATTAACTATGATTATGGCAAATTTTAACAAGTAAGAGCTTGTCGAAATGTACGGTCATTATGATTGCAACGATGTTAAATATGTACACTAATACACATACAAAAAAAACTTGTATGAAATTCACCAAAATGTACCAAGAGGTTGCTTTCAGGTGGTGAGCTTAGGGGTGGGATTTAGTTTTTTCCTTTATATTTTTCTTTATTTTCCAGTTTTTCTATAATGAGCATGAATTACTTTTGTAGCCAGAATTTTATTTTGTTTTTTAAGAGAACATGTACATCATGCTCTGTTCACGTTATCAGGAACAAAACAGACTGACCCTGGCAAGCAGTCCCAGCCAAGGAATCTGCCTCCAGTTATGCCTTGGACTTGTTAGTGTCAGGAACCTCAGCAAACTCTGGGAGTTAACTCTTTCTTCAGAAAGGAGTAGGTGAGGACCCTTCTGATGAGGGCTGCCTATAGGGTGGGGCTGCTACAACAAATCCAATTGAACTGTCCTGAGCAGCTACTGTAGAGACACAGGGAGGACTTAGACATGGGGAAGTTAGATTGGGCCACTGGGAGAAAAGTTGAGTCAGAACTAGCCCAGTCCTTGGGGAGCAAACGTGGGACTCTATCACCAATGATATACGTAGGGTATGACTGGTGTCCTCAGAAAGTGGAAAATACAGTAGGCCCAGCTCAGTAAGGACTGGAGAGACACGTGTAAGGTGATGTCTCTCTTCCCATCCAGGTGAGTGTGGTCCTGCCTTTGGGCCTTTGCTTGGGCCCTTCCCTCTACTTGAAATGCCATCTCCCCTATTTCATCTTGTCTACCAAACTTACCTTTGGAGTATATAGGTAGAATAGCAAGAAGTCTACATCCTGGTGGATTGTGGCTATTGGGGGCTCACTTCATCTGCTCTGGCTCTCTGGAGGGCACAGACAGGTGTCCCCTGCTGGGGGATGCCTCACACACAAGACCCTTTCCTGGGGGCAGAGGCAGAGAAACTGCTGTAAGGTAGGTGTTGGTATCTCTAGATATTTTGTTTTCTTTTGTTGTAGTTATTGATGTTGTGATTTTCAGCTTCCTTCACCTGGGCTAGTCACCTTCCACCCATCACAGGTCCAAGTCTGGGGGAAGAGCCTTCCCCTAGGTCCTCACCAAGGCCCCTACCTGAGGCCCAGCCTGCCTGCGAGGCTCAGCCCACCTGCAGTCTCACTGGAGCCTCAGAGCTCACCCCAGCAGTGACCAGATCCAGGTCCAGACAAAGGTGTGGCCTGCTGGGAGGGGAAGAGATTGCAAAACCCAACTACCTGCTGCACCTCTAGGTGCACTCACCCTAAATGTCTCTGCTTCCTGATGGGTCAGGCTGCCCTGAACCCTCTCTGCACCAGTGTTGAGCAATAAGAGGAAGAAGCTGAAAATTCTGTATACAGAGCTCCAGGCTCTGTGGCCCTGTGGCTGGCCACTTGCTTGGTCTAGATGAAGGCAATGGAAGCCATCCTCTTCCCCTCTGAACCCTGCTCAGTTCCTTCCTCCCAGCCATACCCATTATGCCTACCTAACCAGTCATGGCAGGTGTCTAGGCAGGAAGGACCACAGGTATGGCCTCATTACCTGTCCTTGCTCCCTGCATACCTGTAGCCTAACCTGCTAAATCACAGTCATGGCTAGGTGAGGGCCAGTAGAGAAGACTCTTGTTGCCACTACCTGTCTTCCTTTATTTTACCTTCCTTGTCTGTCTGCCTGGCCTGACATGGAGGCCACTAGGTCAGCCTTTGGTCAAGACACCACGCAGGCATACATTTTGGCTCTGTTTACGTCCTTCATAGAAAGTGTGCTATATTAAGACAGTGCTGCTCAAACATTAATGTGCATAAGGATCACTTGAGGAATCTTGTTAAAAGTGCAGGTTCTGATTTGGTAGTTCTAGGGTACAGCCTGACAATCTGCATTTCTAAGCTCCTGATACTGCAGATGTAAGGGACCCAGACTTGTGTTATAGGCTCAGATGAGGTATTCCCTGTTCTATGAAGATCATCAGAGTTCTGGTGTCAGAACTAATCACTTGGTCCCATTGTTTCCCAAACACCTGGCTGAGCTCTTGTCCTATTTGCCTGCACAGTCGGACACATCTGAGTCTGCCCTCATCTGTCCCCCCACTAGTCTGGGGGCTGCTGGGATGAGTAATCTTTATAATCTTCATATCTAGCGTGGTAATGCTCAACAGCTTGTTGAATAAATGAAGGAACGAATTAACGGCTTTTGAAGGCAATTTACAAAAGGAGTAGGTAGCAAATATCTAAGACATTTCCTAAACTGTGTTCCTTGGGACACCAATTGTGAGGGGTGTTAATAGACATTTGTTAAATGAGTGGGAAGGTAGTGTAATCACTTAATCTGGGAAATGCTGGATGAAAAACAGACATCCAAAGAGCTCCTCAAAGCCTTTAATTAATGGTATTGCCAGTGTCCAAGAGAGGGAATCCAGTAAATAGCACTGCTCTTACTTATTTGACCACAGAGAATATCTCTTAAGAAGCATCTTGTTGGACCAGTGTGCTGAGGAATATAGGAACAACCAGCACTCTAGTGTTCACCAAAGTAATATAGAAAAAAAAATAAGTTACAAAGGAGGTTTAGAGGGAAAATAGCTACTTGACTAGGGGAGAGGATGAGAATTGAAAAGAAAGTGAGATGTTCCTCTTGCAGACTGAGTTGTCAGACTTTGGAGCTCTTATCACACCACTGTGGGGCTCTCTCTGCTCTTCTGGATTTTTCTGAGAACAGAGCACCAGAGAAATTCTGACTCTCTCTTCCTCCTCTGTTGCCCGCGGTGAATAAGAGAGGAAGACCAGGAAACCTGGAGGAAAGAGAACCTGGAGGACTGCTTGATGCTTGGTCCACTAAAAGACTAAGGACTCCCCTAGGTATTAACAGGAAGAGCTTTGTTCTAGCTAGACAGCAGGGGAGGATGTTTTAAATGGGACCGTGTAATACTAATCTGCACCTGAGGGTAGGGTTGAAGTAAACCAATTAAAAGAAAGGAAACATCTAGAAAAAGGCCCCAAATGAACCCCAGACTTCATTTACCTTAAAACAGTCATTCTTAACTGGGAGCAATTCCACCCCCCACACCACCCCACCCCCCGCATTGGACATTTGACAATGTCTGGAGACATTTTTGGTTGTCACAACTGGGGAGCAGGGGTGCTACTGGCATCTAGAGGGTAGTGGCCAGGGATAATGCTAAACATCCTACAATGCTCAGGACAGTCTGCTACAACAAAGAATTATCAGGCCCAAAATACCAATAGTGCCACCGTAGAGAAACCTTGTCTTAAAACTGGTTCTACGTACTGGCCAGACGTCAAATAAACAAACAAACAAAAATTTGTTCTAAAACATCATCTTTAATTTAAAATTTAGAATGTTGCTTAAATTCAGCTGTTTTACCACAAAGAATTGGAGGATATTTACTCAATAGAAGAAAATCCATGATTATCAATCCAATTTTAGTCAACAATACTATTTGGGAAATTTAAACCACATCACAAACACTATACGTTTAGCAAGGAGACATAGAAGTAAAAGGATTCATAGCAAATATTTTCTTTAATTTAGAAACTCAGGACATTGCTTAAATTCAACTGTTTTAGCACAGAGAATTTGGAGGAAATGTGTTAAGTAGAAGGAGATAAAAGGGTACATGTAAATAAATATTATGCGTAGGTATGGGGAGGATCCCACTACTTTCTATATAATTAGAGAAATTCTCACACAGGTCCATAAAGAGACATGTAAAAGGATAGTTTATCACAAAGTTATTGGATGGTTGGAGAGCTGTATGCAAGGAGGCGTCCATCACTGGGGGAATGGATATAAGTACAATATGATGTATACACACTACAGAATACTCTACCACAGTAAGGATCAATGAAGATATACATACAGCTACGTAAATAGATCTTTTAAATACAGTGCTGAATGGGGGGGGGGGAGTAAGGAACAGAAAGAAACCTTCTGCACAATACTATTGGTTGAAAATAAAAATAAATGCCCACAAAACAATGCCACATACTCTCAAGAGCATTCACGAATAGAATGATTTACAAATCTCAGTCATTGCACAAACTTTACAGTTGAACTCTTGGGAATTAGGCACCATTGCCACCTGGTGGTAGTAATTCAAAACTGAGGCATAATTCAGGGTTGTTTTTTTTTTAAGGAGATATAACTTACATACGATAAAATGCACAGATCTTAAATATTTAATTTGGTGATTTTGACAAAGGTATGCATCAGTCTAATTACCACTCTAAACAATATATAGAGCATTTTCATCATCCCAGAAAGTTTCCTCCTGCCCTTTGCAGTAAATCCTTCCCACGCCCTACCCTGAAAGCAAGCAAATCAAAAACTGATCTGTTGCGGTCACTATAAATTAGCTTAGCCTGTTGTAGAAATTCATATAATTCACTGAATTATACAGTGTGCACTCTTTTGTGTTTGCCTTCTTTCAGGAATCATAACATTTCTAGGATTCATCCATGTTGTGGCACCATATCAATAGTTATTCATTTTTTTTGCTGAGTAGTATTCCTTTGTATGGATGTACCACAGTTAGTTCATCTATGCACCAACTGACAAACATTTGGGTTGTTTCCATTTTTTAGCTATTACAAATAAAGCTTTTATGAATGTTTATGTATAGGTGTTTGTGGGGACATAGGTTTTTTTAATTTATCGTGGGTTGAATTGATGGGTCATAGGATAAATGAGTGTGTAACTTTTTAAGAAACTGCCAAAACAATTCTCCAAATTATTTGTGTCATTTTACACATCCACCAGCAATAAGTTTATATTAACAATAAAAAGACAAGCAACTAAATTTATTTAAATAGGCAAAAAGACTTGAACAGGCACTTGAATATATGCAAATTTGGCTAAAGTTCCCGACATTATTACTCTTTAGGGAAATGCAAATTAAAACCACAATGAGCTATCATTTTACATCCACTAGAATGTCCAAAGCAAAATGTTGAGGATGTGAGGGCCAGCCTGTGGCTCACTTGGGAGAGTGCGGTGCTGATAACACCAAGGCCATGGTTTCGGATCCTATGTAGGGATGGCCGGTTCGCTCACTTGGGAGAGCGTGGTGCTGACAACATCAAGTCAAGGGTTAAGATCCCTTTACCGGTCATCTTTAAAAAAAAAAAAATGTTGAGGATGTGGAGAAACTGGAGGCAGTTGGATAACACACACACATAAACGTGCGTGCGCACACACACACACACACACACACACACACACACACGACACACACAAGGGTGAACAGCTCTCTCAAGACACTAATTCAATTTCTTTACAAAAGAAGGATTCAACTTGGGATTTGCACATTCCCACATAGGCTGTTGTTGGTCAAACCTGGAAAACTGAATGGTCAGAAGACAAACCTGATGTTTTCCACTGGTCGGCTGGAGCCTCTGGGGGTGCCAGAGACATATATCGGGGCAGGCTCTTGTTCCTGTTCAGTTTTTCGTTCAGGAGGCAAATCTTTCAGAAAGCTATATTAGTAGAGGTTTGGCCCGATCATTGTAAGGGGGATAAGTGTGTCCTGAAGTCAAAATGAATTAAAGCCAGGTAATGGGGCCAAGGGTAGGGATGGGCAGGTTTTCGTGGGAGTCGTGTCCACCTGGGACTGCCCAGAGCATGGTGGTCAGCTGTAGATTCACCACCTAACTTCTCTCTTCCCCTCCTCCTCTTCCTGCTTCTCCTCTCCTCTCTCTTCCTCCTTTTCATAACAGCATCATTTATTAAGTTTTGTCAGGACCCAGGCTTTTAATATATACTTTTTCCAATACAAAACTTCAAGTGAAGCATTATTATTCCTATTTCACAGATGAGGGAATTTGGGCTCCCAGGGTTGAGGAACTTGCTCAAGGTCATATAGCCAGTGGATTAGCTTCTCGACACTGCTGTAACAAACTACCACAAATTTGGAGGCTTAAAACAACACAAAGGTATTAGCTTACACTATGGTGGTCAGAAATCTAAAATGGGTCAGCAGGATTGCACTCCTCCTGGAGACGCTAGCGGAGAAGCTGTTTCTTGTCTTTGTAGCTTCTAGAGGCTACCCACATCCCATGGCTCATGGCCCTGTATCATTCCAACCTTGGCTTCCATTGTCACATCTCCTCATCTGCCTCTCCTGCCTCCCTCTGTGGCCCAAGCCCACCCAGATAATCCAGGATGATAGCCCCATCTCAAGATCCTTAATTAAATCACAGCTGCAAAGTCCCTTTTGTCTTGTGAGGTAACATATTCACAGGTTTGGGGGATTAGGATGCAGATATCTTTGGAGCATGGGAGTATTATTCTGTCTATCACAGCTAGTGAGTGGCCAAGCGAGTGTTCAAATCCAGCTCTGTCAAGCCCTAAATCTGTGATCTTTCTCTAAACCGCACCGCCCCTTCTTCCCTTGGAGCAGCCCTGGGTCCTCAACAAGCACCGATTCCCAGAGAGAAAGGAACAGCAGAAGACCCTAAAGCTCTGCACAACAGCAGGAGGAGCTTCTGGTGAGAGTCCAAGGACTCCTTTCTAAATCTGGGAAGGAAAAGGAGAGCAGGAGACTCTGTGGCCAGACCACATTCACCAGAGAGGGGGTGCAACAGGGATGAGGGTGACCTTCAGAACCAGGAAGGAGAAATTCACTGGGGAGGGGGTGGTCAACACACCAAGGCACAGAGTACTAGAAGAGACTCACCTCTCTCCCTCTACCTCTGCTCGGGCAGATACCCAAAGGCTGCTGAAGTTCCTTGCCCTCTGGACTCAGGCTACCTGTCTCTGATCCTGGCTGTGTGACCATGACCAGGATATTTCATCACTCAGTACCTCAGTTGCCTCAGCTATAAAATGGGGATAATTGTACCTGTTTCATAGGATTTTCATAAGAATTAAACAGGTAAACATATAGCAAGGGCTCAGAAAAGTGCCTGGAACAATAGAAGTTCTACATAAATGTTATCTGGAGGGTACAGATTGCTGGGGAGAGGGGCAGTATTTTGGGCCCTCAGTGTCTAAACTTAGCCTGGCTATAGGTGCTGTAGTTGGTGTGTCTGGGGAGATGTTGAGCTGGGGTCCTGTGCGTCACGCATGTTTAAATTATCAGTGCTACAAAGCACGTGTGGCAACTCCTCCCACCTCCTGCCTGGACCCCTGGAGTGACTGCCTTCTGGAGTGGCCCTAATTTCCAGGGACCCCTAGATCTTAGCTGTGCCCAACTGCCAGGAGGTTTCCTCCACCTGTGGCCCACACATGCCTATTTGGGCAACTTCCTGCCAAGGTTGGACCATGAAGATTTTCCAAAATACTCATTTCAAATTGTGTGGCTCCTTCTGCACCTGCCCTTTCAGTAACTGGGCCAAGGATCGGCTGCTGGGTTTGTATATTCAAAATCAGAATCTCTGGTGGTGGAGGAATCTGGTAAGAATCTGAGATTTCGGGCCGGCCCGTGGCTCACTCAGGAGAGTGAGGTACTGATAACACCAAGGCCGTGGGTTCAGATCCTACATAGGGATGGCCGGTTGGCTCACTGGCTGAGCGTGGTGCTGACAACACCAAGCCAAGGGTTGAGATCCCCTTACTGGTCATCTTGAAAAAGAAAAAAAAAAAAAAAAAAAAATCTGAGATTTAAAGTCAGACAGAGATTGGCTTGAATGCCAGCTCTGCTGTTTACAAGCCCAGACACTTGGGACATGCCATTTAATATTTCTGAGTCTTAATTTACGAATTTGTAAAATGGATATAATTATAGGGCCTACCTCATAGGATTGTTGTGAGTGTTATATAATAAACGTAAAGTTTTTAGCACAGCACTTGGAGCATACAGTAATGAACTCACAATGTATGATGACAATTTCTTCTGATCTGCCCAAGTGGTCAAACTACATGGTTTTCCCATGTCATCCTGGTGACATGGCGGGACAAGACTTCAGAGTCATCTGTTCCAGCTCTTCTAGAGAAAGGAAGGCCCCTTGGGAAGCTACAAGTGTCTGTTCCATGACATTAGGCCTGGTCAAGGAGCCCAGGCGTAGGGCAGGATTGGATGGGTGTCTAAGCTCCCAGATCTGAGAGACTTGTTAGCAAGGCAGCAAGGGAGGAAGAGCAGGGAACAAAGCCCCATTGAACCCAGTGACCTCGGGGACTTTTGAACATATCTGATAGTCCCTGGGTTTGTCCCCTGAGAATGGGGTATCATGATAGAGAGAGGCTTCTTTTGACCTGGGGGACATTTCTTAGGCTTGGCAGGAGGTGATGCTGCAGGGGTTAGGAATAGATTTGTGGCTCCTGTGAGGCAAGCCTGGGGGAGATCTGAGTACCTTAAAGGTACTCCCTGCCTTTTCCAAGCCAGGTCCACAAAGAATGGTAACCACCATGGCCACCATGAGGAAATGCTTTCACTGTGCCAGAAGCTTGGTTACAGCACTTAAAAATGATCCCATTGATCCCGTCCAGTAGCTATTGTTATCTCCCTTTTATAAAAGAGAAAACTAGTACCCAGAGAGATTAAGGAATTTACTCAAGGTCACACTGCTGGTAAGTGGCAGAGTCATGATCTAACAGGGGTGGCCCCTGCTCTTTCCATCTTTCTTATACCTCTCTTCATCCTCTCCCCTCCTCAGTTCTCATAGGGTCTCAGAATCCCAGAGAGGAAGGGACAGCAGTGGCTGGACAGGTTAAAAGGAGGAGCTTCCTGATGAGGGTCCGAGAACCTCTCCTTCAGGCTGGGAAGAAAGAGGTGGGCAGGAGACCATGCCCAGACCATACCCAACACATATAGAGGGCAGTGGAGATCTTTGGGTGGCTTGCAGGCTAAGGAGACAATCACTAGGGAGGAGCAGACAAGTCTGGAAGCCTCACCTGTCAAGGCAGTGAGAAAAAGCAAATATATCCCATTGAGCTCCTTTGAGCATGAGAACTGGACCCCTCCCTCACTTGTCTCAGACCAATGCCCTTGGGCTGCTGAGAGCTCCTGGCTGTAAATGAGTGCACTCCCTCGAGACTGCACCCTGGACCGGAAAGGGGACAATCACAAGAAGGAAAAAATTTCTAAGACTCCTGGGACAGCACTGAGGACTTTTTAGCCTTTTGGGCCCCTTAGGTCATGTCTTTTGACAAGCAACACAATTGCTAATCATTTTATCTTTCTCCTTTGGTAAAAATAGGTTGCATGTGATCTCAGCCCGGCCAGTCACAGAAGTCAAATCCCCTGGCCACATTGATTGGTCCACAAGTTGAGCACATGACTCACCCACTGAGGGTGGCTGTGGAAAGAGAAGAAAAGTCCTTTCTGTTTTTATTCCAAAAAGTTGGGATATGCAGTCTACAGCTCATACCTCCCTGCCCCTAACAATGTGGAGTAAGCCTGTCTATAGCAGGAAAGCATGATCACAGCCTCCGAAGAAAAGTGTGGGAGTGGGAGATTGAGAAGAAAGCTCTGGTGCTCCCCAGCACCCCCCAGGATCCTTTGGGCATGTTGCATGGCCTACAGAGGTTGTTGCTGGATACCTTATCTGCCACCACTCCAATTCAGTGCACCCGTGGAATATGATGTGAATGGCTCCCCATGGAGATAACAGAACATATCCCAGGCAACCACATGTGGTAGCCCGATTACAGATGAGAAGCTGAGGCTCAGATGAAATGACTTGACCAAGGTCACACAGACACAGTCTCCAGACTCCAGAGCCCAGTCTCTGATGGCACTTCTGCCTCCTAGCTCACCCCTAAGGCATTGCATAGGCCAGAAGGGAGGCCCCACTCAGCACTCCACTTGGCCCACATGAGTCTGGGAGCTATTACTCTGTGTAGCAACCCTGTATCCAGGAGACATTGTGGGGCCCTTGTTGGTCCAGCCTTGTGAAGCCCATCCTCGAGTCAACAGTGATTGAATAATTCTAGTTGAATTAACTAATCATAATAAAATAATATTAAGCAGAGGGATGACGTGTTCATTTTTGCATTTCAGAAAGATGGAGGTGAGACTGGAGGCAGGGAGACAATGTGACTAATGGAAGTGAGAGGTCATGAAGGCTGAACTAGAGGAAATGTAGAGGAAAGGATGAGTATGAGAGACAATGAGGAAGTGAAATCAAGAAGACCTGTGTTTTAGTCCATTTTGTGTTGCTAAACAGAAATATCTGAGACTGGGTAACTTATAAAGAACAGAGGTTTATTTGGCTTATGATTCTGGGACAGCTGCATCTGGCACGGGCCTCAGGCTGCTTCTACTCATGGTGGAAAGTGGCAGGCAGCTGGAGGGTACAAGCAGATCACATGGTGAGAGGAAGCAAGAGAGAGGAAACAAGAGAGAGAGGTGGGGGAGGTGCCAGGATCCTTTAAACAATCAGCTCTCGCGAGAACTAATACAGCGAGAACTCACTCATTACCCCTCCTCCCCCAGGGAGAGCATTAATCCATTCATGAGGGATCCGCCCCCATAACTCAATCAGTTTCCAACACTGCCACAATGGTGATCAAATTTCCACATGGGTTTTGGAGGGGACAACACATCCAAACTCCGTCAACCTGGTTCCTTCAATGTGAAGGGAAGGTAGAAGCTCAGGATGACACCCAGATCTGCTAGGGCACTGGGAGGATGGTGGTGCTGTCAATCCAGATGGGGAACCAGGAGGTAGGGCAGCTCTGGGTGGAGAGGAGATGGTAAATTGACTTTGGATGTATTAAGAACTGGGTCCATAGGATACCAAGGTGGAAGGAATATCTCTATCAGTCTCTGTCACCACTCTGACCACAGCATTTTATAAATCCCTGCTCAGATGTCCACTCCACTTACCCACCACTTGTGAACAGCAAGCTCTGAGCATAGGGCCCCAAGTCTCACTCATCTCTGCAGTCCCAAGAGCTACCACAGTGGCTGGTACCCCACAGTAGGTGCTCAATACATGTCCATTGTGTGGCAGGATAGATGCCCTACATAGGGATGACTTCAGCCCATTCCCATTGCTGGATCCTCCTTGGAGCCAGGTCCCAAACAAACAGATGAAAACGCTCCTTAAAGGAGTAGACCCTTTCCTCTCACTGCCCCCATATGGGGTCCTGTAGCTCTGGACCAGGCAGAATGGGCTCCAGACCTGGGACATGGAGTCAGGTGGCTGAGGAGCCCAAGGCTATGGAACTGGCTGGGACCAGACCAGGCCTCCCTGAAGGAATGCCCACACTTGGAATGCTCACAGCTGGTAGATGGGCAGGTGGGGGTACTTCAGGCTGGAGGAAGGGTAGAGTAAGATGTGGGCTGAGATCCAGGGAAGGTGGTCCAAGGACAAGCTGGCCATGTTGGCCATTCCATCTGGCAAACCCAAGGCCTGCTTAATCTCACCTCTTCCAAATAAGGCTGTTGTGGCCCTGGGCTTCCGAGCCCAGGTGGTGGGGGGCCGAGGGCCTTGGCCATGCCCCACTCGACACCTGCAACCAGCCCAGCAATGACCACCGAGCTGCCACCAGAAACAACCCAGGCTCCCGAGCTGGGGTGGTGGCAGGCTGAGGGCTGCAGACACACCCCCTGACATCTGCAACCAGCCCAGCAATGACCATTGCACCACTGCTGGAAGCCCTCTGGTCTCCCAAGCCAGGATGGTGGGGGGCAAGGGCTTCAGCCACACACCCTTGACATCTGCATCCAGTCCAGCAATGACTGAGCCACCACTGGAAGCCCCCTGCTCTCCCCTGCAGGAATGAGGGGGTGCCATGGGCCTCAACCATGCCCCCCCTCCCACCCTTCACCATTCCCCTCTCCCCCTCCCCCCAACTGCTCCACAGCAACATCTTAGAATGTAAAAAAATAATAATATTAATAAATAAACATAAAAAAAAAAGTAAATGAATTTTTTTTAAAAAATAAGGCTGCTGTCCCCTCCACCCACCATCAGGGCTCGTGACTCAGACCTAATGGATTCAGCATTGCCGTCATCAAGGAGTGGCTGTATTCCTGGAGGAGCTGGCACCAGTCCAAGCCCGGGTGAGGCTGGAGATTGTTGGTGCAGCCAAAGCACATGTCTAGGTCTTCACTCTGACCTGAGGCAGGAGATAGGGGAATTGCCCAGCTTTCCTGCCCAAGCCCAGTTTTAGGACATCTGTGTCCCTATTGTGTTGATTCCAGTACCTGTGTAGGTGCTATGGCTTTTAGGGCTTGGTCTCTGCTCAGCTTCCAGGAATCCCCACTCAAGCCCCTTCCCTGGCATCACAGTGGCTGCACACATCTCACCTCATACACTCCTCTCCAGGACCCTCACAGCTGCCCTGGGAGTCAGGCTGGTGGTGGTACATATCAGCAGGCCCATTTCTCAGATGGGAGAACATGCGCAGGCCCAAAGAGGGGAAGAGAAGCACCCAAGTTCATCCAACAAGTTGGGGGCTGGGCTGGGACCTGAGGCATGACCTGGCCCTCACCTCCTGCCACTCGCTTCCTTGTTCACTCTACTATAGCTATAATGGACTCCTTGGTGTTCACTTCATAAGCAAGCCAAGCTCATTCCCACCTCAGGGCCTTTTCACTCACATTCCTCTGCTTGGCAGCCTCCTACTCCCAGACCTCTGCAGGGCTCCTTCTCTGCTCACATTTTACCATCTAAAAGAGCAGCTTCCTCCCCTTTGTCACTCTTTCCCCTTAAGCCCCTTGATTTCTCTTCTACATAACATGTCATGTGTTTACTGTAGTATCTTTTTTATTGTTGTTTATTGTCATATCTCTGTTGTCTGCAATCCGACTAGAATGCAAGCTCCTGGAGATGGGAACTTTCTCCATCTTATTTGTAACTCAATTCCTGGTGACTACAACAGTGCATAGAACATGGTAGGCACATAATGCTTGCTGAATGAATGAACAAACCCAGATCACCTCACTCCTGGCCCAGAACTCTCCTCTGTACCTCTCTGCATCCCAGAGAAGCCAGAGGAGCGGGAGATAAAGGAGGGGTTGGCTCAGGCTGGAAGTATGCAGCCCTGCCCCCTTTACCAGAGACACAGCAGCCACTCTGACCCAGGTCATCTGGGGTCTGGTGTGTGTCAGGGTGGGGCTCTCATGGACTCTGGCAGCATCCTGGGAGCATGGAGGGATCACTGGAGACAGAAACTGCCTCCCCTTCAGAGCCTTTCCCCAAAGCTGGCACCATCTCTATCCTTGGGCCCCCTGTCCTCTGACCATTCTTGGAGCTGTTGCTCAACATTTATGAAGTGTCACCTCTTGCAGAGTGACAGAGACTCAAAGGATTACTCAGAGCCCATGTATCCAGAGCAATGAGAGGCCCAAAGGGACTGCACCCAGGGAGAACTCCTTCAAGAGAGGAGAGCCCCAGGCACAGCCCTGAGTCAGGTTTTTTTCTCAGCTTTTATTGTACAGGCAAGAAGGTTACAGAAGAAACATAGGTGGTTAATCAGTTATAGTGAAAACATAAACTGGCTACATGACAATTTTCATTAAAGCAGCTGTAACTTAAAATAGTTCAAGCAATTTACCATCAAAAGGAGTCATAAAACTAAGCCATGCGACATACAAAAAGAAACAATGAGATAATCACCATAGCAGCACTTAGTTCCCTAAGAAACTTAAAGAAACAGCAGAGGGTAAGACCACTAACTAGCAGAACAGCCTTGAAGATTTTAGCTCACATACGTTCCCATCATTTAGATTTAGCTGCACCAAGGACAACTGCCCCCAGAGCAATCACTTTTTGCTGTGCTTCGATTCTCTTATCTACATCAAAGGCTTTAGTCCTGTGAAAGTTTTTTGATTTTTCCCAATCTTAGCATTTTTATGTTTATTCCTAAAGAGTTGGGCAATGACTTAAACTACAGGACTTCAGTCCTTCTAAACTACAGGACTTTGGTCCTACTAAACTAAGGACTTTGGTCCTACTATGCTATAGGCTATGGCCCTGTGAAAAACATGTATTTTATTTCTATTCCTAAATGTTAATATCCTCCACAGTGGAGGACCTATTGTGTGCCAGGCTCAGGACTGGGCACCAGGGAGACAGAGATAAATGAAATGTTGTCTTCATTCCCAGAGAGCTTACAGCTTAGTCAGCAAGGAGGAAAGCAAATTACTCATTCATATATACTGTAAAAGTATGGGGGAGTTTTAGATATTGATTTTTCTTGAAAAGAATCTTGTCTATTTTTAACCTATTAAAATGCAAATGCAAATGAACATATAATACCTGCAAAGCAGGAGGGCATCTTCATTTTTTTTTTTTTTTCTACAAAGATGACTGGTAAGGGGATCTTAATGCTTGACTTGCTGTTGTCAGCACGACGCTCTCCCAAGTGAGCTAACCGGCCATCCCTATATAGGGATCCAAACCCGTGGCCTTGGTGTTATCAGCACCGCACTCTCCCAAGTGAGCCACTGGCTGGCCCGGCATCTTCCTTTTAATGTGTTTTATTTTGCCTTTGTTTTGTCTGTTAGTTGTGCCCATTTGGTGGTACAAAAAATTAATAAAATTTTTGAAAGTAAAAACAATAATTTCTATTCACATTTACACCTCATTTTACGCTCTGCAAAATGTTTTCCCATCTGCCGCTACCACCCCCATCCTCACAGCAGCCCTGAGAGCGAGGCAGAGCCAGAATTATCATCTCTATTTTGTGCATGGGAAACTGGCACCCAGTTTTTTTTTAAGTGGCTTTTCATAAAGGTCACAAGTTGGTTGGTGGAGGCACTGAAAAAGAAAGCCATGGCTCCAGCTCCCTTTCTGTCTCCTGCCACTTTTCAGTTGCTACTTTTTTTCTGTTCTGCCTCTTTCTCTCTCTCTTTCCTTTCCTTCTCTTTGCCTTGGTCTCTCTCAGGTTTTCTCTTTCTACTTCAACTTCTCTCTCCTTCCTGCTCCAACCCTCAGACTGGAGCCAGCTTTGCAAGTTGTCCAACTTCTCCTCACTCCAGAAATCTGCCAACCCCACAGCCATAACCCCATGTCACCAAAAGCTCAGCAACTTGCCTAGAGCAAGCCCTTTCCAGATGCCAGGGTGCAAGATTAACTCTGGCCCCTCCATCTGTTCCAGATAAGGTAAGAGTGGGGTTCTGCACTATCAACAGACTCCCATCCTTCCCCAGCCCAAGCCCCAGCTAGTTCTGGCCACAGCAGCCCAGGATCAGCATGGTCCACCTGTGGGTGGTCGCCTTGGCCTTGGCTGCCCTCCTCGTTGAGTACAGGGGTGAGTGGGCAGAACCTGGGTTCTCTGTGGCTTGGTATTGGTGAGTTGGGGGTGGGCGCAGAGGCAGAGTCTGAGCACCCTGTGAGGCCTTGCCTTTCTGCATAAGCCTTTATTCTGCATGCACACCCTCCATTGTGGCAGGAAAAGCCCTGAACTGGGAGAAAAAAAAGTTGGGTTCAAATCCTGATTCTGGTCCAGAATTGCCAAAGTCCCCTGCTCTTGTGGGGCCTCAGTTTCTTCAGCTATAAAGTATGACGTTGTTCCAGTTCAAAGCTGTACTGAGCAACTACTGGGCAGAGGTTGGGGAGGCAGAAGGGAGCAGGTGGGTCCAAGGTCTCAGGGGAGACAGTTTAGTATGCTGGCTGCAGGGTGGTGGATGCTAAGAAATACCAGGCCTGGTCCTCTGAGCTCCCATTCTGCTCTGACAGGCTGTGGTTTGAGACCGAAGGCAGCAATGTGAGCATGAGAGCTCTACCCCTGGGAGCCCTTGCCCAGGGCTGGACACATACACCTAGGGCGGGGCCTCCTCAGGAACTGGGACACCTCTGCGCTCTCACAGCTACTGTATCAGACAATGTTCTGAGCCCTTTAGACACATCAGTGACCAAAATAGAAAGAGCACCATCCTGATGGAGTTTAAATCCAATAGGGTAGGGAAGAAGGGAAATAGACAATAAGCAAGATAGGTACAGTGTACATATTTTAAATGGTAAGTTAGAAAGTGATAAAGGCTAAGGAAAAAAGATTGAGCAGGATGATGGGCATTGGGAGGGCACTGCAATTTTAAATTGCAGGGGAATCTGAGAGGCTGATTTGTGAGCAAAGCTTGAATGAGATGAGGGAGCCATGTGGATATATAGCAGAAAAGGGTTGCAGGCAGAGTGAATGGCCAGTGCAAAGGCCCTGAAGTAGGAGCATGCCTGAGTGTTTGAGGTACTGCAAGGAGGCCAGTGTGGCTGGAGGGGAGAAGGGGCATGGTGCAGAGTGATAGAAGATGAGAGAGGCAACTGGAGACTATTGACTAAGGCCTTGTTGGCCAGTGTGAGCACTTGGCTCTTCCTGAGTAAAATGGGAGGCACTGAAAGGTTTGGGGCAGAGTTGTCTTTAAAGGATTGCCTTGGTTGGTATGCTGGGAATAAAGTGAATGGGGAAGCAGGAAGACCAGTTAGGACCCATCTGGACAAAAACCATAATGTTCTAAGGCAAGGCCCAGCAGGACCTCATGGCCAGTCTCACATCCATTTTTCCAGCTGGGGACATAGACCTGGAAGCTGAGGCAATGGGAATGGGTCTGGGGGCTCTGGTAACGCACAGCCTGCTTACTCCCAGCCTGGCACTCATTCCAAGCAGTTCTTCAGTTAGGAACACTAAGGAGCCTGCCCCAAAGAGGGTCCTTGTATACATTTCAGATTCCCACCTGGGCTGAATGAAGAGGGGGCACCATGGGTCAAGGTCCAAGGTCAAGGGCAGCCTGGGGGTGAATGCAACTTCTTCTCACATGCCCCTGGAAGAAACTCTGATATCACAGGGTTTTGAACTCCCTTTCCTCCCAATACACTTTAGGGTCAATTCCTGAACATTCACTGTGTGGAGCGTTGAGAGGGGTGCTACATGGGGGCAGAGATAAAGGAATCCCGAGGAACTCAGGTCCACAGTGAGGCAGGGGTGACCTATGAGTAGGACAGCATACAGTGGCATGAAGAAAGCCTAATTCCAATTCTGCTCAGGAAACATCCCATGGGGGACATCAAGGAAGTCTTCACTGGGAGGTAGCATCTGAGCCTTGGAAGGAGGGTAGGATTCAATAGGAGAATGTGATAAGGACATTTCAGGCAGGGGGAACCGTATGAGCTAAAGCAGAGCCTGTTCCAGCAACAGTGAGCAGAAAGGAATAGCTGAGGCTTAGGAACATCAAGAGGTCTACTAAGCAGTGAGCCTGTTTTAATCCGTCTTGTGCTGCTATAACAGAATACCTGAGACTGGGTGACATATAAAGAAAAACGAAATTTATTGCTTACAGTTTCTGAGGCTGGGAAGTCCAAGGTCTATCTGATGGTGGCAACAGTAACCCAGGGGTCTCACACTGCAAGATGGTAGAAGCAGAGAGAGCAAGAGAGAGCAGACAGACTCCCCTCTTCTTTTAAAGCCCTCAGAACCCCCTCCCCCACCATTTTTAATCCATTCACTACTGCACAATCTTACAATCCAATCACCTCTTCAAAGCTCCACCTTTCAATTATCATAATAGGATCTCCCACCCTCTTAACAGTCACAGTGGGGGCTAAGTTTCTAATACATAAAACTTGGGGGACACAATTCAAGTTTCAGTGAGTTCTGGGGGGACATAATTCAATCCACTGCAGAGCCCAAGGAGCAAGTCTGGGGTCAGCTCACACTGTGATCTAAACATCTGAGGACCTGAAAGAAGACTGGAGAGGCTGCCCACAGAGAGCAAACAGGTGAGGGGTTCAAGATGAGATGGGAGAAAGTGTAGGGTAATTTTGGCCTTTATCCTAAGAGACATGGAGAGCCACTGGAGGTTTCTAAGCAGGGGACTGACATGAGATTTGCACTTTATGATCACTCAGGCTGCTCTGTGAAGAATGAACTGGAGAGAGCCAGAGAGGAAGTGAAACGACCAACATGGGAGATCAAGAGAGGAAAGAGCTTGGAGAGAGAGAGAGAGAATAAGAGAATGGAGCATGTGCAACCCTGTTCAGTTTGGAGGCAGTACAGCAGAGACTAAAAGCACAGGCTCTGAGATCAAACTGCCCAGCTTTGTGTACTGGCTCTGCCATTTACTTTACGACCTTGAGCAAATCACCTAAGTTCTCTCAGTGTCTTCATCTCTAAAATGGGGATAATACCTGCCTACCTCTTAGATTATGTGAAGATTAAATGACTATAATATAAATGAAAAACTTAGTGTCTGGCACACAGTAACTTCTCATGAAAGGTTGTGGCCCAAGACCACACAACTATGATATAAAAACAGATAAATAGCAAACTACTCTGATTAAAGTTGGGGGTGAGGTGGGCTAGGCTGGGCCCTGAGCACTGTCTGCTCATCCACCTCTACCACCATTCTGAGGCCTTATCAACCCAGTCCTTAATTCCTGGGACTTCAGTGTATCCCTCTCTGCCAAATGAGGTAGGCCTCAGAGTAGATTGTTGGCAGCCTGTCTCCTGGGCACTTTGCTGAAGAATGAGGTGACAGTAGCTGACCAGTTTAAAAAGAGTTCTGGCACACAAGGCCATTACAAACTTTATTAAACATAAATTATGAATAGGGCCACAGAAGCCTTTCCTTTTTATAACTTAACAATCACACAAAAATAAAACACTCCTCTGCTTGATGATGGGCATACAAACTGTTTTTTAGTAACAATGGGGGGCCGTCCACAAAACCAACAGGAACAGCCTTGAAGAAAACATAGATCTCAGAAGGGTATAGTAAACAGAAATGCCTTTGAAGGAAGCACATGTCACTTCTGAGAAGTTTCTGGCTGACTTTACCACCTGCCTGCTTTAGTCATTCTGGTTACCCCTTTTTGCCCTTCCTAAGCTAAACCATGGCTCTGGCCTGGCTTTAGGCAGAGAATCAGTCAACACTAGGTTCTAACATTCTGAAGATTTGATTGGGGACAAGGAAGTCCATTCATCAACCATAGGCCCCACACCAGGAAAGGCCCCCTTGTATCTCATGGCCTGTGGCTGCACAGGGAGGTGAGGAAAGGGTCTATAAACCAACAACCAACCAGATGTTCTGGAATTAGGTCACAATGAGGGATACTTGGACTGCCTGTATGCCAGTCGTTCCCAAGATTCATGAGTAGATGTAGCCTCCTGGTGATTCTGATTTTACATCTATGGAACTATGAGATCACAAGGGCAAAAAAGCTCTGATGTATTTGAAAACCAGATGGCCTGTAAATACCCAGAACTAGCCCAGGACAAATAAGAGCTCACACCACTCCAAAGAAAGCACCCAAAGGTCAAAACAGCTGAGAAACCTTGGGCAGGGGAGGCCCTCTCCAGAAAAGGTGGGCTGTTGGATAGCACAGTCACACAGAGACAGAATGAGAAAACAGACAGGAGCTCTACTTAAGATTGCAAAGACAATACTTTTTCATTGAGAACCAGCATAGGAGTAGGAAAATTGGCAATCAGCCAGTTGCCCCTGGCAATTCTGGAGAAATCAGGTAACTTCTGTTCCAGAGAGGGCAGAGCTGGTGGTGCTGTTCTTCCAGGCAGCACAGCCTCTCTCTACTGCACTTCACTTGGCCAGTGCCAAGTTTGTAGACTGCAGCCGCTCAGTCTCCTGGCAGATGTTCTGCTCCACTGTATCACACTCAGCAAGGAATGCCTGAAAGATAAATATGGGGCAGGAGGGCCCATCAGGTCTAGCCAACCAATGCCCTCCCAAGGTTCTTTGCTCAGCCATTCTGAGGAACCACTGGGTAAGACTCAAAACTGATTGTGCATGGATGGAGATGGGAACCTGGCCTGGACTCCGAGGTAAGGGGAGGGAAGGAGAGAAAAGCAAAGGACCAGGGTTTCTGACCATGCTCTAGGCCAACAACCCCCAAAAGGTAGTGAAGACAGGAAGCCTTGCCTCAGAGCCACTGCACTGCAACTGCACAACTGCATGGGTCACTGAACACAGGAAATGTACCTCCTGGAACTGTGTAATGTGTCAGCCCTATCTGTCTCCAGTAAGCTTCCTCCCTTCTAGTAGTTTAAATAGTTTAAATTCAAATATAACTACAGGGACATGAAGGCGGCTCTTCTCTGATGTTCTGGGTTCATACTGATAAATAAACAATAACCAAAAAAAGCCCATGCCACACACACTTCTATATGACCCACTTTGAATATACAAACACACACACCAACACATTAACATATTACACTTTGTCACACTCTACCACACAACTCACCTGAACCTTTTTCACCAAACCTTTTCTTTTCAGTCTACTGTCTTTGAAATTTTCTGGTAGAATCTATGGAAGAATAAGTTGACACATAAACAATCCTCAGTGAAAATGAGAACACGTCAGACACACCCGCAGCATACCAAACATGTCACAGGTCACAGATGTGAATGAGATGTGCACTTTCAGGAATCATTTCCCTGGGTCTGGATCCTACATGACCCTTGTCCCTATAAATGCTCCCTTTGTTCTCAATGTCTGGGCCATAGCAACTGATCTGAGCACAGACTTTGTTCTTGGCCATAGCAACTGATCTGAGCACAGACTTTGTTCTTCCATTGTTTGTTACGTATGGATACTATGCTCTGGCCAGACCATGAGCTCACTGTGCCAGGAAATACCCTCTGCCTTTTTTACAGCCCCCTGCCCCCACCTTATAGAATTCCAAGCACAGATCAGTTCATCCTCAAGAATAAAGCATCAAGCTAGAGATATCATTATTGTCACCAGTAAAAGAGAACATGGGGTCAACGATTCTCAACAGCCACACAAGATCTGGGTCTGGTTGAATTCTGCATAGGTAGTGAGCTCAGTAGGATTATCAGTCACATGAGTATCAGGGAAAGTGAAGCCCTTTGTTTCTCTGACCATGAGATCATGGGCCATTTGGGTCCCAGCTTCATGATTACAGATACTATTAGCATACATAAATATATATGACAAAAGCTCTCTACTGGTAAGCTGTGAGTGCCTAGAAACCAGAAACTGTTTTATTGTTCTGTGTATTCACCTAGCATGGTGTCTGGCACACAGTAGCAGATGCTCAATATCCTCAGATGATGTTGATCAGGCAGTAGGAATGCATTACTGAAAGAGTGAAATTGACTGAAATATGAATACAGTCAAAAAAGACCAGTTCTTTTCAGCTGAATATTTACTTACCAGTGTGTCAATCTCCTCCAAGATCTTCATAAACTGCTCAATTGTGGCTTTTACTCTCCTATCGAGTTTGCAGAGAGCTTCAGCTTGCAAATCCTTGGCCAGAAAACCCTGTAGAGGAATGACACATTATTGCAAGGGTTCCTAGAGGCTGACAGAAAACCCCATGATGAAGCAAATACATCCTGAGTCCACCACTGCCCTGACTGGCCAGGCCAGATCTCAGACCCACAACTTCCTCTCTTGGAAATAATAGAAAGGCTGTCCCTGGGCCAATCCAAGAATTCCACCAGGCTGCAGGCTGTTCTGTCTTACATGGGCCGCTGGGGCTGCAAATGCTTCCCAAGGCCTGGCTCTGGTGAAGTTCCCAGTCACAAGTGTGTACCTGCACACAAGAGGCAGACATTAAAGAGCACAGGTTTTAGAGTCTGACAGGCCTGGACTTAAATCCTGACTGCCATTTACTTGCTTGTGATCTTAAGCAAGTTACTTAACCTATGCATGCCTCAGTGTCCTCATTTATAAAATGGAGATTATGATACCCACACCCCAGAGGGTTGTTGCGAGGATAAAAGGGAATATATATAGATGTTTAACATAACTCATGCAAACTAATGGCAGCAGCACTTATGAGTTAAGACAGCAGGGATATGTGAGGATGTTTATCAGAGACAAAAGCTATAGATACAGATTTGACAACATGTAGCAAGAGCTTCAAATATTACCCAACAGTTCCAACTCAAAAAATTTATTCTACCAGGAAAATCAGAAATGGTCAAAAAAGATTTATGTCCAAGGACATTCAAAGAAGCATTACACACAGTGGTAAAAATAACGTTAGGTGATAATAGAGAATTGGTTAGGTAAACCATGATATATTCATGTATGATGAAATATGCAAGCTTTGAAAAATATGATTATTTTTAGTGACATAGAAAAATGTTCATTTTTTTAATCCAATAAAAGAACAATTTACAAAGTGTACATAACATTATATAAAAACATTTTAAAGATAAAAATATATTTCGGGGGCCGAGCCCATGGCGCACTCGGGAGAGTGCAGCGCTGGGAGTGCGGACGCTCCCGCCGTGGGTTCGGATCCTATATAGGAATGGCCGGTGCACTCACTGGCTGAGTACTGGTCACGAAAAAGACAAAAAAAAAATATATATATATATATTTTTTTTCAGGTGTTAGTAATACTTATCTCTGAATCAGAGCCCTATAGGTAATTTTTATTTTCCATATTAGTGCATATACATGCATTTAAAACTTTTGTACAATCAGCATGCATTATTTCTATAACTAAAACATAAACACAACCCATTGATGTTATAAAATGGAGGTGGGGAGAAATAGATGGTCTTGGGCTATTCCTAATCCTTACTGGGTTTTCAGTACCCCACCTGTAATATAAAGAATTGAAAAGGATGACACCCCCATCCAAACTACACTAAGATCATTCTCATTTGGCTTGCTAAATGCATTATAATAGCCTGAACTTCAAGAAGCTACCTATTCTATTTAAAACAATACATGACTAGCATGGCTGGTGCTCTCTTGTAAGCACAAATGGATGCTGGCTGGGGTTGACAATAGCAATGACAATAACACTTATAAAGCATTTAGTATGTATCAGGCTCAACCTACATTATTTAATCCTCATGGGCAGAGCCAGGATCTGAAAATAAGGAGTCTGACTGCAGAGCCTGCCTTCATCACTGCACATTATATCCACAAAATTCTTACAGAATGTAGAAAGTCAAAGTCCATGAAGAAAGCTACCTGCTGGATTCCAGTAAGGTCTTTAGTCAATTCTTCCATTTGATCAGCTATCTTCTCCACAGACTTCTCTAAATCTTTCAACTTCTTTAGTTCAACCTCTTCTTCTGGACTGTTCTAAAATATTTAAGAGTGAAATGAAGTCAGTAATCACCAAGAACAGTAGCCTCTGTCAGGGAAAAATGTGACTACAATTGGGCTAAACCACTCACCTAGAAAGAATGGTCTTAACTCTGCTGCTTGTTGGAAACCAAGTCAAAGGGTTATCCATTAAGGTCTATACAAAGACTCCAGACTAGACAAAAGGTGTTAGGTAAATATTCTGGTAAGGGTCTTGAAAGCTTGGGTTCAGAGAATGAAGCCAATCCAAGTGCCAGATTCAGGCTCAGCCCTGGGCTGATCAACAGCCAGACTGATGCCTGGAGGGTAAACAAACTTCAGTGAACATCTGTGAAGAGTCCAGAATGGCAAGACAGGAGGAATTCTACTGTTACTTTAAATGGAATTCCTAAATGTTGCCCTCCAACTGAGCTCTCTCATTTAATATAATGACAAGGATGAATACTTTCATCGTAATTTCACTTCTAGATATTTATCCTAAACAAATAACTGGACATGTGCTTGCACAATAACTATAGTGTAAATAATATTCACTGCAACCTTATTCATAATAGTAAGAAAGTGAAAAGAGTCAAATATTCAGGAATAGGGGACTGATTAACTATACGTCCGTACAATAGAAGATTCTGCATCGGTCACAATGCAGGGCTGGCCACAGCCCTCTCTTATCACTTCAGGGGCTACTGCTCTCACATGTTATCAACTGCCTCCTGCCCTCCCCCTACCAGTTTTTTAGTTTGAACCTTTCTTTCCAGTCAAAGAGGATTTTTTTCCCTTGTGGGAAATTTCAGTAAAAAAGGTGGTTAAGGGGCCAGCCCATGCCTCACTTGGGAGAGTGTGGTGCTGATAACACCAAGTCAAGGGTTAAGAGCCCCTTACCGGTCATCTTTAAAAAAAAAAAAAGGTAGTTAAAGGAAGAAAGCTTTCTGAAACTGACAGAGTAGAGTACTTAATTTTAATATCTACTGGTTTATTTTAACAAAAAGCTCTCTTGCAAATGAGTAAGGTCTGTCCCAGGCACCATTTTATCCAGACTGAGATTCCACCACCAAGACAAAACCCATGTTACTGGGGTGGCACAACCATTCCTAATTCCTAGAGCAAAAGCCCTAACCAACAGAAGCAGGAGGGTATAAGAACAAAACTGGTAATCTCATCAAAGAAATAGAGTTTGTATTTGTTTAGAGAGGCATTTCACCAGTGCAGAATCCAGTTCCACAATTTGGCCTTCTACACAGAAGCATGTATAAAAGACTTTAGTCCTTTGATTCTGAGGAATTCTGGTACATAAAAAGCAACTTACCTTTTCCCCAATTAACATGACCCGGCAACCATTTTGTATTCCAAGTGCTGACAATGGTGTCTCCATTTCCTTCAGAGATTTTCCTGAAAAGAGGGAAAAGGTATGCCACGTTGTAACAATTGTACAACACTGATAATAGATTTCAGCAAGGGAACAAGAAATACACAAGCGTGTTCATTAATGAGAAGAGGATAAATTGGTATAACTTTTTTATTGGGTGTCTTGAGCCAGTAATTTCACTTCTAGATATTTATCCTAAACAAATAACTGGACATGTGCTTGCACAATAACTACTGTATAATAATATTCAGTGCAATCTTATTCATAATAGTGAGAAAGTGAAAAGAGTCAAATATTCAGGAATAGGGGACTGATTAACTACATGTCTGTACAAAAGAAGATTTTGCACGCATTAAAGCTCATTTTGTCAGGAAATTTCAATGCCATAATGAATGCTGATGACCCAGTGTAACAAGAAAAAATGTCATAAAATGTTATGAGGCATTTTATCTAGGGGAACATTTTCTTCTTTGTGCTTTCCTCTATTATGAAACATGAATTTCTATTGTCTTTGTAATTCAGAAATAAAATGTTCTTAAAAAGGCAAGGGTTGCACGATGAAATATAAATAAAAATGCTTCCTATTACTAAATTCTTTATAATGACTGATACCTAAAGGGATAAATGTGCCCCCATAAGAGATCAGAATAATGGGTTCCCATTAGAAAGGCTGAGCACAGGGGTGAGGAGGGGGTGGATCCTGGCAGAAATCAGCATCATCTAATGTGCCTGCCACATCCAGGCCCCTGGTAAGTTTGTTTAAAACCTTTTCTCAGTGGGCACAATGTCAAGCACTGGAAATATAGCAGTATCTTTGTCCTCATGGAGTTTGTTATCCTAACAGGGAAATCAGATATTAAGCAGCTAAGAAAACAATTATTTAACAGTAATTTCAATACAAGTTATACAGAAGTGCTAGGGGCTGCCATGTGAACATATTTTGGGGAGAGATCTAACCTAGCCAGAGAAGACTGCCCATAGGCTTTATCAAAAATGGTGAGATTTCTGGGCTGGCCCGTGGCTCACTTGGGAGAGTGTAGTGCTGATAACACCAAGGCCAAGGGTTAAGATCCCCTTACCGGTCGTCTTTAAAAAAAAAAAAGGTGAAATTTCTGCCCTCATCATGTGACTTCAAATCTGATACCTGTCCAGATGTTTGAAAGTATCCATTATACAGAAGGTCCTCAATAAATATTTGTTAAAGAAATGAATGAATAAACAAATAGATAAAAATAGTCCCAGTTTGAAAACTGAAAGAGTTACCATCAGGTAAAATTAAGCAATCTGTCCTTTAGCTCTAAGGGTTCAAAGATGGAAGAGAAATGCCTACCCTTAAATATGAGTTTCTGAAAAGGCAGTGGAACTCCTGTGGCCTCCTCAACAACCTGGGCCAGGTCTTGGACAATTGGTTCGCTGCTGCCCTGCTGCGGGGTAACATGAACGTCATGCTTCTCATTGCCTGGGGAGAAAGAAAAGTGTTTGATGAAGATATCTCTTTCACATAAACCAAGACAGTCTGACATTTTATTACATTATTTACCCAGACTTCAAGGCCAGCTCATATACCACCTACTCCAAAAAGCCTGCCCCCATCTGCCCAGCTTTCCTCTGACAACCTGGTGAAGGATTTTTGTTTCCTCTTTTATAATAACTAACAATATTAATGATATCAGCTAACATTTTAAGCACTTATGCATAAGGGGCTGTACTAAACTCATTCATACATTATCTTATCTAATCCTCACAATCTCATGAAATAGGTACTACCTATTATTTCCTATTTCACAGATAAACTATGAGTCCAGTCCAGCAAAGACCTGCCTATGAAGACCCAACTGTCAGAGTCTGACCTTGACCTCAGAACTAACTGATTTGAAAGTCCATGCTTTTCATCCCAAGGCATCTGCCTTCTGTGGCCTGACTGCCCTGTACCCTATATTGTACCAGTCTTATCTCTCTTGCTGTAATGGATAAGGGACTGTTTTTTTCCAAGTTTCTCCCTCTGGGCACACCTGGGTACACCTATAGGTGGTGCTCAGTAAATAGACAAATGAGTGAATACAGTAAAACAGCAGAGAACGTCTTTTTGAAGCAGAGGTGCCAATTCTTTTCCAGGTATGTGGAGGTAGCCTGTGTCAAAGCCCCTTGAGATCAGCAGAGGCAGGGGTTACCAATTCTACTTCACAGCTTCACAAAGAAACCAGATGCCTAGAAAGGCGACATCCATCCCAAGATCACTCAAAACTGCAGGATCTAGAATCACTGTCTCCAGATTCCCAGGCCTTCCGGTCTCCCTGAGGAAACCTCATGCACTCCGCTCTCTCGTGTACTTTGTTTAGTTCTGTGTCAACTCCAAAAGCAGGCAAACCCAAAGGGTGCCCAGAGTGTAATGCCTGGACCCAGGGCCCACTCAAACTGCGGATCAAAAAATTATGAACAAATGGCTGCGCTGGGAGCGCGGCGACGCTCCCGCCGCGGGTTCGGATCCTATATAGGAATGACCGGTGCACTCACTGGCTGAGTGCCGGTCACGAAAAAATGACAAAAAAATAAAAATAAATAAATAAATAAATAAATAAATAATTATGAACAACCCATCAACCACGAAGTTCAGACTCATCACACACGTAGGTGTCCAGATACACTGCAGTCGTATACAAAATGGCCAAATACAAGCTCGACACGAAGACACACCCCCCCCCCAGTAACTGCGCTGGCACACAAACACACACAAACAGCCCACGACGTGAAGCACAGACACGCTGGATCAAACAAATGGCCACAACAAAATACACCGGCCACATGGAAAGGTGTGCTGACACGCCCCGGACAAAAGCCAGCCCCACGGACACACCCAAGAGCCCATACTTTCGGACGCGAAGACAAACACAAAGACACACGCTTCCGGAGGACACGTGGAGAAACCCACAAACGCCGCCGGACCTTTGGAACCCGGCACGGAGCCCACCCGGCCGCCCGGCTCTCACTGTGGGTGACGGTCACGCTGAGCCCAGCTGCCGCCATTTCCTCGCTCCGGGTCCCCTCCTCGCTCCGGGTCCCCTCCTCGCTCCGGGTTCCCTCCTCGCTCCGGGTCTCCTCCTCGTTTCGTGTCTCCTCCTCGCTGAGGCTCCCCTCCGCGTTCTGGGTCACCTCCTCGCTCCGGATCCCCTGCTCGCTCCGGGCCACCTTCCCGCTCCGGGCCACCTCTTCGCTCCGGGTCGAGCGGGGCCGCACTTTCTTCTTCACCTTCGGCCTGTGAGCGCCGGCGGCGGCGCCCCTGGTGGGTCGGTCATGCCCGCTGGCTGCACTCCGGACAGATGGATGCTGAGAGGGAGGCGGGCCGCGCACTGCCGGGGGCTCCGACTGGCGCGGCTCCCGGCACAGCCGAGGGGCGCGCCGCCGGGGGCCCAGCCGCTCCCGGTCGCCCCGCGGTCTCCGTGCGCCGCCGCGCTCCGCCAGGCCCTCGCTGGTTGACCACACAGCCGTGGGAGCTGAACGTAGCACGACTCGCGACTACACCAGGCTACCTCCCGGCCCCGCCCCGGCCTATTGGCCACGCCCCTCGGGACGTCCGGCTCCTGCCCCGCCCTATTCCGCTAAAGCCGTCTCCAGACCCCACCCACTCAGCCGATGCTCCGCTCAGCTCACCTGAAGCCCCGCCCACTTTCTTCACCGATGCCCCGCCCCACAATCCTCTTTCGCTCCTTCCCCAGGAGGCCGACCTAAAAACCCGAGAAAAGGATCGGGAAACAGAAGCAGGCACATTGCGCTTGCGCACGGGGAGGCCGGAAGTCGAGGCGGGAGTGATTCTGCTTCCGTTTCTGGTTTTGCTCCAGTGTTTGGGTTTCTTCGCGGCCGCCCAAGATGAACCGATTCTTCGGAAAAGCGAAACCCAAGGCTCCGCCACCAAGCCTCACTGACTGCATTGGCACGGTGAGCACTTGATCTTACTTAAACAGGCTCAGGGCCTCTGACAACCCGACCCCCCACCCATCCCCGGCCACGGACTCCCACTCATCCACCCCATTCCCGGTCCCATTACACCTCGGCCTTCTCCATTCTACCTTCGTCCCTTCATTCCTGTTACCCAAGTCATTTCTGACGCCACAAACCAGGGACAGGTAACCCCATCACTGCCTCGCCTTGCCTGCAGCTAACCCGTTCTGATGCCCATTGTCGCGTCCACTCGCTCTCACCTTGATCCCCTCACCCAACCAGCCCGAAGGCCATTCACCCTTCCCACCCTGTCCAGCCCAACCACTTACCCATCTTCCATCCCTCATCCCTTGCCCACGTCAGGATTCTCAGTTTAATATCCTAGGTCAACATATCTGTACTTCAATCCTGGATCTCAGTCACAAAATTTAGAACCTTAGCCTCTCAGATTAAGCCATCAACCCCGATCTAGGTAATAGCATTAGATATACAGTCTTAGCCGGTGTCCACTGGACACTGGGCTATTTCATACGCCTCCTGGAAATCTCAGCTCAGCCCAGTGGTTCTCAAATTATTTTTTTGCCACAACACATTTGAGGGGGAACTGGTATATTAGAATCTCAGGGTTTCTGATGGAATCTACCCCCCCTCTGTGAACCACTGTTTTCCACCCATCACCATATGCTCCTGTTTTTTTTTTTTTTTTTTTTTTCTTCCTCCATTGCAATAATTACCAATACATTTTCCCCCAAGGTGGACAGCAGGGCAGAATCCATTGACAAGAAGATTTCTCGATTGGATGCTGAGCTAGTGAAGTATAAGGATCAGATCAAGAAGATGAGAGAGGGTCCTGCAAAGGTAAGATTGGGGGCAACTGCTGTGGAAGGTGCTGTGACAGTCTAATTTGAGCACCTATAGAAATGGGTCCTGGTGGTAGGGGCAGGTGAAGGACACAGAAGAGAAGTTCATAGTCTGATAAGGAGAAAACGTATGTGAGGATGTATCCTTCAGGGAGGAGAGTTTGCAGCCAGATATGGGAAGGAGGCTGGGATTTGAACTGGTGGAGAGAAGATGCTTATCACATGCACATGGGAATTAGCATATTCTACTGAAAAGGTGGCATTCTGGAGAGGAGTGCTACCTCCTGCTCAAGATCAGTGAGTTTCCAGGCTGGTCAGGTTAGGTAGGTGTAATAGACTGGTTAAAGAGTGGCATACTGGGAAAAAATACTGATCGAGGTATCTGGGACCCGTGTTCTAATACTAACACCATCACTACTTACTAGCTGTGACCTTGATAAAGTGACTTAGCTAATTCTCTGCTTCTGTTAGGTAGGAATAGGAATACTGTGTTTAAGCACATGGACTGTTGATATAGAACTACCTTGTTTTTCTCAGCTTCGTAACTTATTAACTACATGAGCCAGGGCATCATTGAACCTCATTTTCCCATCTGTAGAATGGGGATAATGCCTACTTTATAGTGTGAGGATAAAACAAGGTAATTAATATGACCTGTATAGTACTCAGTAAATGTTATTTATGGTCTGTGAAGTAGCAATATCTGCTTTTCCTTCCTCATTGGAGGAGACAAATAAAATGATATATAGAACAATGTAGAAAGATAAGGTTTTTCCCATCCATCTTAGTTGATGATGTGGAATGAAGAGCGACCAGAGGCAGGAAAGCCCAAGTAGACTTGAGATGAAGGCCCAAACCTTGATGGTAGTCCTGAGAATGACATGAAACGAATCGGTTTGTAAGTGACTTCTGAAAATCAGTAACAGGATGACTGTGCATGAAGAGACAACAGAGAGAGGAAAGATGAGATTGATGTAAAGGTTCTCAACATAGAGAAGTAAGAGACTGGTAGAGCCACTGTTAGTTATTTCCAAGGCAAGATAAGGTTGTGGAGTTTGGGCATGGTGAGTTTGAGCTGATAGCAGGATGTCTAAGTGGAGAATCTCCCTAAGGCAACTTGATATATAAAACTGGCTCTGTTGGGGTGGAAGTGGAGATAATATGCATTAGGAAAAGAGAAAGTAGTTCAGGACACTGAGATGTGGGATGCAAAGACAGATAGGAGGTAAGGCTTAAAAACTGGACCTTAGAGATACCTGTGCTTGAGAGGGGAAGAACAGAATCCAGGAACCACTGTTTACTACTTTGAAGAAGACAGTATGCAAGTTTGAGGATATGGGAGATTTCTTTTACCATATTTATGTTTTTCACTTTCTTTTTATTAAATCTGTTTTTTTCCCCAGAATATGGTCAAGCAGAAAGCCTTGCGGGTTTTAAAGCAAAAGCGAATGTAAGTTATTTGTATAATCTCCTTCCCTCTATCAGGTTTAACCAAAAGGGAAATGGTCTTCCATTCCTTCAGGATTTCATACCATTTCCTAAGCATTCTTGATTTAATTACAAATTTTCATTGACATGTAATTAAATAAAGTTAGCTGGGTTAATCCCCTCTCTATGTTCAACAACATCTGTTTTAGCACCATCTGTCTAAATAGAACTTTTTGTTATGATGGAGATGTTCTATATCTGTGGGTCTAGTACAGTAGCTGTTAGATAGATGTGGCTGTTGAGCACCTGAAATGCGGCTAGTGTGACTAAGGAACTGAAGTTTTAATTTTTTTTAATCTTAATAATTTAAGTCTAAGTAGCCATATGTGGCTAATAACTACTGTTTTGGAATGGCCAGATCTATAGTGTTTGGTTCTCCCATTATTTATTTAGTTAGAATGTGCCTTTTTTGTTTTTGTTTGTTTGTTTGTTTGTAAAGTTAGGAATCCTCTATATTTTTTCTCTCCCACCAGAATAGATTTAAGTGTCTTTAATTTGTTTTTGATGACTATGTGCCAGTGTTTGAGCAGAAGCAAAATAGTATCTTTGGTGCTTAGCCCTGTGGACTATTCAGCTGGTGAGATCCTCTGCAGAGTTGTAGAGGTCAAGTGTAATCAGCTAATAGGGAACCAGAAAGATTGTTTATAACTCTACTCCTATTTTTTTTCATGGCTGGCCGGTTTGGGGATTCGAACCCTTTGACCTTGGTGTTGTAACACTGTGCTCTAGCCAACTGAGCCAAGTGGCCAGCTTCTACTCCTATTTTAAAATAACTTTTTATAAGGTATCAGATGCCATCTTTCTTCTTTTAGATTAGATCAAATTGCAAAAAAAATTATTATTATTTTTTTTTGTCTTTTTTTTTTTTTTTTTTTGTGACCGGCTGGACCGCGCTCAGCCAGTGAGCACAACGGCCATTCCTATATAGGATCCGAACCCGCCGCGGGAGCGTCACTGCGCTCCCAGCGCCGCACTCTCTCGAGTGCGCCACGGGCTCGGCCCGCAAAAAAAATTATAATGCCTAGAGTGATAAGCATATTATAAAACTATTAACCTTCTTAATCAACGGCATTGTAATTTTTAAGTAACTTTTTTTTGTTATAAAAAGCTTTTGTTCATTGTAGAAACTTGGAAATTACATAAAGACGAACAGGAGAAAAAAAATTACTTAAAGTCCTACTACTAGATATAACCACCTTTAAAATGCTAATTTCTTCCAGTTTCTTTTCTCTGCTTGTGCTTATGTGGTATGTGTGCACATATAGTAATTTTTTAGAAGAAAACTGAAATTATAGTGTGTAATATGTATTATCCTTTTCCACATAATGTTATACTTTGAGCATTTCCCTGTCCTTTTAAATATTCTTTGGAAATTTTATACTTTTTAATGGAGTCAATATTTCACCATTTGCCTGTACCATGAATTGACCATTTTTCTTCTGTTTAGATAGTTAGATGGTTTCCAAATATTGTATAAAGACCATAGTGACATAAGTCTTTGAGATAGTATTATAATTTGATATAAAACTTTTATTTTCAAAAACATATTTTGAGCACCAGACATTATTTAGGTTAGATGGATTACCTAATTGTGGGTAGAAGATTAATAAAATATAATACCTGTCCTCAAAGAATTCAGTCTACTGGAAAAACGTTTAGCTATTTGTATGAAGAGCCTTAAAAATGGTCTTATCCATTGCCCCAAGAATTCTACTTCTGGAAATTTATCATAGGAAATAATTATAAGGACATATATTAAAATATGTAGTAACATAGAAAAAAAGCAAGTGCTATATAATGTTAAGTGGAAAATAGTGTTAGAAGTAAAATGCATGTAAAGGAAAAAGACTGGAGGGACACATCAAGTGATATTTGTATAAGAGTGATTAAATTGTTTTTGCCAATTTTTCTGTATATTAGTACTTTGTTTCTTTTTTTTTTTTTTTTTTTAAAGAAAATTCTCTTCTCTAGTGTTAGGGATATTTTCTTCCTGAGGATTTTTATATGGCTCACATTTACCATTCTCAATTCACTCTAAAAAGGTATGAGCAGCAGCGGGACAATCTCGCCCAACAGTCATTTAACATGGAACAAGCCAATTACACCATCCAATCATTGAAGGACACCAAGACCACGGTACTCCCAAAGCACCTTTTTCCATTATTTTTTTTTTTTTTCTCTTGTGCTCTTTTCCCATGGTTTTTTAAAGATAGTTTAACCAACAGGACTTCTTAAGACATGTTTTCTTCTACCTTATTTTAGGTTGATGCTATGAAACTGGGAGTAAAGGAAATGAAGAAGGCATATAAGCAAGTGAAAATCGACCAAATTGAGGTGAGATGTATGCTAATTTCTGCAAGAATGTGCGCTAGTTTCTGAAAGAATCCAAATGAATGTGTGTGTGTTGGGAAGAGCACAGAAGAGGGATTGAATTAAATTGCAATTTACTAGTAGAGTAACTTTGGGAATGGGTACCAAAGGTCTGTTTCCTCATTGTTGATGTAACGATCCTAATAACACATACAGTTATTATGAGGATGAAATAAATGAGTTAGTATATCTACATGCTCAAAGCCTGGCACATAATAGGTATCCAGTAGTTACTTCTAACTGACTTAATGATTTTAGTCTGCTTCCTCAATTGTAAAATAGTGATGTTGCTGCCTGTCTCCCAGGATTGTCAGGAGTGCTATGTGAGGATATGTATGTAAAATGCTTAACAGTTCCTAGCATAGAGTTCGTTCCCTTTTCTAGCAATTCTCTTTAGATTTTTAATAATAATGTCGTTAGTTCCTTAAAATTAGCATTTCTTTCTTTCTTTTTTTTTTTTTTTAAAGATGACCAGTAAGGGGATCTCAACCCTTGGCTTGGTGTTGTCAGCACCACGCTCAGCCAGTGAGCGAACCAGTCATCCCTATATAGGATCCGAATGCGTGGCCGTGGTGTTATCAGCACCGCACTCTCCCGAATGAGCCACAGGCCGACCTGTAAAATTAGCATTTCTTTTTGGGGTTGAGTTTGGGCCAGGGAAGTGACCCCAAGAGCTTGGCTGCTTTCAGTGGTCAGGTGAACAGCCCAGATGGCAAGCAGGAATAGCAGAGGGAGTGAGTGGTGACTGCGCAGAGGCTTCCTTTCTACATATATAGTGGTGCTGTTTACCTCTATCTCCTGACTAGAATGTCTCTTTCCTTAAGGGCAGAGACTTGATTTTGTTCACTGTTGTATCTCTAGTGCCTAGAAAAACGCCTGGCCATAGTTGGTGCTCAGGAAGTTTTTTGTTGTTGTTCTGACCGGTAAGGGGATCGCAACACTCAGCACAGTGTTGTCTGCACCACGCTCAGCCAGTGAGTGCAGCGGCCATCCCTATACAGGATCTGAATCTGCGGCCTCCGCGCTCCAGCTCCACACTCTCCTGAGTGAGCCAGGGGGCCGGCCCCTCAGGAAGTTTTTGATGGTTAATGAATGAATGGATGAGAAGCTATTAAAGGAGATAAAGCAGTATTGCCTAATTCAAGCAGTGTTTTTTGGATGAGCAGTTACTATGTACCAGGCATTTTACTGCCTCTGCAGCAGTTTCTCTGGCAGTGCCAGTCTTTAGTAGGAGTAAAGGCATTCCTCTCCTGTCTTACTTTTCTTAAGCACCTGTGACTTAAGACCTGTGACTTAAGACCAAGACTGCCCTTGGCCATCTCTAATCCTCCACAAGTCTCTGCTCATATGGAGTTAACTTTTGTGATATCTTCCAGGAGATTCACTGAGGAAAATGTTCTGTGTATGCTTGCCTTATTTGTATAATACTATTTGGTAATAAAATAAAATATAACCAAGGTCAAGTGTTCAGATGCCCTTACCAGCCAGCCACCAAAAAAGTAAATAAAATATATGAAATGCAATTTTATTTTCTGCTTTTAGGGTTCCTTATGTTTTAATTAGAGCTATTTAATATGAATAAAAAGAGAAACTTTGGTCTTTCTGTGTTTTTTTGGTACGTCTCCTTCTTTCACCTGTGTTTTTCTGTCTGTCTTCCTGCTTAATTATCCTTTTTTCTGTCCTCCAATAGATTACCAGCATGACAGGTAGAGAGCCCCTTTAATTCTTTTGGTGTGTATCTTTCTTTTGGCTGGGCTGTATGAGGGTACTTCAAAAAGTTCACAGAAAAATGGAATTGAAAGATAATGTGAATCTTTCCGTGAACATTTTGAAGTACCCTCATATATTTTGAATTTTTTGTTAGATTTATTTTCCTAAAACACTTTAATTGTAAAACATTTTGATTGTTTTATACCTCTCGTTTTTTATTATGCCTTTGTGTATGTGTGTTTGTAGCTCTGTTTTTATCCTTTATATTTTTCAGTTTCTGTACATCAATGCATCAATGGTCTTTTTAGCTTAGTACTTGTATTTGCTTATATTGCTTTTGTTTGTTTATATAATATTGAATCTGCTAATTCTTTATGTGATTTTCTGTGTCTCTCCTAGAGTCTATTGCTAGGCATCCTATTCTTAGATGATTTCGGGAGATTTGTCCTGATGTGTACAAGACAAATCATATAGTATAAGCTTGACTTGATTAGCCCACTCTATGTTACTTTTACCTTCTTTTAATGATTGTTTCAGCCAGCATTTCTCTGTATAACAGAATGTTACACGTGTACAATGTGGTGGTTTGGCACTTGGAGATGCAGAAAAGGAAAGCTTTCTCTTTTAAAAAAATTTTTTCCTCCATTTTACTTTCTACCCTTTTCACCTTTATAAGGGTACATCAAAAAGTTCATGGAAAGATTCATATTATCTTTTAATTTTATTTTTCCACAAACTTTTTGAAATACTCTCATATGTGGAAAAACAAACTTACTCTGATTTGTGGGCCAGGAAGGAATTTTCAGATGTCTTACATTGCTCTAGAAAAATCTGAAGGGTGCTGATTTGGACCTTCTGCATTATCAGTACTAGTCTGTTCCCCTCTATGTGGAATTTCAGTATATGAAGAGCATAACTTTTTTGTGCATCCCTAACACAATAGAATATATATAATGTTAGGTGCTTAGTATTTTACATATATTATTGTAATAAGTCCTTACAATAGCCCATGAGATACGGCTATTAATAATCCCATTTTACAAATGAGGAAATTAAGGCTTAGAGAGACATTACTTCTCATTGAGTAATAGCAAAATTTGAACTTGGGTATGTCTGACTCCAGAGTCTGTGCTGCCAATGAGTATACCAGCTGCCCTTTGTTATGCTGTGCCTCTTTCTCAGATTGGTTTCATGTTATTTCCGGCCTTGTAATAGTTCCACAGTTAAGCTAATGGTTAAGGTAGGCCATTCACAGATGATTTATGCCTTTAGTCAATTATTTTCACCAGCCTCCTCTCAGATATCAAGTCTATCACGATTCCATTTCTGTTTCCTCATTCAGGGTGTGCCCAATACAACCTTTTGTACCTCCTAGTTTCTGCTATTTCCTCCTTTCCTTGCACAGTGTAGTCTGTCTTTGGCTGACTTGAGAAGAGTAATTTGTTTATCTCAATTACCTCCTTTTCTTCATTAAGAAGAAAAGTATTTAGTTTTGATGTTGCTTGATTTAAAACTTCCCGTAATGGTTGAGAGCTGGCAGACATCTATTCTCACAGTAGGGCTTTGGATTTCCATGAGGCAACTTAAAATCAAATGCAAGATCACCAATTTTACTCCTTTTTATTTTTAAGTTCACATTTTACCACCAAAAATACGGGGATTTTGTGGGTCAGTGACATTCATAGTTTTGTTAGAGGAAATCTTTGGGCTTGTGATTTTTAAATAATTCTTTAAGCCCGCTTTCTGATATTTTTAATTAGAAGGGACATTCAGGACTGATTTGAACCTGTTCTTTAGAGGAGTGTCTACCCAGTTGTTGAATAAAAGCAGTTGCTAGCCAAGGATTGGGGAAAGGGAAATGAACTAATAGTTGTTGAAAACTGTTTATATGCTCAGCATTTTAGCTACATTATCTTTTTAAAATTTGCTTATTCCTAAGATTCAAAGGAGAATGTAAGGGAAGGGAGTAGTTAGAGGAAGAGGGTAATAATGAATGAAAACCCTGTCATATGTATTTCTAAAGGATTTACAAGACCAGCTAGAGGATATGATGGAAGATGCAAATGAAATCCAAGAAGCACTGAGTCGCAGTTATGGCACCCCAGAATTAGATGAAGATGACCTAGAAGCAGGTAAGTTATGAGATAAGCAATGTATATTTAGTTTTAGAGTCTAAAAGGAGCAACTGCCTGGGACCTTTTCCCAAATGCTAGTGAAAAATCCCTATCAGGATTCCCTGAGAATTAGTTTATGGTACAGTCTCTGGACAAAGAGCTTGTGAGGCAGCCCCATCAAACTTGCGTACTCCACCAACAACACAAGAGCACAAACTATTGGGAGGAAGTATGGAGTGCCATGGGAGCACAGAGCAGAGGAATCTAACCTAGTTAATAGTGGGGGACAGGCATGGGTCCTGAACGATGAATAGGGGTTAGTGTGAAAAAATGAGAAGGGTTGTGAGTGGTGTCAGGGAGAGGAGTCTAGAAGTGGTTGCTGTAGTCATGTAAAAGATCATGGTAGCTAAGGCTAAGGTGGTGGTAGCAGAAACAGAGAGTAGGGAACAGATTGAAGAAATTTTAGGAGATTGAATGGACAAGACTTAATGATTGATTGGATGTGGAGGAAGAGAGATGTGTCAAGGATGGCTGTCAATTTCTAGCATAAGTAACTGGGTAGATGGCAGAACCACTCTACATAAGATTTTCTATTGCATGATTCCCCTGTCATGTTATTGCTGATTCTTTCTCCCTGTCCATGTTGTTTTTGCCTAGATCCTTTTATTTATTTATTTTTCCATTCTTTATTTTTTTAATTTCCCATCTTTAGTTTCCCCTGATGAGTCTTTACCTGCTGTTGTCATTCCTCCTGGCCACTTCCAACTCATTTTTCCATAGACTTAGTTTTAGAGCCTGATTTCATCCAATGGTCACACTATGCAACAATCTTAAGCCTCCTTTCACTCCCTTCTTTCAAGTCCATCAATAAATGAGAGAGAATTTTTTACATTTGTTATTGTCAGAATTTTCTAGTTTTTTTTTTGTTTTTTTTTTTTTTGTCGTTTTTTCGTGACCGGCACTCAGCCAGTGAGTGCACTGGTCAGTCCTATATAGGATCCGAACCCGCGGCGGGAGCGTTGCCGCGCTCCCAGCGCAGCACTCTACCAAGTGCGCCACGGGCTCGGCCCAGAATTTTCTAGTTTAAATTGGGCAGCTGATAACTCCAGAGTCTCCTCAGGAAGACTTCTCAGGCCTATCAACCTGTAGGGAAATGGTTGTTTTGTTTGTTTTATTTTGCTTTTTGCTTTTCTTTTTTCATAGATTTTACCACATTGGTTTCCTTGAAAATTTCTTATTATGGTCATCTTTTATTTTGAAAATAGAAATTAATAATCCCTTTCCCTTTGTATTTAAATTTTAATCTTATTACAGATAATTTGTCTAACTTTCTTAACATTAGCTGCCAATTTTCTTGTTTCCGTTTTTTTTTGGAAATGTTCACTATTTCAATGTCAGAGTTGGATGCACTGGGTGATGAGCTTCTGGCTGATGAAGATAGTTCTTACTTGGATGAAGCAGCATCAGCACCTGCAATTCCAGAAGGTGTTCCCACTGACACAAAAAACAAGGTGAAAGATTTTTCTGTTTATATTTTTATGGAAAATGGTAAAGTCCTTATACTCGACCACCAGTCTGGGAATCTAGAAGGTGGTCTTCAGTTAGAATAAGACAAGACAGTCCTGGTCATTATTTTGGGAATCCTTGAAAGCCCAGTTTTCCTGCATTGGATAATGAACAGGGTCTGTAAATAGTGTCACTGAGGCTCAGGAATGTTTTTATACAATGACATAAACATAAATCATCCTTGCGAGCTAGCACTGGGTACCATTTACAGGTTTTAGACATTTCCTGGGAAAGCGTCAGCAACACATGCCTTGCTAGGTGGCAGTGTAAAAGAAGGTCCCACTCTCCAGATACACTAATTAACTCTTGTGAGTTAATTATTGGGTGGATTTTTTTAAACTAGAGATTAATAATGTATGTGTAAAACTTAATATAGAAAGATTCTAATTCAACAAAGTAAAAGAGTCAGGACATCTGGCACTATGACAAATCACTTAGCTGTTTTGAGCTTTTCTGTTCTATTGTGTAAAATGCAGATAATTACAAGTATCTCACATAATGGTTGTGTAGAGCAAATTAGATCTTGTATGTAAGTAAAGAACATTGCAAACTTAAAGCCCTGTTCAAAGCCCAAATCTACATGGTTGTCATTGTTATAAATAGATTATTCAACTGCTTATAAAACCTCATTCGCTCCATTTTAGTTCCTGGTGTAATATGTCATATTTTCAGTTGTCACATTTTTAGGCGTGGTGTTTACCTTATCTTCCAACATGCACACTGACTGTGAATGATGTAGTCTACAGAATATTTGAGTGACAGCCATTCCCAGCTCTGCCTTTATTCACTGTGTGACTTTGAACGAAGTAGAAATTCATGTCTTCTCTCTGAACCTATAAACCTTAGTTTTTCCCACCTATAAAATGTGGGGAGCAAAGGGTAGGGAGCAGGTAATTTCTCAGGTCCTTATAGCTGATTTTTGTGAATGTGCATCTTCCCTATTGTACCCCTCCCTTGTCCCTTGAGCCTGGGGTAGTCTTACCTTTCTCTACTGCCCACCCCACCCCCCTCTCTGCCACATCAAGGTTGTAGGTGTATAGGCTGCTTTTTCTCAGCATACCTGAAATAATTTTTATTAACACTACCATAGCCCACCTTTTCAATTTACTAGTAACAAGTCCCTGAAGCATCTATGTTATTTCCCCTTTTAGAAGGTCACAGATTCCTGAGTTAAACGTGCTGTGGAGGTATGGTTTCTTAACTGATAATTGATAGTGGTATCACTGCCTATGATTTTGTAGTAAAGCATGACATGGAAGTGACTGCCTGTCCAAAGGCACTGCTCCTTCAAGGATTTGGGAGGCTAAAAAAGATATTTGTCCACATTAAGGATCAGAGAAAATGTGAATATGGAGGCAAGGACTAACTCCTCAGCCTTTCCTCCTTGATTGGAGCTCCCATCTTCCTTTTCCGCTTTCTAGGTTTACTCTTACATTTCTCTTTCTCCCTCTTTTGCTCTTCCTGTACCCTGCAAAGGATCACCGCTTTTGATCCTTTCTAGTTCTTTTCCTGGAACATCACTTCTTCCTTCCCTTTTTATGAGAAAGTGCGTTCTCATGTTCTGAGTGGGATTTTGGTTTTGATTTATTAAACATCTCGAAGTGAGTTTTAACTGCTAAAGGTTTGTAATCATTTTTTATCAAGTGAAAAATCGCGTCACTAAACATTGCTTCCTTTTTACAGGATGGAGTCCTGGTGGATGAATTTGGATTGCCACAGATCCCTGCTTCATAGACTTGCATTATTCAAGTTCATCATGTAAAATAAACACATATTCTGGCATTAGGAAATATTTATCTTTCCAAATTACCATAACAGATTTAGGTTTCTTTACTTTCTTTGAAAGAAAGGTTAATTACATTGCTCTTTTATTGTTTTCCGTTAAGAGACTCATCACTTGGGGGATGCTTTCTTTGTACTAAAATTTGATTCCTTTTCTCTTACGAAAGACTAACTTACTTAAAAGTATCTTTGGCTTTGTATGACTTCCTTTCATTCGTTAATAATAATTTGAAATAAAACCAAGGCAATGGGAATCTTTAAATTCTATGACAGTGTAACTCTACAGTCTCCAAATGATCTGACAAGTTGATGATGCAAAGATGCTATTGTAGGGATTGTTATTATGATTCAAAACCATTTTCTATTGTGGTATTATAGGTTCGTTAAATTGATAGCCTTTTTTGATGGGTTTTGTGCTGTCTTGTGAGCAAAATGATTACTATGTCCAGTATTGGAATGGGATTATCACTAATGTATCACGAATAGATATTTTGATTCTGTGGTTCCCTCAGTATTACAGCCTGACTTGTAATCTCAATAATGAATATTTCTTGATATTTAATGTATAAGACATTTATTTATACTCAATAAATATTTTTCAAAAGGATGTAATTTTAATAGTATCACTTCAGTTTAAGACCTCCACTACAGAAGCCAAATTTATGATATTAATGTCGATTCAGCCTAAAACTCCACTACAGAAACCAAATTTAAGCAGTAGCATTGTGGTATAGAGGAAATACAAGGAACAATCTGTGCTTGGGCCCTGGGTCTGCCATCTACTAACTTTTTTTTTCTTCATTTTTTTCAACTATCTACTATTGAGTAGTCCATTCAACTTCTCTAAACCTCTATTTCCTTATTAGTAAAATGGCTTTTGTGAGGGATAATTGAGGTAATGGTCACGAGCACTTTGTTAACTACAGCGTTGTTCTCATATGAGGGATTATTAACAATGAAAAAGCAGGGTCTTCATTCTTTTCTTGAGAGGTGCTTAGAGTGCTACAGCAAGTCCAGACTCCTGACTGACTTCAGGGTCCTTAATAAACCTATCCTCCCTTTCTCACTCAACCTCTCCTGCCAATTAGCATTCCCCCTCCAGTCTGGCTGGGTGCCTCACAAGCCTCTGATGTGTCTGCAGATCAAACCAATAAACATTTATTGAACACTAGCTCTGTAGAAGTTTCTATACCAGCCCACTTCCTCTATTCAAAAGTTCACTGTCTCCCAGCCTGACCACACCTGCCATGTGGGGGATGGGGGGTCAGGCTGGGTAAAAAAATAAAATAAATTTAAAAGTTCACTGCTTAGTTATAGATGGGAATGAGACATGTATGTAACCCTCTCTAACCCTTACTAATTTCACCCTCTCAAGAAGCCTTTCAGTAGGAACAAACATTACAATATTCGTTATTACTTTCTTGAAAACTTTCTTGGAGTCTAAGTTCTCCTGGTTTTTCTTCTATTGTCTCTGGCCACTTATTCTCTTCCAGAAACACCTCTTTCTCACTCAGCCCCTAAAATATTTCTTCCATTGTAGTTCTGATCTATACTCTCCTTGAGAAATCTCACACCAATTATTTCAACTATTACCTGTGTACTAAGGACTCAAAATACCTGTCACAAGCCTAGACCTCTTTCCTTATTCTTATTTTCAATTCAGGGCACTTCCATTTAAATGTCCCACCATTAACTAAAATCTAACATCCAAATTAAGCTCATTATCTTGGGGTTCACTCTTAGCAAACATTTCTCCTTTATTTCCTGTCTTGCTGTTATCAGTGGCGCATATTTTGCCAATTTTAATGGGTGCTGTTTAGCCTTCTGGCTAGACCTTGTTAGTGCATTGGATACCAGTGACCAATCGTTCTACTTATATCTCTGCTCCCTTGGCTTTTGTGACAATATTCACTGGTTCTCCTGTTTTTCTGACTATTTCCTCCAAAACTTTCTGAAATCTTCATCCCTTCAATACTGTAATGTTAAGTGTTCCTTAGAATTCTAGCTTTTATCTTCTGTACTTCTTTCTCTGGTCACTTATGGCGATCTCAGCTATTCTCCTGGCTTTAACTGCTGACTTCTAAATCTATACTCTATCCCTGAACATGGTTCTGAGTTTCAGAACCTTATTTATATCTGTTTGCCTAACAATTATTTGGATGTTCTAGAAGTTCATAAGCACGTCACATTCACATGGCCAAGACAAGCTATCACCTTTTCCCAGGCCTGAATCTCCTGCTCCTGGTTTCCCTGTGTCAGGTAATGGAACCATTACTCTCCCATCCAAAACAGAAAGCTCTTGAGTTGTCCTTGATGCCTACATTTTGCCTCATCCTACACATTCAATTAATCATTAAACCCTGCTTTTAACCCCTAAGTATTTCTCAAATCCAATTCCCTTCCTCTCTAAACTCTTCTTGGCTTAGGCATCTCTCATATAGTCTTTTGGAGTAAACGACTTGCTTTCTCTTACATAATTTCACTTCCTTGAGTCCATCACATACAGCTATATTTACTTTTTGAAAATACAAATCTGACTTAAAATCTTTAATGGTTCCCTAACACCTCCAGCAGGGCATTAAAAAACTGCCTGTGCCTGGCACCTCCCTATCTGTAATGGTTTATTACTTAGTGTTTTTAGATCAGCATTCTCTTTTAGGGAACTGACTTCTCCATTACAACCCTGTGATTACTGGGAAAATGCCAATTAGAGTAATCTTATCCTTACTCTTCCAAGCTGTGGGAATGTGCATGTGTCCAGGTTGGGCCTATTGGAATACAGCCCTTGAATTTTCTAAATGGTAAGTAGGGGAAATGATTTTTTTTTTTTTTAAACTTTTTGTCAGTATGAGAAGCTTGAGATATTGAGGCCAGAGAGGAGCCAAGATTAGAGGCAGAATGAAAGAATCCTCATGGCACTGCACTCTAAATTCTGATTGTTGGGAAAATATAGGAAAATGGTCAGGGACCCTCAGATGTTCAGAATCTTGTCCAGCATTTGCTGTAAATATGCTCAGGTGTTTCTTGTTACTACTTAATGTAATTGCGTATAGGCACCCAGGTGTCCTGTGTTATGGACTTGAGTATAAAGAACTAACAGCTCTGATCTATGGTGCTTCTCAGAACTCTCAGAGAAGCCACTATGACCTGTTCCTAGCTCTGAATAAGGCCTATTAATTTTTACCCACAGCTCCCAGGACCTTTTTCCTATTACCTAGCTCGTAGACCTGCATGTGGAGGGTTTGTGACCCAATCTGTGCAACAGACTTGAGGGGTCTGTGAGCCCTAGCCCTAAATTTACAATTGGCATAGTACACAGGATTCTGAGCAGGTACAGGAGCCAAAAGCCCCTTGGGAGAGGAAGGAAATGTGGTTACTCCTGAATATGTTATGCCCTATGGCCACTTTCCTGTTGACTGGGATCTGGTTATACTGCAAGTCAGCATAGACCAAGCACTCCATGAAGCAGTGTGGACTCGGAGAACCCCTTGGGAGGGGGAGGAAATGTGGCTGTCCTTGAGCACGTGGTGCCCAGTGGCCACTTTTCTGCTGACTGGAGCCTGGCTACTGCTTACAATGCTGCAAACTGATGGAGAGTTAAAGAAGAAAGCAGAGTTGTTGGAAGCATGGATAATTTGTCTGGAGGATCACATGCTGCGACAGGGCACTCCTGCCTCTCACACCAGGGAGAATGACAAACCCAGTGGTGAGTTGGATGAGACTGTGCGACCTGTCATGCAACAGAAAGTGAAGTGCAAGCAGCCTATGGGACCAGGTGGAATACCAGCAGGCAATCCACAGGTTACCCAATTCCCTACCTATGTCCCGTAAACCCAGATTGAATTAGTTGACTTGGGGAGACAGTTCTGGCAGAAACAGGGGGAGCCCCTAGCTGCTTGGCTGCTGAGGTTATGGGACCTAGGGGTGGATAGTGTGATATGTTCTGGTGAGGAGATGGAAAAGTTGGCCTCCATTACCATACACCCGTCCCTGAGGCAGCAGCTATAGAATAGCCGCAGATATGCACAAGGGCCAGGTAATCACTCCTTAATGGAATGGGTAAATGCAGCTGCACAAATCATGTGGGCAAATGCTGGAGAACTGCCCAAGAAAGTGAGTAAAAGGCAGACATATACTGAATTGGTTCAAATAATTCAGGAGCCGGGGATGCAGCAGTCCGTGTTTAAAATGAAAGTTTTACAGGCAGCATGAGAGATATAGTGCTGCAAAATGCCCTGTCAATGTCCTTTGGGTCACTGATGGCCATACTGGCCCCATACATTGGTCATCCTGTACATGAGGTAACGACCATGATAGCCAGCCAGGGTGAAGTAGAGGAGAGGAGACAAGCAAAAGAAGTCCAGAAGGTGGTTAAGACCAACTCCCAAGAAATGATCAGGATTTTATCCTGAGGGGACCAATCAAGACTAGCTGTAAGCAGATGTGGCTTGACTTGCTTGCAGCAGAGGCTGATAGCAAGAAAACTGACCAGCAGCCAAATGCGGTCCTGTTTGCCTTGTGGCAGCAATTACGCCCTGAAGAGCATTTCACTAAATGTCCAGAAACAGGTAGCAAAGTATGCTCGATGGATTTAAAGGATTTTTTTTGATTGCTCCCAAGAAGACAGATGAAATGTTCCATTTCAATTAGGGAGCAGGCCAAGGTACTTGTCCTTTGGGGATAGGCGAGGATTGGAGGCCTCACGTTGAATTGGCAATACATTGGTCAAGGACAAATGTACAGCGTGTTTTGGCATTGATGGATATAGGTGCAGAATGTAGCCTGATATATGGCAATCAGATAAGTTTCCAGGGGCCACAGTTCGTATAGATGGATATGGAGGACATACTATTGAAGTCAAGGCTGTGTCACTGCCATTAAGCATAGGATGATTGCCCCCTCGTGTGTATACTGTATATATATCCCCAGTAGCTCAGTACATCTTGGGTATGGATGTACTTTATGGTTTGCACCTGCAAACAACAGTTGGAGAGTTTCGGCTATGAATACGGACAGTAAAGCTTGTGTTACGGGGATATGCTAAACATGACCCACAGGTGTTACCCCAGCCAAGACGTATAGTTAATGTAAAGCAGTATCGCCTACTGGGAGGACATGCAGAAAGGTGCCACTACATTGGAGTTAGAGAAAGTTGGCATTATTCATCCAGCTAATAGCCCATTTAATGCTCTGGTATGGCCAGTGAAAAAAACCTGATGGTACCTGGAAAAGGTAGACTATCGAGAACTAAACAAAGTAGTGCCTCCTTTGCATGCAGCCATGCTTTCGGTTCACGACTTGATGTATCAGCTGACAACTCAGCTGGGAACTTATCATTACGTACTGGATCTTGCAAATGCTTTCTTGTCTTTTCCAATCTTGGCTGACAGCCAAGACCAGTTTGCCTTCACCTGGGAAGGGAGGCAGTGGACCTTTCAACTATTGACCCAAGGTTATCTGCATAGCCCACCTGTTATGGTTTAGTGGCTGGGGACCTAGCCAAGTGGACTAGGCCCAGCACAGTTACAATGTATCACTACATTGATGACATGTTATTAACCTCTGATTCTCTTACAGGTTTAACCCAGGCAGCTCCAACGCTGCTAAGACATTTGGAACAATGCGGGTGGGCCGTGAACATAGCCAAAGAGCAAGGACCTGGGCTGTCAGTCAAATTCTTAGGAGTGGTTTGGTTGGGTAAGACGAGGGTCATCCCAGAAGCTATTGTAGACAAGATACAGGCATACCCTCGACCCACAACGGTAGCTCAGTTACAGACATATTTGGGACTTCTGGGGTATTGGAGAGCTTTTGTACCCCATATGGCTCAAATGGCACACCCACTATATGCATTAACAAAGAAGGGAGCCCCCTGGGATTGGACTGAGGAAGTAGAACAGGATTACCAGTCAACAAAAAAGGCAATACAGCAAGTACACGCTTTACAAGTGGCTGATCCCACTAAGCCTTTTGAATTAGATGTAAATATAACCCAAGAAGGGTTAGGATGGGGTTTGTGGCAGAGACAAGACCGATTCTGAACACCTGTAGGATTCTGGTCTCAGCTCTGGAAGGATGCTGAAGTGCGCTATTCTCTAATAGAAAAACAGCTAGCAGCTGTATATTCTGCCTTGATGGCCACTGAAGCTATCACAGGAACTGCCAAAGTCCTAATAAGGACAACATACCCCATACTAGGTTGGCTGTGCAGGTGGGCAACCAACTCTAAAATGAGTGTAGCTCAGACTCCCACTTTGTCTAAATGGGGAGCATATATAGAACAAAGAAGCACTGTGTCAACGAGTCCTCTGTCCAAGAGTTGCAAGCTGTGCTAGGCCCAGTAGAGGTTGTGGAGGAAGTTTTGACACAACCTGTACTCATGAGGTAGAGGCTACACTTTTCCATGAGGGACAGGGACCTATCACAGAGCAAGCTTGCTACACAGATGGCTCTAGCATGGGACCTTCAGCATCATGGACAGCTGTTGCTGTCCAGCCCTTAACAGATACCATGTGGTATGAAAATGGCACAGGGCAAAGCCATCAATGGGCAGAATTGAGAGCTGTTTGGATGGTAATAAAAAATGAGCCCTGGGCCATTAACCATCTGTACTGACAGCTGGGCTGTGTACAAAGGTTTAACCCTTTGGATTTCTACTTGGAAGTATCAATGGTGGATGGTAGGCCACCGACCCTGGTGGGGACAAGCCATGTGGCAAGAGTTATGGGAACTGGGGCATGAGAAAGAAGTAACCCTTTTCCATGTCACAGGACACTTCCCTTTAGCCAGTCCAGGAAATGATGAAGCTGATGCCTTAGCTAAGGTAAGATGGCTGGAGAGAGCCCCAGCTGCTGACGTAGCCCAGTGGTTACATCGACAAATGCAGCATGCTGGCAGCAAAACCATGTGGATGGCAGCTCAAAGATGGGCCTTGCCTATAAAATGAGAAGATGTGGTGAGTGCCTGTCGTGTTTGTCCAGGATGTGCTCAAGAGAGCCCACACTCCCAGTGGGTGCCCCATACAGATGGGCAAATAACTCGAGGAAAGGTGCCCCTGACTCAATGGGAAGTGGACTTTGTTGGACCACTGCCGAGGTCAGAGAATTTCACATACATCTTCACTGCTGTTGATACAGCTACTGGTCTTCTGTTTGTATGGCCTTGTAAGGCCCCAGGCCAGGTTAACACTGAAGGCACTGAATAGCCTCACGGCCATGTATGGCCAGCCTATAGACATAGATAGTGACAATGGAACCCACTTTACTGGACATGAGGTTCAGAAGTGGGCTTCCCAGTTGTCTGTTCAGTGGAAGTTACATATGCCATATCCCCAGGCAGCAGGGATGATTGAGTGATAAAACAGTCTTTTAAAAAAGGGGCTAAGGGGCCGAGCCCGTGGCGCACTTGGTAGAGTGCTGCCCTGGGAGCACGGCGACGCTCCCGCCGCGGGTTCGGATCCTATATAGGACTGACCGGTGCACTCACTGGCTGAGTGCCGGTCACGAAAAAACGACAAAAAAAAAAAAAAAAAAAAGGGCTAAGGCCATCTGCCCAACCCCATCCCTGAAGGGGTGGACACAGTGGTTATGGCCGACAGTCAGGATTCTAAATGAGAGACCCTCTGGGCCGGCCCGTGGCTCACTCGGGAGAGTGCGGTGCTGATAACACCAAGGCCCCGGGTTCGGATCCCATATACGGATGGCCGGTTCGCTCACTGGCTGAGCGTGGTGCTGCCAACACCAAGTCAAGGGTTAAGATCCCCTTACCGGTCATCTTTTAAAAAAAATAATAATAAAATTAAATAAATAAATAAATAAAAATAAATAAATAAAATAAAAAATAAATGAGAGACCCCGTAATGGCAGGCCCTCTCCAGTGGGAGCTCTGTTGCATAGGGCTGCAGCACCTATACAACTGCAAGTCACTACTAGAGATGAGCTTTTGAAGCCAGGATATGGCAAGAATGGAAATATTCTCTTACCAGCCCCAGCCTGTTTACAACAGGGACAGACAGTACAATGGGAATGGACTTGCAGAATAGAAGCCCCCCATATATGCTGGTTCGGCCTAATAGGGCCTTGAGGGAAAGGATTAGAAGAAGACTTGCAAATTTCACCTTGGGTGATAAGTACCTGGCCTCAAGTAAAGGTAACATGGCCTGGAACAGATATGTTCTCTATTCCAAAGGGCATATTTGTATCATCATTATGGCCAATTATGAGTTACCTATACTGTTACATATAGAACCTACAAATCCAACAGTACTAGCAGATAATGTATGGTATCATAAACCAGGTAAGATACCTATTCCTGCAACCATCCTTTCCCAGGATGGCAAACTGGCATGTATCTTACCAGAGGGGCGAGATCTTCCCCTACTGGTACCAATAACTCTTCTGTCTTTTTGCCCATAGTGTCTGGCTGTGGGCACCAGAGTTGACTGGGTACATACATACGTTCATGTGACCACTGTGTCAGCTTATTGAATATGCACTGAACTTCACACCAATGATGACTACTAACCAGACATGTGCAGCTAGTAGTTGAAAGAACAAAACCACAGGACAAGCCTTAAGGCATATTGGACAAACAATAAGTTATATGAATGTAAGGGTCATTTATCCTCGCTAAGGGAACATCACGGAAGAGTCTGAACGCATAGATTGTATGGCGAGGGACCCTGAAGGGGTGGATTGTTGGGAAAATATAGGAAAATGCAACTGTAATTGCTATGGGCACCCAGGTGCCCCTGGGTCAGGGGCCCTCAGATGTTCAGAATCTTGCTGAGCATTTGCTGTAAATATCCTCAGGTGTTCCTTGTTACTACTTAATGTAATTGCGTATGGGCACCCAGGTGCCCAGGGTTATGGTCTTAAGTATAAAAGACTAACAGCTCTGATTCACAGTGCTTCTCGAAACTCTCAGAGAAGCCACTAGGACAATTGCTCCTAGAACTGAATAAAACGCATTCATTTTCCTATGCTCACGAATCCCAGGACCTTTTTTTCCTATTACCTAGCTCACAGACCTGCATGTGGAGAGTTTGTGACCCAGTCTGTGCAACAGACATGAGGGGTCTGTGAGCCCTAGCCCTAGCTTTACACTGGTCCTTGAGATTCCCAGAGTGTTCCAGGTCTCTATAACTCTTCCTTTGATTCTGTGAGCTGAGGATTCTGCCAATAAACTCTTTTCTGCTTAAAATACTTGGAGTTGAGTTCCTTTCACTTGCCAGTAAGAGTCCTGAGTAATTCCTCTGTAGCCTCTCTCCATGCCATACCCACTTTTCAATTTTATGCTCTAATAATTGCTCTGCTTCTAGTCCCATCATATCCACCGTACAGTCATGATTCCTTGCCTCTGGTCATACAGTTTCCCCTACCTGGCACTTCCTTAATGCCTTTGTCATTCTGCTGATTCTTCCTGTATTGGGAAAAGGCCAAGGGACAGGACCTGGTCTGTGTCAATCCCAGTGAATTTAAGGAAAGCAGAGAAGATAAATTCTGTGGTAGAGAGCCCCAGGCACCACAAAAGCCTCTAATCATCATTCTTATAGCTACCACTAGACAATCTTTCTGGTCAGTATCTCACCTGTTCACCATTAAGGAGAAGCAGAATTGATTGCAGGTGGTCTTAGATTGTAATCTGTCAGCCTAGAGAGTTTGCCAGGGGTGGGGAAGGAGATTGGAATGATACAATACACAGTAAAAATATGGCACTTCTACCTCTATCATCTGTATCCCTTAGCTTTCCTTTTATATTTTATACTATTACAAGTTATTGATGCCTGGGTCCTAACGCCATAGATTCTGATATAATGGATCTGTATACTGTGTGGGTACTTGGGGTTTTTTTAAAGCTCCTCAGGTAGTTTTTATGTGTAGCCAAAGTTGAGAGCTGATGCCCTCATCCGTCTGAACCTGTTTTCATGGACAAGCAGTCTTGGCTGTTACCATCAATTTCTGCAGTGAAGGAGTTAGGCAATGATTGTCCTAAGGTAGAAGTTGTTATCCATGGAATGAGTTCAGAAGTATTCTCTATTTTTTGGAAGGTTTTATGAAGGATTGGTGGTCATTATTTAGAACATTTAGCAGAATTCACCAGTGAAGCCATCTGGGCCTGGGCTTTTTTTTATGGGAAATGTTTTGATTACTGATCCAATTTCTACTTATAGGTCTACTCAGATTTCTATTTATTCCTGAGTCAGTTTTGGTAGTTTGTGTCTTTCTAGGAATTTTTTCATCTAAGTAATTTAATTTGTTGACATATAGTTGTTTATAGTATTCCCTTTTGATCCTTTTTATTTCTGTAAGGTTGGTAGTAATGCCCCCTCTTTTATCCTTCATTTTAGTCATTTGAGTCTTCTTTTTTTTCTTGGTCAGTCTAGTTAAAAGTTTGTCAGTTTTGTTATTTTTGTTCAAGAAACTCTGTTGACTTTTTCCTACTGTTTTTCTGTTTTTTGTTTCATTAATTTCTGGACTACCTTTATGCTTTCTTTCCTTCTACTTGCTTTGGTTTAGTTTATGCTGCTTTTTCTAGATTCTTTTCCTTTTCTTTTTTTTATACCTCTGGGAAGTTGTGAATGAACTTTTTTTTTTTTTTTAAAGATGACCGGTAAGGGGATCTTAACCCTTGCCTTGGTGTTGTCAGCATCATACTCAGCCATTGAGCTAATTGGCCATCCCTATACAGGATCCGAACTCATGGCCTTGGTGTTAGCAGTACCGCACTCTCCCGAGTGACCCACAGGCTGGCCCTGTGAATGAACTTTTTCTAGTTTCTTAAAGTGGAAGGTTAGGCTATTGATTTGAGATTTTTCTTCTTTTTTATTAATAAACTTTATTTTTTAGAGAGGTTTTAGGTTCACAGCAAAATTGATTGGAAAGTACAAAGAGTTCCTGTATCATGCACAACCTCTTCCACTATCAACTTCTAGCACCACAGTGGTGTGTTTTTTACTATCAACAAATCTACACTGATCATTATCACCCAAAGTCCATAGTTTATATTAAGGTTCACTCTTGGTGTTGTACGTCCTGTGGATTTTAACAAATGGTATAATGATATACATCCACCATTGTAGTATCATATAAGATAGTTTTACTGCCCTGAAAATCCTCTGTGCTCTGCCTATTCATCCCTCTCTTCCCCCTAATTCCTGTCTACCACTGATCTTTTTAAAAAAATCTTTTTGGCGGCTGGTGGGTATAGGGAACTGAACCCTTAAACTTGGTGTTATAAGGCTGCACTCCAACCAACCAAGTAACTGGCCAGTCCTCAACCACTGATCTTACTGTCTCCATAGTTTTGCCTTTTCCAGATCACATAGTTAGAATTATATATATAGTATGTAGCCTTTTTCTAATTGCCTTCTTCCACTTAATATGCATTTAAGTTTCCTCTACATATTTTCAGGCTTGATAGCTCATTTGTTTTTAGCACTGAATAATATTCCATCATCTGGACTTCTTTTTTTAAATATAAGTATTTATAGCTATAAATTTCCATCTGAGCACTGCTTTTACCACCTGCCACAAATTTTGGTATGCTGTATGAAGTACTGTTTGTATAGAAAAGGCAGGATAAATGTTTGCTTACTTTCATTTATTTATAAGTTTCAAAAATAGTGAGTAGAGGGCCAGCCCGTGGCTCACTAGGGAAAGTGTGGTGCTGATAACACCAAGGCCACAGGTACGGATCCTTATATAGGGATGACTGGTTAGCTCACTTGGGAGAGTGTGGTGCTGACAACACCAAGTCAAGGGTTAGGATCCCCTTACTGGTCATCTTAAAAAAATAGTAGATTCTTTTGTGTGCCAGTTATGAATCTATTGCTTTTCATTTCTAAATTTATCCTTTTTGCTTGCTCTATGAAATGGATTTGGCCCTTTAAATATTTCTCCTTGGGCTGGCCCATTAGCTCAGTTGGTTAGAGCATGGTATTGATAATGCCAAGGTTGGATCCCCTTACCCGCCACCTGACAAAACAAACAAACAAAAAAAAATTAAGTATTTGTCCTTTGCCACCTGGCAGACATTAAGCTTTGTCAGTAGAGGGCACTGGAGAGATATTGCAGAAGGAACGGGTTTACTTCCTGTTTCTGTTGTTTTGGTCAGACTGGCTCTCATTGATATGGGCAGCTTTTCCAGTGCCTGGCTCTTACAATGCACATGGCTTCTTTGGTGCCTGGCTATTGCAATGTATAGTGGTGAGTAGCAAGAAACTTCTGGCACTCCCTGCAGGTGGTTTGTAGTGGAATGCCTCTGGTGAGTCACCTCCCCAAGAGTGGCTTTCACCACCACTCTAGAAGATGGATGTCTGGCAACTTCCTTGCCATCCAGTGAACCATACGCACATCCTCTAACAAGATCTGCCCCTCAGCTCTGGTCTCAGCTCTTCCTTGGACTCTCTATCACAGCCCTACAGGTAATGGCTCCTTATATCTGCTAATCCTGTATTCCATTACAGTTCTCCTTTACTTCTTATTACTTTTACCCTTATTACTTCAGTCCCCTGTTATAGTTAAGAAGCCTTTCAATAAAACTTTCCTGGTTCAAATTATTGTGTGTTGCTTTGCATCCCACGGATTTGTCACCCCTTTTCCCCTGGGTGATGGAGCTGCCAAAGATTACTCAAAGTCTATCTCTTCTGAGCAGTGAGAAGCCCCGAAAAGGGGTTAATCTCCCAGAACCCTCAAGAGTGAGGCATTCCTTCCATTTGGGAAATTAACCACGAATTGGGGTTCTCTTCCCACATTTATTCTCCAGACCAGGAAGTTACAGGAAGAGAACATCAGTGGGGTTTTTGCTAAGTACAGTTTAACAAGTTTAACAATAGGCATCCCATAATGCAATTTTCAAGAAGTTAAGTTGATCCACCAACAAAAGCTTGATCTTAGCAAGCATTCTCTTCTTACAGCAATTTCCCAGTATATTTACATATCAGTCAGTAACCTGTCTGTCTTTGAGCCAGCAACCTTGCTGTGTCACAATTCTCTATCTTACAACAGAGACTATAGGGCCTGGGGAAAATTTCCTGTCCTTTGCAAGGTCAATATTTGAAACTGCAAGGCTCTGGAAAACAAGGCCCTGTGAAGTACATTTGCTTTATGCATACTTCACAATTGTGTGGTTCTCTCCTGATTGGACCTAGACTGATACACCTGGTAATTTCTAAAGGAAAAAATAAGGTTTGTTTCATGAGCTGACCTGTCAAAATTAAGGATTTATGTTCAACAAATGACAAAATTAATAGACTTAATGGAATAGAAGACAATTTAAATGTCTAAAACTGACAAGGAATTGGCATCCACAATATACAAGAGACCATTAGCAAGAAAAATACAGCAGCCCCAACAGAAAAATGGGCAATAGATATGGATAAGCAATTTAAAAAGAGGAAACCCAAAATACCATCAAGAAATGTGTGAACTCATTAATAATCAGAGAAAAGCAAATTAAAACAACAAATATCACATCTCTTGGTTTGGAAAAAGTTTGAAAGCTGGATAATAATTATATCTCAAATATGCCTCTGGTCCATCCCCTTCTTTCTTTCACATTTGCTATCACTCTAGTCCAAGGCCACCATCATCTGCATTAGCATAACGCAAAAATGTAACTGGCTTGCCCACTTCTATTCTTGTTCTCCCATAATTCATTCTTTCCCATGGGAGCAAGAGAAATTTTTAAGTGTAATTCATATACCACACTTTGCTTAGAATCTTTTTAAAACGTCTCACTGCTCTTGGGATAAAATAAAATTCAGTATCAAGGCATGATCTCCCTACCCACCTCTCCAATTTCATACTGTACCACTCTCCTTTGCTCACTACTCCCCAGCTACCGACTAAAGAAGTTTCAGTATCTTGAACCCTTCAAGCTCTTTCCCTCCTCATAATCGTTGCACATTCTGTTCTCTCTGAATCTGCATATGGCTTGCTCCTTCACATCCTTCATTCTACTCAGAGAAGCCTGGCCACATTTTCTGGAGCAGATCCCAATAGTCTCTATCACTATTACCTGGCTTATTTTCTTCATAGTGCTAACATAATTTGTAATTTTGTTTGTATACCTAGTTTTCATCTCCCCTACTAGACAATGCACTCCATGAGGGAAGGGACCATGTCTGTCTTTTTCACCATTTACTTCCAGCACTTGAAGCAATGCCCACGACAGAGTATACACTAAAACATATGAGAATGAATTCATGTTCTTGGGGAAACCTGAACCAGCAAATTACAAATTCAGACGCTTCACATTTAAACGTGTTCTATTTAGTCATGCAAATACCATGGTATAGTTCAGGCAGAACTATGTTCTACATAATTAGATAATTTTTTCTTAAATTTTCCTTTTAAACTGTCCTATATTTGAGAGTTATGTATTCCTCAAGAATTGTATGTTGTACTACAAGCACTTTCTTAAAGAAGACTGGAAGACAATGACAGCAAGGAGCATAGGCTTGTTCTGAGAAGATATTTGCTTCTCAGTAGAGGAAAGTGGACAGAGCTTGGTGCAACACTTCCCGAACTTTTAGTTTCCCACTCATGGTATTGGTTAAGATTAAATAAGTCAGACTCTGGGAAATATCCCGACAATAATTGTGATTGTTTTGTTTAGCCCACGGAGGCTACACTTTGGGTGGAGGTATGATTCTCCCTGAAGGGAATGGATATTCCCACTGTCAGTCACTTCAGGAAAGCCTTTGATGGATGGGGAGATAGGGGAAATTTTTTTTTTTTTTTTTTTTTTTTTAGTTTCTGGGTTAATAGTAGAGTGTTGGTGAGAAGATTCTGGAGGTTTCTATTGGTGAAGATTAGCCAATGCTCTACCAACGTAGGATTTATGAATATAGGCCGAGACTTGAAGTCAAGTTTGGGCTCCTAGGATCAGTTAATTTTAGATGTCATTTGTAAACTGTTCTCTGCATTGGCCTTTGTAATCCTGAAGCCTTCATTAAAATTTTGTTGAACGTTACACCTTGGTCTTCATGTGCTTTGGGGAACTAAAGGAGGTTCCTGTATCTGTGCTTGAGACCAAGTAGTATGAGGCATTCTGCATTTCATAGGAGCCCATAAAGAGTCTGCCAGAATTGTCTCACAAAATCCCACAACAGCAGTGGTCTTAAGCAAGAAAGCTGGGTTTGGGAACAAGCAAGCTCTGGGTTCATTTTTCAAACATAATAATTCCTAAAGGATCCCCAGAGCTGTTGGGTTGGAGGCAGGTTAAGATACTCAGTAGAATGGGCTTCCTATAGTATGTGGAATTAGGCATTAAAAGGAGGTGCTACTCCTAAGACCAAAGGGGTCAGAGACATCTTCGCTATATTTTTAATTTCTGGAAATAACACGCAAAACAAAACCAAAGCAAAAACTGAACTAAAACCTTATTTTAAAATTCTGCGTTTCTTTAATATGACGCTTTTTCATAATTACTGACAATTTATTTTCCAGTTAATTGCCTTTATAAGTCATTTATCCAACCTGATTAGTAAAACGAAACAAAACAACTCCACGCACTTATTTAAAATTTTGTACTTTTAAGTACTCGCCAGTTAGTTCACTGGGTTAGAGCATGGTGCTGATAACACCAAGGTCAAGGGTTCCGATCCCCTTACCAGCCAGCTGCAGGAAAAGAAAAAAAAATTGTACCTTAAAAATGATCAGTGACTCTAAACTTTCCCCGCATTTTCAGTGTCCATTTATATTTGTTTTACCGTCACTTGCTCGTTCTGGTTCTTTACCATTTTAAATATGCGGTTAATTTTCTAGCTGATGAGTAAGAGTTCATTGTATATTCGCCCTTTAAGGTTTGCTTTGCAGACTTTTTCTCCCAGATTGCCTTGTGACTTAGTGGTTGCTTGCGTTTCTTTTTTCTTTTTTTGTGTGTGTGTGTGTGTGTGACCGGTAAGGGGATCGCAACCCTTGGCTTGGTGTCGTTCGCACCGCGCTCAGCCAGTGAGCGCACCTATATAGGACCCGAACCCGCGGCGGGAGCGCCCCTGCACTCCCAGCGCTGCACTCTCCCGAGTGAGCCACGGGTCGGCCCTTGTTTGGGTTTCTTTTAACCTTAAATCTAAACTACTCTAGGAAGAAGGTGATATCTGAGCTGACTCCTGAAGTTGGTTGGGCAGCACTTGAGAAGGGCATGGTAGCAAGAAAGCACAGCAAATCTAAAAATAAAAACACGATTTCGCAAGTCACTATCCACCCTCACGTGATCCCTACCACCTCTAGCTACTTGTCTCTTCCTTCCGCCCGACACCTGGCGCGTCTGTATGACATCACGAACGCGCCGCACAGTAAATTCGCGCCGCGCAATCTTCGTAGCTGTCTACCCCGCGCGCAGATGCGAATGTTCTCGCGGCGCCGGAAGTCCGGGACACGTGACCGGGTGACAGCGCTAGCTGGACTGCGGGGCTCCCTTTAGGTGCTGCAGCACGGGATGGCGGAGGCACCTCCTGTCTCAGGTACTGTCCTGGCACTCGCGGGACTGGGCCCTTCTCAGGGAGCGGAAATTGGGTCAGTGACGAAGTCCTAGGGCTCTAGCCATTCATATCGCGAGAGTGGCCTGTGCTAGAGTTGGGGATAGTGGCTCGGAAGGGCCAAGCCACGCGCGTCGTGCGTACGGAGATCTCCATCATCCTGTACCGGGTGATGAAGCATGGCAGCTGGATTTCCGAGGAGGACGTACTTGTCCCGGCACCCAGCGAGTCGATGTGGGTGTGTCGCCCTCCCACAGGGTTCTTTCCGGCCTTCCTGGGGCATCGCACTGATCTCGGACAGGCGGGCGCGGGCCGAGTCACTCCCTGTGACGGTGGCGGGCTCTCGACGCGTAGCGGCTTTGCGCGCGCGTTTTAGGGAGTATTCATTCCTCCCCGGGTGGCGGCGCTGGCGCAGCCGAACACCAGTCGTTTAGAATTTCAGCCTCACACGAACTCTGTGTGACCGAGTCTCAGTTTCCTCATTTGTCAGTTGGGAATAAATAAGTTCATTCCTGTGAAGGCTCCCCTCCCGTACCGCACCTATTCCATAATTGTTAGCTCACTTATCCTCCCGGGGTTCCCTCTGTGTGTAGAGATAGTATCATCTGGCTGTTAATATAGCGTCCATTTCCATTTCCTTCATTGTGTACTGTAAATCAGTGTTTTACAAACTTTTTGGACAACGACCAAAAAAACATTTTGCATCACACCTTAGTGCACATTTACGTAAATATAAAAGTGAACCAAAAGTTTTGTTGGCCTCTGATGTTGTGCCCTAGGTTACCACTTCCACTTCTTAAGGCATCTACTGTGGCAAAGTCCCCTAGTTCAAAGATCTCTCTATTCCCTCTCTTGTGCTTTAGTTTGGTTTTGCTTTAGTTCCTGTTCCATGTTCTTGTGTTGGCATTATCTCTAGCTGACACCCCCATCCCCATTCAAGGTCCTTAAATAGCAGCCGAGTCCAGGGAGTATTTTGTCTCTGGACTTTATAATCTACCAGTTGGATTTTCCTTTATTCTGTTCCACCTGCCTGTTGGACACCTACTGTGCTGCTGTGTTATCTTGGATCTAGGGTACCACTTACTTGTATGATAGCCATGCTTTTGTGTGAGACATCGTGTTTACTCAGTAACTTCCAGCTACTTACAATAGTGAAAGAAAAGAGTGTCTCCAGTCCTCTCCTTGGTCTGGTTTCCTGATTTGTGTGTCCTTTTTTCCTTCCTTCTGTCTCTTACGGGTCTTTCTGAGGGCTTTGCTTACTATCTCATGTCTAGTGGAACATATATTGTATATAAGTAGGTGCAGCCCTGTCTGGACTCTCTGGTTGCATCAACTCATTACTGCTCAACATGGAACATCCTTTTCCCATCCTTTGCCAGGCTACCTGGACAACTTTACTGACCTTATTTCTGCCCCTCTCTCCAGCCTTGCTTCTTCAAGCACAAGAGAACTACACAGTACCCCTTGACCCAATCTACCCATTTCCACCTTTAAGTTATCTCTTATGTTTCCAGAACGCTTTTGCCACCTTCTGAATTTGTCTGATCCTCTTGCCATTTTGTGAGGCTTTCCACCCCCCAGCCCCCAAATTTTGATTATGTGAAAGCTTTCAGGACAAATCCTGGATTGAGTGAGAGGTTACCCTGTGACCTTTATAAGCTTGTTCAGTTCTTCACTAAGTGTTTCTATGGTACTTGCTGCCCAACATGTCAGTGTAGCATTGTGTAAAAAAGCATGGTCTCTAATGCCACACATCCTGAGTTGGATTCTTGAGTCTGCCTTGGAATACCTTTGTGGCCTTGGGCAAGTTACTATCTGTGTGCCTCAGTTTTCTCATCAAGAATGTAAGGATTAAGTGAGTTAACACATTTAAAGTGCTTAGAATAGAGCCTGGCACATATTATGTAACTGATAAATGTTAAGCTATATTATTAAACCTGAAATCCACAGGCTCTGCACAGCACCCATCCATGCTCAAGTCTGTGTTTCAGATAGTATGTAGTCCTAAAAGCAATAATAAAGTACCATTTTAACCACTTTATATGTGTTATTAACTTGCTTTACCCTTCACAGCAACTCTTTGATGTAGGGATTATTACTGTCTCCATTACATATAGGAAAACTGGGGCTGAGTAACTTGCATAAAGCCACAGTAAGTGATGGGCAGGAACTTACCCATGTCTTCCAGACCCTATTTATTCATAGTATATTCTGTATACTACACATAGTTCTGACTTTGCTACTAACTAGTTTTGTGTCCTTAGGCAAATCATTACATCTTCGGGCTTCAGGGACTGAGTTGACTATATAAACAAAGAGGCATCTTAGGGGAGAAAAATGGGTGGGTTGAAGGGGAGTATACTTAATTTTTGAGACTGTAGGATTCTAGAACATATTATAGAAGTTATGCATGGAAAATCCAAATTATATTCCTAGGGGGAAGAGAAGAAAAATAATATATTCATTATGCTAAGTACTATCTATGTGAAATTTCATTTAAGTTTCTTGATAACCCTTTGAAATAAGTATTATCCTTTATCATGGATGAGGAAACTAGGCTAAAAGTAGTCAAGTGCTATCTCTAAGCTCATACCATGAGTTGGAGTGCCAGAAGTTAAACTCATTTTGGCTGACTTCAAAGCCTGCTTACTTGTTATTACATGATGCTACTTTAGAGTTTGAAAAACCACATGGAACCTGATGATTGATGTCCCATCCGTGAACTGTTAACTGACCTTATTTTTTTGATAAAATAAATGCATTTATACAAAGTGCCTGATGACTCAAATGAACATTTTTACTCAGCAACTCTTAGCTGTCAGTGGCTTTTGGTGTGGCTAGTGGACATGGGATGATCAGTCCTCCATAAGCACCTCCGTGAACCCATCATTTTACAGGAAACATAGGTCTCACCAAGAGCCTGTTTTATACAAAGTCCTTAGAAAAATAATTTTTAGATATGGTTTAGTGTCTTATGGGCTTCATAGGTGACAGATTAATTTCTTTACTGGCATGTCTATTTCTTATGTCCTAGGTACTTTTAAATTCAGTACGGATGCTGCTGAGTTCATTCCTCAGGAGAGAAAAAATTCTGGTCTAAATTGTGGGTCTCAAAGGAGGCTGGACTCTAATAAGATTGGTAGAAGAAATTACAGTTCACCACCTCCCTGTCAACTTTCTAGGCAAGTTCCTTATGATGACGTTTCTGCTTTTCATCAGCATAATTATCGTCCTTCAGGGAGCAAACCTAAGAGTCAACAGACTTCTTTCCAGTCCTCTGCTTTTAATAAATCACCCAAGAGCCATGGCCTTCAGAATCAACCTTGGCAGAAATTGAAGAGTGAAAAGCACCATATCAGAGTCAAAAAAGCACAAGGTCTAGCTGACCAGACCTCAGATATAGCTGGCTTAGAAAATGTGACCAGATCAGAGAGTGGGACAAACCTCAGAGAACACAGCCCTTCTGAGAGTGAGAAGGAAATTGTTGGCGCAGATCCCAGGGGAGCAAAACCTAAAAAAGCAATGCAATTTGTATATAGCTATGGTAGAGGACCAAAAGTCAAGGGAAAACTCAAATGTGAGTGGGGTAACAGAATGACTCCAAAACCAGATGATGCTGGACCTGAAAATAACAAACCGGCAGGGGTTGTCCACCCTGACTCTTTGGATGCATCCTTTAGAAAAGGAGTATTGGATGGATTAGGGGCCAGACGAAACGAGCAGAGAAGATACCCACAAAAAATGCCTCCCTGGGAAGTGGAGGGGGCCAGGCCACGACCAGACAGGAATCCACCAAAACAGGAGGGCCAACGACATATAAATGCAGGATCCAGGAACAACATGGCCCCCATTCCAAAGGATAATCTCAATGAAAGACCAACAAAATCTGCCTGTGACAGTGGGAACTTGGCAGTAGCCAACAAGTCTTCCAGAAGGGTTGACCAAGAGAAATGCACTGTAAGGAAGCTGGATCCTCAAGTAATATCTCCTTTCCCCCGAGGCAAACAGAACCATGTGCTAAAGAATGTGGAAACGCACACAGGTAAACTTACCTAGGTGGGCAGAAATACTTTGTTTTTGTGTTTTTATTTTAATTTTTTAATAAGTGATATACTCACACAATTTAGAAATCAGAAAGTATAAAAAGGTACTGTTTTAGTCCGTTTCTGTTGCTTATAACAAAATACATGGAACTGGGTAATTCATAAGAAAATGAGATTTATCGCTTACAGTTTCTGAGGATGGGAAGTCCAGAGAACACAGCTGGTGAAGGTCTTGGTGGTGGTGACAGTAATGGCAGGGTATCACATTGTGAAAATGGGAGCAGAGAGAGAGAGAGGCTAACCTCTCATTCTCTCTCTTTTTAAAGCCCTCAGAACCATGCCCCTGACCACCAGTGTATTTGTCTTTCTAAATGCAATATGGTATTTGTCTTTCTGTACCTGGCTTACTTCACTTAACCTAATATCTTCCAGGTTCATCCATGTTGTTGCAAATGACAGGATTTCATGCTTTTTTTTTTTTTTTTATGGATGAATAGTATTCTATTGCATATAGGTACCACATTTTTAAAAATCCATTCCTCTGTTATTGGACACTTAGGTTGGTTCTATATCTTGACTGTTGTAAATAATGCTGCAATAAACATAGGAGTGCAGCTATCTCTTCAACATACTGATTTCATTTCCTTTGGGTATATACGCAGTAGTGGGATTCCTGGATCATATGGTTAGATTCTTTAAAAAGGCTCACCTGATTATGTAAGGCCCACTCATACTCGGAGAGGAGATTCTACAGGTTGTGCACACCAGGTGGGAATCTGGGAAGCCATCTTAGAATTCTGCCTAACAAATTTCTCAGGGTCTTACATCCTCACATTATTCTTGAGAACACTTCATTCATATTTATTGAATAAATACTGTGTGCCAAGCATCGTTCTAGGTACAGGGAATACTGATGGAATTTATATTCTGGTAGAGAAGACAGGTAGAAAGCACTTAAATATTTAATATGTAAGTGGTGATAAAGGATAAATATATAGAGCAGGTTAAGAGGACAGAGTGACAGGGGTGCTATTTTAGATAGGTTGATCTCTTTGATGAGACATTTGTACAGAGACGAGAATGAAGTACAGAAGTGTACCATGTGATTCTCTGGGGAAGAGCATTCCAGTCAGAGAAAGGAGTAAATTTAGATGGGGTAGAAGCATTGTGAGCAACGAAGAGGGGGGCAGGAGAGGGATGTCAGAGAAATAGCAGGGGCTGGATTATCTGAGGCCCTTAGGTTTGGTTCTGAGTGAGAAGATGAGAAGCTGCTAGAAGGTTTTGGGAAGAGGAATGGTACGATCTTACATTCTAAAATGACCACTCAGGCTGCTGTGTGCAGATAGACTCTAAGGAAGCAAGGGGATGATTTAGGAGGCTATTGCAGTAATTCAGGTGGAGATAAAGGAAACTTGGACTGAAGTAGTAGTGGTGGAAAAGGTAAGATTGGTTAGAGTTTGGATGTATTTGGGAGGTAAAATTGACAGAGTTTGCAGATGAGTGGACGTTGGACACGAGAATGAGAGGAGTTAAGGATGAAACCAAAAATTGCGTGCCTCAGCAGTTTAGAAGAATGGAATTGTCATTTACAGAAGTAGTAAAGCCTAGGAGAGGAAAAAGTGTGTGTTTTTAAAACTATCTAGTTTGGAATAATTTTAGATTTATAGAAAAGTTGCAAAGATAGTACAGAGAATTCCTGTATGTCCTTCACCCAGATTCCTCTAATGTTTACATTTTACATAACCATAGCACCTTTGTCAAAACTAAGAAATTAATACTGGTACAATAGTATTAACTAAACTACAGACTTATACCCTTTTTCTGTTCCAGGATACCACATTGCATTTAGTCATGTCTCCCTAGTCGCCTCTCATCTGTGACAGTTTCTTAATCTTTTCTTGCTGGAAAAGGTGTTTTTGCTTTTGTTTTGTTTTATTTACTCCTCATCCAGGGAAGATAAAGAATTTGGTTAAATTTGAGTTGCCTGGGGATGGCTGGTTAGCTCAGTTGAATACTACTCAGTTAGAGTAAAGCCTTATGACAATGAGGTTATGGGGTTCGGTATGGGTACGGATGCCAAAATGGCCAGCTATATTCCCCTCAAAAAATGTTTTTGAGTTGCCTGTTAGACTTCCAAATGGACATGTTAAGTAGGGAGTTGGATATAAAGTAATGGCATTCAGGGAAGAGATCTGGACTGTAGATTTAAGTTTGGGAATTGTCAGTACAGATATGGTATTTAGTTAACTAGAGGAGGTCACTTAAGGTATGAATGTAGTTAAAGAAGAAAAGTCTAGGCTGGGCGATTAGCTCAGCTGGTTAGAGCGTAGCCTTATAGACCCAACGTCATGGGTTCGAATTTCCTTACTTGCCAGCTGCAAAAAAAAAAAGAAGAAGAAGAAGAAAAGTTTGAGGACTGAGCCCCAGTGTTTCAAGATTGGAAGATAGGGATCCAGCAAAGGAGATGGAGAATGAATAGCAATTGAGCTAGGAAGTGAACCTTGTTCTAAACACCAAATTAAAAAAAGATTTAAGAATGAGGGAGTGATCACTTGTGCCAAATGCTACTAGGTCCAGAAACATGACAGCTGCAGATTGACTATTGAATTTGGCAATGCGAAGGTTATTGGTCTTGATAAAAGCAGTTTGGGTGGAGTGGTAGTGATGAAAGCTTGGTTGGAATGGACCGAAAGGATCACCCCAAATGTAAGTCTCCATGGTTATTTGAGAGTGGCTGCTCATTCTGTGCCAAAAGAACCTAGCACTGCTCTTGTTCTCTCAGACTGTCTGGATCCCTCATTCAGTGGTAAAAAAAAAAATCCTGTTATTAATGTTTTTGTCATGCTTTTGCTCTTATTAACCTATGGCCTTCTCTCAGTTCACCACTTTCTTTACAGCCTCTCAGAGCCTGTTATTTTCCTTTATCTCACTTTCCTTAGTTTCTGAAAGATGAAAAGAGTGTGCTCTGTCTTCCTCAGTGTCATTTCTAAGCTATTATTCTTCTACCTTTGTGTCAAAATCCCTGTTCCTTTGTAGCTAGTGTTGTATCACCTACCATGTCTCCTTATTTGTCATCTACCACTCACTAAATCTCTCAGCCCCAGCCCTTATTTATTGATGCATCTTGCCTATATCTTTTCTCTACCTCAGTTGTTCTCAAAGTTTATTCTCGGACCAGCAGTCATCAGCAAAACCTGGAAACTTGTTAGAAATACAGGTTCATGGGCCTCACCTCAGACTTACAAAAGAGAGATTCCAGGAGTGGGGCCCAACAATCTTCTTTTTCTTTTTTTTTTGCTGGCAGATACAGGGATCAAACCCTGGACCTGGGGGTTATCAGCACCACACACTAACCAACTGAGCTAACCAGCCAGCCTTCTTTGCAGATATATTTTAAAGTAAATTCCAGATATCAGGTTATTTTTTGATAATTCCAGATGTTAGGTTTTTATTGTCATATACCTCCAGTGTGCATCTGTTTTTAAAAATAGCCATTTTCTTGCATAATCACAGTACTATCATCACACTTAACAAAATTAGCAATACTTTCTTTCTTTTTTTTTTTTTTTAAAAAAAAGATGACCAGTAAGGGGATCTCAAACCTTGGCTTGGTGTTGTCAGCACCACGCTCAGCCAGTGAGCAAACCAGCCATCCCTATATAGGATCCGAACCCATGGCCTTGGTGTTATCAGCACCGCACTCTACCGAGTGAGCCACGGGCCGGCCCAGCAATACTTTCTTGAAATCATATAACACCTGGTCCACAATTGAGTTCCACTGATTGTCTCAAAAATGTCATTTTACTCCTAGATTTTTCAAATCAGGATTGTTTAAGCTTTTCTTTATAACAGTTATTATGGTGTATCTGAAAAGTTTGCAGTCAGTGCTCAGTTAGGTCTCTGTTCTGATTATTTCAATGGGTCATCACCCTCTTTACTGATAAGCTGTCCAACTAGAAGTATAGAGTAGATGCAGTTGTAACTGAGAAATGATAGGGAAACTCTAGTGAGAAGGCCTACTAGGACTGAAGAAGAGCCAGTTGTCAGGACAGTGCTGCCACCCAGCATGGGCAAGAGTCTTGGACCCGAAACATGATTTCATGTTTCACCGGCACAGAGCTATTCCAAGACAATACCATATTTTACACGTTAGACGTGTTTTGATCTAACTGAAGGGAAGGTTAATATGTCAGTGAAAGAATTATACTGTTTCTAGGACCTTTCTGGAACCTTTTGTTATATTTATTACTGTCACTCACTTATATGACAATTACTGGGTGCCCACTGTGTCCCAGGCACCACTTTAAAAATCTCTGTCCTCAAGGAGTATACATTCTATATAGAAAGTTAGATAATAAGCAAGATAAAATAAGTAAAATATATGATATATCAGATAATTTTAAGTGTTGTGATGGAAAATACAGTATGGAAGAGGGATAGGGAGTGTAGAGGAGTGGGATGCAATCTTTAAAGGTGTGGCAGGGGAATGCCTCATAAGGTCACATTTTGAATAAGCACCTGAAGGGCGTGAGGGACTGAGCTGTACAGATGTCTAGGGGAAAGTCTAGGCAGAGGGAACATCAATTGTAAAGGTCCTCAGGCAGGAATCTGCTTGCCAGTGTGGTCTTGGAGTAGTGACCTAGGGAAAGGAATAGCAGGTGAGAATTGGGAGATGATGAGAGCCATCATAAAGACTTGGCTTTTATAGGCATGTGTGGTAGGAACCATTGGCAAGTTCTGACCAGAAGGAGGGCATCATCTATTTGCATTTTAACAGGCTTTCTCTGGCTGCTCTGGTAAGAACAGACTGAAGTAGGGCAAGGGCAGAAATAAGAAGACTAGTTAGGAGGCCACCGTAATACTCCAGGTAAGTTGAAAGTGGCTTGAACCACAGCGATAGTAGCAAAAGTTGGATTCTGGGTATATGAGGGGTCTTCAAAAAGTTTGTGGAAGGAATCATACTATCTCTTTTTTATATCCATTCAGCCAGTCTGTGTCTCTTATTTGGAGCATTTAATATGTTTACATTCAAGTTTATTATTAATATGTGAGATCTTGCTCCTGTCATTTTGTTGGTTGTTTTCTGATTGTTTCATGTCCTTTGTTCCTTTCTTCCTCTCTTTTATCCATGTGGTTTGGTGGTTTTCTGTATTGATAAGTTTTGATTCCTTTCTTTTTCTAATTTGTATATCTCCTCTACTAATATGTTATATATTTTCTGGTGTTTTCATGATGGTTGTTACCGTTCTTTCTCTTCTAGATATAGGACTCCCCTAAGCATTTCTTGTAAGGCCAGTTTGTGGTGATGGATTCCCTTAATTTTTGGTTGTCTGAGAAAGACTTTATTTCTCCTTCCTTTCTGAAGGATAGCTTTGCTGGGTATACTGTTCTTGGCTGGCTTTTTCTTTTTCTTTCACTACTTTGAATATATTATCTCATTTTCTCCTGGCCTGTAGGGTTTCAGCTGAGAAGTCTGCTATTTAATGGGGATTCCCTTATAAATGACTTAACTCTTTTCTCTTGCTGTTTTTAGACTTTTCCCTTTGTGTTTAATTTTTGACAGTTTATTTTTTATTTATGTATTTTTTTTGTGTGACTGGTAAGGGTATTGCAACCCTTGGCTTGGTGTCACCCAAACCGCACTCAGCCAGTGAGCGCACCGGCCACCCCTATGTAGGATCCGAACCCTCGACGGGAGCGCCGCTGCGCTCCCAGCGCCACACTCTCCCTAGTGAGCCATGGAGTCTGCCCTAATTTTTGACAGTTTTAAGTATATAGTGTGTCTTGGAGAGGACCTTTCTCAGTTGAATCTATCTGGGGACTGTTGAGCTTCCTGGATTTGAATGTTCATAAATTTCCCAAGAGTAGGGAAATTTTCAGCTATTATTTTATTAAATAGGTTTTCAATAACTTTTTTGTTTTCATCTCCTTCTGGAATGCCCATCATTCAAATATTTATTCTCTTAATAGTATCCCATAAATCTTAAAGGCTTTGTATTTTTTATTCTTTTTTTTTTTTTTTCCTTTTGTCTTCTTGTGTTATTTCAAAACAGCTGTATTCAAAATCAGAAATTCTTTTTTCTGCTTGATCTAGTCAATTGAGACTCTGGGGTATATTTTTTATTTCATTCAATGAATTCTTCAATTCCAAGATTTCTGTTTGGTTTTTTTTAATGATAGCTATCTCTTTGTTAAATTTCTCATTCAGATCATGAATTTTTTTTCTGATTTCATTGAATTATTTGCCTGTATTCTCTTATATCTCAATGAGTTTCCTTAAGATTAACTTGAATTCCTTTTCTGGCAAGTTGGCTGAAAGGACGAGTCGACACCAGTTGACGATCTACCGGAGAGAGCCCGTTTATTAGGCAGCACACACACACATATATAGGGCTTTAAGGGGAAAGCTGATTGGCTTAAAATACAATCCCTACTTAGCATACCGCATGGGGTTTGGGGGGGAGCTGATTGGTGTGTAATTCGCGCCGGCAGGAAGGAGAATATGGAAGAGAAGGGCAACCAGCGCCATGATGGGGTGTGGCCGAGAAGGGCTTATGTGATCGGGGTGTGATCCCTTGGGGCATTTGGGTCCCTACATTGGCAATTTCTGATTCTTTGGGATCAGTTACTGGAGCATTATTGGGTTTCTTTGGTGGTATCATGTTTCCTTGTTTTTTTCATGTTTCCTGTTTGCCTGCATTGATATCTGTGCATCTGGCGGTCTGTGCAACTGGTGGAACAGTCACCTCTTTGAGTTTTGAAGAGTGGCTTGTGTAGGGAAAGACTTTCACCTGCAGATGTTTCCTAGGGGTGTCAGTTGGGTAGAGTACAATGGCATTGTTCTGGATGGTTACAGTAGTGTAGACCCTGTGTAGTTTCTTTGGGTGTAATCCACTTTTGCTATGTCTTTGAGTGACTCAGCAACCTATGCTTGGGAGGTTTGTGGCAGCGGTGGCACAGCTTTGCCTGGAGAGGGATCACTGGGTTGGTTTACAGGCTGGGGGTATATATATGCACTGTATGGGTCAGTTGTCTTGGGAGCTGGCTCACTGGGGTTGGGGTTGCTGGTTTGATTCTTAGGCTGAGGGTGTAGGCATGGACTGGTTTGCCAGTGGTAGTTGACCATGCTGATTCTTTGGCTGGGGTCAAGCCAGCCAGGCTGTTTCTCACTCAGATGCATGTGTATGCAAGACTTAGGGGTAGGTTCATCAGGAGCGTGACAGCTGGGCTTTTTCTCTGAGCCAGAGGTATGGGTACACTTTGGCTTGGCTGGGTACAGGATTGCTAAGGGCCTGTCTGCTGTGCCACTTCTCAGGGCCAGGTGCGAGGTCATGCGTATCTCGGTGGTTTCAGGGAGTGGGCCTATCAAGGGCAGGGCTGCTGAGCTGTTTCTCAGGTGGTGGGCAAGGCCTTGAGGCAGGCTGCAGAGAGGGGGTCCAGCCAGCTGCTGCTTGGGTGTGGGTAGGCCACTAGGTGGGACTGTTGAGGGCAAAACCAACTGGCCACTTCTCTGGGAGAGTGCAGATGCACTTTGGTTCCACTGGCTGTGGGTGTGTTCTTTATGGAGAGGATCCATGAGCTGATTTTCTGGGTTGGGGCTTGGGCGCATAGAACCCACCTGACAGGTGGGAGAAGCAGGTAGGAAGAGGAAGTAGGCTGTCCATCAAAGGCAGTCTGCCTGTCTGATCTCTGGCTGGGACATGGGGGTGCATCAGTTCAACAGATCTGGGGTTGGCTTCCCAGATGCGCAGGACCAAAGTCATTACTGCTCCTGGGCCCAGGCCTCAAGTCTCTGGGATCAGGGCATTGGGATGACAGTGGAGCCTTAAGGCTGAGGAAACAAAATGGCTATTGGCCTCCAGGGCAGGGTGTGCTCCCATAGTGGCTCTGGTTTAAAGATGGTGCCATTCTGCATCAGCTTGGGTCATGAGGGTCAGGGATGGGGAGTGCCCAATATGTGTACTTGTCTCTTGGCTTGCAAAGGGCTGTGGAATCCTTCTGCAGTAGGAACTGCAGACCTCTGTAGTGGGAATGGAGGTTGGTGTGGGCCCTCCTCCTACCTTTTCCCCACAAGAGAAAGTCCTTCTTGTGCTGATCCTGGTAGTGGAGACTTCATGGCTGAAGCTGTGTGCCTCTCTCTCCTCTCCTTTCTTCACTGCCATCCTGGACTTTGATGGTTCTCAGGAATCTTGCTAGTCTTCTGTTGCACTTCTATGCTCTCACACAGAAATCAATATTTAGCTGTCCGTTAGTTGTTCTGGTCCTTTTCTGTGGGAGGGATGTGGCCCAGGCACCTCTAGACAGCCATGTTGCTCCACCTCCTCTCATATTATCTTTTAACTCTGTTTTTCCACAAATTTTTTGAACTACCCTCGTATATTGATGGTAGAGCCCACAGGGTTTGCTGACAGTACTGAATGGTGGATGTGAGAGAGAAAGCCTTTGGAAAGGGCTTAGCAGTAATTTGTGGGTTATTCAAAGTTGGCAGCTATCACATCCATGTAAGTACATGTGTGTTAGTGGTCAAATTTCATTGCAACTGGATTTTTAAAAAACACTTATGAAGCAGTACTTATTTGTTAACAAGCCATAAGCTTGATGAATAAGAGAAATAGTAAAATAAAAAAACAATCTTCAAATCAACAGACGTTTGTAGTTTTCTTAAGTATATTTCATACTTCACTTTTCGTTCTGTGTCTTTTACTTCTAACCCAGTTCTAGTCTGGAATGGTCAGCCTGTTTTTAATTAGGCATTTTCTGTAAAATTCACCCCAAATAGATGATTATATTCACAGATTATTCCTTTGTCCCTATCAGTCTCTTTTATGTGAATGCCTCAAACTTAATCTCTCTGGTGAACTCTCTCTTATCCCACCAGGATCTTTCATACTTAATGTGCTAACTGGTAGAAAATATAATTAACTTTGTTCTTCAGAGATGTTAATGTATTCAGAGTAGGGTAGCCCTACTTTTAAGAAAGAATCTAAGTCTTATTCTTCTGTTTTCTGATAGAATTCAGTTTTACAATGTGTTTATCTGTTATCTAAAACAGGTATGTTTTCCTTTATTCAGCCACACAAAGTATCTTTATCCCAGGCTTTCCCTACAGGGAGAAAGCTATTACAAAAACTTTCGTGAAGCCTGCAACTTTCAAGGAAAGAAGTTATGGAACAAACTAGGTATCAGTCATTTATTCCTTCATCCATTCATTCAATAAATATATATATTGAGCTCTTGGTATGTGCCAGACACTGGAAATACTACATTGAGCAAAGTAGAGAAGGCCCTGTTCCTGTTCATAGCTTACAGTCTCAGGGTGTTCTGTATTTCTTTTGACGTTCCATTGAACAATCAGAAAGTAGTCTTAGGAGAGCCAATAGTATGGAATGATTAAAATGTGAACTTTTGAGTCAGATAGTGATGAGTTTGAATTTTGGCTTTTTTTTTTTTTTTTTTTTTTTTAAGATGACCAGTAAGGGGATCTTAACCCTTGACTTGGTGTTGTCAGCACCACGCTCTCCAAGTGAGCCAACTGGCCATCCCTATATAGGGATCCGAACCTGTGGCCTTGGTGTTATCAGCACCACACTCTCCCAAGTGAGCCATGGGCCAGCCTTTGAATTTTGGCTTTTAAATTTCTAGTTATATGACCTTAGGTAAATGATCTAACCACGTTGAGCCTGTTTTCCATCTATGAAATGGTACCTACGTTACAGCCTTGTCGAGAGGACTGAGTAGTACATGTTAAGTGCTTTAGCACAGTGGCTGGAATGTTGTATTTAAGGTTAGTTATTTTATTCTTTTAACCTATTTGAACCTGAAAACAAATAACAATAATATTGTGAAATGAATGCTGTAAGTATGTACTCAAAAAAGTACATATACACTCACTTTGGAGAGTATCCAGCTATACTGGGATCTGGAAAGACTATGCTGCAGTCATGTTTGAGGAGAAAATCTGGAAGCGGATGAAGGTATTCAGGAGTAAACCTGGGAGAGTTCTTATGATGCTATACACTGGTCTCTCTCACTAGATGGTGAGCTGCTGGAGCCAGGGACTGTGTCTCCTTCAGTCTGATAACTCTACCATGAGGCTTGTGGTAGGGGCCAAGCATATCTTAGTTGAGTAAACGAATACAGACTTTCAGGGCAACACTTAGAACCATCACACCACCCATGGGTTGTTGGAATTTGTCTAGGCTTAGGCTTCTTAGAGCTGACCATTGCAGCTTCACAAGCTCCTCCCTACCCTAAATCCATGGGTCTGGTAGGTTCAGAGCCCCTGGATTCAGGGAATGTAAGGAAAGACTCTACAGTGCAGTGCCTGGTAGATACTCAAGCTATGTCACCAGGTGCATTTGACCAGAGTATTTTCCTGAGCAGTTTCTTGGGAATGTTTCCTCAACTGTGGGAATTCCCACCTGAATGTCTCCTTCCTAAATCCTCTACCTCAGCATATTCCTGCCCCTTCTTGGCCTCAGAGTTAGACTAGCCACCTTACTCAGAGTCAGATATCCTTTAAAATCTCTGTGTTTTAGGACTGGCCCCGTGGCTCACTTGGGTGAGTGCTGTGCTGTTAGGGCCGAGGCCACGGGTTCAGATCCTATATACGGATGGCTGGTGTGCTCACTGGCTGAGCGTGGTGCAGACGACACCAAGCTGAGGGTTGCAATCACCTTACCAGTCAAAATAAATAAATAAATAAATAAATAAAATAAAATCTCTGTGTTTGGAGTTTTCTTTTGAATGACTTGCTGATTCTTGGTTGACTAAACTGAGGAATGATATTCTGTGTTTGAGTTTATCTTTTCTTTTTTTTATTTTTAAACAGGTTCTCTAATTGAACAACTGACTACAGAAAAATATGAGTGCATGGTGTGTTGTGAGTTGGTTCGCGTCACGGCCGCAGTGTGGAGTTGTCAGAGCTGTTATCATGTGTTTCATTTGAACTGCATAAAGAAATGGGCAAGGTCTCCAGCATCTCAAGCAGGTCAATTATTTCTCTCTTCTCGGTAGTAATTCTTACCCATTTGATATGATCAGGTTTTAAACCTAGCTTTAAAAATACTGCTTAATGTTTCTTAAATATTCTGCAGGAGAGTATGTTGCTTTGATCACATGTTTCAGATGGCCAGAATTAAGTTATAAAGCTAAAGTAAACCAGCTAAACATAACAATATTAAAATATATTTAGGTTGGTTATAGCACCAAGGTCAAGGTTTTGGAACCCCATACGGCCAGCCACTAATATTAAAAAAACACCCCCCACACACACACGTACACACATACATTTAGGGTATGATAAAATCATTTGCTTTTATTGAAAATTGTAGCTTTTATACAAGTAGCGGCTATAGAAAGCATTTTTTATATACATATTTTATTTATGGATAATGCAAATGTTATTAGTAATATGCTTTCTAAACTATGGCTCTCCAATTCAAAACCTCTGGATTTTCCTGGGGATCTGAACCCTATTTGTTTTTCAAATGTCTGATATACTTAACATTGGATTTATTACCACTGCTTCAATATTGTGGCTTCCTGTAGATTTAAATTTTTAAAAATTATATATGCTTTTGAAAGCAAATTCATCTGGCCTACTCCCATTTTTCTTGACAGATGGCCAGAGTGGTTGGAGGTGCCCTGCCTGTCAGAATGTTTCTGCACATGTTCCTAATACCTACATTTGTTTCTGTGGTAAGTTCGTTTGCATACACCAGAGTCTCACTTCATGTATTGTACTTCAGTTGCTTATCTAGGTGAGGTGGTCTGCTGGGAATGTTTTTTTGTTTTTTTATTTTAATTTTAACATTTGTACATTTTTGTGGGGTGTACAGTGTGTTGTTTCCATACACACATATAGAGTACAATGATTCACTTAGTGTAGATAGCATAGTTTTGTAACCATTAGTCTAGCACTTCTCCCTCTCCACTCCTCTCCCAGCCTCTGGTAACCATTATTCTACTCTCTACTTCTATGAGAACCTTTTTTTTTAAGATTTCACAGATGAGTGAGATCATGTGGTATTTGTCTTTCTGTGCCTGACTAACTTCACTTAACATGATGGTTTCCAGTTCCGTCCATATTGCTGTAAATGATATATTGTTTCTTTTTATAGCTAAATAGTATTCCATTGTGTATATATACCACAGTTTTTTTAACCATTCATCTGTTGATGGGCATTTAGGTTGATTCCATCTCTTGTCTATTGTGAATGGTGTTGTAGTGAATGAACATGGGAGTGCAGGTGTCTTTTTGATATATTGATTTCATTTCCTTTGGGTATATACCAAGTAGTGAGATAGCTGGGTCATAAGGTAAACCTAATTGTATTTATCTTAGGAACCTCCATGCTGTTTTCCATAATGGCTGCACCAATTTACATTCCAACCAACAGTGTAGGAGGGTTCCCTTTTTTCCACATCCTCACCAGCATTTATTATTTTCAGTCTTTTTGATAATAGCCATTCTAACTGGAGTGAGATGTTATCTCATTGTGGTTTTAATTTGCATTCCCCTGGTGATTAGTGATGTTGGGCATTTTTTCATATGTTTATTGGCCGTTTGTATGTCTTCTTTTGAGAAATGTCTGTTTAGGTCCTTTGCCTATTTTTTAATTGGGTTATTTGTTTTCTTGCTGTTGAGTTGTTTGAGTACCTTATATATTCTGGACATTAACTCCTTGTCTGATGTGTAGTTTGTAAACACTTTCTCCCATTCTGTGTGTTGTCTTGTCACTTCGTTGATAGAGTCCCTTGCTGTGCAGAAGCTTTTCAGTTTGTTGTAGTCCCATTTGTGTATTTTTGCTTTAGTTGCCTGTGCCTTTGTAGTCTCGATCAAAAAGGCACTGCCTACTCCCATTTCAGGTAGCATTTCCCCTATGTTTTCTTCTAGTAGTTTCATAGTTTCAGGTCTTAAATTTAAGTCTTTAATCCATTTTGAGTTGATTTTTGTGTATGGTGGGAAAAAGGGGTCTAGTTTCAGTTTTTTGCATGTGGATATCCAGTTTTCTGCTGGGTATATTTTAGAGGTTTCTAGGTATATTAATCAGGCTTCTAAGCTACAGGCGTCTACAAGACCATATAATGCAGTCCATCACACAGATGAGAGTCATGGCCTTTGTGCTCTCAGCAGGTGTTCTGGACTTGGGCCTTCTTATAATGCCAACCTGGCTCATGCTGCTTCTGAGCTGTGGTGCTTCTCCCCTTGGTCTTAGCTTGAGACCAGAGCTGACCACACGGCAGAAGCAGTATGGACATGGGCTTCCTCTCACAACCCAGCTGTAACAGCTTTGATAATTCAGATTTTAGCAGCATGAGTAAAGAGTAGTGTTTATTTTGATCCAGGAAATAAGTCATTGGTCTTTGTAATAAAGAGAGATTTTCTATAAACCGGCATTGTGAACTCTATCCTTGCATCCTCCCTCTTATACTTCTTCCTGTTTTTGAATAGCTCAGTTCCCCTATGTATTAGGAAAAAACTTTCTTTGATTCAGATGCCCATTCCTCCTGCTAGCCTATTACCTGCATGTCTTTTTTTTCCTTTCCTGACTGTCTCTTAATGACTAACCTTCTCCATCTAGTTATTGGTTTTTCAGATTTTATTTCTTATCCATTTGTCTCCCTCCTTGAACCATTGCATTTTTGCTTTTGTTTTCATTGCCTCACGGAGACTGTATTCAGAAGTCATCAATAACCCCTTTCTGACCATATATAGGGCTGGTTTATAAGTTCTTAGCCTTTTTGGCAGCACAATTATCCTTGACAACTTTGACTGTTCCCTCCTTTAAATGACTAGCTCTTCCTGTTTCTTTATGCATGCTTTCCTTATTTTTCTATCCTATTTGCTTATATTTCTTCTTTCCCAATACTTAACTAGCAACTTTCACCAAGAGTTCATCATTGACCATCAGCTCTTCATCTTATAGATTGAATCCTTTGGTGAGCTCATCAACTATCAAGAATGTTCTTCCTCTTCTTTTCTTTAAATCTTCACTCACTGTATCATTCAAGGTCTGACTCCAAACTCCTTCCAAAGGAAGCTTCTCTTTGTTATTCTCTCTCTCACTTTGGCCACTCTCTTATTTGGAATCTGCTGGTCTTACATGTTTTACTGCCAAAATCTGCACCTTAGTAGATACTAAATTAGCATTAGTTGAGGGAATGAATATTCTTGAATGTATTACTGGAGAGGCAGCATGAAACTGCAAGTAAGACATCAATGGAAAATTGGGCAAATAGGACAATACCAAGGCTTAACTTTACCTCATTTTAAAGGATTTTAATTTATTTTTTACTTTTTATTTTTGACAGCTGGCTTGTAAGGGTATCCAAACTCTTGACCTTGGTGTTAAAGGATTTTTAAATATAAAGTACCACAATGGAATTAAAAATCTTGTTGTAGCCTCCACTGACAAATTATGTAAGAGACCCTAAGATGGTTTAAGAATGTAGGGTGAAGGTTAAGATGATTTAAGAGAGGTAAAACGATGTGAGAATGCAAATAAAGCAAATAATGGCATTATTTACCTGATGACCTTGCCCTACACTCTTCTTCCAGCAGGTCATTAATATGCTTTTATTGAGGACTTATTAATGTACCAGGGAGGGAATAGAGGGCGATAAAACTACTGACTTCCCAGAGCTTACAGTCTAAGAGTTAAGACACAACTAACCTGATGTTGTGCAAGAAGTACAAAGTACTATGGGAGATCTTTGGGGTGAGTTATGACTTGTAGCTGGATGATTAAGGGAAGCCTTCATGAAGGAGGTAGAATTGAACTAGGCTTGAAAAGTAGGTAAAATCTTGGTAGGCAGAAAGATTTGTTGAAGAGAACAACATAAGCAAAAGTTCAAAACCAATAAGGCTTATTATCTATTGGGAGAAGAGTGGGTCATTTAATTATGGAGCCCAGGATCTATGACAGTGATGGTGGAGGAGTGGGAGATGACTGGAAAGGTAAGGCTGACCCTTTGATGCCAAGCTTAAACGTTGGGATTGCATTTGGTAGGCTGTGGGAAACCACTGAGGGCATCGATGTGGTTCTTTATGGAGATTAGTCTCATGGCTGTGAGTAGAGTATTTAGGGTCTAAACAGTTTAGGGACTCAAAATTATCCAAATGAAGAGTAATAAAAGTCTATAATGAGTAGGATAGAGAGGAAGAGAGAAAAGATTTCAAAGGTAAACAGGAATTAACAGCAGTGGGAAAGAGAGAAACCCAAATGTGACTCCATAGTGTCATGCTTTTTGAAATGGTGATACCAAGGGAAAGGACAGGTCAAGAGAACCAGGTTTGGTGGGGACAATGAGGTCAGTTTAGAAATGTTGAGTCGGAGAGCTAGCTGGTTAGCTCACTTGATTTGAAGGTGGTGCTGATAACCCCAAGGTCAAGGGTTGAGATTCCTGTACTGGCCAGTCACCAAAAAAAAAAAAAAAATGTTGCATTAGAGGAATGCGCAGGACATTCAGTAAGAGATGTCCAGCACAGGTAGAAATATAAGAGAGACCAACATTTAGGGATGGTAGTTACAGTTGAGAGAAATAGATGAGACCCTAGTGGATAAAAGGGTAAGGAATGAAAAAAGGGTGTAATACAGAATTCTGGCAGGGAAAGATTTTTTTAAAAACATAATTTAGAATCAGGGAAAAGAGATGGAGCCATTGAAAAATGTTAGATGAAAACCAAGGAACTGTATTGGAGCAAGAAAGCAGTGAAGTTTTTGTAGTAGTCTGGAAATAAGGCTTTGACCAATAGAGAGGGACAAGCAGGAGTAAGAGGAGAGATGAGGTGAGAGACACTGTAAGAAAAATTGACAAGTTTTGGTGATTAAGTAGAATGTGGAAAGAAAAAGAGGAGTCAATGATGACTCCAGTTTTTGAGTGTGTGTGACTGACAGTGATGGTATTGCTGACAGAAATAGGGAACACTGAGGAGGGAGGGGTTTTAGAGGGAAGGTGCCAACTTTGGCTATAAATAAAGTTAGTGTGAGGGGATTGTGAAATTTGAAGCAGATATGTTCAGCAGATGTTTGGACATGTGGGACTGAAACTGAGGATTCAGGGAAAGGCAGAAAATATCTATTTGGGAATCATTGTCCTTTAGATGTATTGAACCTACTAACATGAATAAAATTTCTGAAAGAGTACAGGCCAAAGACTGGGAATGGCTGTCATTTAGTGTGTAAATTGCCCAAGTGAGGATGAATGCCTCAAGACCAAGGAGGAAGTCCCTCGGTTTTACTTTTACCTGCCTCTATGTTAAGTCCATGGAATATGCTCATAAAGATTTGCATAGTGACACTGATATAAGATTATAGCCCTTTTATTCCTACTTTAGTAGCTTTTAAATAGGCAAGTCCTTACTGTACAGGGGATTTATGTCCTTTTCGTCTCTTACCTCTAATGTCTCTTCCCTTATTCCCTCTCTAATTCTTTTTTTTTTTTTTTTTGCGTGGTTGTTTTTTGTTTGTTTGGCAGCTGTCTGGTACAGGAATCCGAGCCCTTGACTTCTCTCTAATTCTTACAGCAGCTATTCCTTTATTAGTCCAAGGGCCCATTTACAGAAGGCTTATCATGTAGATATTTATCTTAGATTAAATGTGCCCATTAGTCAGAGTGGGAAAAAAAATTACTTTTTATTTATCTTTCCTAGGTAATTCAGAGTTTAAGATTTATCATACTCAGTGAAACTTTTGATGAATAACATTACATTTATCTTTTTATTTTAGGATGTGAGATAATGCATTTGTTGAACTAATGAAAACCACACTTAAGTTTCATGCTGTGTAGCTATACTGTACTGTTACATTAAAGTAGAGGATGTGATTGACGTTTGTACCATTGACTCTCTGATCTGATATGTTTTAGGCAAAGTAAAGAATCCTGAATGGAGCAGAAATGAAATTCCACATAGTTGTGGCGAGGTTTGTAGAAAGAAACAGCCTGGCCAGGACTGCCCTCATTCCTGTAACCTGTAAGTTGGAATGCTAGACCTCTGGGGGTTCCTGGTGGACTTGCTTTGCTGGTGGCTCTAGGTACATATATCTAGTTAGCATGTAACAAGACAGGGTAAAGGGTGATTTGGTACCATTTACTGACCACTTGCTCTGTGTCAGGCACTCTACCTTGTCGAATCCTTACCAGAGGCCAGTGATGTATAAACATTTACCATCTCCACTTTACAAAGGAGTCTCAGAAAGGTCAAGCATCTTGCCCACCATAACAGTGCTAGGACGTGGGGGAGCTGGTATTTCTAAAGTCAGTGCTCCTTTCACTGCATTACATTGCTGGCTTCTAAGAAGAAATGAGACTCAGATATTTTATGCTCCAGTGATATCTGGGTCCAGGAGAGAGTATAGGACAGTCTTCTTTCTGGGGAAAGGCAATTGTATAGGGTCCTGTTGGATATTTTTAGGATGTGAATACATTTCCTACAATAAATAACCAGCTTTAGAATGTATGTAGTCAGCTTCTGGGCCGAGCCCGTGGCGCACTTGGTAGAGTGCTGCGCTGGGAGCGCGGCGACGCTCCCGCCGCGGGTTCGGTTCCTATGTAGGACTGACCGGTGCACTCACTGGCTGAGTGCCGGTCACGAAAAAATGACAAAAAAAAAAAGAAGAAGAAATAGATGGTTAGGGGTTTGGCCTTGCAAAGAACAGTCTTGCACATAGAATGTATGTAGTCAGCTTCTAAGAGAAATGCATAGTTATAGAGAAACAATTGATAAAATACAAATAAATTTCTACAGGCTTTGACATTAGACAAAGTTTTAAAGTCTGTGCTCAAGTCACTTAAATAGTTATGTGACCTTGCACAGGTTATTTAATTTCTCTAAGCCTGAGTTTCTGCATCTGTAAAATAATAGTGATTTGAATAATAATACTTATAGGGTACTATGAAAATTAAATGAATTAATGCACCTAAGCGGCTTGGTACAGAGTCTGGCAAGTGGTTAAAAAATGGTATTTCTTGTTTTATATTACCCAAATCTAAGAGTAAAACAGACATCACATTGTTATCTTGGTACTTCTACTGTGTGGAACAGGGGTAAATATTGGACCAGGGGTCTTGTGATCAAGGTGTGGTGGTGGTGCTGGTGCTGGTGCTGGGGAATTGTCAGTGAGGTGGAGCTGTTTCACACTGCTAAACAGCATGGCCTGTAAACTGCTGGGCAGTCAGCTTGATCCTTTTCCTCTGAGACTCAATTTCTTAAACTCTTCCCTCCTTTAACTGCCATTTTAAGTAAATTCAGTAATAAGAAATTAACCCTCCACATGGACCATTTTTCCAAAGCCTTCAGAAATGGGCTCTTGTTACTACCAGAGAATACCAAAAGTGATGCAGATCAAGTGGACAACATGTGTGAAGGGAAAGGATGCTCTAAAACCTTTGTGGCTCTGTGTGATTCTTTGTGAATCACACACTTGGGCACTGTCCTTTTATTCCTGTCAGGATCCTAGAGGTTGCTGAAACCCCTCCCCAACAGCACTTTCCTGGTCTCAAAGAAAACTGAATTTCTCTCATTTATACTTATTGGGACTCAGATGCTGCAGTTGGTCCCTTTTTCTGTTTTGGGTTGTTCTCATAGGTTATAATATTTTCTAAAGCAGTGGTTCTTGACCCTGGCTACGTATTAGAATCATTTAGGGAACATTTTAAAATACCAATATTTAGGGCTGGCCAGTTAGCTCAGTTGGTTAGAGTGTGGTGCTGAGAACATGGTGCTGATAACTCTAAGCAAGGTCCAGCGTTGGATCCCTGTACCAGCCAGCTGCCAAAAAAATACATAAAATAAAACACCAATATTTAGCCTCTATCTCAGAGCCTGAGATTGAATTAGAATTTCTGGGACTGGGTTCCAAACATCTATAGTTTTAAAAACTCTCCAGGTGATTCCAGCATGTAGCCAGTGTTACAAAACACTGCTCTAAAGATTAAGAAAACCTAGGATTGAGTCCAGGCCTCAGAGATATTTGAAATAACCTGGAGTCACCCACACCTGACCAGCATTTTATCTGTCAGCTTAAAGTTGTATAAATGTGCAAGCATGAAAATTGTTTCACTTGAAAAGGTTGAGGCATTGTATTAGTCTGTTTGTGTTGCTCTAACAGAAATACCTGAGACTGGGTAATTAATAAAGAACAGAGGTTTATTTAGTTTATGATTGTGGGACAGCTGCATTTGGCATGGGCCTGAGGCTGCTTCTACTTATGGTGGAAAGTGGCAGGCAGCCAGCGGGTACAAGCAGATCACATGGCGAGAGGAAGCAAGAGAGAGAGAGAGATGAGGTGCCAGGGTCTTTTAAACAACCAGCTCTCACGGGAACTAATAGAGCAGGAACTCACTCACTACCCCTCCTCCCCCAGGGAGAACATTAATCCATTCATGAGAGATCCGCCCCCATGACTCAAAACAGTTTCCAGCACTGCCACAGTGGGGATCAGATTTCCACATGAGTTTTGGAGGGGACAGCACATCCAAACTCCATCATTCCGCCCCTGGCCCCCAAAACTTATGTCTTTGTCACCTACAAAATATAATCATTCCATCCCAACAGTCCCAAAAGTCTTTGGGAGACCAAAGTCTCATCTGAGACCAAAAGCAAAAGTCTTTCCAGCTGTAAACCTGTAAAAGTCAAAACCAAATTTATCTACTGCCAAGATACAATAGTGGAACAGACATTGGGTACATATTCCCATTCCAAAAGGGAGGAATAGACCAGAAGAAAGGAGAAACAGGCCCCAAACAAGTCTGAAACTCAGCAGGGCAGACCTTAAATCTTAAAGCTCCAAAATAATCTGCTTTGACTCCCAGGTCCTGTATCCTGGGCACAATGGGGCATCTGGGCTCCCAAAGCAACAGGCAGCCTCACTCCCACAGCTCTGCCAGGTGCAGCCCAGTGGATTGTGCTGGTGCCTGTGGCTTTTCCAGGCTGATATTGTACATTATCAGTGGCTCTACAGTTCTGGGGTCCTGGCGGCAGCCCCACTGCCTTGGCTCTACTAGACATTTCCCTGATGGGGGCTCTCTGTGAGGGCTCTGACCCTGCTTTTCTGCTTTGCATTGCTCTGGTAGATGGCCTCTGCAGTGGCTCCGCCCCTGCGTCAGATCTCTGCCTGGGCCCACAGGTTTTTCTATACATCCTCTGAAATCTGGGTGGAGGCTGCCACACCTCCACTGCTCTCATGTTCTGCCAGTCTACAGACTTAATGTGATTTGGACGCCACCGAGGTTTCCAGCTTGTGCTCTCCAGAACTGCTGCATGAACCACACTTGGGGCCACTTAAGCCAGGGCTGCTCCAGCTGGAGTGGCTGGGATGCAGGGAGCAGGTTCCCAAGGGCAGCTGCACCCCAGGTCTGTCCTCCGGGACAACTCAGTCCTTCTAGGCCTCAGAGTCTGTGATGGGAGGGGCACACTTCCATACTTCTGAAATGCCTTCAGGGCCTTTTCCCCATTCTCTTGGCTATTAGCAACTGGCTCCCTCACCACCAAGCTAAATGTCTTTAGTAACGGGTTTATCTTCTTCACCTTTGCATTTTTCTCCAGCTCTCTGCTCCTCTACCACATGGCCAGGCTGCAAATCTCCAAATCTTTATGCTCTGCTTCCCTTTTAAATTCTGGCTTTACATCATATCTTTTCTGCCATAACTCATCATAGGCTGTTAAAAGTAACCATGCAGCTTCCTTAATGCTTTGCTGCTTGGAAATTTCTCCTTCCAGACATTCTGGTTCACAACTCTTAAGTCCCACCTTCCACAAAGTCCAAGGGCATGGACACAAGGCAGCCAAGTTCCTTGCTATGGTATAGCAAGAGTGATCTTTTGTCCAATTCCCAGTAAGTTCCTCATTTCTATCTGAGACCTCATCATCAGCATGGCCTTTACTGTCCATGTTTTTATCAACGTTCTGGTCACAATGGTTTAACCATTTAACCTCAAAATGTTCCATCTCTCATCTTTTTGTCTTCTAAGTCCTCCAAACTCCTCCAGCCTTTGTCCATTACCAAGTTCCAAAGCTGATTCCACATTTTCGGGTATCTGTATAGCAACACCCCACTCCTTGGTACCAATTTTCTGTCTTAGTCCGTTTGTGTTGCTATAACAGAAATACCTAAGACTGGGTAATTAATAAAGAACAGAGGTTTATTTGGCTTATGATTCTGGGTCAGCTGTATTTGGCGCAGGCCTCAGGCTGCTTCTACTCATGGTGGAAAGTGGCAGGCAGCTGGCAGGTACAAGCAGATTACATGGTGAGAAGAAGCAAGAGAGAGATGAGGTGCCAGGGTCTTTTAAACAACCAGCTCTTGTGGGAACTAATAGAGCAAGAACTCACTCACTAACCCTCCTCCCCCAGGGAGAGCATTAATCCATTCATGAGAGATTCCCCCCCATGGACTCACAGCTTCCAGCACTGCCATGTTGGGGATCAGATTTCCATATGAGTTTTGGAGGGGACAACACATCCAAACTGCATCAGTCATATTATGTGAAATTTAACTATTAAGTAATGATAATCACCTTTAAAGAAACATGCTTAAACTTATGTCTCCTGTGGGTACTATCTGTCAAAATGGAGCACTTGTTCCTGGATTGTTTTCAGTGTTTGAACCTTATTTGAGGATTATCAGAGCTGGTTTAGGAGTCACATAAAAAACTGAAAAACCAAGCTAGACCACTTTGTAGGTACACCTGTTTTTTACATCAAATTCTGTTACCACCTGATTAATTAGATTTAGCTCTGATAGGCTTTTAATTCCCAAAGTATTGTGATTTGCCATCACTTAGAATGCCCTCCACCCCTCCCCACAAAAATTGTATAAATTCCCAAAATGTTTTAAGTGTTGGTATTTCTGAACCAGTGTGTTATTTACCAGGGTGTCTCTTTTGAAGAGGGCAGTATTTATTTGAATGTACAAATTCCATTCTGTAGTTATTTCCTATTGGTCTCTGTAATATAGCCCTTATAAAATGCATTCTCTTCAGAGGTCTAATTCTGACCTATAGCATTTCACTAAACTCAGTTCTATCCATGACCCCTTGGGCCTTCATTCTCTCCCTGTGTTACCAGCATACCTCCCCTCATGTCAACCTTCTTTTCACTATTCACATTGTTAGCCCATTGCCTGGTTATTCACTAGCTGATGAGAAAATGTCTGTACTTCTCATGGGCCTCGTAGATTTGAACCCTATTACTTTGCTCAGATTTTGATCTTCTACAGAACTCCATTGGCCATCCTGCCATTTATCTGAGTGGCAAGCTATTTTTATCCTCACGTACTGCTGTAAGTGGGCCAAGATCATATTTGAAATTGTCATCTTTGTCTCTTAGACCCAAAAAACCTGTATTTCAACTTGGGCTTTACTTTTCTGGTTATATATTCTAAGATATAATGCTGTCAATTTTTTCTAGATAAAAATATAGTTGGTATTTTTGTTTAAGCAATTTAATCAACTTTAGCCAAATACAAGTACTAAGCCATTTCATAGTAGGTTTATTTGTTGCCATATTAACAATAGGACCTAATTGGGGCAGCTTTGTTCAGGTTTGGATACATGGATATGGCTTATTCATTCACTGAGGCCTTTCTTTTTTAGTCTCTGCCATCCTGGACCCTGCCCACCCTGCCCTGCCTTTATGACTAAAACGTGTGAATGTGGACAGACCAGGTAAAATTAGAATTGTACTCTGAAGAAGATTCAGTTTCCATATGGATGATTTACTTGTGAATTTCTAAGATAAAAGATTAGTAGATAGACATAATAAATGGTAGGTATAAATAGTACTTTTCTATAAATAGTAGTTGCCTGTGCTGCCTCAATCCTATTTTGCAATCTTATAAGTGAATAAGAAGTTGTATGCACATTGAGATTGTGAGATTACCCATTTTGGGTGAAATGCCAAGGTAACAGATTTTTTTTAACCTCTCTACTAAATGATATAACCAGGAGTTGAACCCAGGCCTTTTAAAGTCCAGGAGGCAGGGACTATTTTCCTGTGCCTATAGCATAGTATCTTGCCATCTAGGAGGTTTTCAGTGAATATTGTTGAATGAAAGAATAAGTGACCCTGGAGCCCACCCTCTCTCCATTATAGTACAAGTTCTTCTGCATCATCAGTGCAAGGATCACTGATAGCTGTGGAGTGCCTCTGAGGCCCAGTAAGATCTTAAAATGATTTCTGAACCACGAGACAAGATGGGACCACATAGCTTTTCAGTAGTGTGTTTTTGTTTAGCATTTACCGAACTTATGAGGGTAGCAGTGTGGGCTGAGAGTCACAAGCAAGGGTTCTGGGTCAGAAAGGTCAGATATGGGCTCTGCCACTTACTGGTTGTTGATCCTGGGCAAGTTGCTTGGCCTTGCTGAGCCTCATTTTTCTTATTGTAAAGTAGAAATAATAGTGTTTTCCTCAGAGGGTTGATGTTAGCCATGGTGCTAGGCATAATGGTAGCATAATAGGCCAATGTTAGCCATTATGCTGAGCAATGTAAACTGATCATCTGTGTATATAACAGTGACTTTTTACAACAAAATTTGTAGTTGAGATGGGAGAAGGGGATAGAATAAAACTCTTCTTTAAAGAAAAGGAGGGCTGGCCAATTAGCTCTTGGGAGAGCGTGGTACTGGTAACACCAAGGTCAGGGGTTTAGATCCCCGTACTGGCCAGCCACTTAAAAAAAAAAAAAAAAAAAAGGAAAAATTTTAAAAAATAAAAGTAAATATTTAAAAAAATGCTTCTTGCAGGAGAGTAGACTCCAAGGGCTAAACCATTACCCTGGAAAGAGACCTAATGACAATTATCTAAAAGTACTGATCTCATATCTTCTCTAGCCAATAAGTTGACAAAATCAGGATATTTATTAGAACAAAGCTAGAATGATTTTCCTGCTCTGATTCAAAGTTACATACAGTATGTTCTAAGCAGTATAGCTGCATAAAATGCCAAAGGGCTGGGTCCCAGGAAAATGCCGTTGTGCTTTCAGTCTGATTATGTCAGATCTGGATATATTCTAGGTACCCTTCCTCCCCATCTGTAAGGTACTATGGGAACTCTAGGCAGAGCTAGGATTAGAACCTAGATCTTCTAACTCCTTGTCCCAGGGCTCCTTACCCTACTGCATGCTGCTTCATGGAATTCAGAGATGAAATCATGTAGAATGAATACAGTACTCAGGAATAGCCTTCAGTTCCTCACTGGTCAGAAAATAGGGGAGAGAGAAAGGCAGGATGGGAAATAAGGAGAACAAAGGAGGAGAAAGAGTGGAGAAGGGGAGAGTAATTGAGGGAAAAGGGATTGGAGGAGGGAGACATATAGAAAAAGTGGGGGAAATTAGGTCAAGAGAAAGGTTCAGGAGGTTTTGAGGGGAGGTTTTGTGCTTCAGTGTTAACTTAGCTGTCCAATAGGAACTTTTAGACTGATGCTGTATTTATATCCACCGTTTTTACAGGCACACGGTTCGCTGTGGTCAGGCTGTCTCAGTCCACTGTTCTAACCCATGTGCAAATGTTTTGAACTGTGGTCAGCACCATTGTGCTGAGCTGTGCCATGGGGGTCAATGCCAGCCTTGCCGAATCATATTGAACCAGGGTAAGTAGTGGGCACACCAGCTAACGATGCTTGGGTACTTTTCCGGAACCTTATTTATGGTTGTCTTGATGCACATCAATTGGTTTGAAACCTGTAGTCACAAAGACTATTAGCTTTAGTACATTGGGTAGGGAGAACTGGAGATATGTTAATGCTTAGATGGTTTTCATCATTTTAGTTACACAATACCAGTATAGGTCATTGTTCTAGTAGATTTTAAAATACTGTTTAAAAGTAACTCCTTGAAAAAGACCTAGAAAGGCTAAAATAATCTTGAAAAAGAATGAAATTGAAAGGCTTAAACTACCTGACTTCAAGACTTATAAAGCTATAGTAATTATAACAGTGTAATTATTGGTGTAAAGATAGAATGACAGATCAATAGAAGAAAACAGAGTCCATAAATAAATCCACATATACATTGTTGATTTATTTTCAACAAAGGTGTTGATTCAGTGGGGAAAGGAAAATCTTTTTACAGATGTTGCTAGAACAACTAGGCATGTATATGGGGGGAAAATGAACTTCAACCCCTATATTATTCTTTTTTTTTTTTTTCCTGTATTACTCTTTACACAAAAATTTATTCTACATGGATCATGGATGTAAATGTAAAACCAAGAAACATAAATCTTCTAGAAGAAACTATAAGAGAATATTTTCATGACTTTGGGGTTAGGCAAAGATTTCTCGGACAGAGCAATGAAAAAATCATAAAAGAAAAAAATTGATAAATCAGATTTTACAAAAATTTTAAATGTCTACTCATAAAAAGACACCTTTAAGAAAATGAATAGATAAATCACAGATTATGTCCAGAATGTTTAAAGTATTCTTACAAATCAACAAAAAAAGGTGAACAACTCAAAAATGAGTGAAAGATTTGAAAGATACTTGAAAGCTACTTCACAAAAGAAACTGTATAAATAAATGGCTGATAACACATGAAAGGTGCTTAACACCTTTAAACAACAGGGCAAGTATAAATTAAAGCCACAATGAGGGTAAAATAGTATAGCCACTTTGAAAAACAGTCTTGCAGTTCCTTAGAAGGTTAAACATAGAGTTACCATGTGACCCAGTAATTCCACTCTTGGACGTATACCCAAATGAAATGAAAATATATGTCCCTATAAAACTTGTAAATGAATGTTCATAGCACCATTATTCACAAATAGTCAAAATATGGAAAGAATCCAAAAGTTTATCAACTGATAAATGAATAAACTAAATGTGGTATGTCCCTAAAATGGAATATTATTTAGCCATCAAAAAGGAATGAAATTCAGATCCATGCTACGAAGTGGATGAACCTCCAAAATATTATGTTTCAGTGAAATAAGCCAGTCCCAAAGGACCACAAATTGTATGATTCCATTTATATGACATATCCAGAATAGGCAAATCCATATAGATAAAAATTAGGTTAATTGTTACCTAGGGCTAAGGGGATTTGGGATGGGTGGTAATGGCTAAGGGGTGCAGGGTTTCATTTTGAGGTAATGGAAATGTTCTAAGATTGATCGTTATGATGGATACATAATACTGAACTACTAATAGCCACTGACTTGTACACTTTAAGTGGGTGAGTTTTATAGTGTGTGAATTATATCACAATAAAACCATTTTAAAAAAACAAAAAACCACAATGGGGGTACTTTTCACACCTACTAAGATGGCTAAAATAAAAAAGACCAATGACCATATGTTGACAAGGGGAGAGTAATGGGAACTCTCATACATTGCTAACAGGTATACAAAATGGTACAACCACTTTGGACAACTATTTGGTAGTTTCCTATGAAATTAAACCTACATGTATCCTATGACCCAGCCATTCCACTTAGATATTTGCATATCTAAGTCACAGAAAGTCTTGTACAGGAATATGTGTTCATAAGAACCCAGAACTCAAAACAACCCAACCAAATGTTCATCGACAGAAGAAGGGATAGATAAGTTATGGTATTTTCATACAGTGGAATACTGCTCAGCAATAAACAGGAATAAAATAGTGATATTTGCAACAAAATTGATGAATCTCAAAAACATTGTTACATTAAGCTAGATACAGAAAAGAGAACTTACTCTGTGATTGTGTTCATATGAAATTTAAGAACAGATAAAACTAATCTTTTGTAATAAAAATTAGAAAATGGTTGCCTAGAGATGGAAATTCAGGAAAAGGACATGAAATTTTCTGGGTTAATGGAAATGTTTGATCTCTTGGGTGGTGGTTACAGATGTATACAATTATCAAAACATACCAAGCTGAACACCTAAAATATGTTTGTTGTCTGTTAATTACACCTCAGTGGAAAAAGAAGGAAAGTACATGAATAGAAAAGAGAATTTTTTAAATCGTGAATGTTAGTTTGTTTTTGATGTTTTCAGTTTTGTTCTTGCTCTCTATTATTATTAGAATCTTGAAGTTGAACAGAAGAATATAATTCAGTTTTTTGTTAGTGCAGTTATCTCCTTTTTGCTGCCCAGAGTGGATGTTGTCCGTCACCCAGTCTCTGATTAAACAGCCTGGAAAGCTCACTGTATTTTAGGGTAGCCTGTTTAGGGAAGGGACAACTCTAATTGTTCCAGTTTTTTCTATCATTGAGCCAAAATATGCTGCTCTGAAATATCCTCTCATTGGTCTGCCTTTCTCCACATCTCATCTTCTTCCTGGTATGTTCGAAATCAGCTGTCATATCTTCTCTCCCTTTGCAGTTCCCTTTCCATGCCTAACAGTTGGGATTACTTCATTCTTCGCTGTGAAACATGCTCACCAGCTCATACATCCCTTTAAAAGTGGCCAGATTGATCACAGTAATGTCAGTTTTCTTGTGGAAATGATCAGAATCAGTATTGCTCAAAGCGAGGCAGTCTTTGAATGCTTTTTTGAGATTTTTGACCGAGACAGATGACTGGTTAAATGTATCCTGATTATTTTCTAGGTTAAAACTTCAGTCTTTTCTCTGTGGAGTAGAACTTCAAGATTCAGTCACCTGTTCTGAATCTTGGCCCTGCCTCTGGGTACTACCCTAAATTTTATTCCAGGCTAAAGTGGGATAATCTGTTCAAGCTCCTGTCTTTGATAGTCTCCTCCTCAAGGGAATGTCAACTCTATGCCCAGTTTGACCCATATGGATCCATATTTAAAAGGAAGTGTAGAAAAGCTCTATCCGGACACTTATCGGGCATATAATCACAAACTCATGCCACACAATGGTTCTCAGAATCTCATTTGAGAGAAAGAGCATTTAGAGAAGGTAGCTTGAAGTATGTGTAGTCTGTGCATTCACCCACCTAGCCCCACCCTTTTGTTTTTACAGCTGCCCCCAATCTGCAGGGATCCTGGACCACAATGTGTTGGTACCCTATGGAGTTTTATTTTATTAAATTCCACCTCGATAAGTGGGAGATGGAAAAAAAAAAAAAGAAAGATCCAACAATCACAATGATACATTGAACTTTCAAAGGGAGAGAACAGAACTGAGGCCACCAAAGAAGGGAAGGGGGGGGATTAGAGAGAAACTGGTAAAGGGCACAAAAAATGTTTACGTTGTATAATGATAAAATTTATTTATTTATTTATTTATTTATTTATTTATTTTAATTTTATTTTGTTGATATACATTGTAGCTGATTATTGCTCCCCATCACCAAAACCTCCCTCCCTTCTCCCTCCCCCTCCCCCCCAACAATGTCCTTTCTGTTTGCTTGTCGTATCAACTTCAAGTAGTTGTGGTTGTTATATCTTCTTTCCCCCCCCCCCCGGTTTTTGTGTGTGTGTGTGTGTGTGTGTGTGTGTGTGTGTGTGTGTGAATTTATATATTAATTTTTAGCTCCCACCAATAAGTGAGAACATGTGGTATTTCTCTTTCTGTGCCTGACTTGTTTCACTTAATATAATTCTCTCAAGGTCCATCCATGTTGTTGCAAATGGCAGTATTTCATTCGTTTTTATAGCTGAGTAGTATTCCATTGTGTAGATGTACCACATTTTCCGTATCCACTCATCTGATGATGGGCATTTGGGCTGGTTCCAACTCTTGGCTATTGTAAAGAGTGCTGCGATAAACATTGGGGAACAGGTATACCTTCGACTTGATGATTTCCATTCCTCTGGGTATATTCCCAACAGTGGGATAGCTGGGTCGTATGGTAGATCTATCTGCAATTGTTTCAGGAACCTCCATACCATTTTCCATAGAGGCTGCACCATTTTGCAGTCCCACCAACAATGTATGAGAGTTCCTTTTTCTCCGCAGCCTCGCCAGCATTTATCGTTCATAGTCTTTTGGATTTTAGCCATCCTAACTGGGGTTAGATGGTATCTCGATGTGGTTTTGATTTGCATTTCCCGGATGCTGAGTGATGTTGAGCATTTTTTCATATGTCTGTTGGCCGTTTGTATATCTTCCTTAGAGAAATGCCTACTTAGCTCTTTTGCCCTTTTTTTAATTGGGTTGCTTGTTTTCTTCTTGTAAAGTTGTTTGAGTTCCTTATATATTCTGGATATTAATCCTTTGTCAGATGTATATTTTGCAAATATTTTCTCCCAGTCTGTTGGTTGTCTTTTAACTCTTTTAATTGTTTCTTTTGCTGTGCAGAAGCTTTTTAGTTTGATATAATCCCATTTGTTTATTTTTCCTTTGGTTGCCCGTGCTTTTGGGGTCGTATTCATGAAGTCTGTGCCCAGTCCTATTTCCTGAAGTGTTTCTCCTATGTTTTCTTTAAGAAGTTTTATTGTTTCAGGGGGTATATTTAAATCCTTAATCCATTTTGAGTTAATTTTAGTATACGGTGAGAGGTATGGATCTAGTTTCATTCTCCTGCATATGGATATCCAGTTATCCCAGCAACATTTGCTGAAGAGGCAGTCCCTTCCCCAGTGAATAGGCTTGGTGCCTTTGTCAAAGATCAAATGGCAGTAAGTGTGTGGGTTGATTTCTGGATTCTCTATTCTATTCCATTGATCAGTGTGTTTGTTTTTATGCCAGTACCATACTGTTTTGGTTATTATAGCTTTGTAGTATAGCTTAAAGTCCGGTAGTGTTATGCCTCCAGCTTTATTTTTTTTGCTCAGCATTGCTTTGGCTATGCGTGGTCTTTTATTGTTCCATATGAATGTCTGGATAGTTTTTTCCATTTCTGAGAAAAATGTCATTGGAATTTTGATGGGGATTGCATTGAATTTGTATATCACTTTGGGTAGTATGGACATTTTCACTATGTTGATTCTTCCAATCCAAGAGCATGGGATATCTTTCCATCTTCTTGTATCCTCTCTAATTTCTCTCAACAGTGGTTTGTAGTTCTCATTATAGAGATTTTTCACATCCTTGGTTAACTCAATTCCTAAGTATTTTATTTTTTTGGTGGCTATTGTAAATGGGCAGGCTTTCTTGATTTCTCTTTCTGCATGTTCACTATTGGAGAAAAGAAATGCTACTGATTTTTGTGTGTTGATTTTGTATCCTGCTACTGTGCTGAAATCATTTATCAATTCCAACAGTTTTTTTGTAGAGGTTTTAGGCTGTTTGATATATAGGATCATGTCATCTGCAAAGAGGGACAGTTTGACTTCATCTTTTCCAATCTGTATGCCCTTTATTTCCTTCTCTTCTCTGATTGCTCTGGCTAGTACTTCCAACACTATGTTGAATAGGAGTGGTGAGAGTGGGCATCCTTGTCTAGTTCCTGGTCTTAAAGGAAAGGCTTTCAGCTTTTCCCCATTCAGGATAATATTGGCAGTGGGTTTGTCATATATGGCTTTAATTATGTTGAGATACTTTCCCTCTATACCTAACTTATAGAGGGTCTTTGTCATGAATGAGTGCTGAACTTTATCAAATGCTTTTTCAGCATCTATAGAGATGATCATATGGTCCTTGTGTTTGAGTTTATTAATATGGTGTATCACATTTATTGATTTGCGTATGTTGAACCAACCTTGCATCCCTGGGATGAATCCCCCTTGATCGTGGTGAATAATTTTACGTATGTGTTGCTGTATTCTGTTTGCTAGTATTTTAGTGAGGATTTTTGCATCTATATTCATCAAGGATATCGGCCTGTAGTTTTCTTTTTTGGTTATATCTTTACCTGGTTTTGGTATCAGGATGATGTTTGCTTCATAGAATGAGTTTGGGAGATTTGCGTCCGTTTCAATCTTTTGGAATAGTTTGTAAAGAATTGGTGTCAATTCCTCTTTGAATGTCTGGTAAAATTCTGCTGTGAATCCATCTGGTCCTGGGCTTTTCTTTGTTGGGAGCCTTCTGATAACAGCTTCAATCTCCTTTATTGTTATTGGTCTGTTCAGATTTTCTACGTCTTCATGGTTCAGTTTTGGGAGCTTGTGTGTGTCCAGAAATTTATCCATTTCCTCCAGATTTTCAAACTTGTTGGCGTATAGTTGTTTATAGTAGTCTCGAATGATTCTTTGTATTTCAGATGAATCAGTTGTAATATCGCCTTTTTCATTTCTAATTTTTGTTATTTGAGTCTTCTCTCTTCTTTTTTTTGTTAGGTTTGTCAATTTTATTTATCTTTTCAAAAAACCAACTTTTTGGTTCATTGATCTTTTGAATTGTTTTTTGGTTTTCAATTTCATTAAGTTCTGCTCTGATCTTAATGATTTCTTTTCGTCTGCTAACTTTAGGTTTGGATTGTTCTTGTTTTTCTAGATCTTTAAGGTGAAGTGTTAGGTTGTTCACTTGCCATCTTTCCATTCTTCTGAAGTGAGCATTTAATGCAATAAATTTCCTCCTTAATACTTCTTTTGCAGTATCCCACAGGTTTTGGTATGATGTATCATTGTTTTCATTAGTTTCAAGAAATTTTTTGATTTCCTGCTTGATTTCTTCTTGGACCCATATGTCATTAAGTAGAATGCTGTTTAATTTCCATGTGTTTGTATAGTTTCCAGAGTTTCGTTTGTTATTAATTTCTAGTTTTAATCCATTGTGGTCTGAGAAAATACATAGGATAATTCCAATTTTTTTGAATTTATTGAGACTTGATTTGTGACCTAATATGTGATCTATCCTGGAGAATAATCCATGTGCTGATGAGAAGAATGAATATTCTGAGGTTTTTGGATGGAATGTTCTGTAGATATCTGCCAATTCCAATTGGTCTAGAGTGTTGTTTAAATCTTGTGTTTCTCTACTGATTCTTTGCCTAGATGATCTGTCTAATATTGACAGTGGGGTGTTCAGGTCCCCTGCTATTATGGTATTAGTGTGTATTTCCTTCTTTAAGTCTAATAGAGTTTGTTTTATAAATCTGGCTGCTCCAACATTGGGTGCATAGATATTTATGATTGTTATGTCTTCTTGATGGATCAGTCCTTTTATCATTAAGTAATGTCCCTCATTGTCTCTTTTTATGGCTTTTGTTTTAAGGCTATTTTGTCAGATATAAGAATAGCTACTCCAGCTCGTTTTTCTTTTCTGTTTGCATGGTAAATCTTTTTCCATCCTTTCACTCTTAGTGTATGTGAATCTTTATGGGTGAGGTGGGTCTCTTGTAGGCAGCATATAGTTGGGTCCTCCTTTTTGATCCAGTCAGCCAGTCTGTGTCTTTTGATTGGGGAATTTGAGCCTTTTACATTAAGAGTTGTTATTGAATAGTTTTGATTTATTCGTAGCATTTTATTGGTTGTTTGGTTGTCTAGGTGTCTTTTGTTCCTTGCTTTCTGATTTACTGTTTGGTTTCTGTGTTTGTTGGTTCCTTAGGTTGTAGATAGCATTTTTGTTTGCTTGTTTTCTCTTCATGAATGCCTTTTTATTATACTAGTGGGTTTTGATTTTTCTTGGGTTTTTATGGCAGTGGTAGTTATTTTTCAGGAACCAAACCCAGTACTCCCTTGAGGATTTCTTGTAAGGGTGGTCGTGTGGTAGTGAACTCCCGCAGTTTTTGTTTGTCTGAGAAATATACTATTTGCCCTTCATTTTGGAAGGATAGCCTTGCAGGGTAGAGTATTCTTGGGTGGCAATCTTTGTCTTTTAGTATTTTGAATATGTCATCCCATTCCTTTCTAGCTTTTAGGGTTTGTGATGAAAAGTCTGATGTTAGCCTGATTGGGGCTCCCTTATAGGTGATTTGACGCTTCTCTCTTGCAGCTTTTAAGATTCTCTCTTTGTCTCTGAGTTTTGCCAATTTGACTATAACATGTCTTGGAGAAGGCCTTTTTGGGTTGAATACATTTGGAGATCGTTGAGCTTCCTGGGTCTGAAGATCTGTGATTTTTCCTATACCTGGGAAGTTTTCTGCCACTATTTTGTTGGATATGTTTTCAATGGAATCTCCATTTTCCTCCCCTTCTGGAATACCCATGACTCGGACATTTGAGCGCTTAAGGTTGTCTGATATCTCTCTCAGATTTTATTCAATGTCTTTGATTCTTTTTTCTTTCTTTTTGTCTGCTTGTGTTATTTCAAACAGCCCATCTTCAAGTTCAGAGGTTCTCTCTTCAACTTCGTCAAGCCTGCTGGTTAAACTCTCCGTTGTGTTTTTTATTTCGCTGAATAACTTCTTCAGTTCAGCAAGTTCTGCTCCTTTTTTTTTCATGACATTGATTTCCTTGTACATTTCCTCTTTCAGATCCTGTATACTTTTCCTCATTTCATCATGATGTCTAGCTGAGTTTTCTTGTATCTCATTCAGTTTCCTTAGAATTATCACTTGAAATTCCTTGTCAGTCATTTCAAGGGCTTCTTGTTCTATAGGATCTAGAGTTTGAGATTTATTAACTTTTGGTGGTGTACTTTCTTGATTTTTTGTATTTCTGGTGTCTTTTTTTTTGATGTTTATTCATTGTGGCAGGGGGTTTCACAGTCCACCGGTTTGAGACTAATGACTAACTAAGATGTTGCTGTGGTTGCCAATTTGGTATGGCTCCCTCCGTGACTGCTCAGTTGGCCTCTAGTGCCTTGTGTGTATGGTTGCCTCGGGTCTTGGGCCTCTCCGGGGAGCCGCCTTTCTGGTCAGCTTGGACTCTGCTGGGCTGGTGTATCACGTACCACAGGGTGTGTGATCTCTGTTGAGCTTACACTTCCTGTGCAGGACTTCTCCCTGTTCCATGTGCTCTGGCCCAGGCTGTTGGATCGTGCAGTGGCGACCAGGGTGTGTGGTTTCTGTCGAGTCTCCGCCTCCCTGGCCACACGTCTCCCCACTCTGTGCGCACTGTGCTGGGCTGGGACGTGTCTTCTCCAACCCTCGTCTATCAGCTGGGCCTTCAAGACCCTGCTCGGCACCGCCTCGCCCAGGAAGTCTACCAGGTTTCTGGTAGGCACAGACGACTGGTCGCTCTGGGTGCCTTTGTAGCACTGTGTAGATCTTTCTCGGGACTTGTTCACGTTTGTATCCCCCCCGGCATGGACCGAGTCTAGCGCCCTCCTGCAGCCAGCTCTCCGGCAGGTTCAAGCGGACTTGGGAACTCTCCTACCACACTATTCCCAACCAGAAATTGGTTAGGCGTTTTTCCGAACTGGTGGCCGCAGAGATGGTTTCTGCCTCCCATTAACAGGAAGTTTACCGGTGGCCGGAGTCCAGGGTGTGGTGGAGTGACAGTCGGCCCCGCCCGTACTTCCTTGCCCTCCCGACACTGGCCAGGGACGCCCCACGCCACCAGCCCTGCCAGAGAACCGCGGAGGGAGTGGGAGGGGAGGCCGGCCCGCAGGCCCTGGGAAGCCCCACACCAGGGCAAGCAAGCGGGAAGGCTCAGTGAGGAGCCGAGCCGAGCCGGGCCGGAGCTGCCAGCACCTGGGAAAATGGAGGCAGCCCCAGGGCGGTGAGTGACCCGGTGATGCAGGCGGAAGCCGGGTGGGCGTCAGCCCCCCGAGCAGGGCTGGGCCAGGGGTCACTCACAGGGCTGTGCCAGGTCGGCGCTCACTCTCTGCCTCTGGTTTGTCGCCTTCCCCGTTCTCAGCCGCTGCCGCCTCAGGCTGTTCAGTTGGTCCCGCGGCGCGGCTCGGGCGTTCCCAGGAATCTTCTTTAATGCCGGCCTGAAACCTCGAATCCTGAATAGGGCAGCTGGCCGCCTTCAGCGCGGTCCCGGCCTCCGGGATCCCGTCTGCATCCACAGCAGCCCTGGTGCCGTGTTCCCTGTTTAGAGACTTGCTTTTGCAGCTAAGAAACAGTTCTTTTCCTGCTCCATACTTCAAAGCTGTTGCCTGTAAATGAGGCAGCCTCTCCTGCCGGGGGCAAAGTGGTGGTCAGCCCCCACGACCGGCCAGCAGCAGCGGTCCTCCCTTAAGAGATGGCAAGAGGAAGGTCCACAAGTTTCCCGGCTGCCTGAGGCCCAGTGGCCGCCTTATCCACCTCAGCTACTCCACGCCAACTGCCGCAGCCACCGCCATCTTGAAACCCTCGCTCATGCAGCTATCTTGTGGAGGCTAAATGACCATTTTAACATCATCCAGGGCCAAGGCTTAGACTTTCCAGTTCTGAGTGTGCGGTACCTGGATGCAAATTCCATTTTGTTTTTATTGTCAGTTTTCTGACCCTTGACTCTTTTGTTCATAGCTTTCTATTCCTTACCTCTAAAAAAAGCCTCTGTTCTATCTGAACAGAAATTTAGCAAAGAAAAGCCTGCATGCTCCCAGAAGCTCCCAGTTGCCAGGGTTTGTTTACCAATTCGTTGATTCTGCAAATATTGATTGCATTTCCTACATCTGAATTAATTCATCCAATATGTCTTTACTGAATGAAATTGAATGAGTTTTAGAACAGGGAATGAAATTGCATATATAATTACTGGAAGATGGAATGTATATTTTAAAAATAGAGAGTTTTAATTATGTCTTCAATGATTTGAGGCTTTCCTCCTCCTGTGTCTTAGTGACAGTTTTTGGTTCTGTTCAATATACTGTTTTATAAGTATTATATCTAATGTTTTATTAGAAGAATTCTATTTAATTTCTTATTACATAGGTGACTTCTAAGATTTGATATGTTTTCATAATGTTGCATTTATTCCAATGTCAATTTTCTGGGCAAGTAGATATCTGAATTGTTCTGAGGAAGAAGGAAACTATCGTTAGATCTGCAAAAGTACAATTCTACTCTTCCACTTGCCACTTATTATGTAGGACAAGGTATACTTGCCTAGATTGATTTTAATGAGGTAAATTTTCAATAAACTAAAAATGTAAAGTGACGCTTCTAAGAAAAATTAGGTAAGTTGATGAAAATTAATCTTTATTAGGACTCTAAGTGCATCAGAAACATAACTTTTAAACATAACACATTTATTACTGACCTCAGGAAATAAAGGAATCCATTATTTCTTGAACCTGTAGGAAAATCGATGGACTATGTTCTTTATCTAGCAAATGAGAGTCTCAAGTTATTTGAAACTTTTTACTCTGTGAACACTCAAATATGAATTCTTCAAATTCAACAGTAGTTGGTATACAAATTATTAAAGATTTTATACCATCATGCCAATTTTTTAAATTTATTTTTAGCAGCAGGGACCTTTTCCCAAGCATTTTGTGTGAATCCCAATATATAAAGCATCAAATGTCTATGCTGGTTGGGTCAAAATGAGGATGGTGGATCTAGGTGTCAACCCTTTCACCACTATTCCCGGCTGAGCTTGTTCATGCCCTGTAACATCTGCAGAGGACCCCAGGGAGCCTCACAATTCATGGTGTTTAACTATGTCCTTATGGACCAGATAGTGTTTTCTTAATTTAGCTGTTGCTTCACTGTAATGCTGTTCTTGGGATGTGCTGCAGAGGCACTATAAGATATTTACATAGTTTAATGAGGCTTTTTTTTATTTCTTCCTGTGATAAAGCTCCTAGGTAGGTCTGAGAACTGCTCTATAAACCACATACATTTCTCCATCAGGTCTGATCAACACTCTAATGAACAGCATTTTGTGTTTTCTTATAGACTGTTTGGAATATTTTAAGAACCCGTACAGTTTGCTAATCTTTTGTTTTTGAAATTGTGTCTTCAAGTATGCTACTGCGGCAGCACCTCTCGAGATGTGTTATGTGGAACAGATGTAGGAAAGTCTGATGGATTTGGGGACTTCAGCTGTTTAAAGATATGTGGCAAGTAAGGTTTTATGTTTTCCTCCATCAGAATAAAGCTGCATTTTATGCAACAATTACGTAACCGTCTGTTGTTTTTCTTAACAGGGATTTAAAATGTGGGAACCATATGTGCTCTCAAGTGTGCCACCCTCAGCCCTGCCAGCTGTGCCCACGGCTCCCCCAGCTGGTGCGCTGTTGCCCTTGTGGCCAAACTCCTCTCAGCCAATTGCTAGAACTTGGAAGTAGTGGTCGGAAAACGTGCATGGATCCTGTCCCTTCATGTGGAAAAGTGTGCGGCAAGCCTCTTCCTTGTGGTTCCTTAGGTAACAAGTAGGCATAAAGTTGGCTTTAAAAATATTAATGTAAATGTTTGGCAGCAATGACTACTTAAGCAAAGTAGTGTTAAATGCCAGATACAATATCAGAGATTCTTCTAAATATTATGATCATATTTGTGTGAGTACTTTTTCTTTCCTCCTTAAAATATACTGTACTTGTGAAAACACACATTTGTGCAAGTTCTCTTTCCCATTCAAATATTTTGTTGTTCATACTGGACAATGGTGGAATGGATAGCATTCCATGGTGAGTTATTATTTCTGTTAGCAGCCTATGCTAGTACAAATACCATATATACTCTGACTAATCCAGAGTTCAGCGAGTGTGTAAAAGCATTTTCATGTAATAAGAACATGCTGAAATAACTGTGGATGAGATGTTTAAGAACTAAAATTCTAAGTACAATAAAACTTCAGCTATTTGGACCATTCAAGGAGTGTCTGTATAGCTAAATTTCCCATCTAGCTGAGGATAAAGCCTCCTGGACATCATTTTGGATGAACATTTTTCTAAAATTTATGTTCTCTTCTTTAAACAGGTTACTGAAGGTAATTTCTTTCACCTTATTGACTCAGAGTCACCATTTTCTTGAGCCTCAGTTACTGTCTTACACTGAATACTGTGGTGCCCTCAGGGCCTGCTGAGGTTTCTCAGGCTGTTTGCTCCATACCGATATGCAGTTTGAATTGTTTTATCTGCTTGTTGAAGGTTTTTGTTGTTTTTTTTCTTGTCAGTACTTTTAGTATGCCTACCTGCCTACCTTTAGTGACTCCTCCTTTCTTCTGATTTGTGGTTTCTGATTACTTGGATATAGAAACCAGAAAAAGTTCATTGGAATTAGATATAAACTAATAGTCTGAGTTTCTAACTGAGCCTGTTTGATTTAGTCTTTAGGAAATGTACATTTGCAGTTTTGCAATGATTTGTCACCTTCTCTCTTGAGTGAGTGTTCAAAGGCCATGTATTTAGAAAAATGAAAGTAGGCAACTGAGACTGACTAGGTCAGGTATTTCTATAATTAACAATGCATCTCTTTAGATAAAGCTTAGAATCTTTATGTTTGGTTTACATTTTATCAAAGAGAGATATTTCACATTTCTTCTAAGTACCAACAGGAATCAGTAAGAGTACCCTACTTAATCCTTTTTCTCACTCTGACTTTAAAATTATGTATAGAGGAGAAAAGCTCTCTTCTCATATTTCAATACGTTCTAGCTGCACTAGGAAAACCAATTGTCCATTGGTTCTCTGTCTACCATTAAAATGTATCTGTGAAATGGAGATCAACTGACTTCTAAATCAAGAAGGATGGTAAAATTCCTCCCTTTTCAGAAAGCACATGGGTCTGTTTTGTAAGAATTTCATATATAATTACCAGAAATCCTACCCTGAGGCTCAAGATCCTGTTGGCAGTGAGAGGAAAAGGAAATGTGAAATGGGTGATGCAAGCAGACTTAAGCAAGAAAAGGGTAGTAACTGTCAATAACAGACTTTGGGTTGGGACAAGACCAGGTTAAGGAATTAGAGGATAACCACTATACTTTAGCAGATTTTTAATTACTTTTAAGAAACTAGACTAAGTTGTATTGAGAAGATCAAAGGCAAGCCTGTGGCTTGGTAACAATGGGTCTCAAGTTTGTTCAGACCTAGTTTGTCAGTAGAGAGCTTATTTAGATCTTTTAGTATCTCACCCAGTAGGAAATTTCTATCCCAGAGACATAGCTTCAGAGACTATGGATAGAGTTCTGCTTTAAAGATGGTAGCATGAGGAGCCCCTGTGGATCCACTCCACAGCTAAACAAGTAAAACTGGCGAAAACTATAAAAAAATCAACCATTTAAAGTCTTTGGAAATTGTCCTAAGGGCATACATCAAATGAAGAGAAAATCTGAAAATCAGTAAGCAACTGAAAAGGTCTGTGGCATTTGAGCCACAACCTGCTCCCTCACTTCTCCCCTCAGCTCAGCTTGACGGAAACTTCATTCAGGTTAAGTGTTGGCCAAGCAGACAGGGTTTCTTCTCCCCTCATCTCCCAGGCAGGGGTCACTGGGAGGGGCCGACTGCCAACATTTCTTACCCCCTCCAACTCCAAGTTGAGGCTAAATTTCTGGTAAGTGCAGCTGAGAATTTGAGGACTCCCTTCTTCCACCTAGCCTCCACAATAGGATGGAGGCTATTCCCCATTTGCAGTAGAATACTGGGTCCCTGATCTTCCCCCCCACCCCCAGCTCACTCATAGGGCAGAGGTTTTAGCTGAGTGAGAAGCAAGCCAAGAAGACCAGAAGCTATTGTCCCACCCAGTACCCAGAGTAGTGCCTCAGAGACTTTTTTCAGGAGGAGAGGCAGTGCATAAGAAAAAAGAGCTCCAAAGTATTCCCAAAAGAACTATTTGACACAAAGTCTGGCCTAAGGACACTTTAGAAAATAGAAAATAATAACTCCTCTTAATTAAGAGCAATAAGCTAAACTATAGGCCAGCTAGTTCATCAGAGAGAATCAGGGAAAGAGATGGCTAAAAGGAGCTCTCCTAGGGTCAGAACAAACCTCAAAGACTTGCTGCAAATACCACCCTTGCCCAAATTAAATTGGATGAGACTGTGCCCCAGGGCATTGTCAAAAACAATAGAGCTGGCAATTAGTGGAGCCTTAGGGCTGAGGACAATCCAAATGAAGCACACAGTTTAACAGAGATCAGGGAGAGAGACAGTCAAAGAGAGCCCTGCTAAAACCTGTTATCCCAGGATGAGTGTGCACCCCCAGGGTTGTGCTGTCCAAAGAGTGATGCCACAAATGAACAAAATGAAAAACAAGAAAAAAAAAAAAAAACAGAGTGACACCAGTGGCTTCATACTGTAGGAGAAACAGACTTAACTAAAGTAGTCTAGCCAAGTTACAAAACAAGTAAACAAACAAGCAAACCACAAGGAAAGCAACCTGTGGAGAGGGGAAGCATTAACCAAAGTTGCTACAATATACAATTGACCCTTGAACAACATGGATTTGAACTTCGTGAATCCACTTACATGTGGATTTTTTTCAATAAATATATTGGAAAATTTTTTGGAGATTTGCAACAATTTGAAAAAACTCACAAACAGCATGGCCTAGAAATATTGAAAAAATTAAGAAAACGTATGTCATGAATGCATAACATATATGTGGATGCTAATCTATTTTATCATTTACTACCATAAAATATACACATCTATTATGAAAAGTTAAAATTTATCAAAATTTATGCACACAAACAGACCATACATACATGCTATTCACAGTCAAAAGAAATGTACACAAACATATTCTTTTCTCTAGCTTACTTTATTGTAAAAGTACAGTATGTAATACATATAACATACAAAATATGTGTTAATCAACTATTTATGTTATCGGTGAGGCTCCCTTCCAGTCAACAGTAGGCTATTAGTAGTTAAGCTTTTGGGGAGTCAAATGTTATACATAGATTTTTGACTGCACGGGGGGTTGGCGCCCCTAACCCCTGTGTTGTTCAAGGGTCCCCTGTATTAGCTAAAATATTGAATGTCCAAGAAAAAAATTGTGAGGTATGCAAAGAAGTAGGGGAAAAAAGCAGGCAACGGTAACTGCCAGTGAGAGTGACCAGATAGCAGATTTAACAAAGACATTGAGGGAGGGAGGTTTTGGTGATGGACAACAATAATCAGCCACAATGTATATCAACATAATAAAATTTTAAAAAAAGAAAAAAGAAAAAGAAAATCTCAAATAAAACATAGCCTAGAAATAAATAAATAAATAATAAAACTCTGAAATTTGGAAAAAAAAACAAAGACATTGATACCCATTATAAATATGTTCAAAGAACTGAAGAAAACCATGCATAAAGACAGTGTCTCATCAAATAGAGAATATCAGTAAATAGATAGCAATTATAAAAAAGATCCAAATAGAAGTTCTGGAGTTGGAAAGTACAATGGAGAAGTGAATGTGTCTCACTTCAGACACAATGGAGAACACATCACAACTGGAAGGCAGTGGGATGATATATTCAAAGTAGTGAAAGAGAAAAACTGCCAACCAAAAATCTTATATCCCGTGAAACTACCTTCCACGAATGACAAAAGCTGAGAGAAGTTACTGCTAGCAGGCAAGACCTGCATTACAATAAATACCAAAATAAGTTTTTCAGGCTAAAAGCAAATAAACCCAGGAAATTCAAATTCATATGAAAAACAAAGAGCACTAGAAAAGGTAATTACGTAATTAGAATAGACAGTATAAATGCATATTCTTTTTCTCTCAACTGATTTTAAAACAATTATATAAAGTAATATCTATATAATTGTATTGTTAGGCCTGTCTATAGAAATATATTTGACCGTAATATCACAAAGGAGATGGATGGGATCTAAATTGTATGGGAATGAGGAAATGATACCAGATGGTAACTTAGGTCCACAGGCACAAATGAGGAAAACCAGAAATAGTAAATAAGATAAACATTACCAACTATAATTATATACTTGCTCTCTTTCTTTTCTCAACTTCTTTAACAGATATAACATTATATAAAGTTATAATTTTAACAATGTGGTATTGGATTTGTAACACTCATAGATATAAAATGTATAACAATAATAGCACAAAACAGGAGAATTGCACTATATAGGAGTAAAACTTCTGTATCTCACTGGAATTAATATAAATCTGAAGTAGATTCTGGAAAGGTGCATATGTTAAGCCGTAGAGCAGCCATTAAGAAAATAACTCAACCCTTTAAATATGTACAGTTTATTGTATACTAATTATATTTTAGTAAATAAACAAAACCTACACTGAATGGTTTTCTGGTACTACTTAGAAAATTTTAAAAATAGTAGGAAAAAAAGAAAGTAGCTCCAAAAAAGTGTGAAAAATACTGTTAAAGGAATAAAAATGTTTCACTATAGAAAATATTGACTTAATACAAAAGAAAGCAGTAAAGGAGGATTAGATGAACAAAAAAGGCGTTAGACATTCAGACAACTAAAAGTAAAATGGCAGACATAAATCCAACTATATCAATAATAACATTAAATGTGAGTGGATTAAACAAACAAAAGCAGAGATTTTTCAGACTGGACAAAAAAAATAAAGATCCAACTGTATGCTCTCTTCATGAGACAGACTTTAGAGTCAAGAATGCAATGAGGCTGAAAGTTAAAGATGGAAAAAAATGCATCATGTAAACAGTTGCTATAAGAAAGAGACTACAGATGGTCCCCGAGGGGTCCTTGAAATGGGACTTGTCCTATGCCTAGTTTAGTAGAGTGAATGCAGGCCACCCATCACCAGACATTCACAGAACTTGAGTCAGAGAGATTATGGATCATGACTTCTGATTATTTATGATCCCCAGATGTCAAGAGCATTTTAGTAAAGTTATCCATGGCTACAATTTTAAGGAGATCCAAGTCTGACCTAGAGACTTTGGGCCTAAAGAAAGAGTCAGAAGGTCTATTCTTTGACTTAGGCAAAGCATCATGCACTCCAAAGCATATTCCAGTGACCAATGCTAGGCCCTGTACTTATCAGAAAAGGCCCAGCCTGGCAGATGAAGAGAAGATAGGGGGAGAAGCATTGACTACATCCTTCTTCCCTCAATTCTGATTCTGGAGTCACAGAGAGTAGAGGTGGAAGACCAATATGGCTAGTGAATTTGGGAGTATGAAAATGAGTAACTTTCATTCCCAGCTCTTTTCATTTTTATTAAAGATTTCATTCATACCTGTGAAAAGCTCTGCCATGAAGGAGACTGTGGACCATGCTCTCGCACATCAGTTATTTCCTGCAGATGCTCTTTCAGAACAAAGGTAAATCCTAAACAATGCTAGAGTTGTTGCCATCAGTGTCTTTTAAAATGGTGATTATGGGAGGAGAGGAATCAAAATAACTTCAGTTTTATTCCCATCATACTATGATTGAATTCAGCCAGTATATAGTGACACCTACTATGGGCTAGTTGTAGGATTGAGGGGAGGCACAGATTGCAGCACTCAAGGATCAGAGGTCAGTAGTGGGGATAAGGCAAGTTTACAGATAGCTGTATCATATACAAGTGTGATAATTCTAGATGCCTGAAAAGATGAACAATAGCACTTTTGCAAGAAGTTAGCCAACTAAGAAGTTAGAGGGAACACAGTTCACAAGACTGTACTCACTTCTGACACCTACTGCAAGAGTTTAGACAGCTGCTAAATTAGAACAGTCTACATGATCACCCACTTCTGATAACCAACTGCAAGTTCAGTGGTCCACAAGACCACCTTCAAGACTTGATAATTTGGTAGAAGGACTCACCGAGCTCACTGACAGCTGTTGCACTCATGGTTACAGTTTTATTACAAGGAAAGGAAACATATTAAAATCAGCCAAGAGAAGAAATAGGTAGGGCAGAGTCCAAGAAAGTACCAAGTGTGGAGCTTTATTGTGTGACTGCATCAATGTGTGAGTGTGCACAGAGTGTTGCCAACTAGGGAAGCTCACCCAAGCCTGGGTGTTCAGAGTTTTTACTGGGGCTCTATCATGTAGGCATGGTTTACTGCCCGTGTGACTGATCTCAGTCTCCAGTCTCTCCAAAGGTTTATTAATACTGCCAGACCCAAAGACTATCCAGTGTGGCCAGCCTGCTCTTAAAATCATATTATCAGACTACCCATGACCCAAGACTCCAGGCAAACAATGACACTCCCATCATGCATGTCATTCCACTAGGCTTAGATATTACCTCTCAGAAATCAAATACAAAGGCCAGACTTCTCTTTGGGTAAGGTTAAATCTTTACTGTACAACTGTTTTATCAGTTTTCACTTTCTGCCCTGGGTAGTTTTGATCAGACTTTGTGTTATAAAAGAGGCATCTTACCATTTTGAAGTTATGCTGTAGTGCTCATTCTTATGTCTGTAACCTGGAGAGGCAGGAAACCTTCCTATGGAAGTCTTTGAGTGATCCAGCTTGTGGAACACCCTGTGTGTTGAACTGTCCTGCTTTTTGACCTACATCTGGCCATTTCAGTGCATATGAGCACCTGTCCCAGCAGAACACAGGGCAGGATGGAGACAGAATTCTAAATAGTTATCTTTTACAGCCCAAGGTCTGGGCAACAACTGATTTGTAAATGATTCTGAGGTTATAGTTCATAAATTGGAAGCTAGCTTAATATAGATAAGCTTCAGAGAAAAAGAAAAAAATGTAAAAGGAACACAGTTTACATGTGGCAAAAGTTGTATAACAGTGTGTGGAGTTTTTTCCTGAAAGAAATCGCAGTATACATTAGGTAGTGGAGGTATTTCAGATGTCTAGTACAGAACCAGTTTTTACTTCATAAATACCAAATTAAAGACTATGAGATAGTGTGATTTAGTAATCATAAGTTTAGTAATGCCTAGAACACTCTTCATGACCAGGAATTACAAGCATGGTTGGGATGTGTAAGCTAGAAATGGCTGCTGTCACTTTGCTTTTTTCTCAGTGCAGCAATCCCTTTCTCTATCTCTTTGCTTTCTTGCTTCTCATTCACTCTTTGTCCTCTCTCTCTCTAATAGTGGACCCCATGGCAGTGAGTGTATTCTTGAAAAGCTATGTGTAAACTGAATTTTTGCAAATAAAAGTCTTTTCTATAATTGTTGGAGGAGCTCACTAACAATATGAATTCTGTTAAACCCTTTTCACAAAGTGAAAAATCTCCTCAAAAAGCTGATAATTATTACATCATTGTTTAACTAGATTTTTCATGAATATGGATTTTTTAATGAAATGTTTTTGTAATGGAATGGGCTTTTCCACAGAAGTGTTTTTTCTAGATAAATAAAACATTTCTTAAAGCTTCAAAGGTTGCTTTCGTTTCATCACTTTGGTGGGAGTCTTTGAGAAGTGTATGCTATATCTTACTATCTCTTAATAAAGAATGCTGTACTTAAGTTTTCATTGGTAATTCATGTGGAGGGATTAATGAGAGTTCTACCTTTTCCCACATTCATAGATACCACTCCAGCATATAATTTTTTCTGTTCAATCCAGTGTGCTTTGATGGGAGTATTTACTCAAGGAGTTTCATGAGTCACTTTTGCTTTGTATCTGTAGAGAGCATATGGGGAACTTTTTCATATCAATCTCAGCCGATTCATTTTATCTAAAATGTATATTTTCTAGCCAAGAACCTTCAGTTTCTTAGACCTCTTCACATCTGTTGTCAACTCTAGTAGCTTCTTCCCCCCCCACCCCCCCGCCCAGGGTCATTTTTACTAAGAAGGAATGTTTTTTATCATTTTGCTAGCTTCTGATTATGTGGCAACCTGAAAATGACATCAAAGCCAAATTTGGATGTAGATGCTGGGCAGCCATTCGGGCTCATTCTACCCTGCATGACTGACTCGCTCCCCACACACCAGCTAAACCACACTTTATTCAGGATCATGCCTCAGCAGAATTATATGCAATAGACCTTTGGGGACATTCACACACAATTGAAACCACAGTAATGAAACTTTAAAGGCCAAAGATCAGCAGTATTCCACTTTGCTACACTTCAGCAATGTTGTCAGGGGCGCCCTTGAATATAGAGCTGTTGGCTGCTGCATTAAATGGCCTCAGATTATTACCTATTTTCAATTTTTACATCTGCTTTTTATGGCTTTTCTGTCTGCACCCTTGTCAGGCAATTACTTCTCTTTGCTTTGCATGCCTTTAGCAGCCCCTCTTTCCATTCGGATTTTATAATTCCTAATCTGCTCTGAGTTTGGAGACCAGACCACAAAGATTGTTAGAACTGCATTTGATGAAAAGTCAGTTAACCTGGGGTCACGTTGTTGTAAATAAAGTGTGTTAATATAGGGACTGGACTAGCTCCAGGCAAGTGAAGTTGGTGAATAAGTGACTGTCAGAGAAATACAGGGTATTTGGGATAGACGTGTTACATTTAGCACTGTACTATAGTTGTGTTGTTTCAGTTATTCCTGAAGTTGTTACTGTTTCTTTTCCTTTTTCTGTAGGAGCTTCCTTGTACCAGTCTCAAAAGTGAAGGTAAGACTGGGAAGGGTAATGAGGGAATTTTCTGAGGTGAAAGTAATGTTCTATCTCTTGATAGGGGTTTGGGCTATGTATTTGTCAGTATTCAGTGAAGGTACACTTAAGATTTGTGCATTTCATGGTATAAGTTTTACTTCAAAAGAAAAGAGAATCATAAATTGAATTCTAATTAATAAAATACTGAAAAATTTAGGTTAAGTGTACTCATGCCTAGAGTTTGTTTTGAAATGCAATTAAAAAAAATAAATTGATGAATGGATAAAAGAATGGATAAATATGGGAAAAAAATTATGTTAATAATAGAATATAGGTAGAGTGTATATAGGTGTTCACTGTAAAATTGCTTCAACTTTTTTATATGTTTGAAATTTTCATAATAAAATGTTGGGGGAACAGGGAGGGAAGGTAAATAATACCCTAAGGAAGTAAACTTTATGTACTGACTCTGATGCTTGATCCTCTTAAGGCTTGATAGGACTGCTGGATACCTAGAGCAGGGTTTCAGCTAGCAGCCTTCTTATTTGTCTCTTCCGTAGTCCTTAATCCTGATTTCATACTCTTGGTTCTGTCCCTGTTTTGATAGCCGTCACATAGTCTTGCTTAAGTCACCTTAAAACATTTTTGGAAAAGTGATGGGAGATAAGAACGTGCAAAATAAAAGCTCTTATTTTAGTCAGGAAGAAAGCTGAAGTACTTTGAAAACAAATCTCAAATATTACTTTACCCATTTCAGCATCTAGTCCAATTTTTCTTTAGGTAAAATTTATATAACATAGAATTAACCATTTTAAAGTATACAATTCACTGGCATTCAGTATATTCACAGTGTTGTGCAACTATTACCTCTATATAGTTCCAAAACCTTTTCCACTCCCTGAAAGGAAACCCTGTATTTTTTTTTATTTTTAAAAACTGCCTTTATTACAAATTTAAAAGGCTAGAGAAGCTCCTATTTCCCCGCCCAAAGAGTTCATAAACATGTACAGCAGAGCTAATTCATTTTTAAAAGACATTATTAAAAAGGCAAAAGATAGCATTCGTACACATTAGTCCAACTTCTAAGAGGTAGCGCAATCCTCATGTAGTCAGAGTACCAAGGTTACTAAGGTTACCTTAACCACCAGAGTTTATAGCTCAATTTCTTCATTGAAGACCAAGGTATAAAAATGTTATAATCCAACAGAGTTATAATCCAAGGGACACTTCTTGATGGGGCCCCAAATTTTCCACTTGAGATGTTGAGTTTTTCTTTTCCAGTAGCCCTTGGGATGGAAATCCTGTATTTATTAAACATTCCTTCCCCACTCAGCCATTGCCCAGCAACCACTAATCTTCTTTCTGTTTTTACAGATTTACCTTTTCTGAGTATTCCATATAAGAGGAGTCATGTAATACATAACCTTTTGTGCCTGGCTTCTTTCACTTAGCATGTTTTTGAGGTTCATCGTATTGTAATGCATATCAGTACTTCATTCCTTTTTATGGCTGAATAATATTCCATTTATGAGTATACCACATTTTATTTATCCATTCATCGGTTGATAAATAGTTGTATTGTTTCCACCTTTTTGGCTGTTGTAAATAGTGCTACTATGAACATTTGTACACAAATTTTTGTTCGAATACCTGTTTTCAGTTCTTTCGGGTATATACCTAGGAGTAGAATTGCTGGATCCTATGGTAATTCTGTGTTTAATTTTTGAAGAACTACCATACTGTTTTCCACAGTGCCTGCACCATTTTACATTTCTACTGGCAATGTTATGAGGGTCCCAATTTCTCCCCATCCTTGGCAACACTTGTTATTTTCTGGGTTTTTTAAATTATAGCCATCCAAAGTACGTGAAATGATATCTTGTGGTTTTGGTTTGCATTTCTCTAATGACTGATGTTGTTGAACATTTTTTCATGTACTTTCTGACTGTTTGTATATCTTCTTTGGAAATGGGTCTCTTCAGGTCCTTTGCCTATTTTTTAATTGGATTGTTTCTTTTTGTTGTTGAGTTGAAAGAGTTCATTATATATTTTGGATCCTAGACCCGTATGAAATATATGACTTGCAAATATTTTCTCCTGTTATGTGAGTCGTCTTTTCACTTTCTTGATGGTTTCCTTTGATGTACAAAAGCTTTTGGTGAAGTCCAACTTATACATTTTTTTCTTTTGTAGCTTGTGACTTTGGTATCCTAGCCACTTCTGAAAGTATATCTGTAGGAAGGGTTCCTTAAAATGGAATTACTACTTAAATTTTTGATACATACACATGTACTCTTAAAGTTTATATGCCCATCTCTTGGGTCCACCTTTTTCTTCACACCTTCACCCATACCATATACTCGTATTTACCCGGTCTTACTGTTTTCTATTTTTTGACAATTTGACAGGAGAAAAATTATATCTTATTTTAGTATGCATTTTCACCATCACTAATTTATTTACATTAGTAATTTGTATTTCTTTAGTCTGTATTCACTCAAATATTTGTTGAATGAATGTTCATATCCTTTGCCTGTTTTTTTTTTTTTAATTGGCCACAGCAGATGCTACATTTATTTGTGACAAGAGGTGCAACAAGAAACGATTGTGCGGACGACATAAATGTAATGAGATATGCTGTGTGGTAAGTAGACTTATCATTGGGCACAATCAGATTCCAGTCATCCAGCACCTGGGCTTCTGGAAGCCTCAGCCATCTGGAATGCAGCCTGGATTTAGAAATCATTGAGAGCGTCCCCTAAGCAGCATTCAGAGATCTCTTATAGTCCCAACTTCTGCTCAGCAGAGAGATGGACTGGGCATTTTTAGGCCTCAGGCCCCAGAATCCAAAACCAATAGATGATTACACAGTCCTTTCTCTGCAGGGTATTGTGTGTTGTTCCAACACAAACTGGCCTGGACTTAGCAACTCAGGCTTTAGGTGTCTTGTATTCCTTGGATCAGATTAGTAGGCAAAATGAGTATGCATTATTTATTTATTTTTTTATTTTTTTAAAGATGACCGGTAAGGGGATCTTAACCCTTGACTTGGTGTTGTCAGCACCACACTCTCCCAAGTGAGCCACGGGCCGGCCCAGTATGGCATTTTTTAAAGGAGCAAGTTTCATTTATTTGAACTATTCACTTCTGTGGGACTAATTAAAGGAAGTACTACCTGGCTATTGGTACTGTGTTATCTTGTCATATATACATATGCATATATGTGTATGTACATGTATGTATATAAAATACATAATTGTTATTTTAAAATTTTATATAGTGACAAGGTGAAGAGTGATGAAATTGTGCTGTATTCCAAGACTTACAAACTGGTGTTTCAAGGCCTAAACTGTTACTCTTATTATTGAAAATTTCAGACACACACAAAAGTAGAAACTAGTATTGTGAGTCCTTTATACACAACATCTAGCTTCAGCAGTGATCAACTCATGACTAATCTTGTACTCCCCCTTCCATGGTTATTTTGAAGCTATTCCCAGGCTTCGTGTTATCCATAAATGTGTAGAGCTTTATTTTTATGAATCTTGTTGTTGTTTATGGAAATCATAAAACGGAGACCGTTCTGTGAACAAATATTGATCTATCTTTCCAGGATAAGGAGCACAAGTGTCCTTTGATTTGTGGGAGGAAACTCCGTTGTGGTCTTCATAGGTGTGAAGAACCTTGTCATCGTGGGAACTGTCAGACTTGCTGGCAAGCCAGTGAGTGTCTTCGCTGTATACTTTATTATAAGAGTTTTCTAGAAATTCAGGCATAATGTATTTTGAGAAATCGATTTGCTTAGATTGTTGTGGATTATTGAACTAAGGCTTAGTATTTCAGATATGTTGAGACTTTTTAAAAAATTTTATTCCTACTGTTGTATTGTAGTCCCTGAATGTTTGGAACTTGGGATGTGAGCAATGATCCTGAAATGGGGCTTGGTTCACTAATGGATTCCTCCTCTGCTACCTGCCTCTTATATATTATTGACCTAGGTTTTGTTCTCAGCAATCTTCTTTCTCTGTATTATTAGCAGCAGTTTGCAAGCTTTTTGTTCTAAGGACTTATCTACATTCTTAAAAATTATTGAGGACTCCAAGGAGCTCTTTTTATGTGAATTATATCTATCTATATCTACCATATTAGAAATTCAAACTGAGAAATTTAAAAAATAATTTATTAGTTCATTTTAAGATAATAGTAATATATCCGTTGCATGTTAACATAAATAACATTTTTAAAAAAAAATAAAGCTGTATTTTCTTATAAATAGTAAGAATAGTATATGCCTAGTTTTATAGAAGATAGCTGGATTCTCATGTCTGCTGCTGCATTCAGTCTGTTGCCATATTGTCAAGGCATATGAGAAAAATCTAGACTCATGCAGATAATGAGTTGGAAAAGGGAAAAGTGCTTTAAAACCTTTTTGAAATAATTGTAGATATTCTTCTTTAATATTACACCAAAAATCAATCACTTCAGAAAGGAGTTGAATGTTTTTGTTCTCTGTCACATTAAAATTCATTGGTATCTCTTATACTTTGAATAGAGTTTCTACCCATGCATCGTTTTATAACAGCATGCATTGGTCATTTGGAAAATAGTTGTTCATTGGGTTATATAGAACTTTGACATGTTGACAAATTTTGTATTACAGTATTAAAAACTCACAGTCATTAATATAACCTCCAATCTAGTCAGAAATGTGTTGGCTGATAAGTTTTTTTTTTTTTTTTTTTCCTGACCTGTAAGGGGATCGCAACCCTGGGCACGGTGTGGTCTGCACCACGCTCAGCCAGTGAGCACACCAGCCATCCCCATGCAGGATCCGAACCCGCGGCCTTGGCGCTCCCAGCGCCGCACTCTCCCGAGTGAGCCACGGGCCCGGCCCTAGTCAGAAATGTGTTGGGAAAAGTATTGGGAAGTTGTCAGGCTCATGGGGTAAATGGAACACTTTATATCTGTCCATGCCTTTTTCACCAGCTCAACTTTAATAAAAGTATAATGAAATAAAAAACGTTTTTTAAAGTAGCATTCTAAAAACTTCTCTAAAAATAAAAGCAAAAAAATAATGTGTTTATGTATACATATGTGTGTGCACATCCCAAACTCATGGTGTTTCACCTGCTGTTCACCAGGTTTTGATGAATTAACCTGCCACTGTGGCGCATCGGTGATCTACCCTCCAGTTCCCTGTGGTACTAGGCCCCCTGAGTGTACCCAGACCTGTGCCAGAGTTCATGAATGTGACCATCCAGGTAAGTCCCATCTTGCCTCCGCACGTCAAGAGTCTGGTCACAATGTGTCATTTAGGATGTTGCTGTGTGACTCTCTTCCCTGCTTTGAGGTTACGCTTTTTTGGCTTCCCCTTGCTCCCTGTGCTCAGGGGCTGCTTCTATGAAGGTGGCTCAGATCTTGGCCACAATTGGGAATCACAGTGCCCTCCACTACTTTACTCTGTGGATGTCACATACACCCAAAAGGTTGGAAGAAGCCCCAGCTGGTCATGTCTTTTAGGGACTTTTCTTCTTTCTTCGTGGCCTCCACTTTTGGTGCATATTTCAAAGTTGAGGATCTTTACAAAATTAAAAGTAATTTGATTTTGTTGTTTTAGAAGCAATGTATGTTTATTACATAAAAAGAAAGAAAGAAATTTCTGTTTTCTTCAACTTTTTTTTGTATATAAAATCCACTTCCCTTGCTTGGCTCACTGGAACGATTATTCTATTTTATGGAATAATATGTTGCCCAATTCTAGAATTGCAGTAAAACCAATTGAGATCTTTAACTGAAAAAAAAGAAAGAAAATAGAAATAAAGTAAAAAACTTGAAATTAAGTCTCTTATGTCATCTTCTAAGAATTACACCTTAGTTTGTATTTTTCAGGGTCTTTTTTTATGTGCAAGTATATATATTTGCTTTTTTTTTTTCTAAAATAAAAGTGGGATCCTACTGAATTTAGTGATTTTAACTAGCTTCTTTTCCTCTTACTATTTTATTTTTTAATCCCTCTCCTTGTCAATGAATATTTTTCTCCAACATAGATTTTTAATGGCAGCAGAGTGTTATTTTACATGGATGGACCACAATTCATTCAGTCAGTCCTGTGTTGCTGGACATTTAAGTTGTTTCCACTTTTTCTCTGATAAACTGCTATTGACATCAGGCCAACAGCTACTTGATATCACCCACTTTCCATGTCTGTACAGTCTAGTTGCTGCCTTTCATCTAGAACTATGTTGGGCCCATCATTTTATTTTACCAAGTCCCAGAGGCAACCCTGAAATAACTCACGGCACCAGATTTCATACCTAGAGTAAGTCTGGCTATATGATTCAGGCTTACAAGTAGATGATCAGCTCTCGGTTTTTTAAGTTAATAGAATAAAACAGAATTAAGCAAATTGTTCATAAAATGAAAAGTCTCTTTCTTCTCTGGGGACCTTAGGATGGCACTCCTAGCATAGTTTGTAAATCTGTGCTATGGCGTTCATACCAGCACAAAGTAAATGTCCAGGCCAACACCCACCCATTCCTTCTTTTTACATTTACTTGCAAATGTTACAGAAAAAGTCCAAATCCTGCTGGGCAATGTCTGTAGTAAGTACTTCAGCATTTGTGAATTGTGCTGTTTTAGCCTGCTTTCGTTCAGCATTCATTTCAGTTTTCTTGAGTTTGTGTTGTATATCCAGTATGGTGTCAGACAGAGGGGAGCTTCATAGGAAGAAAAAAATAGCCCATAACCTTGAGGGTCTTATGTTCTCCCGAGAGAAAGAAGATGGTAATTACAAACACATGACACAACCAACCTTTACATGCAGATGGGCCAGATAACATGGAGCAAGCCATCTGTGTAAGAACTAAGACATCAGGGAGTGTGAAGGACAGCAGGGCAGAGTGTGGTCCACCAAGGAAGGCTTTGTTGTAGGAGACAAGTTTTGGTGAACTTCCCCTTACTGGCCATAATAAAATTGAAAGGAGTCAGTAGAAGCATTTTAGATGGAATAAATAGCAAAGATTTCTGAGCAAAGATGAACAGTTGCTGTGTAAGATGGTGCCAAAGAATGACAAGTACAACGGACACACCATGAGGCTGTGCTGCAAGAGATGAGGTGGGAAAGCCTCCCTCTCTGCTTCGTGTTTTGGCATGTCTCTTCCCCCCTCAGCTGGGATTCCTTTTCTCACTCATGCTCATCCTTCAGCACTTTACTTTTTAGTTTCCTGTGACCATTTTTAAAAAGTACTCCCAGCTCCTGAATTTAAAAATTCCATGTTATATGACATTTATAATATGTATAATAGTTTATGTGGCTTTATTTAGAAAGTATTCCTGATGTTAGTTTTCTCTTTCTGCAGTGTATCATTCTTGTCATAGTGAGGAGAAGTGTCCCCCTTGTACCTTTCTAACTCAGAAGTGGTGCATGGGCAAACATGAGGTAAGTTTTCTCTGTCAAGCCAGAGATTTATGATTTAATTACTTAAAAATTGCTAGTTCATCATTTCTCAAAGTAAATATAGTCCAAGAAGCAGAAGCTTTTCTGTTGACACTTTAAAAAATTTTTTTTCAAAGTATAATTTGCATACTGTAAAATTTACCCCTTTTAGTGTGCAGATCTGTGAAATTTAACAAAAGCATACATACAGGCATGTAACGACCATCACAATTATGGTGTAAAATAGTTCATTTGCCCCCAAACATTTCTTCCTACCTTTCTATAGTCACTCTCCCCCCACCTCCAGGACCTGGCAACCAATGACCTGTTTGTTCTGTGTCCCAGTAATTTTTTCCACAATGTCACATAAATGGAATCCTACAGTAGATAGCATTTTGAATGTGTTCTGCTGTTATTTTTTTAAAGATCCTGGTTACAACCAAATGAAATGCAGCCAGTTGTCCTTTAGAGCACGTACTGTGTTCATAGACAAGTTCTAGGTTAACCAGTGTGGGAAGAGATTGCTGGCCTAGGAAAAGGTGTTTTAGTGAAAGCATCCCAAGAGTAGAAGTGGGCTCTCCACCAGCTGCCACTGTTTCTTCTCTCTAGGCTCTATGCAGCTTCCTATCCTGACAACCTGGCCAAAGTTCCCTCCTCCAGTCTCACCATATTGCCAGTATCCTGAAGGACTTTCGCCCTGATTCTTAACCTCTAAGCCGTTTTTGGCATTGTCAACCATAGACTCTTTAAAACACTCAAAATTTTAAATGTTGGCCAACATTTTTTGAAACTGTCTTGATATCTGTAACAACATGCTTTTGTATTCTTTTCTTATCTTGATGGGCATAATTTTCTCCACTTATTTCCTATGGCTGGTTCTCAAGTCCTTGTTATTTATTCTTTCTCTATAAATCTCACTTCCTCTGCAAGTTTATCCATGTATCATCTTTGTGTTGATGACTTATTCAAACTTCACTCAATAGATATTAATTGAATACCTACTATGTTCTAGGTAACAGGCTAGGTTTGGGTGATTCAAAAGTGAACAGGACTGATGTGATCCCTGCCGTTTGTGGAGCCTTCACTCTGGGGTGGAAGGCAGACATGTAAACAGGCAGTTATAAGTGCAGTAGCATGGGAAATACAGAGTACTGAAAGAGATAGAAAGGGTCTCTACCCAGGGAAGGCATTCTGGAGGAAGTGACATCCTAAAGCATAGTGAGAAGATAGGCAAGTAATATTGGGAGGAGATGACAGAGGTCACAGCATGTGCAAAAGTGATCCCAAGCACCCTAGTAGTAGAATAAGTAAGTGTTTAATGATTGGGAACTACATTCTACCAAAATACTGATTCCAAAATAATTGGAAGCATGTATGTCCTAGACATTAGAGGCCTCTTCAAGGGTAGATGTTATGTGTCACTGGAGAAGAAGTGTATTCCTCATTTTGAGGATTCTTGAAAGAATTTGAGTTAATTTACATGAGTAACTGTTAGCCCCACAGGAATAAATTTTCAGCATCTTTTTCCTGCAGTGGGGAAGCCTGGAAGTAGGCAGTTTCTCAAGAAAAAATGAGTTAAGGGTTCCATGGCCTGCTGCCTCTTAATTTTTTAAATGACAGGGCTGCCTGAAGCTATAGAGACCATGAGTTGGGAGATGTGAAGAGAGTTGAATATTTAATTGCATCATACAGCCCTGCTAGCAGTCTCAGAACCCTGGACCCAAGGGTTCCTCCCAACCCCGAGCATATGTAAAGGTTAATCTGTTAATTCAGCACTGTAGCAGTTTGGAAATGAGGACAAAGATTATCTGATCCTCCCAATTGGTCATAGCATTTTTCAGGTATTCCCTAGTTATCTGGTTGCCCACCTTGGAAAGTTTATGTCTCAGATCACACTAGGCTGCTACCACAAATCCTTTTGGATCATAACAAGCATATTATTAAAGTTCAGATTTATTTTTCTTTCAAACTAACCTTTCAGACTTTGAAAATCAAACAAATTTTTTTCAAAAAGAGCTTTTAAAAAATACTTACTTAAAAGATTTTTTGTCGGTTCAGAAATGCTTTAAAAGGAAGTTAAAACTTATCCCAAATCCCACATGGAGATGAGACTCTGGCTACTTCTGTCTCTCCTAGTTACGAAGCAACATCCCCTGTCACCTTGTTGATATCTCTTGTGGATTACCCTGTGGTGCAGCGCTACCATGTGGGATGCACAAATGTCAGAGACTCTGTCACAAAGGAGAGTGTCTTGTGGATGAGGCCTGCAAGCAGCCCTGCACCTGCCCCAGAGCTGACTGTGGCCACCCATGTATGGCACCCTGCCACCCCAGCTCACCCTGCCCTGTGACTGCATGTAAAGCCAAGGTACGTAATCCTGACTTCAGATGGGTCATCGACTGTGCTTCTGGGGCTGCCAGTGAGTCCAGAGCTGTCTGCAGCAGCCCCTGGCATGCATCTAAATCAGGGATCATTGGCCAGCCCCGTGGCGCACTCGGGAGAGCACGGCGCTTGGGCGCGCAGCGGCGGTCCCACTGCGGGTTCGGATCCTGTATAGGAATGGCCGGTGCACTCACTGGCTGAGCGTGGTGCGGATGACACCAAGCCAAGGGTTGCGATCTCCTTACTGGTCACAAAAAGAGGAAAAAAAAACTAATTTAAGGCCGGCCCATGGCTCACTCGGTAGAGTGCGGTGCTGATAACACCAAGGCCACGGGTTCGGATCTTATATAGGGATGGCCGGTTTGCTCACTGGTTGAGCGTGGTGCTGACAACACCAAGCCAAGGGTTGAGATCCCCTTACCGGTCATCTTTTAAAAAAAATAAAAAATAAATAAATCAGGGATCATTGGTTGCAAGGAACTGCAAATTAAGTTAGCAAGAGAAAGGTGGCATAAATCATACAAATTCCAGTGTGGCATGGCCTTTTAGTTCAGCAAGTAGCCACTGCCTCCTGACCACAGACTGTGTCTCCATTAGATCAAATTCTCAGTACAGGCTAATTGCCCACTCCATTTAGTCATGAAATTTTTGAATGTCTGTATTGTGCAAACCATTGTGCAAGGTGCTGGGGCTAAGCTAGTGAACAAGAGACACACGGCCCCTTACAATTTGATGGGACAGATACTCACTGAATAATTACTCAAATAACTAATTTCAACTGTGATGTCTAGAGGAGTGGTTACACCCTTGTAGAGGGTGCTATGAGAACATGTAAATGGGTGACTTAGCCCAGTCTGAGGGATCAAGCAAGATCCCCCTGAGGAGGTGACAGCAGAGGGATGAGGTGGAGTTGGCCTCGGTGAGGTATCCACCTCTAGTTCACTGGTAAAATGTCCATTCTAGACTGGTTCCTTCAGCCAGGATTAAGAACAAAGGTAGTTTCCAGAAAGGGGCACTATGGACTAGGCATTTTCCTCGTAGGATGTTAGCTACCACCTTATCAATTCACGTATGTGGTTAAGCTGCTTCCATCTTGGAAGGTGGCCACTCACTGTCTCTGTATTCTCTGCCACTTTTATTTGAGAGCCTTTTTTTTTTTTTTTTTTTTTTTTTAAAAGATGACCGGTAAGGGGATCTTAACCCTTGACTTGGTGTTGTGAGCACCACGCTCAGCCAGTGAGCAAACCGGCCATCCGTATATGGGATCCGAACCCGGGGCCTTGGTGTTATCAGCACCGTACTCTCCCGAGTGAGCCACGGGCCGGCCCAATTTGAGAGCCTTTAAAAGTGAAACCTACTTATTCACATGGTTCCCATGTTCTAAAAATCACTGCATATTAATTACATTAATTTCAGGTAGAGCTACAGTGTGAATGTGGACGAAGAAAAGAGATGGTGATTTGCTCTGAAGCCTCCAGTACTTATCAAAGGTTAGTTCTACTTAAATGTTAACAATTGGTGGATCTAGGTGAGGGGGACACATGTGTTTATTGTAGGATCCTTGCAACTTTTCTAGAGGTTGGAAAGTTTTTTAAATAAATTTTTTTAAATGTAGTTTCTCCAATTCAAAGAAAAAGTGCTGCTTTCTGTCCCTTCTTTCCCTAACTTTAATTTTTAAAATAACTTTTTTGTTTTTCCTCCTCCTTCTTCCTCTTTCTCGTTTTTCCCCCCTTTTGGTCTATGACATTATGAGATAAGAAGAGAAGATGTCCTGAAGTTAGATGAATTGCTTTAACATCCCACCACTTGTCAGTGGCACAGCCACAGCTAAGTCCCATGCTCCTTCCCTGGTGTGGGGGTTTCTAATTGTTCTGAGAGGTATCTTTGCAGCCTCCTGAAGTCTTGAGGCCTGTGTGGTCATACAGGGATCTGAGTACAGAGGTGGAGGTGTAAGGGAATGAATAGTAGTATGTACCTACGTTTAGATGTGGAGATGTGCCATGAATGTGGGACTTCAGGAGTATGCAGTCATCAGATTGGCTGTGTTTGAAAACCTACCAAGTGCCAGGCCTGCATGCTCAAGGAAGTACTGAGGATCTATTTCATTGCTTCCTGTGTAGCTTCTTAGAATCCAATTGAGAACATATGATGTAAACATGTAGGTAGTTCATAATAGATGGGTTTCCAAGGCCATACAAGCTGTTGTATGGTGGATTTGCCTTGAAAGCGGTCTTCTGTATCCCTAGCGTGGGGAGGTTCTTGCAAAACTCTGTACCTCTTCTTCCCTTTCTTTTTTATATTTCAGAATAGCTGCTATTTCCATAGCCTCTAAAATAACAGACATGCAGCTTGGAGATTCAGTGGAGATCAGCAAGTTAATTACCAAGAAAGAAGTTCACCAAGCCAGGTAATTTTTAAAATGTGTGTATATACTTCTTTATCCAATTAAACAATTTCTAGAGGGCATGGGTTATTTATTTATCTCACTCCCCCACAGCAGAGCTTAAACACGCAGTAGGTGTTCAATAGACATTTGATGTTAAGGACAACACCCACTACAACCCCAATGTGTCCTAATCAGGATATAGCTAAGACCAGAGAAAACTTTTCCAGGCTTCACCCCAGACATCAGCCAGAGAAAGCGAGACTAGAGGTGTCTAGTCTAATGCACAGGAAAATAGAGAGCCAAGTGGTGGCTGCATCTAGAGAGGGAGGTAGGGCTGTCAGAGAGGCACTTGGGAAGCATTTGGGGGGCTAAGCTGGCAGAGCACTCTGAAGCTTGCCTAAGAACTCCTAGACTCCCATAACCCAGAAGCCTGCCTACCTGTCCTTGGGAGGGACTTCACACAGCATTTCTGGATTGGGGTTCAGGGAATATGAGATTCCCAGGGCAGGGAGTACTAGTGGAACCTGAAGAGTGGGTGACCTCACAGGTTGCTTCCTGGCCTGAGGGGATGTCTTTTGGCAAGAGTCTGCTATATTTCCAGCTTGACTTTCTTGCTGGATAAGAGCTGTAAAACCTATACCCTGACTTTATTTTTTTTGTTTGCTTATCAAGGCTAGAGTGTGATGAGGAGTGTTCAGCCTTGGAAAGGAAAAAGTAAGTAGTTGCAACTGCTTTTTTTCTCCTTGCCCTTGTGAAATTGATGGGCCGGAGCAGTCCTTCCTTCAAGCATTCAGTCAGTACCTGCTCTAAGTCTTTTACTGCTATCAAAGAGGAAGAAAAATTTGATCATCAAAAATTGAATTGTTTAAGGGTAAACTACTTAGGTGATTTCAGCATATTTCAGAAACATGAGCTGTGTGATTTGGAACATAATGGGACATCACATGCCACAGCATACCTATTCAGTGACTGGCCTAATTCCTCACTCCAACAGAGATAAGGGGCTTAAAACAAGGTTTATTGAACTTTCGTATTGAAGTATAGCATACATATAGAAGATTAGAAGTGTACACATCAGTGAATTATCACAAAGTGAATACAATGGTATAACCAAGCACTCAGGTCAAGAAATAGAAAATTACCAGAATCCTCTCTTGTACTCCACAAAGATATAACCACTATCCTGACTTATGACACTTTAGATTAGTTTTGTCTGTTTTTGAACTTTATGTAAGTGATGAAATCATATAGTTTGTATCATTTTTGTCTGACTTCTTTCATTACATTTGTGACATTCATTCCTATTGTTGCAGGTAACATTACTTTATTCATTTTCATTTCTGCATGATATTTTATTGTATTGATATGTTATAATTCATTTATCCATTCTACTATGAATGTATACTTGTGTTGTTATAAGTATTGGGCTATTAAAAAAAAAAAGTAAATAATGCTGTTAAGAACATTCTTATACTTTTTTTGCTGTTTATTTCTATACATATCTGTTGAATATAAACTTAGGAATAGAATTGCTGATTAATAGGGTTTGTGTTATGTTCATCTTCAGTAGATTCTGCCAATGTGTCCAAAGTGGTTGTACAGAATTACACTGTCACCAGCAAGGTGGTAATTTCTGCTGCTACACATTTTCATCAGCACTTGGAATTGTCAGTCTTTTTAATTTTAGCTATTCTTTTGGATTTATAGCAGGATGTCACTGAGCTTTTAATTTATATTTTCCTGATGACTGATGAAGTTGAGCACCTTTCATATGTTTATTGACCGTTGGATATCTCTTTCGTGAAGTGCCTGTTCAAATCTTTTGCTTATATTTTAATTGTGTTGTCTATTTTTTTATATTGATTAGTAGGAGTTCTTTATATATTCTGGTTTTTGGCAGCTGGCCAGTAAGAGGATCCAAACCCTTGCACCATGCTCTCCTAAGTGAGCTAACCAGCCAGCCCTCTTTATGTATTCTGAATATGAGTTTTTTGTTGGTTGTATATATTGTATTTTCTCACACTCTGCACCTTCATTTTTCACTCTCTTAATGGTGTATTTTTGATACACGGGAGTTTCTGATATTAATATTATCTAGTTTATCTGTCTTTCCTTAATGTAATGAGTACTGCTTTTTATGTCCTTTTTCAGAAAAATCAATCCTGAGGTCGTAATGATATTCTACTGTTACTCTCTAGAAGCTGTATTATTTTACCTTTCAACTTTAGATCTACAATGGACCTAGACTGATTTTTTTGAGTATGGTATAAGGAGGGCTCATGATTCCATGTTTTTCCCATATGAACATCCACTTGGCCGGTACCAAGATTGTCCTTTTCCTAGGGCTCTGCAGTGCCCCCTTTGTCCTAAATCAAGTATTCATACATAAGTGGTTCTATTTCTGAGTTTATTCTGTTTCATTACAATAGTATTATGCTGTCTTAATTATTGTACCTTTATAACAAGTCTTAATATCTGGTAATATATCTCTTCAAACATGGTTCTTCAAGATTGTCTTGACTATTCTTGATCCTTTGCATTTCCATTTAAATTTTGGAATTAACTTGTTAATATCTAACCAGAAAACCTGCTGGGATTTTGATTGAGTTGGCATTTAACTTATAGATCAATTTGAGGAGATTGGCATCTTTATAATATTTAGTCTTCTAATCCATGAGCAAGATGTATCCTTCCATTTTGTATATTCTTTGATTTCTCTCAGTGATTATAGTTTTCTGTTTATAGATTTTGTGCATCTTTCAGTATATTTGTTCTTGCTATTTGATGTTTTTTGGTGCTGTTATAAATGGTATGTTTTTCTTATATTACTTTAAAATTTTTATTTTTGTTTTCTATTTGCTTGTCGCTAGTATTTAGGAATAAAATTGATGTTTGTTGACCAGTTTAGCAACCTTGCTAAATTTACTTATTTCTAGTAGTTTATAGATTTGTTTGGATTTTGAATGTATCCAATCATATCCTCTTCTAATAATAGTAGTTTTATTTCTTTCTAATTCTTAATTTTTATTTCTTTTTCTTACCTTATTGCACTGGTTAGGACCTTCAGAACACTGTTGAATGGAAGGTGGTAATAATAGATATTCATGACCAATCCCTGATCTCACAGGGAAAGCTCTAAATATTTCAACATTAAATATGATGTTTGCCGTAAGTTTTTTGTTTTGTTTTGGGTTTTTTTGTGGCTGGCCAATATGGGGATCTGAACCCATGACCTTGGTGTTATAAGTCTGTGCTCTAACCAACTGAGCCAACTGGCCAGCCTTGCTGTAAGTTTTTTGAAATTACTCTTTATCAGATTAAGGGGCATTTATTCAGTGACTGGCAAACTTTCCAATTCAAAGATTGATTAAAAGGAATAGCCCTACAAAATATTAATAATTGGAGAATTTAGGCGAAGGAAATATAGGAATTCATTGTAATAATCTTGTAACTTGCCTTTGAAAAATTTTCAAGATGAAAAGTTAAACAAACAGACAAATGCAGACAAAGTATGGCCCCATTTTACCTTGAATTTTGACTTTGAACCATTATAACAGTTACCTCTATAAGTATCTAAATGTGTAGAAGGTAATATGATGACCAGTAGTGCTGCCCAAATTTCTCTTGGTTTGACCCTATGATATCTTTCTAGTGAGCACTGTTCAAAAGCCCTACCCTTTAAGAACCATCAGTGACTCTCAGCTGCAAAATGTTAACTAGGAGTCCTGGGTATTCAGAAATACACAGAAGACCTTTAAAATGTGGAAATGTACCTTTGTATAGTTGAGAGACAGTATTGTATAGTAGTTAGAGACGGAGCTCTAGAGTCAGATTGCCTGGATTTGACTCCTAGCTTCACAAATCACTTAACTATGTGACTTTGGACAAGTCACATACTCTCTCTAAGCTTTAGTTTTTAAAAAAATCTGGAAATGGTGACAGTAATAGTATCTACCTCCTAGAGTTATTAGGAAGCTTAATATATTAAAACTAAGGATGACACATAAAGTTCCTGGCACAAACCTGGTACGTAGTAGTTACTCAGTAAATATTAGTTATTGATTAGAACTGACTTTCTATTTTTGAAAGCCTTTTGAATTTCTCCTCAATCTTAGAGTGATGACATAATGATCACGACTGTATAAAGATTCTTTCTTAAATAAACACACACACACACACACACACACACACACACACACACACACAGACCTAAGGGTAGGAGAATGCAAATTTAAAAAAGAAAACTTCGTCTAAAGTATGTATACACATACACATTATAAAGTGTTATATATGTAAACATATATATATGTCCATTGTAGAAATCAAAAACTAGCAGGCCAAATCCCACAGACAGGTTTTATTGGTATTAAATTTGAATTGGTGGCCAAGAAGAACATCAAAAGGTCTTGCCCTAGGGAATCTCTTGAAAAATTGGAAAATCTAGCAGTAGTGAACCAGATTCTTATGGGCATTAAGCTTGCCAGGGCCCACTGTCATAGTGTAAATGAAAATTGTAATAAGTGCTAAGTTGAATTCTGTCTATGTTTTTAAACAAAATCATAACTGCCGGTTATGTCACAAACTGACAGTTTTGGAAACCACTGAGGCCACATTGATCAAGAGTCTTATGTCCATACCATTTAACCCAACAACCGGAAACATATTCCAGGGAAATAATTTTAAAAGTTTTTTGTGCAGAGATATTAATTGTTTCACTAATAATACTGAGAAATTGGGGAACTGTTAAGGAAACGAAATAGGGAATGTTAAGTAAATTATAGAATATACATAATTAGATTATAAGCTATTAAAACAGTAAGTGTGAAAACAAAATAATAGTATGAGAAATGCTAATCATATTATAAAGGAGAAAAAAATTCAAAGTTGCATTTTAAAAATTTAATTTAACTTTTTTTTTTTTAATTGACAAATAAAAAGTATATATGTTTACAGTAGGGCTGGCCGGTTAGCTCAGATGGTTAGCGTGTGGTACTAATATTTATGATGTTTTGAATTAGGTATGCATTGTAGAGTGGCTAAATCAAGCTAATTAACATGTGCATTACCTGACATTCTTAGCATTTTTTGCAGTGAGATAAAGTTTTATGTACAGTAATTGCAACTACTTAAAATTATAGGGAAAAATGTCTCAAAATAAATGTGCTAAAATGCATTGCTGGGCCGGCCCATGGCTCACTTGGGAGAGTGTGGTGATGATAACACCAAAGCCATGGGTTCGGATCCCTATATAGGGATGGCCAGTTAGCTCACTTGGGAGAGCATGGTGCTGACAATGCCAAGTCAAGGGTTAAGATCCCCTTACTGGTCATCTTTAAAAAAAAATTTAAAAATAGGGCCGGCCTGTGGCTCACTTGGGAGAGTATGGTGCTGGTAACACCAAGGCCACAGGTTCAGATCCGTATATGGGGATGGCCCATTAGCTCACTTGGAGAGCGTGGTGCTGACAACACCAAGTCAAGGGTTAAGATCCCCTTACTGGTCATCTTTTAAAAAAAATTAAATTTAATTAATTAATTAATTTTTTTTAAATGCATTGCTTATTTATTAATGGAATTTTTCCTTTATTTTCCAGATCTTCTGTAATGTGATATTAATTTTAATATTATGTCTATTTTTTAAAATTTTGTTTTGGGGGATTTTTGCATTTTTTTAATGAGTCATAATTGCTTATACATATTTTTGGGGTTCAACATTGATGTATGTTGATCAAATCAATATTATTAGCATATATATTATTACAAATCATACTTATTCTTTATGCCTCTTATCCAATCTCTTCCCATCCCCCTCTCCCTCCCCCCAACCACCTCTGATAACCCTAGATTTCTTCTCTCCTTCTGAAAGAGTAACAGTTACTCTGTTGATTTTTTGCCTAGATGATCTGTCCAGTGCTGAGAGAGGTGTATTCAGGTCCCCCACTATTATCATAGCATAGATGCTTCTTCTGTCCCTCTGGAATGGGCTTTGTGGAGAGAGACATCCTCTTCTTTGGTCTCCGCTGGTGACTCTTCTTGTGTTATTACACTCAAGTGGCTGGTGGGCCATCTACATGGTGGTTGTGGCATCTAGCTGCTTTTGCTGCAGCTGTGGCTAGTGTGGTGGCTGTGATGGGCCACCCACATGGAAGTGGTGTTTTGGCATGCTCCTTGCCTGATTACAGGAGGAGGGGTTGGTCCCCAGCTCCATCTGTTTTTATGTTCTAAGATGTTGTTGTGAAGCAGTTGGGTGGGAGGGGGAGAGGTGAAGGGGAAGGAAATAGGGTGAGGGGGGGGGTGTGGTTGAGACCTGTGGCACCCCTCTCATTCCTGAAGGGGAGACCAGGGGGCTTCCAGTGGTGGCTTGGTCATTGCTGGACTGAATGCTGATGTCAGGGGGGTGTGGCCAAAGCCCTTGGCTCCCCACTGTCCCAGTTCAGGGGCTCAGGGCACTTCCTGCAGCAGGTTGGTGGTCATCACTGGGCTAGTTGTGGGTGTCGGGGGGGCATAGGTGAATCCCCTAGCCTTCCCCACTCCCTGGCTTGTGGGCCCAGGGTGCTTGCAGTCCTTCTAGGTTTTATAGGTGTTCTTTGGTGAAGTGAGACCTTTACTAGTTAATATCAAACTTTGTCTCTGGTCTGTAGGTATTTTGTTTTTTCTTTTAGTTCTGTGTTGGATTATTTGCTGTTTCCATTACTTAACCCTGCACTGGAACTAATTTATTGTCCTTTGCTTACTTCTAAAATGGGGGAACTTTCTGTGGGGACCAGCACTTGAGCCCTGGAGTTGACCTAAATTGCTGCTTTGCTATTGATTTCCTGGGGAAGGCTTTTTGTGCAGTTCAAGTTTTAATGGTTGACTTTGTAGGTGCTTCCAGGTCTTGTGAGATCCAGTACACCCGGGTTGTGTGGAAACTCTGGTGTGGACCTAAGTCTTTTCAGCAAACTGTTCCCCCTGCAGTTCTGTATTCCTAACCAGTCTACACAGAGTGGGCCTTTGTTGATTGGGGGGCAGATCAGCTGTCCATCCTGTGCCCCAGTGTTCCCCAGGTGACCCAACTCCCCCACTGCCCACACTCCAAACATTTCCCATGGGACGGGCCATGTGCTGGTCCCTTGTGATGACTTCCCAGCCTCTGAGCGGCTCCTTTTTTCAGTTGTTGTGGGCCCACGGGAACCCTGTTAGTGGTCTTGCTGGCCTGGCGGCCACCAAGATCCTCTTCTCCCCTTCTGCCTCCAAGCTACTTCATAGGAAGGACACAGCTGTGGCTTTTGCCAGCTGTTGCTCCATGTGGTCACCAGCTCCAGGTTTGAAGCATCCGGGATTCGAAATGGTGGGAGCCATCCTTTCTTTCTCTCATTGTGGCTTTTCCTGCCTTCGTGCACTCCATAGGTCTCTCCTCCTCTTCCCCTGAGCTCTAGTAGCCCCAGCTTGGCTATCGTTGATTTTTAATAGTTGAGCATTTGCTCAACCCGTGGCCCCCTTACTGCTGTAATCCCAGGTTTTCTGGCTGCACAGACAGCTCTTTATGTCTATTTTATCTACATTATGTTTAAGTTAAGCCTCAGAGAAAGTCATCTCTCATTGACCATTCCCAATGATGTTACACCCCAGCCTTCTCTTCCCCATATAATCCAAGTCCCCAGTGTTCAGCCTGTGGCTTGCTCAAGCCCATATAGATCTGTTTTGCTTATTTTCTTTTATGAAGACAATACCACATCTTGTCCTAAGTTGTTGTTATTCTTTTCTTAATAATCTAGTTTACTGAAATGAGGTAATGTATAAAGAACTTACAATATGCTAGGTACTGTATATTACTATAAGATAGTTTACCTCCTAATCCTGTCCTTTTATTTGTGTATTTCTCTCTCACTTTCAGGAGGTTGGCAGAGGCATTTCATATCAGTGATGATTCTGACCCTTTCAATATACGTTCTTCAGGGTCAAAATTCAGTGATAGTTTGAGAGAAGATGCCAGGTATGTAATTTGTTACCTATTTTATTTTTCTTTTTAATTCAATTTTTTTGATATTTATTTTTGTGGGATACAGTGTGTTGTTTCAATACATGCATATACTGCACAGTAATTCACTTAGGGTAGATCCTTTTTTCTTAATTGTGGCTTATGAGAATGTTTAATCTTTTAAGATGTAGTAACTAATATGTACTAATAAGTAAGCCAGTTAAAGTTTGTTCATTTATCTATTGTAAGATATTAGGTGATGGTTAATAAAAATCCTTTTCTTGGTTTCTCAAAACTGTCTTCTTGGGCCAGCCTGTGGCTAACCTGGGAGAGTGTGGTGCTGATAACACCAAGGCCACAGGTTCAGATGTCTATATAGGGATGGCCGATTAGCTCACTCAGGAGAGCATGGTGCTGACAATACCAAGTCAAGGGTTAAGATCCCCTTACCGGTCATCTTCTTTTTAAAAAAAAAACCGTCTAATTGAAGAACTGAATTTGTCAGGAGGGTGGCTCTGTGGTAAGAGTTTAGATGTACCGAGGGCTGGACTAGACTGAATTGGAGGATCTCCAGGCTTCATCCCACCTCTGTCTGTCCCCTAGGTCTCACTGTCGTGTGGATCCTCACTTGGAAAAGCAGTTACAGCTCTTACTTTTCTCCTGTCTCCTGGCCCTCTGATGGCTATTTCTCCTTCTTTTATGTCATATTTGTTTTCTCTTTTGCCCTTCCTTTGTTCCATCACTGTTGACTTTCCATTATCTGACAATTCCAGATCTCTGCATTTTTTATGTTAACTTTGTTCATTGTCTGCACTTTATGTGCAGAGGGTAGGTAAAAGGGGTTCCCAGAAGGTCAGGAACAGATGAAATTAACTAATTAATTGTGGTGATTTCTCATTTCAGGAAGGACTTAAAGTTTGTCAGTGACATTGAGAAGGAAATGGAAACCCTTGTGGAGGCCGTGAATAAGGTTGAAATCAAAACATCCAACTGGACATTTCTCTAAGGCCAGCTTGATAAAAAAAAAAAAAAATCAAGTCCCAGAAACACAGCCTAGAGTAGCTGTAGGAAAAAGTCACAACTTCCTCGAGGATTTTGTCTTTCACCAAAGCCTAGCCGTTATAACATCCATGGAAGCCTGTCCTGATTTAGTCATTGCAGAAAAGATATCTACAATCAGATTAAATGTAAATAAAAGTCCTAGCTCAGAGCTTTAGAATGGATGAAGAAATTGTGGACAAGGGGAGCTCAGTAGTAATAGCGAATGACTGTGTGGGATAGTTAAGAAGACCTGAGAGACCCTCACATCTCTCAAGGGCTGTTGTGTGGTAAAGAGAACACTTACTGGTTTGTTATTACTGCAAAGGCAGGAAAGATAAAGTTGTTTGACTAGAGCTGAAAGGAGTGAGATCGACTCCTTCAAGAGAATGAGGCCACTGTCCCGGAAGCAACCAGGGACATCAAGGAAGGTAGCTTTAAGTGAAAAAGTCTTTCATTTAGTCCAAAATGAAAGCTGCATTGGCTTCCTCTTCATTCAGTGGGAACTGAGAGTGAGGACAAGGTGGCTGCTTTAGCACCACATCTAAAGACAATAGTTTTCTTTTTCATTATCTTCCTTACCTCCTTTGAATTCCCTTCCCTTCTCCCTACTGTTACCACTTCCCAGCAGAATACTAACATGAAGGAGAAAATGGAATGCATTGTTCCTCTCCTGATTAGGAAACCTGAGCAAATGTATTTCTCTGCTTGTGTCTGTATCTGCTCACTCATGACTTTGAGTGTAGAACATACTTTTATAGGAAGTGAGATTTTCTTGTTTTATAAGTCTTCAATTTATTTAGTTATTTCTTAGGAATATTACTCACTCCCAAATTATGGAACCCTTCAGGAGAAACCATTACCCTGCCCACCTAAGTCTCAGTTCTCTAATCCTTTGTCCCTAAACATGTTCAGCTGCTCACAGAGTAGAAGAAAGAAGTTACGACTCACAGAGTAGATGAAAGAAGTACCTCAGCTCCCATCCTCCCAAACCCCTCTGGGCTTGCTTGGCAGTTAGTGAAATTTTGTATACTTTGGGCCTCTAAAATTTAGTCACCTTTTACTGACCCAGGCTGACCTTGTGGTGGTAAGGACAGTTGGAAGCATTTTCTGTTTTCAGGCTGATGTTATTATCATTCGCTCATCTTTTTCTTCAATACAGGGAAAGAATAGTAAGAAAAGCCACTGCTTCCCTCCCATGAACAGAGACCACCGCCGGATCATCCATGACCTGGCCCAGGTTTACGGACTAGAGAGTGTGAGCTATGATAGCGAACCAAAGCGCAACGTTGTGGTCACTGCCATCAGGTGGGTTGATCTTGCTGTCACAGGAGGAACTCTCAGCAGGGCATACTGGACCCAAGAGGTCTGTCAGTATTTGCTTTCTTTATTTCCTTTCTCTCTCAGAAGAACAGAAGGAAAATCTGCTTCCCTGGGACAGCCATTCCGAAATGATCTAAAGGTCTGAGCCAGAGTGCAAAGCCCGTGCCTCAGTCCATAGGGCAGACACATCCAAAGTGTACAAGCCTCACATCTGCACAGATCCATGGCACACGCTAGAGGCAGCATGTCCACAGGCAGAGGGAACAGACCCTGGGAGCCTGAACAGGGTGCCCGACCCTCACATCTGTCCCTTTGCCCTTTCTATCTCCTATTCCTCCCTCTGACATCTTTCAGGCTCTATCTTCCCGGCATGATGGAAACAGAAAGAATGCTAGACTCTGACTCAAGGCATCCCCTGTGAATAGTGTTTTGCCATCACAGGATACTGAGGCCATAGTATGAGCCAGGAGGGGACAGGGGTTACCTAGAATCACTGTCAGAACCTCAGGGAGTAGGAAGAACTTCTCAATAAAGAAAACTCAGGTGTGACGTGAGAGGAAGCAGGCAACAGGCCCAGCAGAAGTGGGTGGAAGAGACAAGGGGTTAAATGCAGGTAACCATGCCTGAGAGGAGACAAGTCATATCAGAAAGAGCTCAGCAACATCATAGTGCCAAAGTAACAGACCAAGTTTCTAGCTGTCTGCCTATCTTCACAAATGATTCTCACTTTTCATTACTTTGTTTTGTCTGTATCAGAGGGAAGTCTGTTTGTCCTCCTACGACACTGACAGTTGTGCTTGAAAGGGAAATGCAGACACGGCCTCCACCACCAATTCCTCATCACAGACATCAGACAGACAAGTAAGAATTCTTCAGGTGCTATCCAAAGGGACCTGTCTGTTCAGAGAAGTCAGCAGGGGCTGAACTGTCCTGTGCCATACCAGCCATTTGTGGCTTCCTTGCACCTGTCCTTGGGGTACTGTGTTCCAATATGTAAGATTCAACTGGGGTGTCAGACACATTTCTTCATGGCAGAGGAGTCCTAAGTTCAATGTTTGTAATGCCGAATTCTGCTACAGGCAGAGCAGTCATTGGACATAATTTGCACTTCGAAGATGGTGACACTGGGAAATGGGTTCAGTCTGTCACCAGATGATTAGGACTGAAATGTCTCGTAGTTAACAACTGTTACTCGAAGGTGGAAGTGGGATTGGGAGTGAGAGTTATCAGTGAAGGGGTCGGGGGACTTTCATGTTTTACTTCTATGTACTTTGAATCATTTTTGCAACAAAAACATAGTATTTAAAGAGAAAAAAAAAAACAAGTTGGCAAGCAGCTAGTCTGCCAGATGTTTTCTCAGACAGAAGCAGGGAAGGAGTACTCCCTCCTCCCCTTTCCTCTCCCTTGTCAGGAAGGGAGCCCAGCTGCCATACTGGAACCAAGGCAGCATATCTAAGTTACTCTGAAAGGCAGAGGAAAGGGGTGTTTATTCCTGTTCTGGCCTTCCACACAGAATTCCTAGCAGGATTTCCTCTGTGCTTCCTGCATAAAACCTCTGGAAAGGTGGTTAGGGCAGTTTACAGCGTCCATGAGGGTCATAGAAATTGCTGTTCCCATGGAACTGGACAGGACAGCCAGGCGTAACCCATTGGGCACAGACTCAGCCAAGTTCTGGGGCCGTGGAGATCCCCAGGACCAGCCTTTCTCCTCTCCTGGAAACTAGGTGGCCTGGATTCCGGTCAGCACAGTCTTCATATCCACATGGGCAGTGTTTTGGAAATGTGAGGGATATTTCATGACACTGCCACAGCTGTGTTTAGTACTACTTAGACCTGACCATGTGGAATCACTGGTCTGTTCATGCCATGCTTTCTTTTTTTTCCCTTTTGCTTGCTTTATTTTTATATAAAACTTTATTATGGAAAAGTTTTAGAATAGAGAGGATAGTATTAATATTATATTAGGCCTGTATGCCTATCACAAAATTTCAACAATTACCAGCTCATGTTTGCCCCACTGTCTCATCAGAGCTTCACAAATGGTAAATCAGCTGATCATTGACTTTCTGAAGACCTGTATCTGTTTCCCCCAAAGGAGAAAAGATTGATCATTCTTTGTTTGCTTTTCAGGAATCCTGGGAGCAGTAATTTGCAGAAAATAGCCAAGGAGCCAATAATTGACTACTTTGATGTCCAGGACTGAGAAGATCAAGATGTACTTAGATTAAACTAAGAATGATTAGGTGTAGAGGAGACTCTTTTGCCAGCAGATAAATCATGTTTATTCCCCCAGCTGGCAAAATCAATCATAGCCTCACATACTGTCTTGTACCGATACATCCAAAGCATGAGTATGTCAGAAATGCCCTTGTCTATTCATGTCTGTATAAAGTGTTTGAGAATGGCCAGATCTCTGATTGTTTGGTCACTAGCTATTCAGTCATGTTTTTGAAGAGACTTCTCACACCATCACTGTGATTGCTATGAGTGTTGAGAGAATATTGGGTTTTGTTTGGGCAAACCAGAATTTTAGCCTAAAACTGGCTTTATGGCACTTAGTCATAGCCTCAGTTGTCCCAGAAATCCTCCTGAAAATGCCTGAAATATGAGATGGACCTTACTTTCTTTATCCAAACCAATCACAGTCTTTGGAGAGACACAGGAAATTTCTCAGTCTGAAATACTGAACATTGAATTGGTACACCATATGTGGAATCACACATGTTGTCTTAAACCCAGCCATGTTCTCTAAGACTTTTGCCAAAAACTCTCCATAGGTCTATCTAGCTGAACTTATTTTAGTGGTTCCCCATACTGTCAGTTCTAGACCTAGGAGTGAGATCAGGTTGCCTTACAGAATTCCATTTTTAAGTCCCTGGGGCCTCATCCCACATGACTGGGCCTTCTGGTGACAGTCAGTTTAGCTATCCCCCATGAGGGTAGAGGACATAGAGCAAGCTCTTCCTTCTGCCAGCTTCACACTGTGGCCTCTGTGAACTGACCGGTGTAGCCCTAATTCCTCTCTGGTTGAGAAAGAGTCTCACGTAGACAACTGTCCTGTGTTGCTTTTTCCTAGGCCTTCAACAGCTGTATTGACTTTCCCTGTTTCTGAGCTCTGGACTTCTATTTGAATATTCAAAGAAGTATGTGGACAGTCCAGGGCTTATGCTCAGCAGCCAACTGGAGGCATTCTTCAGTTTCTTTTAATGCAGGTGTGTTGACATTTACATTAGTTTGGCCCTCTTTGCATGTACCCCTGCAGCGTGAAGGCCAGACTTCTAGCAACTTTCTTCTGCTCCAGAACACACCACAAGCCCCAGAGCAGCAGATGATTTGAGAAGTGGAGTCACAAAAGCAGGCACTTCATTTTTGTAGGAAGAGCAGAGGTGCCCTTTGGTCCTCATCCAGTCTACTATGAAAGGCATCAGGTATAGCAGCAGGACCAGGCAACTGGAGGGAAGTGATGGAGAACAACAAACCACCTCTATCTGGGCCCATTTAGTACAGGGTCAGTGACTCCCACACAACAGGAAGCCTATGAGCATCGGTTGCATCTTTCAAGCAGTGGGTTCAGTGGGTGAATTATACATGTGAGAGCATCTCAGAATTAGAAGACCTGATTTCAGGTTCTAGCTCTGCCACATAACTTGCCACTTGATGGAAAGGAGGTTTCACTTACCTCACCAGGGATCGTGAGGATTATATGAATAACGTATGTGGAGGTGCCTGAATCTCATAAGTGCTCAAAGTTCATAAAAATGATACTTGATACCTGGAAAATATGTAAGGATCTCCTTTCTTAATTAAACTAACCAAGAAAAAGATATGGAGTGCTAAACAGGCCTCTTCTGGTGAATGTTTGCAAGCCTACCTTGTGCCAGCCTTTTGCAAGGGCTAAGGGAAGCAGATGTGACCTGTTCTCTTAGTAATCCAGTGAGGACACATACCTAAACAAATGTTTTTCATTGGTTGGTATGGCACTAATAGGTCATTAATCTGTTATTAAAAGCTGAAGAGCCTAAGGGGAATATTTTGTGAATCCGTGGTAGGAATGGGTTAGTTCTCTTGGTTGGAGAAGGGAAAAGGGAAGAAGCGTTTGAGCTGAGGCTTGAAATGGTTGACTGCCATTTGGGGAAGGAAAGAGACACGCCAAATGAAGGTAAACAGCATGAGACAAGCACTGGGGATATGGTTTATGGTGTGTTTGAGAAAGGGTTAGTGTCTAGACAACTGGAAGGACAGGTGATGAGACTGGGAAGGTGGACAGGGATCCACTTATGGAGAGCCACAGGGAGCCACTGAAGAATCGTAAGTGGAGTAGCATGGCCAGATTTATGATGTAGAGCAGGAATCAGCAAATATTTCCTGTAAAGGGCCAGATAGTAAATATTTTAGACTTTGTGAACCATATAGTTTCTGTTGCAACTACCCACCTCTGCCATTGTGATGTGAAAGCAGCCATAGACCAAGTGTAATGAAGGAGCATGGCTCTGTTGTAATAACATTTTTTTAAGATGACAGCACTATGTTGTCAGCACTATGCTCAGCCAGTGAATGAACCAGCCATCCCTATATAGGGATCTGAACCCATGGCCTTGGTGTTATCAGCACTGCACTCTCCCGAGTGAGCCACGGGCTGGCCCTTGTAATAACATTTTATTTATGGACACTGAAATAAGAATTTCATGTGATTTTTATGTCAGAGTATTCTTTTGACTTTTTTTGTAACCATTTAAAAATGTAAAAACCATTCGTAGCTTATGAGTTGTACAAAAACAGGCAGCAGGCTGGGTTTGGCTGTGGACCTGAGTTTACCCACCCTCTTCTAGGGCAGTCTCTTAGGCAGAAGTGCATAGAAAGAATTGGAGGGCTACTCTGAGGCAAGAAGCCCAGCCAAGAGGCTGCAGAAGTGATCCAGTTGAGAGAAGATGAGGGTGGTGGGAGTTAGCACTACAAAGAGGGAAGAGATATTCAGATCAAGGAGGTAGATAGAATAGGATGCCAGGGGTTAGCAGGGGAGCTAGCCCCGTCAGATCACCAAGGGAGCCCCAGGTCCCCTCAACAAGGGGAATTTGGTTTTCACGGGTTCCGTGGATTCTTCACTGAGCAGTGGCGTTGGACAAGATTTTACATGAATGTGGACCAGAGGGAAAGACATGCTGTGCTAGTCCATTTGTGTTGCTTATAACAAAATACCTGGAATTGGGTGATTTGTAGGAAAATGAAATTTATTGCTTAAAACAGTTTCAGAAGCTGGGAAGTCCAAAGTCCAGGAAACACATCTGGTGAGGGTCTTCTTTGGTGGTTGCTTTATAGCAACACAGGGGTCAAACATGGTAGAAAATGGCAGAGCAGAGAGAGAGATGGACTCTTCACAGGCTCTCCTTTTAAAGCCCTCCAAACCATTCCCCTAACCACTATTATTAATCCATTCACTACAGCATGGTCCTACAATCTAACTACCTCTTCAAGGCCCCACCTTTCAATTACCATAATAGGACTTCCCACTCTCTCAACACTGTTACAGCGGGGACCAAGCCTCCAACGCATTAAACTTTTGGCAGGACACAATTCTATCCATAATACACACCTACCTCCTCTGCTTCCATACATGGAGGAAGCCTGTGGGTACCAGGACCCCACACTCTTGCTGCCTGGGAACCAGGTGGTATCTTCTCTCCTCTCTCCCACCCCACACACTCTTTCAGCAGGAGTTTCTGTATGGTCCAGAGCTTTCCAGAGACCACATTCTTATATCTGGAATTCCTTGGCTTGTCTGGCAGGGATGGCTCCTGTCGGCAGTGGTGTCAGCCTGGTGTGCATGGGGGATTGTGTGCAGGACTGTGGAGATGAAAGCAGGCCTCCTGATTGCAGGGTCTGTGTAAAACAGCTCTGGATCTTGTGTTGGCCAGGGCCTGGCCAGGCCAGAGGACAGACCAGGGGAGAGGAAGAAGGAATGTCAGTCTTAGGAGGGAGGTACAAAGTCTCAATCAGTAGTTCCTGTAGATTTAGGTTTGGAGGAGTCCTTCCTGTGTGTTACTCGCCTTCAGGCTTTGTGCCTGAAAGCCTGGAGAGCTTGTCCCCTAAAGAGAACCTGCTGTTATGCCTCTTCTTCTAAAATGAGACAGGAACTGCCAAGCCAGGCCAACCCTTTCACCTTTACAGACCTGCCTTATTAGTCGCCCTCACAACCACACCCACACCCATTGAGATAGTTCTGCCTTGCAACTCACCACATGGCCTCAGCACAGATGTCCAATACCATCTCCCATAGCCTATTAGAGCCCAAGGGTCCCCAGAGGATTCTCTACGCCAGTTCAGCCGCTCGACCTACAAAGGCAAAGCCCAGAAGTGACTGACTCCCTGTGGTCATACAGTGTGTGCCACACTGGGACTGGAATCCAGGCCTTGGGTTTCCCAGCCTAGAAGTGCCCTGTACCAGGAGGGGGCTGAATTCTCAGGAAAAGGCGAGCTGTTTCCCTCCTGGCTTCCCCAAACTGAACTCACTTGGAGGTCCTTCCCAGTGGCCCAGGCTGCCCTCAACCCTAGGCTTCAGGAGGTCAATCTTCATAATGCACAGCCTCCTGGGAAACCTGGGTGCAGAGAACCCAACTGAACAGCAAGGATGTCTGTTTTGCTGCTTCAACTCACTCTGTCCCTGGGCAGTTTGCTTACACCGTCTGGGCATCGGTTTCTGCACCTGTCAGGTGGAATAATGGTTCCTGCCTGTGTGCTGCCCATAGCCATTGTGAGGGTAGTATGTAGACAGGTGTGGAGAGTCTCCCAGTGCCACATGTCATCTCAGCACAGTCAAGCCTCTGAAGCCCATACGAGGATGGTCTCTCAGGGGGTAGCTCTTGGGAGCGTGGGGGAGGAACAGAGCAGTGGTCAAGCTGCTCTGGCAAGGGCCAGGGCTTTCAGTCACCACCCCCTTTACAATCCCCTCACCCACTTCAAGCCTGACCTGTGAGAGTGGGAGTCAGAAGTCCTCTTTTACCCACACTTTACCAAGAATCTTTTTTACCATAGATAATAGCTGTTCCGTATTTAATGTATGCCTAGCATCTGCTCATCTTTTACTCCTCAAAGCCCAATGAAGTACAGAGGGTCCTCGATTTACAATGATTCAACTTACGATTTTTCAACTTTACAGTGGTGTGAAAGTGATATGCATTCAGTGAAAAACATACTTTGAATTTTGATCATTTCCCGGTCTTGTGGGATACTCTCGCACAATGCTGGACCAAATCATCTAACACGAAGCCTATTTTATACTAAAGTGTTGACTGTATCTTGTAACCTACTGAACACTGTACTGAAAGTGTTCTGAGCATGTTTAAGGTAGATAGGCTAAGCTATGATGTTCATTAGGTTAGGTATATTAAATGTACTTTTGATATTTTCAGCTTATAATGGGTTTATCAGGATGTGACCCCATTGTAAGTCGAGGAATATCTGTATGTATTCTTATCCCCTTTTTACCAATGTGGCAACTGAAGGTTATAGAAGTTAGGTCTCATGCCCAAGATCATTCAGTGAACAACTCAGGATCTGAAATTCCTACTGGGTCTGTCCTCTCACAGGGATAGAACAAGGGCAGCTCATACAGCTCATCTTGGAAACCCTAGGACATTGTGGCCCAGCGGGTCAGGACAAGTGGGAGGGAAGTTTATACTGTGTCCCAAAGGAGAAAACACCAGTAACCACACCAGAAAATGGGACTTTTTCTACAATGGTCACTAGGGGGCATATGTATCCCCAAACCAGGAGCCTGGAGTTGGAGTGGGGGAATGTTTACACTTTGCCTCAGGAAAGCTGTTTATTTAAAAAATTTTACGAGAGTTTGTAACCAATATTTCTTAATTTGTCACTTTTTTAAAACACTTTTTTTCTCTGCTTGTTGATAAACACAGTATAAGTACAAGGGGAAAACATAAGGTATGCAGATATCTGAAGGAAGAATATTCCAGTCAAAGGGAACAGCTATTGCAAAAGCTCTGCAGTGGAAACATGCCATGCACCTTGAAGAAACAGCAAGGCCATCAGACTGTAGGGCAGCAAATGAAGGAGAGAATAGCAGGGATCAGAAAGGTAACAGGGAAACTAGTGGTGTTGGTCCTAGTAGGCCATTGGAAAGTCAGAGGAGTGAATGATAAGATCTAGCTCATTTTTTAAAAGGAGCATTCTGGCTGCTGTATTGAGACTAGACTGTAGGGCTGAGTGGGGACAAGGAAAGAGGCTGGGAGACCAGTCGGAAAAGACCACTGCTGTAATCTAAGAAACAGTGGCTTGAACCAGGGTGATGGTGGTGGAGTGGTAAGAAGTGGGTGGATTCTGGAACATTTTGCAGATAACAGTTATAGGATTTGCTGACAGCTGGGGAGTGGGTTATGAGAGAGAGAAGGAGATAGAGGAGTCAGGGATGACTTCAAAGTTTTTGTCCTGAGCAATTGGAAGATTAAATTTGCCATTTACTGAGATAGGAAAGTGTGTGGGAGGAGCAGGTTTGGGGGATGAAAATCTGTCCAGTAGGCAGTTGTACATGGGAGTCTGAAGTCTGGAGACAAGACTGGGCTAGAGATCTAATTTGGGGAGCTGTTGGCATATAATGGTATTTAAAGGCCAGTGAGATTATGTTGGGAGGGAGGGTAAAAGAGAAGAGGTCCAAGGACTATGCCCTGGGCACTCCATCATCTAGAGGGCAGGGAGCTGAGGACAGAGCAGGAGTTGGAGATTTTAAAGCCAGAGATGGGGGCTGAAGCTGCAGGACTCAGTGCTGCAGGGAAGTCCTGTGAGGTGAGGGTCTCTGGGGTTTTCTTCCAGGTTGCCTAGAAGAGTATGTGCTTCTCTACTTGTCTTGACCTATCTGACCCCCATAAGAGAAGGGACTGGCACCAGAGCACATAATCAGTTAAGGCCCCAGAGTGTTCAGGCTCCCAGGGCCAGGGGAGATCATGGGCCTTAGCTACCTCCTTCCCTTTTCCCATCCGTTATGCATGGGTGCTCTCCAGGGCTCCATAATCTCTCCCTGGGCCACCTCCTCTACCTGCAAATCTTCAGCTGCTAACCCTGAGCTTAAATGGTCTATCTCCAGCCCAGGTCCCTGTCTTTCCCTAGACGTCCCACAAGCACCTCCAACTAAGCATGTCAAACACCAGACCCCCACATTTCCCCACCACAAACTGTCTCCTGATGTCTCCACCACCTACACGGTCCCTAGGTAGAGCCCTGGGCAACCCCCTCAATCCTTCCCACAGCCAACTCAAGGTTCACAGCTTCCAGGTTCTCAGTCTTTCCTGGGTATCCCCTCTTCTCTATCTCCTGCCCTACCAGCTGTGGCAGTTCAGCTCCTCTCACTGCTCTCCCTTCCCTTTCAGTCCAGCCTCCACACAGAGGCCAAAGGGCTCTTTGGCACAAATTTGGCTCTGCCATCATTTGGCTTAATACTCATCGAATTTCTCAGAGAAGAAAGTCCCAGCTGCCCAGCTTGGCCCCCTAAGTTCCTGTAGCTACCGCCTACCTCACGTCCACCACTGCAGCCATACTGGGCAGCCTGTGGCTCAAAAATCTACTGTCTCCTCCAGCTGGAGCCCCCTCACCCCATGTACCTGGTGAACAGACTCACTGGTGCAAGTGAGAGGCACCCTGAGTGCTGGGGCAGGCACTGGGCTGGGGGTGAAGGCAGGGTGAGGGGGAATTCTTCTAGTAGGTTCTGGAGTGTCTCCCAGATGAGGCATCCCCTACCCAGGCCAGAGACTACTACTGCAGGGCTGAGGGGTTGGGTGGGCCTAGGAGGTCACCTTCAACATCCACCCCCCCACACCACCCCAAAATAGGCCTCCCTTAGCCTTCCGATTTCATCATCATCTAATGTCTCCTGACTCAGGGCCAGAGGCAGAGGCAGAGGGCAAGAACACGTTTTTGCTTGCCCTGGCAGGGCTGTTCCAAGGGCCTTTTGCAACTCCCAACCAGGAAATCCTCCTTATTGGCCAACAAGAGTTTGGTTGGGTCTCTGGTGGACTCAAAGGCTCAGTCCAAGATTTAGGGCCTCACCTGTGTGCCTGGGTATATTTGGCTCTGAGCTATGTGTCTTTTCCCTCTGACCTAGCCTCTGGGCCTTCCTCCATCCTCCACTCACCAGGCCCTCCTACTGGGCCCAGAGCATCCTCTCCAGAACCCCAATCTTGGCTCCTGAGCACAAAGACAAGGAGACACCATGCGCTCTTGCAAACTCCGCATCACCTTGTTCCATCACAGGGGAATGCTTATGGCAAAAATTAAACCTGAAGGACCTTAGTTCCTCTGAGCCTCATTATCCCCACTTTACAGATGAGGGAACTGAGGCCCAAAGAGGTTAAACAGCCTGCCTAAAGTTCATTTTTGTTTGTTTTATTTGGGGTTTTGTTTTGGTGTTTTGGTTTTTGTTTGTTTTTGACGGCTGGCTGGTTAGGGGATCTGAACCCTTGACCTTGGTGCTATAACACTGCACTCTAACCAGCTGAACTAACTAGCCAGCTCTGTTCTGTTTTGTTATTTGAATGTTTTATTGTTATTTTAACTGTACCTATATGTTACATACAGTCATGCGTTGCCTAATGATGGGGATGCATTCTGAGAAATGTGTTATCAGGCAATTTTTTTGTGCGAGCATCACAGAGTGTATGTACACAAATCTAGATGGAATAGCCTGCTATACGCCTGCGTTACATGGTATAGCCTATTGGGCCTGTGAGCGTAACGCATTGCGCTATGACGTTACGATGGATGTGATGTCAGTAGGCAATAGGAATTTTTCGGCTCCATCATAATCTTAGGGGATCCCCACCATATGATGTAGTCCACCACTGGCCAAAATATTGTTATGGGGTGCAGGACTGTACACTCTTGTTTACAGAATATATTTCACAGTTTAAAAGCCGAACTAAAATTAGCCATGGTCACATCCGTGGGTGGGGGGTTAATGCACAGCCTTCAGAGACACCTTTTTTTTTTTTTTTTTTTTTTTTTAAAGATGACCGGTAAGGGGATCTTAACCCTTGACTTGGTGTTGTCAGCACCACGCTCAGCCAGTGAGCGAACCGGCCATCCGTATATGGGATCCGAACCCGGGGCCTTGGTGTTATCAGCACCGCACTCTCCCGAGTGAGCTACGGGCCGGCCCCAAGAGACACCTTGATGAGAGCTGGAATCCCTACTCTCTACCTCTTATTGAGCCAGTCTCCCTGGCCTCAGTTTCCTTGTGGTAAGACAGGGATGATGAGGTGAGGATCACATGAGAGGGTGCGTAATGATAACAGCAGACACACTCCTCATGTGCCAGGCATAACCCTTGTCAGCATCACAGCAGCCTGATGAGATGGGAGCTGTTATTATCTATCTTACCCTAGGTCATACTGCTAGTGAGTGGCACAGCGGGTATTGGGATCCAGGCGGGCTGGCTTTGTTGTCTGTGTTCTTTGTGCCACAATATGAGCCCCAGCCGCATACAGGAGGACTGGGATCACTCTAAGGTCCACTGTTCCCACTTTGAGATCAGTGTAGAGGTGGGTGTAGAGCTAAGGTCAGGCTGCACTGCTCAGAGTGGCCAGAATCTCCTCATGCTGAGGGTGTCATCATTAGAGCCACCGCTCCCATCTCTTCCTATGCTGCAGGATGCCCTCTGAGGAAAGAGACAGACCAGACAGACCGGGAAAGCCCTGAGAGTGAGTGGAGAGCAGGCCAGATGGGGAGTAAGGGCTCTGCCCAACGCTTGACCACCAGACTGAGGACCAAATCTTTATCTGCAAAACCCTGGACGGGCCTGCCCTGGGGCTGGGGGTCATTTCTGCCCCACCTCTGTCTCAATCTCAATGCAGCCTCAGCTGGGGAGGGGGCAGGGTAGAGAGTGGGGTTATGACACAAGGTTTCAAAGTGCTGGAAAAAGTCAGTTGGGGGGCTCTCCAGACACCAACAGATCCAAGCCTTATTGTAAAGATGGGGAAACTGAGACCCAAGGGAGGGGAGTGGTTCTGTCCAGGTCACATAGCCAGTCCATACTGGGCCTGGGACAGGGAGAATGGGAGAGGAGCGAAAGCTCCCACAGCTTATGGGAACTGCACAGATATGTCTACAAGAGTGTGCGTGTGACAGCAAAGCCAAGAGCGGGGACCCACAATGTGCTATGATGCTCACCCCACCCCATCTTGCTGCTTCCTTCCTTCCTGCAGTGGGACCTGCCTCTCTCCTCCAAAGATTTCCCTCACCTTTGCCCCAACCCTTGGCCTTACCTCTTCCCTGGGCCTGGCCTCAGCCCATCCCCCCAACCTCCAACCCCATTTACTTGTCTGACCTCATCTTCTTCTACTCCCCCCTCCCTCTTTCCATTCCAGCATGGTGGCCCCTCCACGCTCCCACCTCAAGGCCTTTTTTTTTTTTCCACCTCAGGGCTTTTGCACTAGCTCTTCCTTCAACCTGGCATGCTCTTCCTCCAGATGTCCACAAGGCTCACTCCCTTAGCCCTTCAGGTCTTTATCCAAAGTCACCTTCTCAGTGAAGCTTTCTGCTCTTCACACCTCCCCACACTTCCTGCCCCCTTTCCTGCTTTTCCTCCTCAGCAGCTGTCACTAACACACCTCAGAATGAATTTTGCACAACGTGAGAATAAAAACTTTTGTTTATCTTCCTCATGCCTACATTCTTGACACTAGAATGGTGTCCGGCACATTGTTCACTCTCAACCAGTGTCTGTGGAGAGAATGAAAAGGCTTGCTCTGTGACTGGAGTAGGTCCAGAACCTGCAAGGTGTTATGGGCAATGGGACTAGTGCAGGTCTGTGGCAGAGCAGTGGACAGCAGGCAAGGGTTCTGGACAGACCCACTGGCTGCCCTGCCTCCAGGGCCACCTCCCAGGGACGTGAGGATGCCAGGCAGCTGAAGTGTTCAGTGAGGGGCAGAGGAGGGTAGGAACCAGAATCCTGGGGCCCGTCTCACAAGGCCACTGAGGCTGAGAGAGGGGAAGGGGCTTGCCCAAGGTCACAGAGGGAAGCCACTGCACAGCCAGCTTGGGACTTCCAGCTGTCCTTCCCTGATCACTCCCAGTGCTGGTTCCCCTGGCTTGGCTCCTGCCCACATGGGCCATCAGACATACTCAAGCCTTTTCCCTTCCTCCTCACATTCCCTCTGATCTTACCAGGCTCTCTACCTATCACCCTCATCCCCACCCACACTGTAGTTATTTCTTTATCTTTTTAAATATATGATACAAATATACATCATATATGTTATCAAGCACAATCATATAACAAACCCGTAAGTTTACCCCAACCCCAGAACTAGAAAATTATTAATAGTTTTACACTATCACTGTGCTCCTACCCATCCCTATCTCCGTAAAGGAATCATCCTTTTTTTAAAAAAAAGTTTTATCACATACATATATTTATGCCCAAAGAATATATTACTTTTTGCTTGTTTTTCAGCTGTAAAACTGGTGTCATACTGTATATAGTCTACTGTATTGCATTTTTTACCTCCACAATTCTTCGGTATTGTTGCAGGTTCCTGTTGTACCTTAATTTTCACTGTTGTATCATGTTATTATGTGTGATTGTACAGTAATGTATGTATCTGCTCTCCTGTTAGTGGATATTTGGGTTGTTTCTGGTGTCTCCTGAGCACCCGTACCTTGCATCCTGCTCCCTGAACCTCCTCCTCCTTTCACTGTTCCACAGCCCAGCTACCCACAAACCTACGACTTCCCAAAACTCTGTCTTCAGCTCCCTTCTGAGCTCCAGACCATATAAAAGGCATACCCCCAAGTGTTTAGTGAGCACTTACTCTGTACCAGGCACTATTCTCAGCATTTAACATTTTAGTGCATTTAATATTCACAGCAACAAAAATGGTAGATAATATTCTTATCCCTATTTCACAAATTAGAAGACCAAGGCCCGGAGAGGTTGATTTACTTACCCACCTCTCGCCCTTCACATCCCATAAGCAGTTCAAACCGAACATGTCCGTGACACAACCTATCATCTTCCTCTCCCACCCAGTTCCTCATTCATGCTCCACTCTCAGTGGTGACATGCCCAAACCCCCAGACCCAAGCCAGGAACTAGACGTCATCCCTGACTCCTCCCTCTCACTCACCCACTCCTTCATCCAAACCAAGCCCAAGTCCTGCCTCTTGTCCCTCCAAGATATTCATCACATCCTGCCTCTCCTTGCCACACCCACAGTGCTGACCCACTGGGTGCCTTGCTGCTCCTCCTGGATCACTGCCTCTCCCCACACTCTGTAGGCCCATCTACCCTGTTTCCAGCATCCTGTATACTGTAGTTCATGCGGGCTTTCTAAAACTCATCTCACCATGTCCCTCACCTCCAGAAGGAAGCCTAGCCTCCTCTGCCCCATCCCCTCAAACTGTGAAGTGCAGCTCACTCCCAGCCCCAAAAAGGACACCCCCTAACCCCCACTCTGCTCTTTTCTCTTCCTCTGGCTGTGAGCCCCGCTCTGAGCTCTACAGACTCCAAGCATCCCATCCTTCACCACTGAGCTCCTTCCTCATAATCACCCATTCCCCATTAGACTGTATTCCTCAAAGGCAGACCCAGCCTCATCCACGGTGCATCCCCAATGCCCAGGCAGGGCCTGCACACAGTAGGTGCTCAATAATTGTTGAAAGGCTAAATGCATGAGCGATGAGGCATCATGAGTGGTGCTGCCTTCTGGGTCCCAGAAGCAGGATGATTCCTACCTGGCCCCTGGTCAGCGGATCCTGCTCCCCCACCCCATCCCCGCAACCTCTGCCCTGTTCCTCTTGAGCCCCGTGAGGCCTTTTCTGATCTCTTCACCTTTTGTAAGGATTTCCCTCTTTGTATCTTCCTTTTCAACTCTGGAATTCCTTCATGTGGGAGAGCTCTGGCACCAGGAAGAAGGAACAGGGGGCCAACCCTTTACCTGCTTTTAATCTATATCAAGCATCCTCAAGGGAATGAAAATTGATTCTTGGAAGGGGTGGTGAAAAAAAAATCTTACTTTTTTAATGTATAAAGCACAGATGTGCATACAATACATAGATAGTATATCTGTGCTGCTAAAATATGTGATTAAGAAAAAAATGTATAAAAGGCTGCTGAGGAGGGCACTAATGAAAAGAAGGTTGAGAAATTATGATCTACACTCTTGGGCCTTGCCTTGTCTGGTCCAAGAACTGGCCAGAACTGAGGGAAGGGAAGAACCAGGGGAGAGTCTAGAGTCTTATCTCAGGGCACCCTTAAGGTATCCCCAAAGCTGGACCCTACCAGCTAGCTCTGCTCCTTTTCCCCAAACTACCCTATTCCTCCCCATGCCTGAAAGTCCACCATTCTGTATCTAGCATCCTTTCATCTCACCCCGTTCCTTCTGAGGCTGCAGGTTGGTTCTTCCCCATTCTCCCCCAGGGGTACCCCAGCTCCCAGGGCTCGAATGAGTTGAGTCTTCTCAGCTCTGTGCTCCAACCTTGGGCTAAGGTATACCCTGGAGCTCCTGGAAGAACCCAAGAGGGAAGCCCATCACAAGAGGCAAGGGTGCTGCTGTGGGACAAGCCTTTCTTTATTGGGGTAGAATGGGGTCACAAAGAATCTCTTCTTAGAAGTGCTCTAGGGCTATGGAGTCATTTAAGGGTGGGACAGACTGGATTGAAGTTCTGTTGTCAAGGGTCACAGAGACGGGGGTGATGGGATGGGTCATGGATGGTTGAGGACCGGTCTTGGGTAATACAGTTATCCTGTGGGTTTCATGCACCACAGGGTTCGTCAGTCTCTGGGGCTTCCGTGGGATATTGGAACCAATGAAGACCAGGTAGACGATGCCACCTATGTAGGCACCCAGGAGTGGCGCCACCACTGGCACCCACCACCAGTTCTCCCCGGCCCTGCAGGAAAGAGGTGGAGGCCTGCTGAGAGTCCAAAGCCCAGAGCAGCACCCACATCCACCTTGGACCAAGACAGGGTGAGTAGAAGAGTCACTACCATCCTGCCCCAGGAGATACCCCCAGCCTGGGGCCCCGGTCAGCCTGAGCCTGATTCAGGGACAGCGTTGAGGATCAGGTCTGCTGGTCTGGGGAAACATCGGAACCCACTCCTGCTCCCCAGGCCTGGAGCTCTACAGGACTTTCCTGTGCTGCTACTCACATTGCACCCCCACCCCTCCGTGTGAAGGAGACCCACCAAAAACTTGCAGGAGTGGGGTCTGGGCAGGGGCAATACCTGAAGACCTGTTTGCCCCATCCGGCAATGTAGGTGAAGAAGCGGGGAGGCAGGTCCCGGGATGGGTTAACAGCATATCCTGAGTTCATGCCTAGGGACACCCCAATGATGACCACAAGGATGCCAATCACCAAGGCCTGCATCCCTTGCAGTGCTGGGTTGTTCTCCTTGTCCGTGATGGCAAAGATACACAGCTGGAGTATCCCCGTCAATAACATCTGGGGAACAGACACCATGACAGCCCATCCAGGGCCCCTAGCCAAGCCACAGAGCTTCAGCAGTGCCCCAAATCCAAACCCACTGGCAGAGACATGTCTTGTACAGTCCCCATCCAGAGTTCTTATCCTCTCTATTGTGAGGGGCTCCCTGCTGGCTTCTTCCTAAGAGATGAAGGGTTTGGAGAGGGGCACCATCCCTGAACCACTGACCTCATCCAGGAAGCCCTGCCACAACGTCATATAGTCAGGAAGATAGGTGGCAAAAATGCCAGCGGTGGCTGTAGGACCAGTCACTGTCAGCTGTCCATTCGAGAAGTGGAAAATGGCCTCTGTAGAGATACAGATTGAGTGATGAAGCTGCCCCCAGCTAAACCCCACTGGTGTCCCAGAAATGAGGTTGTAGGGTGGAGCATTGGGAGCCACCTCCAAGGCTTTTTCTTCCAGACACTTACAGACCAGGACACTGAGATCTGATCTGCTCATATTTCAGAGGAGGAACCTGAGGCCAGAGGCAGACAACCCAGGGTAGAATACTTACTGTAGAAGAGACAGTAGATGGTGGCAGCAGCCATGAAGGAGCCCAGGAACTGAGCCAGCACATACACAGGAAATTTCTTCCAGGGCATGCGGCCTAATGCACAGCTGGTGAAAGTTATGGCCGCATTCATGTGGGCCCCTATGGGGAGGCAGCAGGTGTGTCAGGGGAGTGAGAGCAGAAACAAACAGTAATTAATAATATTGAGAGTAACAACAGTAATAAACAATAATGGCTAGTGTTTATGGAGTGCATTCTCTGTGACAAGAGCTTTCTCATTTAACCTTGCACCAACCCCAGGAGGCAGAGACCGTTATCTCCATTTCAATATTAAGGACAGAGAAGGTAAGTCACTTTCCTAAGATCACCCAGCTAGTAAAAATGGTGTGTCAAGCGGGCCCTTGAAGAGTCTGGGGCAGACACAGTCAGAGGCAAGGGGTTCAGAGGTGTTCTCCTCCCTCCAGGTGGCCAGTAAGGGTGAGGCACCAGCCATGTCAAGAAGAGGCTGGCTAGAGGTGAGCAGGAAAGAGCCTGCTGGGGACACCTGGCACTGCCCGGTCAGGCAGGGCCTGGGTTCACTCACCAGAGATGTTGCCTGCCACATACACTCCCATGGTGACTCCAAAGCCAAAACCCAAGTTGACACCGAGGAAGCTCCCGAATTTATTATCTCCTAGAACCATATGGGCCACAGAACCGAGGCCAAACACCTGCGAGGGAAGGGCCTGTGAGGAGGTTGCCTGCCCACAAGCCCCACCTTCAGAGGAAGGCTCAGAGCTCAGTTCTCTCTCTCACCCCATGCTCTGGGCCTCCCTGCATTTCCCTTAAAGACCTGCCATACCCTCTTCCTCAAGAGCCTTCTGTCCTCATGACCTATACTCCCTTGCCCCTGTCAAGACCTCTCAGACCTGAGCCAGTGAGAGCTGGGTAGTGTGGCAGAGTCTGAGGCTCTTACAACACACGTTGGGGCACCTCGACCCAAAGCTCACCTAAAGTACAGGAGGACGGCAGGGCTGTGAGGAGGGGATGGCCAGTGTGGATTGCACCTCTCGGAGCATCTCACACTTCAGACTATCCTGAAGGAAGTCTCTTCAAGAAATCTCCAAACTCCATGCCTGGACTCTGCCAAGAGCCCCTTCTGCCTCCTAATCACCCACCACCAGCCCAGGAAGCCAGTGGGGTTCTAACTCTCTTGCGCTCAGCTTCATTTCCATTGCCCTCAGGCATCATTCCCAAACTTCTTACTCTTGCCCATCTCCTCAGGTGACACTCCACCTTCACAGAGAGACTAGAGGCCTGAAGGTAGGCCTCACTCAACCTCAGTCTATATCCACCTTCCCCGTCAGCTCTGGTTCCTGTGCCCATCCTCTCCCTCTACAGAGGTCTTTCTCTTGCCTGTACCTTCCACGTCCCCCTTGCCTGGCTCTCACAGAACTAGAATCTCTTCCTTCCTAACAAACCTTCTCACCTCAGCCCAGCCTCCCTCTCTAGCTGTGGACTCCTCGATGCCCCCTCCCTGTTTAGTCAGGCTTCAGGAAAGAAACTTTATTCCTTCTCTTGCTCGTGCGTGCGCGCACACGCGCTCACACACACATGCACACACACACACACACACACACACACACACACACACCTGCTGCAATCTGGCTTCTGCTTCCACATGTCACAGACACCAAAGCTCTCTCTAAGGGCTCCAGCAACCTCCTCATTTCCCAAAGATCCCTTCAGACATTGTCTTACTTGACTTTGCTCACTGTGGCACTCTTGACCACTCCATGCTCCTGGAAAGTCCTCTTTGGCCTTTATAACATCTCTCTCTCCTGGTTTTCCTCTTATCTCACTTGCCTCTCCTCTCTAGGTTCCTTCCCACATTCTTTTTCCATCGTCTGCCTTATGAACACAAATGATTGATCTCTGGCCCCTTTCACGTCTCACCCCTGTTACTCTTCCTGGGTCTTCTTATCAGGTCAGATATGCCTAATGCACTAAAATTCCCATAATCTCCATGTGGGAACAAGATTCCTATTTCTAAATACCTACTGGAACTTTCTTTGGTGTTCCTCAGGCATCTCATGCTCTACGCTGAAAGCTCATCTCTCAGAAAAACTGCTCCCTAGGCTGACAAAGGCAAGGCAGGGAAAAAAAGAAAGAAAACTTAATTCCTTACGCTATTTCCCGTTCCAGTTGGCCAAGCCAAAACCTCGGGTGTCACAAATGTTCCTCTCTCCTCCCCATCACCCAATCAGTTCTGCTTACATTCTCCCCAGATCTTACCCTCCTTGCCTCCTCCTTGCAGCCAGAGTGACTTTTGTTTCTTGGGTTTTTTTTTTTTTTTTTTAAAAAGATGACTGGGGGCCGAGCCCGTGGCGCACTCGGTAGAGTGCTGTGCTGGGAGCGCAGCGACGCTCCCGCCGCGGGTTCGGATCCTATATAGGAATGACCGGTGCACTCACTGGCTGAGTGCCAGTCACGAAAAAACGACAAAAAAAAAAAAAAAAAAAATGACCGGTAAGGGGATCTTAACCCTTGACTTGGTGTTGTGAGCACCACACTCAGCCAGTGAGCAAACCGGCCATCCGTATATGGGATCTGAACCCGGGGCCTTGGTGTTATCAGCACCGCACTCTCCCGAGTGAGCCACGGGCCGGCCCTTGGGTTTTTTTAATTTGTTTTTTCAGAGTGACCTTTCTAACACAAAAATCTAATCGTGTCTGCCCCTTGTTTAAACATTCACTGGCTCCTTTCTATTTCCAGAATAAAGTTCAAATTCAGTAGGCTACCATTTAATAATTCAGTAGGCCACCTACATAATTTCATCCCTTCTGCCTCTCAGTTTCCTATCTGTCCCAGTATTCTCTATATTCAGCAGTAGTATCACTACTAAATAATAATAACCAATTTACTGAGCACTTACTATGTGCCAAGTACTGGTAAGCAGGTTATATTTATCACCTCCTTTAAACCTTACACCAGTCTTATGAGTTAGGTACTATTATTCTCCCCATTTGACAGATGGGCGAGCCAGAGCCTAGAGAAATTGACTGTCTTGTCTAAGGTCACACAGCCTGTACATGGTGAGCTAGGATTGAATCCAGGCAGTCACCTGTGCCAGATGGCTTCAAACCATACAGCCACACTGCTCTCTGCATGTCTTGCTCTCATTCTTCTGTGGTTTTTGCATATGCTCTTCCCTCTGCCTGGAATACCTGATCCTAGATCCTGAAAATTTGATACCCTGTAGGCCAAGCTCAGCTGGCATCTGCTTTTGAAAAGTCCATGTGTTTTGGACCTGTGGTTTTTGAGAGACCTCTAGATGTCCAGGCTGCTGAAAATCAGGGTCTAGACCTGTATCATCCAATATGGTGGCCACTAACTACATGTGGCTATTATGCACTTAAAATGTGGCTAGTTGAAATTGAGATCTGCTGTAAGTGTAAAATACACACCAGGTTTCAAAGACATAGAAGGAATAGGAGAATGTCAAATATCTTATTAATTTTATATTGACTACATGTTGAAATGATAGTATTTTGGATATATGGGTTAAAATATTTGAATTATTAAATAATTAATGATTAAAATATTAAATTATTAAAATTAATTTCACCTGTTGCTTTTTGCTTTTTTAATGTGGCCACTAGAAAACTTTAAATTACATACATGGCTCATATTTTATCTCCCCTTGGACAGCTCTGTACTAGACTTCGTAAAAGAGAAAACGTAGAGAATTGTGGGAGTGAGGGCTGCAGTTGAATACATCAGTGGATGAAGCCCCCAGGAGAGGGTGCAGGGTGAGAAGGCAGCCAGGAGCTGAATCGAGAGCCACACATCAGCACTCATGGGCAGGCGTTAGAAACTTCAGCTGATGGAGCTGGCCGGTTAGCTCAGTTGGTTAGAGTGTAGCTTTAGAACATGAAGGTCAAGGGTACAGATCTCCGTACCAGCCAGCTGCCAAAAAAAAAAAAAAGGAAGAAGGAAACTCAGCTGGAGAAAGTGTTTAAGTGGAAGAAGAACAAAGAGAGAATGTACCACAGACACCAGGGAGAAACAGTTTCCCAAGGAGGGTGTGGTCCACACTGTCACGCACAGCCTCTGGGTCAAGTGTGTGAAGGCCTAGAAAGCATCCCTTTGGATGTGACCACCCAGCGGTTGTTAGTAATGTGGTGTGCACTGTGTCATCAGACCATGGGGACAGAAGCCAGGTCCCAGAGATTGGGAGGTGAGTGGGTGATGAGGAAGAGCTGAACCATACCAGTGTAGAGACACCTCTCTGAGAGCTTGCCTGAGGAGGGAGGGAGAGAAAGCATGATAAGTGAAGGGGCTTACAGGGTGAAGGGAGGGATCGTTCATCTTGTGTTGTTTTAAGTGGAGAGACTTTAGTAAGTTTATAGGTTGAGAGAGTGACAGGCCGAAGATAAAGGAGAAAAGGACAGAGCAAAGAACCTGATTAGGATGGAGAGCTGGATTGGTACAGAAGTGGAGGGGTCCTCCAAGACGGAAGGGACCCAACCCCAGCTAAGGCGAGATGTGTGGATGCACAGCTAGGTAGTGGGTGTGGTGGTGAGAGGGACGGGGTGAAGAGCTGGATACAGGAAGCCAACCATATGATTTTCTTTGCCAAGCAGGAGATCATGCCATTTGCTGATAAACAAACAAAAAGACAGGCAGAGTACAGAGCAGCTTTGGTGAAGTCTGCGAAATGTGAAATAGCCCAAATAGGGAAGGCAGTTGAACAGTACACACTGCATCCTTTAGGTGCAGGGGAGCCCAGAGATGGGCTGGCAGAGGGTCCAGGATAGGATGCAGCAGGAGAGGACAGGAACAGAGGGGGTGGGGTGGGGAGTGAAGCCAGGGCAGGCAGGCAGGCTGGGGTGGCCAGGAGGTGGAGGGACTGGAGCAGACATGGAAGGTCTGAAGACTGAGGGTCTCCCATTTTGATTCCCCCCATTTAAAAACCATTTGCTAAAAATAATGGATGAGTGAATGAACCCCACATGATCGCCTCTGTCAGGGTTGCCAACTGGGAGCCCATGCACCTAATCCATCCAGCACTCATGTTTTGTTTGGATAACTTCGTTTTGAAGACCAGAAGTTTCAGCTTCTCTTGAAAAACGAGAAGCTCAGGCAACACTGGCCTGTATTCCACCCTCCATGGCAACAGTCAGCTGGAGTAGCGGCAGCTACGTATACCCTTACACAGATTGGCACTCTGTAGTTAGCCAAAGTTCCTACGAGCCTGAGTTGACCCTCTCTGGGCCCCCGTAGATGTGAGTTTGCAACCCTTGTCCTATGGCTCACGTGTACAGCTTGTTTTGAGGGCCCTGATGGCTTTTGTCCCTCCCCTCCCTGGTCAATGAATGTGGGCCAGCCCATCAAAGTTCCCCCAACAGCCAGGAGGCCAGCTCCGAGGACAATGCCCCTGGAGGTTGCAGAATGGAACTCCACTTCTCTTGTCCTGCCACAATAAATGGGGCCCAGGGTCACACCAACTTTTTTGGCAAAACCTTCACCCTGATGACTCACTGAGCTTCCTATTAACTGAAAAATCCCCCACTTCTTGGCACAGGCCCGATAACTAAAAATAACAACACAATGTCCTTTATGAGTTTAAATCTCACAAGTTCTTTTACACACATTGCTTCCCTTTAATCCTCACAGCAAATTTGTGAAGCAAATGTTTTTGCTCCCATTCTACTGGTGGAGAAACTGGGTCATGAACAACCCAAAGCCTGAAAGTGAGGGTCTTATCCCGGCTGGGGGAGAGTTAACAAGCCCGCATTGTGGAAAGCCTGCCATATCTAAGCTAAGAGACAGAACATAGAGTTAAAGGTCATAGAGTTAAAAGTCAAGACTGTGATATTAGACTGGACTGGATTAATCTTGAATTGAGGCAAGTGACTTATTCTCCTGGAGGCTCAGTTTCCCCATCTGTGAAACAGGGACAATAATAGTGCCTACCCCACAGGGCCATTATGAGGATTCAGGAAGATGCTGCATGTAAGGGACTTAGCATCACAGTGCCTGGTATGCAGTAGGTGCTCAATAATAATCTCAATATAAGAAAGAGAAACATGTGGGCATGTATCAGTGCATGTGAATGGTGCCTGCTTTCCTCCCTCTCAGAGGAGGCACCCTCCTGCCTCCGAGGTTCCAAGGTTTAACAGCCCTCACAGGGCTGTAATGTCTTGTCATAAGTGAATTACAGTACTTTGCCCTGGGTGAAGAGAGACAGGATCCAGCTGCTGTCCTCACAGCTCAGGAGTCGAAGTTGAAGCAGGAGGCCAGGTAATGGAGGAGGGGGAGAGGGCAGGAGGCATGGAGGAGAGAGCAACTGAGAGCCCTTGTCATAATAACAAGGGGCCAACACGTGTGAACTACATGTGCACTGGGTGCTGGCACTTGGCCTTCTTCACACAAGCCTGCCAGCTTGATGTTAGTGTTCATGTGTATCAACAAGGAGCTCAAAGAGCCTCTCGCACCCCTACTTCCTCTGGCATGCTCCCGGCCGCCTTTGCTTACCTTCCCACAGCCTGCCCCTGCTTTTCCTGGCCCTGGACCCTCCACAAGATGCAACAGCATGGTTACAGGTCCTGTTAAGGGCAGAGGCTTGCTGAGGTAAGAGGCAAGGCTGAGGCAGGTGGGAGGAGAAGGGGATTCCAAGAAACCTCTCTTCCCACCTATGGTCTGGTTTCTGTCCCAGTCACACGCTAATGAAGAGCCCTTGCCAAGGGTAACCACTGGCCTGCCTGTTGCCGAGCCCTTGGGACCCTTGTCAGTGCTCACTTTATTTGGCCATCTGCAAGTTCCCACACTGCTGACCGCTCCCTCCCTGTGGAACCACTGCCCCCTTCTCTAACATGGTCCCACCTAGTTCTCCTCCCACCTCTCTTACCACTCCTTCTCAGGCCTCAGCTCTGTCCTCAATCCTCAATTGATTGTTTTTCTCTTTCTATACACTCTCTCTAGACAACTTTTATAACCACGACCCACATCCTGATGAATGCCAACTCTTTCCTTCCAGTCCAAGCCTGTCCTGAGCTCCAGACCCCTATATTTATCTATCTCCTGGATTTCTCCACTGTTATCTCACTGATCATGTCCAAACCGACCTCAGCTCTTGTCCCATGCTCCAGGATGGCTCATCAGCACTTACCCAACATCTGTTGCTTGCAAAGTCTCCTTGATTCCATTGTCTACCACTCTCTCAAACATGTACTTTCTTCTCCATCCCAGACCAGTCACTAGATCATTACAACAGCCTCTTTACTGGCTCCCCACCTTCCTGCCTTGCCTGTCCTTCTTAGGCTCCACACTGCACACAGAACTACCTTCTAAAATCCAGATCTAACAATTACCACTCCACTGCTTGATAACCTTCAATGTCTGCCCATTGCCCTCAGGATTAATTGTCAGAGCCTGACATTCAAAGTTCTCTTCAACCTCTTTACCCTAGTTTCCCTTCTCCCCACTTCTAACCAAGCCCTCTGACCACCCAGCCCATGGTTTCATTCTACCCACACATATTGTGAGCCCTTTCTATCCCAAAAAGACTTGGTGAGGAAGGACCCTCTTCTTACAACCCTCTGCTTCTTCCCAGACTCCCAGCTCAGAGCTCATGGATAATATGATCCATGGGGCCAGCGGTAGGGAGGGGGTCCTGGACTGCCCTTGCTGAACCCCACCCACTCCATGCCACCTACTCACTCACCATCATGACATACATGCTTAGGAACTCAGCCAGGAACTCTCGCACAATCTGCTTCTGCAGTGTTTCACGTATCCTCATTATCGCCGGCTGGAAAAGCATCTTGGAGGTGCCTGTGTACCTGAAACAGCAGCCCAAGCCCATGGACAGAGTGGAGACTCAAGTCGGCTTGCTTCCCATCAGGTCTTTAATTCCTGGCTGAGTTAATGGGTAACCTACCAGCCTCTCTACACACACATCTTCTTGCCCAGGGCAGCTGGGACAGCTGGGATGAAAGACACCTAAAAGCCATAGGAACATGGGGAGGAACTGTGGTAGATGGCCAGGCCACCCCCTTCTTCCTTCTAGTCAGGACTGATCCAGTGAAAAGGGCATACCAATGAGGCCACTTTGCAGAGGGGGCAGTTGGGAAGCTGAAAGTGCAACCTGCAATACCCAGGAGCCCCTGAAAGAAGCAGGGTGGGAGAGAACAGGCTGGAAAGTAGAGCTCAGTTGTCTATCTGTCTGTCTCTCTGTCTGCCTATCTGCAGGAGCCAAAGCTTTGGGGTCACAGGCCAGGGCCTTGCAACAGTGAGGCACTCTGCAAACAGCACAGGTGTGGCAAAGTCTGCTGCTGGGCTCTATAAACAGCCCTGAGGCCTGATATGTGCCCCTGGTTCTGCCAAAGATGAAGGTATCAGCAAAATGCATGAGGCTCTACAACCAGGTCAACACAAACAGATATTTGTGAGTGAGGAAATGAATGAACAAGAGAAAAGGAGGATCTGGATCTTACTTTCTGGTGTATCCTCGTGCCTAGCACAGTGCCAGGAACATAGGAGACGTACAATAAATATTTGTTTAATGAATGAGAAGTAGAGGATTTGTCTATCTTACCCTCAACTAGATCTCCAGATCTTCCTACAGGGCCTGGAATTTGACAAATATTTGTTTAATAAATGCATGGTTGGATGGACAGATAGATGAAAAAGTGAGGTACAGGTCCCAACGTCTGTGTGTTGGGGGAGGTACAGGACTGGAGTCTGGCGAAGGTGATGGGGGCTGGAGGATAAAGAGAAAGAAGAGGAGTACAGATTCCTCTAAGTGTGGCCTTAGTGCTTGTTCAGACTAGTGATACTCCCTCTCCCCCACATCTGAATGCCTGGAAGCTGACACCAGTCCTTCAACTACCTCACCCTGCTAAGGACAACAGCATCACTCTTCAAGCTTCCTAAATTCCCCATGGCCTCACAGAAGCAAAAAGTAGGCAGAGGGAGGAGAGATGCCCACGCATGAAATAAAACACCTTCCATTCTTCTAGCTGAGACCCTTTATTCATATCTCACCCATCCGAGTCCTTGCTCTGTTCCTTACCCCAAGGAAACAAATTCAGAGCTGAATATATACAGGGGGATGTAAAGTTGCCTGGACAATTCACTGGCCCCCAATCCAACTCCAGCTCTCGTGCATCCTCCTATAGGTGTCCCCTAGCCCCTGTGACCTATCTCCTCAGCCCTGAAGAGCCTGTGAGCAGCCTGATGCAAGCAGGTACCCAAGAACAGTCCTGGGGAGGTAGCACAGAGGCAGGGGAGAGGTGGACAGAGCAGAAAGCAATGAACGCCAAGAGAACTCTGGAAGCCTGGGTCCTTACTCATTACCACACAGCAGGCAAGACACAGTAAGCAACAAATAGCTACCAGCCAGCCAATGAACCAAAGATTTATTGAATGCCTACTATGCATGCTATGTTCAGGAACTGTAATAAAGGACACTAGTAGGATCCCAGCTCTTAGGAAGAAAAACAATTAATTTTTCTTTTTTTTTTAAAGATGACCGGTAAGGGGATCTTAACCTTTGACTTGGTGTTGTCAGCACCACGCTCACCCAATGAGCCAACGAGCCATCCCTATATGGGATCCGAACCCATGGCCTTGGTGTTTTCAGCACCACACTCTCCCAAGTGAGCCACGGGCAGGCCCAAGAAAAACAATTAAGCAATTATTATAAAGTGTGATGAGTGTTGCCACAAGTGAAGAGTGGGCATTATGGGATCATGTGGCAGAAGTAAATAGCCTGGAGGAGGGGGTGGGAACTCTCCCAGAGGAAGGGAAATTTAGGTCAAGAATAGAAGGCTGGCCAGGTAAAGGAGCATCCAGGGAGGCGGGGGGAAGTTCTGGGCACAGGAAGGGCATGTGCTAAGACAGTATATGATGTCTAGAGGAACTTCACAAGGATAGGCTGACCAGAGGAAGGATTGAAAGGAGCCAGGGCCAGGTGGCAGAAGGCCTCATGGCCCATGTTAGGGGGTGTGGACTTGACCAGAGGGCAATGGGGCCAGGTGGCAGATTTCAGCAGGAGTACTTCCTGCCCCATGGAGGCCAGGATGGAGGAAGCGGGAGTGCTGGCATGGCAAGCCTCAGGAGGCTTCTCACACACAGCTGAGAGGTGATGGCGGCCTGAGCCAAGAATGCAGCCATGCAGATGGCTGAAGAACACAGCCAAACTGACAAACCTCGTGTCTGATTGGAGAGAAGAGTGGAGAGGGAAAGGGCAGTGATGTCCCCAGGTTCTGGCTAGAGCAGCGGAAAGACCAACAGGAGGCACAGGAGAGAGCTGCAGATTTAGGCAGGAGCATGAGGAGGCCCCTCTGGATGTGTTGTTTGAGGAGCCTGCAAGACCCTGGGTGGAGATGACCAGTAAAAAGGCAGCTGGTCATGTGATCTTGCTTAGAGATACACATTGGGAGGCCACCAAATCATAGACGGTCAGCTGAGCCATGGACATAGATGAAATAGCTCAAGGAGATGATATGGGATGAGAAGAGGGAATCCAAGAGAACTAGCCTCCAGACCAGGAAACTAACAGCCAGCCAGATTACCTAAGTAAGCTGCTAACCAAGGAACTAAATGGTTAACAACTCACCAACCCTTTGAGTAACAAATCAATCTGGCAACTTAACCAACTAACTGACTCTCCTATTAACTAGCTATTAACTCATTTAATTATCTAATTAACCAGTCAACCATAAACTGTCCAATTAACCTCAAACCAACCACTTAACCTGATAACTAGCATTCATCCATTCAGCAAACATTCGTTGAGCATCTACTTATGAGTCAGGCACCAGGGATACAAAGTCAAACCCCAGTCTCCACCCTTAGTTTGCTCTGTTTAGTGAAAGGGACCCGAGGGGCGACATCTGGGGCTACAGGAGCTTGGGAGGGGTGGGAGGTGAGGCCTGAAGAGAGTTTTGAAGAATGGGCAGGCAGTGGCCTAAAGTGGCCATGGGGGAGTGGGGTGGAGGTAGAAGAAATGGTGGGAGGTGCCCACGTTCTAGATATTTTAGGAGATTGGTGACTAGATGTGTGGCACGGGGAGAGGAAGGTACCAAGGATGTGGCCTTGACTTCTTTTTTTCTTTTTTTTTTAAAGATGACCAGTAAAGGGATCTTAACCCTTGACTTGGTGGTGTTAGCACCACGCTCTCCCAAGTGAGCTAACTGGCCATCCGTATATTGGGATCCGAACCATGGCCTTGGTGTTATCAGCACTGCACTCTCCCAAGTGAGCCACAGGCCAGCCCTTTTTTTTTCAATTTTTTTTTTTTTTAGGCCTTGACTTCTGAGGAAAAGGGGACCCCTGATGAGCTGAGACCATGGGAGCAGGAGTGGGTTTGGGAGGAATGGACGAGGCTGTTTTCAGTTAAGATCTGTGTTGCCTGTGGGACATCAGTGGGTCTTTGGAAACAGGGTCTAAAGCCCAGTAGAGAGACATGGACTAGAGACAGCAATGTCATCAGTACAGAGGGCACACCATTCATTCTCTTGATCCAAGAGTGCACCAACAGGCAAATATCCCCACTCACGTGGAGCTGACAGCAGTAAAATGTAATAAGCAAGTACACTTGTATGTTCAAAGGTTGTAAGTCCTATGGGAAAAAATAGAGCAAGGAAAGGGGATTTGGGAGTGGAGCGGGTGGGAGTGAGGTATGATTTCAAATAGGGCAGTCATGGTAACCTCATTGAGAAGGTGGCCCTTGAGCAAAGACATGCTGGAGGTGAGAGAGGGAGCTGCGTGGATAACTGCGGGAAGAGCATTTCAGGAAGAAGGAATGGTCACTGGAGGACTCTGAGTATGTTTGAAGAAAGCAAAAGAGGTCAGTGTGGTTGGAGTAGGGAGGCAGAGGGCAGGGAGGTCAGAGAGGTAAGGGGACTAGGTAGGCAGGGCCTTGACCATTGCAAGGACTTTTGGCTCTTATTTCACCCCAAAAAGAGTTGATTCTGAGAGGGTGAGAGGTGGCAAGTTCAGTTCAGTTGAGTACCACCTACATAGGGGCGGTTGGAACCCACTGACCAACCTCTTGACCCTCATCCGGGTCTTTCTGAACCTCCCTCACCCCAGGGCCTAGCCTGTGCATGGCTGCACTATGAGGACATAAAGAGGTAGGAGAGGCCGTTCTTGTGGGGCCCCTTGGGCTAGTGGGTGGTGGGAAAAAGGGAGTTTGAGGGGAGCAGCTGCCACCAGGGAAAAGCTGAGGGAGGGACAGGGGGCCCTGAGGTGCACGGGACCGAGGACAGGAGGCTGGGGTGAGGGAATGTGGTGGGCTACTTACCGCCTGTTCCTGCCTTCTGGAGCCATATTAGAAGCTGTGGAGCCAAAGAGAGGTCACTAAGGCTGGGGGACACAAAACTTGGCCCCACCAGAGCCCAGCCCCCCAGGGGAGAAGCCATGGGGAAGCTCCTGCTAGTGCCATCCCTTCAACCTAGCAAAGTGGCAGAGAGAGTGGGGGAGGGGTGAGTGTACCTCAGCCAATGGGGAGATGCCCTGGAGTCCCACCCCCTCTACCCATGCTGGCCTCAGGATCCCTGATCCTCAGACCAGGCCCTTCAGATGCCCTCCTGCCCTTCCCAAGTCTGCAACCCAGCTTTGGACAGTGGAGATGCCCATAGCTTCCCCTCAGTGGCTCCAGCCTCTAATATTTGAATATTATACCTTTAGTCTAACCTCAAGCTCTCTTGCTGCTGACTTAAACTATGAATTTCCAGGTCCTCCTCCTAGCACATATGCATGCACACACACAGAGGATGAAGCCCTGAAAACTCATTTAGTCCATGCCCACCCCAGAACAAAGTCTATTCTTCCTTCCTTCCTAAAAATTCACCCTTATACTTGCATTTCTCTCTCGAACTGATGCATGAAGGTAACCCTTAAGTTTCCTCATCCTGTATGTCCTCCTTCTTCTCTAGCCCAATGCCCCCTAGCTGGGACACAAATTTACATCCCCAACCCTGATTGCAGAAACTCTCTAGCCCCAGCCCCAGCCCCTCAGGAGGGAACTCCCATGGGAGATACCACTTGGACAAGCCAGCAGTTGGCCCATGCCCGAGCTGTATCCCTTCTGCTCTGGTCTTCAGCTCTTTCCTTGTCCCACACCCAGGCTCTGCTGACAGCCCAGCCCAATACCTCCCAATCTCAGCTCCACCACTGGTCCTTCCAACGGCCAACTTACAGGTAAGGAAACTGAAGCCCAGAGAAAGGATGTGATGTGCCCAGGTCACACAACAACACAGAACTGAACAAGAACAGAAAGCCAGGCCTTCAACTCCCAGCTGGGGCTCTTTCCCCAGATAACCCCACAGTCACCTCCTCCCTGTGTGGTCCCCAGGGAGTGGCCCTTCCTGTCCCAGGCCTGCCTGGAGTCCCACTCACTCTGCTGAAGTGTCTTACATTTCTCAGCCTCTGCCTTGGGGACTTCTTGGTTAAAGCAGGTTTTGATCTTGTTTCTTCGTGACTTTCTGAAGCTCAGGCTGTTCCCCCAGCTGGGTCTCTGCTGTCCCTGTGTCCCCACTCTTGAGCCCGTCTCTCAGCCCACCCCAGGGCTGCCCAAGCACTGCTCCTGCTCCTCCAGGGGAGAGGTCAGTAGGGCAGAGGTTTGGCCAGTGCCACTTAAAGCCAAGTCCAGATGCACGGCCTAAAATAGCATCTCTCCCCCTGCCAGTGGCGCCATAGAGACCAAATTCTGAGGCAGGTCTGTGAGGTCAGAAGCAGAGCTCCAGGTGGGTGCTCTGGGCCTGACAGTTCCAAAAAAAAGGTTGGTCCTCCAAGCCAAGTTTTCAGCCTGTCTCCAGAGCCAGAGCCCAATGAAGCCCTCCCAAGACCCCAGACCTGGGGAAGGCTACAGAGGCTCCTGAGCCCCCAGCTATGAGAAGAGCTGCCCAGAATGGGGACTGGAGTTGGAAATTCCTGGAGATTAATATCCAGGTGATTGGGTAGGGAAGGAGACCATGGGTCAGTCCTCAGGGAGCCTCCAAACTGAAGTGAGGAGGGGACATTCAGGCCCTGTCCTCAGGGGCCACTAGTCTGAGAGGAAGGAAGACACATAAACCATATTTGTAGGGAAATCCCAATCTGATAGAGGAGGTAGAAACCCAGGCCTGGTCCTCTGGGGCCCCTAGTCTGAGGTGGGGAAACCTAGGCCCTGCCTTCGGGAAGATGCCTCTGCTGGGAAAGGCAAGCAAGGCCTCTGGGAAGGAGCCAAGGTGAGACCAGAGTGTGGGGCTTGGGCTCAGGGCTGTGTGAGCCCTGTGACCAAGGTGGGTCAGGAGTGAGCCTGGGGACCAGCTGTAGTCTGAGAGGACTTCTGGAGCCAGGGACTGGCTGGGCCTCAAAGGATGGGACGGGCAGTTTGGGATGTGAGCAAGTGACCAAGTGCTGAGACATGAGGGATCGTTGCTGCTCTGCAGACTGTAAGGTCACCTGCCAGGTAGAGTGGTGGATGGTGGGCAGTAAGTCCAGGGAGCTTCTGAGGCCGGGCAGTCCCTCGTTGGGAGGAGACTTTATAGGATTTTGTCGTCCAAAGCCCAGATCTGGGAATGAACCTGTCCTCTAGAGGGTGCCAAAGACCAGGCCAGGTTTGGAATCGGCAAAGCCCCATTTCCCACCCACCCCCGCCCCCACCCCCACACACTCCCACCCCAACCTAACTTTCCCAGCAGGTCACTCTGCAGGGAGAGCAGAGGTAGGCTGCAGTCCAGGGGCTTCCTAGTCAGAAGCCCTCCTTAAGAAACCAGCTCTTCCACTGTGGCCCCAGAAGCCTGAGACTCTGCTCCTCACTCCCCTCTGCAAATTCCGATGGGCTCAGGATGCTGCTGCATCTTTCTCTTCAGGAAGGCAGAGATGTACTCCTGGAAGTGGGGAGGCCTGCCTTTATGCCTTTCCTGCGTGTACTGTCAGGATCAGGAATGAAGTAAGGTCAAAAGAGGAGCTGGGGTCTTGGATGAGGTCAGAGCTCAGATAGAATTGGATTGGGCTGGCATCAGATGGGTGAGGGAGGAGACTGGAATCCGTGCTGGGGTCAGGGAACAGGCCCTGGGGTCACTGGCTGGGCTCCATGCTGGAGACCGAAAGGTAGAGAAGACACAGTCCCGTCCATCTCATGGGAGAAATAGGTGGGCAGCAGGTAACTTAGAATACACAGAGGTAGGGTGGAGGGAATACAGGCAGCCGCTAACCCAGCCTGGGAGGGGGTTAGAATCTTCCAGAAGAAGTGATGTGGGAGTGCTCAAAGTGAGCAGGGGGAGAAGGGGAATGATGACATTTGAAGCCATTTGAAGCCTGGTGCCATTGTGGGAAAACCAAACTTATTCTGGGATCTGTAAGGTGCTTGCAGAGGGCTGAAGTAGTGGGCAGGGGTAGACCATGAAGTGCTTTGACTGCCAGTCCAAGGGGTTCAGACTCTCCTGAAGGCCTGAGTAGGCTTTGAATCTAAGCAAAGAGAAGAGCCAAATAGCCAATCTGGGCTCCTGAGGCCCTGGGGCATCCAGCAGGCAGGGGCAAAATTGAGCCCTGGCTCCTGAGAGAGTCCAGCTGGAGAAAGAGAGTGAGAGATAGCAGCCTCTGGGCATGCTCCAGGGGCTCGTGGGAAGCACAGGGAGTGAGGCAAAGGCCAGAGGCAGGACTCTGGGGAATAGGAGGGTGACTGAGAAGAAGCAGGTGAGGAGATGGAAACCTGGACTCTGGACTGCCCAGAGGCCAGTGGGAGACAGGAAGTGGCTGTGGTCCCACAGTTGGGTGCTGAGGAGGGGCCAGTGTGGCAGGTGTTTGCAGAGAGCTGCCTTGAGCTGGTGGAGATGCAGGGTGGCCACAGTGCTAAAGAAGTAGAGGCTGAGAGGCCGGCCCGTGGCTCACTTGGTAGAGTGCGGTGCTGATAACACCAAGGCCACGGGTTCGGATCCTATATAGGGATGGCCGGTTTGCTCACTGGCTGAGCGTGGTGCTGACAACACCAAGCCAAGGGTTGAGATCCCCTTACCGGTCATCTTTTAAAAAAAAAAAAAAGAAATCATTTAGTTTTCTACTTTTTTTTTTTAAAAGATGACCGGTAAGGGGATCTCAACCCTTGGCTTGGTGTTGTCAGCACCATGCTCAGCCAGTGAGCTAACCGGCCATCCGTATACGGGATCCGAACCCGGGGCCTTGGTGTTATCAGCACCGTACTCTCCCGAGTGAGCCACGGGCCGGCCCGGGACTGGAAAGTTTTAAAAAATATAAAACGAATTTAAAATCTCAGGTCCTTTTCTTTTAGTATTTTATTATCTAAAATACAACTACTACATTTTGGTAGATTTCCTTCCACTCCTTTTTCCTATGTATACACATATACACATCCCCTCCCCACTTTGTCAACAATAAGTATAATGGTACTTTATTTAAAGTTTTGTAAAGTGCTTTTTTCATCCAAACATTTGTTGAGAAAGTCTTTCCATGGCAATAGTCCACATCCACATCAAACACGTACAGCATTCCATAATGTGGAATGCCCCTACTGATGGGTGTTTAGATTGTCTCTGATTTTAAATGTATCCAACTCCTTCCTTTTATGAACAGCATGGGCAGACACAATTGGCTGAAACCCAAGTAGGAATGAAAATGCAAATAGAAATTTTTGAAATTCAGAATGAAGAAACAGGGCTGGCCAGTTGGCTCAGCTGGTAGAATGTAGTGCTGAAAACACCAAGGTTAAGGGTTTGGATCCCCATACCAGCCAGCTGCCAAAACACACACACACACAAACACAAACAGAATGAAGAGACAAAAATTACTAGAGATGCTAAAAATTTCTCTGAACTTCCTCAAATGCCCCCAAAAGTTTGACAAATAAAGAACTAACCATTTGAACTAATTATTTGTTTCAACCAACATACCATTTAATTAACTTACTTATTACATAAAACTTGCTTTCCATGAAATTGTTTTACACTTGTAGCTTCTCAGACTCTTTTGAGCCACAGAATTCTTTGTGTGATTCAGGAGCCCCTGGTGTAAACAGATAAGGAGGGAGCTGCTCTGGCTCTAGGGGTAGTGACGAGGGTGGGAGGGCAGTGTAGGTCCCTCGAGGAACTCTGGAATCACCTGAAGCCATGAAGATTCCCAGAGTGCACAAACAAACAAACAAAAACCCTTAAGCCTCACCCATCCAGGTAAGTATTCTCTTTCAAACTCATTTTTCAGAGAGGGAAACTGAGATTCAGAGCAAGGTTATCAACCTGCCCAAGATCACCCAGACCTAGAACATCCAGACCAGGAGGCCAGGGTTCCCCCAGTGAGGAGGACTGGGGGCTAGGCTGGGAAGGGGTGGGAGCACAAGCAGGACCCGATATGGTTTTTAATCCACCAATTGCCAGAACTCCCCCATCCCCAGTCCAGGCTCTCATCCTTCCCAGAGTCACACACGGACCTCCAGGACGGCATGTGGAAACTACAATAGACAGGATCATGCACAGCCACTTGCCCAGGGACAAAAATCCTGTAAGTCAAGGAACCAGAATTCAAACCCAGCTTTCTCCACTCTAAAGCCCATGTCAAGGGGCCAGCCAATTAGCTCAGTTGGTTAGAGCTCAGTGTTATAACACCAAGGTCAAGGGTTCAGATCCTTATACCGGCCAGCCATCAAAAAATAAAAAATAAATAAATAAAACCCATGTCAAGTTGCCTAATTTGGCATCAGAAATCAGGGATAGAGCTCAGACCTGTCACTTTCTAGAATGAGCTGGAGGCTTCAGGCACCCTGGAGGAGGCTTCCTGGATGAAGGGGGTCTTCTTGATAGAAGCAGCTGGGGATATAACACTGAAGGAATTTGCATGTATGAGAAGCATTTGTGTCTTTGTATATATCTATATATGAGTGTGTGTGTGTGTGTGTGTGCGTGTGCGCGCGCACGTGCGCGCGCGCAAGCATGCACACACATATGAATATCTATGTCTGGTTTTGCATGTGAGAAAGCCTCTCTGTGGACACACACACACTCACACACAGAGTCATGCACACGTGAGCATGTGTCCATTCTGCTGGGTTAATATTTTCCTGCCTGCGTCAGCACGGTCCCAGTTAGCAGGCAGCTCGCTGCAGGAATGTGCCCTATCTGATCTGGTCAGGAGCCGTGGGTCTGGAACAGGGGGATTGGGGTGGGCAGGGAGCCCATCTCATCTCCCCCAGGGAAAGCTACAGTACTCTCTCCACTCTCCTGCTCAGCCTGAGAAAGGAGGCAGGCCCAGAGGCCCGGATAGTCCCCGTGGGGTGTGACTGCCCTATCTCCCCACTCACACTGGGGGCTCCCCGATGGGGCAGTCTCCCTGCCTCACTCTAGTTGGGCAGGGCCAGATGTTCCCTGAGGTTCCCTCCCCCCTCCCTCATCTCCGCCCAAATCCTGAGGACTCTCACACAATCAGGGAGCAGAGACATGCTCCCTGAAAATGCTCCCAGGAAATGCTCACAGCAAGCCCACCTTCAGCAGTAGGAAAGCAGCTTTGAAATGACCACGCAAGCCAGTGGGAAGGTGGGATTCAATTGACAGCTTTCCAGGAATACAGTGTTTACACAAGGGCTTGTGCAGAGCCTGTGTGGGCAGGGTCTGGGGCACTGGCACCCAACGGCATTGAGCCTCAGCCAGGAAGGCTTGGTAGAACATGGGGACCCCAAGCATGGTGGGGCCTGCCCAGTTCTTGGGCCTCTCCCTGTGCTGCTGGAGGGCCTTCCCACACCCGCACTGGTCCCTGGGATGCAGGCTGGGCCAAACTGGGCTGGGCGGGCAGACACTGTCTCTTCTGCTCTTGGCATGGCCCAAGGTTCAGGGTGAGTCAAACCCAGGTGTCCTGGCTCCTAGCCCAGCTTGAGGATGCCCCAATACATCTCCAAACAGGAGAGACAAGGATGGAGCACAGAGGGAGGAAGACAACCACCACTGGGGTTATTGCCCACAGTGTAGACTTTGTGCCTTCTTGCCTCCCTCACATTCCATCTCTGGGCAGTCTCTTCCAACACTAGGGCTGCATTCTGACTTTTGGGGGCCCTTGGCATTATTTTTATTGCTGTAAAAAATGCATAGCATTAGGTTAGAGCTCAGGGGAAAAGGACAAGAGACCTAAGGAGTGCATGAAGGCAGGAGAAGCCACAATGAGAGAAAGAAAAAAACGCTCAGCTCCTTTCGAATCCTGGCCGCTTCCAGGCTGGAGCTTCTGAGCGCATGGAGCAGGAACTGGCAAAAAGCTGCAGCTGTGCCTTTTGGATAAAGCTGCTTGGAGGTGGCAGGGGAGAAGAGGGCTTTGGTGGCTCCCAGGCCAGTAATACCACTAATAGGGTTCCTGTGGACCCTCATAAGATGGAAGAGCCACAACAACTGGAAAAAAAAAGGAGCCACGCAGAGGCCAGTGAGTCATCACAAAGGACCAGAGCATGCCTGTCCCATGGGAAGTGTTTGGAGCACAGGCAGTGGGGGAGACAGGCCCACCAGGGGAACACTGGGGCACAGCAAGGACAGCTGATCTGCCCCGCAATCAGCACAGGACCACTCAGTGGAGACTGGTCAGGAATATAGAATTGCATGGGGTGCAGTTTGATGAAAAGACTCAGGCCCAGACGAGTGTTTCTGTACAACCCAGATGCACTGGATTTCACTAGAACCGGAAGTTCCTATAAAGTCAACTATTAAAATCTGAGCTGCACAAAAAGGCTTCCCAAAGAACCAGCAGCAAAGAAGCAATTTAGCTCAACCACAGAGTTCAAGTACTGGTCCCCACAGGAAGTTCCCCCATTTTAGAAGCAAAGGACAAAAAATTAGTTCCAGCACAGAGTTTAAGTGGTGGGAACAGCAAATAATCCAACACAGAACAGAAAGAAAAAACAAAGTATCCACAGCCAGAGACAAAGTTTGATTTTAACTAGTAAAGGTCTCTTTTCACCAAAGAACATCTATAACAACTAGAAGGACCGGAAGTCCCCTGGGCTACTAAGCCAGAAAGAGGGGAGGGCAGGGGCATCAGCCATGCTCCCTGACACCCACAACCAGTCCTGAGGATGGGGGCAAAGGGCCTCAGCCACACACCCCCGACAAGCACAAGCACCCCATTGATGACCACCAAGCCACAGCAAGAAGGGCCCCGGGTTCCCAAGCTGGGGTGGTGGGAGGTGAGGGCTCTTGCCACACCTTCTTGACATCTGCACCGAGCCCAGCAATGACCAAGCCACCACCAGAAGCCCCCCAGTCTCCCCTGCAGGAATGAAGGGGGTGCCACAGGCCTCCATCCTGCCCCTCCTCCATCCTCCTTCCATCCCATTTCCTACCCCTTTCCCTTCTCCTCCCTCTCACAACTGCTCTGCAACAACATCACAGAATGTAAAAAAATAATAAAATAAAATAAATTTTAAAATTAAAAAAAAATTTTTTTTAAAGAACCAAAAAAAAGAAAATGTGTAACATTAAATTTGCCATCAACTATTTTTAATCATACAGTTCAGTAGTGGTAAGTATATTCACATTGCTGTGCAACCAGTCTTTAGAACTTTTTCATTTTTGCAAAGCTGAAACTCTATACCCATTAAACAACAATTCCCCATTTCCTCCTACCCCCATCCCCTGGCAACCACCATTCTAGTTTCTGTTTCTATGAACTTGACTACTCTAGATACCTCATATAAGTGGAACCATGTAGTATTTGTCTTTTTAGGTCTGGCTTATGTCACTTAGTATAGTGTCCTTAAGGTTCATCAGTGTTGTAGCATGTATCATAAATTTCTTCCTTTTTAAGGCTGAATAATATTCCCCTGTATAGATACACCATACATCCATATATGGACACTTGGTTTGCTTCCTCCTTTTGCCTGCTGTGAATAGTGCTGCTATAAACATGGGTGTGAAAATATCTCTTTGAGATCCAGCTTTCAATTCTTTTGGATATATATATGCCCTTGGCATTTTTGCCTTTTTGGGCCCCTTCCTCCAGAAAAAAAAAAATTAATTCTATTTTACAGCTGTGTTGGTACAAAGACAGATACATTAATATGGTATATTAAAATATTTTCTTCAGCCTACAAGTTCATTTTTTCCCTTATTTTGAAGCAAATGAAAACATTCTGTGGGCCCTTAGATAAACCATTTTCATGGGTGTTATGCCTACTGTGTGTAATGGAGAAGTCGGCCCTGCACACCTCTGACGTCCTCACCCACCGCACAGGCACCGGTAACTCCCCAGCCTCTATATCCAGCTGAGAGCTCACCCACTGCTCAAGACCAGATGATTCGGGGGCCAGCCCGTGGCTGACTTGGGAGAGTGTGGTGCTGATAACACCAAGGCCCACGGTTCGGATCCCATATAGGGATGGCCGGTTAGCTCACTTGGGAAAGCATGGTGCTGACAACACCAAGTCAAGGGTTAAGATCCCCTTACCGGTCATCTTTAAAAAAAAAAAAAAGACCAAATGATTCGGCACCCCTCTCTTGTCTCTTTTGCATGTCTAATGGACATGTCTACATCCACCTGCCCCAACCCAATCTCATGTAACCTTTCCCTGCCCTGTCTACTTCCTAAGAATCATCCCTAGGAATGCTCCTCACTGCCACATCTCTGAAGCTTTCCTTCCAGGGGTCACTCGTCTGCTCCTTCTTTGGAGATATCCTCAGTTTGCTCCAAAGTCCTCTTCATACTCCCTGTCCCTGATGCAACTACCTGAATTTTGCCCCTTTCTAGACTCCAAATCTGTTCCATCTCCAGGAACCTCTTCATGGATCTCCCAGTCTGCATCCTCCCTCAACAGTTCTCCTTTCGCAGTGACATTTCTAACCCCCAACTTGCCGTGTGTACCCTGCTTGAAGTCTTCCCAGCCTCCCTCCCCACGACACACAAGAAAGGCCAAGCATCACAGCCTGGCACTCTTCAAGCACTCTGTGCTGTTTCCATGCCTTTATACTGTGGCTACCTCCCTGCCTCCCTAATCTACCTGAAAAACTCCTATTAATCTTCCTGGGCCAACTCAAGTGCTCCATCACCTCTGAAACCTTCCCTCTCACCCCCAGCTAAGTGGACGCCAGTTCCTCCTAGCTTCCAGGGCACCACTCCACACCTTTGCTATAGCACTTACTGACCTTTAGACAAGTCTTGTCTGTCTTCCCATCAAACCATTAGAATGAGCACCATGTGCTTTCATCTGGGATCCCCAGAACATGGGCACTGAACTGGCATTAGCTGAGAGAATATGGGAGTAAATTCTGATCATGGAGGTGACTGTAGACCACAATGATATGATTGTGGTTTAATGATACAATTGTGGTTGATATGATCGAATAGAGTAGCAGGAAGGAAAAGAGGACATGTTGGTGAATGAATTTAAGGGACAGTCAGTGAGGGTTGGGGAGAGACCCCCCCCTGCGAGACAGACTACAGCTTGCTCAGCTCTAGGGCAATGGCCTAGGTGCCTCTATTGCCTTGTTCTACATCCAGGAGGGCAACTGTCTGTGCCCCTTCCCATCTTGGCTGGCTTGGGAGGGTCCAGGTGCTTCTGGCTAGGAGCACTAGCTCTGCTCTCACCTTCCTACCCCACTGTGGGAGGCGTCAGGGTCCCTCCTAACTCTGAGCCCCTCTCTTGATGTTCCTTAGCCCAAAGACTGGGCATCTTAGGGCAGGCTTGCCATAGCAGGAGAGATGAGGATGGAGGGTGGTAAGATCTGACTGACCACAGAGAGAGTGTGAGTGGAGTTGGAAGAGGTGGGAGGCAAGTTAGAGATGCTGCCCATGCCAGGCTAGGCTGATCCAGAGGGCCTATCCTCCTCTTAGGGACAATGAATTATCTTCAGTCCCAAGAAGGCTTCCCACCAGCTATATGGAGGGCAGAGGAGCTAGGGTGGTGGGGGAGGAGTGGGCAGGGATGAGTTCCTGGAGTCAGGCCAGCTCGGAGATTGCCCTACCCAAACACCTGGAGACATGCCCCACCACCCTTTAAAGCATTTCTAAATGAAAATTTCAAACGTGCATAGAAGTAGAATACGAACTTCCATATAACTATCATTCAGATTCCGAAATCAACCTTTTGCTACTCTGGTTTCATCTATAATTTTTATTTTTTTCTGCAGCATTTTAAAGCAAATGCCAGCCACTCTGTCATTTTGTTCCCACATCCTTCAGTATTCAACTCTAAAATACAGGAACATTTTCCTACATAATCACAATGCCATACCTCGCACAACGAACTCCTCCATGGAATGACCAAAATACCCGCAATTGTTCCAAAATGTCTTTTTGCATTGATTTGTCAGTTTTTTTGAGTCAGAATCCAAACAAGGTCACACATTACACGGGGTTAGGTGTTCTCTAAAACAAGAGAAGTTCCTCTTTCCTTTGTTTGCCCATGTCACTGACTTGGTGAGTAAATGCGGTCCTATAGGAAGTCCCATGTTCTGGATCTGTCTGTTTGCTTCCTACAAGGAGGTGTCATTTAGCTTTTCCTCCATCCTTTGTATTTTAGAGAACGTACAGGAAGTTAGCTCCAATGGTGTGATTTTATTTAGATTCAATTTTTCATGTGTGGGGTGGGGCAGAGAATTCTTTGTAGATGGTGCTGTGTGCTTTCTATTGTGTCTCATCTGGAGACACATAATGACTGATGCCAACCGGGGGTTCAGAGGGTGACAGCTCGACCCCTCCATTGTCAAGTTCTCTCTGTCAGTCTTTCGCCTTCTGGTTTCACTCCTTGATTTCTGCCTGAATCAATTTCAAAATATTTCCACAGTAAAGCATTTTAAAGAAGAAGCTCCAAACAGCAATTTTTTAATCCACGGGAAAACGTCTAATAATGGTGGAATCTCAGGTACCAGGTTAATCGGAGCAGGGAGGGAGACAGGATGAGGGATGCTTCACGAGAAGCATGAAGGGGGTGGGGGCGGTCAGCAAGGAGCAGTGGAAAAGCCCAGGGACCTCCTCTCCAGGAGCCTGAGTTTGGGGCTGGTTTGAGGTTTCTGTATTGAGGGGAGACTCTCCTACCTGGGTGGTGAGCTGTTCATAGCTCATGCTTTATAGACAGGCAGACCTGAACTTGAATGCTGCTCAGCTTCTTAATCAGCACTGGGTGACTTTAACCAAGATATTTAAGCAAGATGGCTATCTTCATATGTAAAATGAAGATACTAATCCTCACCTCTCAGGGTTGTTGGGAGAATGGATTGAGTTGGTAAGGGGTGTGGCAAGTGCCTGGTAGAGTAAATACTCTGGGTGGTGGCTAGGAAGCCTGTTTGAGGAAGGGGAACCTTGTATTCCACCTCTTCTGCCCGGATAGACTCTTGCCTGACCCCAGGGCCAAGCTAAAAGGGCTGGGGTGGAGTTTAAAGTGCACGTATCACAGACAGCAAGACTGAAGCCCAGGGACTTCCATCCAGCTCTTCATCTCCTCCAACCATGGCCGTTTGGTCTCCCAGCCTTTCCCATTGTAGCCTGGCCACTCAGCTCTCTGAACTTGAACCCCTGGTCGCCCCTTGGGTGTGGGACTTAACTGTCCCAGGCACCCTGCAACCACCAGCTCCATCAATAAGCAGCCTCCTCACTGAGCAGGTGGGAGATCCAGGTATGACAGAGCCTTGGGCAGACAGCCTCCTTGGGGATGCCTGGCCTGCTGGGGTCATTGGTGGCGGGGGTATCTGATTCCCAAATGATTCCTCCCTCACTGTGAACATAGCAGGTGCACAATAAGTGTATGTTGAGAGAATTAAGCTACCCCTGCCCTGAGTGGGAGAGAAATCGTTTGTCAGGGAGGGTGACTCTGCCTGTGGGTGGGGTAGGGATGTCTTGGGTATCTCCGGGAATTTGTGGCTCCAAGACCCTGAGCACTGGGGGAAGCAGCCTACGTGAAGCTGAGGGCCGGAGCTCCTCTCTTCTGCCCCTGTTCCAGACTGTTTACTCCCGGCCTGCCTGCTCCCACCCACAACCCTGGCTCCCAGTCAGCCTCTCACTTGCTTTCTCCAGCAGCTGAGGCAACCAGGCCTAGGCCCTCAGTGGGGTGGGTTGGGGGGTTGAACCCCACACCCCAAACTCCCAGCCACATCCTTTTCCCAGCACCCATAAGACTGGCACCAATGCCCCCTGCTGGCAGTCTAAGCCAACTCCTGTGGCCTGAGTCCACCCACCGGCCCCCACCTTGGCAAACCCACCAGGGACTGGCAGGGCCAGCCTTAGCCCCAGGGCCCTGCTCTGAGGGGAGACACAGGGCCCCAACCAGCCCAGCCTACACACCTTTGTGTGGCTTCCAAGTTTTCTTTCCCGCATCACCTGTGTTGCTTCCTTTCTTGTTTTGTTGACTTTAATGCTGTCTCTGTTTGCTCTGGCTAAGCCTACAGCCCCAGGATGAAAACTCTGAACTTGGGAAGTGTGAATCGGAGAGAAAGCAGGCTCGGGTTGTGTGGAGATGGGGGTGGGGGGTCAGTGCAGAGGATGAGAGACAGGGAGTGATGTGAGCTGGTTCCAGCCTCAGTCTGGGGAATGCTGCTGTTCACCGCTTGGAAGGCAAGCCAGGGTTGGGGCCTAGGGGAAGGGATGGGTGGAGAGACTTTCCCAGCCTCAGCTGGCAGGTCTCAGCCTGCCACATTGCTAATTTGTTTTGAAGCTCAACTTCAGAATTCTAAATACCTCACATCTCCTGGAGGTCTGAATGGCTGCTGTAGGGCCGAGTGCCAGTTCTTTGGAGATTGTTACTTGCTTTCAGCCTCTAGTTCTTAACTGAGCAGTACAGGGAACACCACCATTCCCTCTGTGAAGCACCCAGGACCAAGTCTTCCTGACTTTCCACACACCCCCGTAAGAATCTGTTACCTGACAACCTTGTAAGGTGGCCCTGCAGGGATTATTGCCCCCCTCTCTATTTTACAATGGGAAAGCTGAGCCCCAGAGATGATAAAGGAACATATCCCAAGTCATTAAGTGAGAGCTTGCAGTCACTAAGTGAGAGCTCTCAAGACACTAAGTGAGGCTTCCTGGCTCCTAGCCCAGACTCTTTGACCTACTTCCAGCATCTTTCAGATCTTGGAGCATGACGGGAAGGCAGCACCAGGCCCCTGGCACTGGAGCAGGGGCCAACACACCCAGTCATGGAGTATATACACAGTGCATGCCCACATGGGCACCTGGGGCTGATGTGTTCTCCCCATATCCCTGCGGACCAGACACCGACAGGACCCTATGTCCTTCTCACCTGCAGAGGGGCTGAGAGAAGGCTCTGACTTGATGCCCACCTGCCATACTAACTGCTCCTGGCCTGCCTGTGTGGCCTGTGGGGGGTGGCATGCCCTCTCAAGGTTAGGATGGGGAGCCACCCTGGCCTGCGGCTGGGAGCTTAAGGGATAAACTTAGGAAAGCCATTGCTGTCACCACAGGCTTAGGGTGCCCTGCTCTGCCAGCTGGTCCAGTCAAGCCCCTCTTAGGGAAGATGAGCTGTCGTCAGGGAGCTCTCCCCACCTACCACCTTCCAGGCTTCCTTCTCTGATGGCTCACCAGGCTCTAAAGCTACATCACTCCTACAGGGAGACTTCTGCACCCATGCTCATATGCTCGAGTAAGTGCTGTGTTTTCACCACACCACCTGCGCTTCATGCTGCATGCACCCTTCGCACCTGTGGCCCACAGCTTTGCCCAGCCTACATGGGCTGTGTGCACGGGGACTTGCTGTGTGCACAGTCAGAAACGGGTGCACATCTCAGACCCAGGCATGGAAAACAGCATATGCGCCAAATAGATGAACACGGGTGCTACATTCTGCACACCCTCTGCCCCTTACCAAACAAGGGCCATTTGAGGGTGAGGGGTGAGTTACCTGCTAACCTGTGGGACCTGCTGAGCCAGCAGGATGGGAAGCCTCAAGCCAACAGCTGTGACCTCAGGTGACCAACACCGGGTGTGAGGCCCGCCCTGCCACCAGACTCTAGCACTTCCCCATCTACCCAACAGCTACCCTTTCTATCTCTTGCTCACACCCTCAGCCAGGACTTATTCCAGAAAGGCACCTCTATGCCTTTAAAATATGTATCTGCAGCTGAGCTGTCTGTCACTGTGCCTCAAGGGCTACCATCAAACTTTTGCTCTTAGGGCCAACCTGTGGCTCACTTGGGAGAGCATGATGCTGACAACACCAAGTCAAGGGTTAAGATCCCCTTACCAGTCATCTTTAAAACAAGACAAAAAATTTCTGCTCTTAAATACAGAGGCCCTAGAAGAAAAACCAGGGTAGAAGCAGACCCATCCTATCTCCTCTCCTCTTTCCAAACCCAAAGCCTCCCAACTCTGCTCTCTCCTGTTGATGATAATTCACACCGCTAGCTCCTCTTGGTTCACGCATGCTAGAACAGAGAGGGACATTTTACGCCTGGACAGGCTGGCTTTCCTCTTCCTCTCTCTCACTTGTGTATTCCTGCTCAGGAGTCTGTCCCCATGACTGGGAACTCCCTGAGGACAGAGGGGCAATACACAAAGGCAGACAAAGAACCAGGAGGCCAGAGTAGCCAGGTGAGTTGTCCCCTGGCTCCCCACTTCTTCACCTGTACATCCAGTTAGTCACCAAGTCAAGTCCTGCTGGGTCTAAATGTCCTCAACTCCTACCATGTGCCAGGCATATCTGTAAACACACAGTCAACTTTGTACATGCATCAAAATTAAGAAACATCATAGTTCCAACATAAATTTTGGTTGATATTTTCATTTACATTAAAGAATAAGACAAAAATTTTAAAATGAAAATACACGTTGAAACTTCACTCATTCATCAATGATGTGAATGAACGTTTTTGCTGAATTGGATAATAGTTTTCAAACATAAGAAGACTGTTTCCTCAGCATTTTGTGCTATTCACCATGTAATGGCTACAGACACAACACACTTCTAAGTTTAATAAACATTATTAACATTTTCTCCATCACTTTTTAAAGTCTAGATCAAGGATTAATCAGCTTTTTTTGTAAAGGGCCAGATAGTAAATATTTTCGGCTTTGTGGGCCATTCGGTCTCTAACAACTACTCAACTCTACCACCGCAGCACAAAAGCAGTTATAGACAATATGGGGACAAATAAGCATGGCTATGTTTTGATAAAACTTTATTATGGACCCTGAAATTTGAATTTCATCATTTGCATGTGTCATGAGATATTATTATTCTTTTGATTTTTTTTTTTTTCAATTGTTAAAAAATATAAAAACCGTTCATTCTTAGCTGAAAGGCGAGATTTGGCCTGAGGGCTGTAGTTTGTCAACCCCATGCAATTAACAAAATAAATTAAGCACTGATTTGTAGTGTTTGTCAATTTTTTTTTTAACCTGGTTGGACCAAAATTGCCTGGGCACTTGCTAAAGAATCCAAGGCAACTCTGCCTCAGCCCTGAGGTGCTTCATCCCAGGCCTGTGTTTGTCAATTTCTGCGATGCAAATACTTCCACCATGGCCTGTTTCCAACTACCAGTGTGATGTCACTGAGCAAGGAGTTGGGAAGAGATGAGCAGCAGCTCACCGTTATACAGTTTCTTCACCTTAAAGGCACAAGGGATTTAAGTACCTTGATGAGCATAAATAATATAAAATGTAGTAATAATGAGGAAGTGATGAGGGGTTTTTTTGTTTTTTTAAAGGATGACTGGTAAGGGGATCTTAACCCTTGACTTGGTGTTGTCAGCACCACTCTCAGCCAGTGAGCGAACCGGCCATCCCTATATAGGGATCCAAACCCGTGGCCTTGGTGTTATCAGCACCACACTCTCCTGAGTGAGCCACGGGCCGGCCCAGTGATGAGTTTTGATTATATATTACCTTTGTTTTTAAAATAATGTAGTTGGGGGGGGAGGGGAGAGAGGAAGGGGGGAAAGAGAATGGGTAAAGGAACACGAGAACAACTACAATGTATATTGAGAAGTTAAAATTTAAAAATTAAGTAAAATAATGTAGTTAATTATATGTTTATATAATTTAATTTTTAGTTGTGGCTGTGTTTAACAAGCAGTCTGTGAGCCTGTTGGAATGGCTCCAGCACACCATGGCCTGAGCCTGCGCTGGCCCACACAGCTCTCCCTGGCAAATGCCAACTGGCTCTTCAAGCCTCAGTATCCATGTGACCTCCTCCCTGCCTTTGCCTAGGCTGGATGTGGTGCCTCCTGTGGGTTCCCACAGCCATACGGGTTTCTCCCTTTTATAGCCACTAAAGCCTAGACTACTTCACGTATCTTCTTGCCTGTTTTCTCTAAGAGGAGGGTGGGGGTGGGACATGAACACAACAGTCTTGCTCACCACAGACTCCCAGGGCTTGGCAAACGCCTGGCGGTTAGAAGGCACTCAATAAATTTGTGTGGAATGAAGTAGCAAGGGGCTGAGGAGCCTGGGCAAAGAGACCCAGGAGGACTGCTGAGACGGGCTTAATCCCAGAGTTCAGAATGTCCAAGAAGGCAGGGTCAGAATGTCCCTAGCTGTGTGGGGGCCTTTGGGTGGAGATGTCTGGTCAGGCTACTTGCATCCTAAAGCACCATTCTGCCTCCAGCAAGTCCAGGCTTCCCCCTCTTTATCCCATTCAGCCCAAATTTCAACTATGTTTTCTCTTCGCTTCCCAAGACGAGGAAAAACTGAGCTCCAGAGCTGACCTCACCCAAGCCTCAGATATCTCAGGGTTTCCTCTTCAGCTGCAAATTCCCCACCCTGGCTGTGAACCTAGGCTCCCATCTTCCCCAGGTCATCATGTCCATCTGCTCTGTTTTCTAAGTACACAGCCCTCTCTCCCATGGAGGTGCTGGATGGTATGGCTTTTCCTTTCCCTCCTCAGAAGCAGTCCAAATATGGTGACATCTTATTCTCTGTGATCCACCATCACCTGGGTCCTGTAGTCTAACCTGAATCCTTCCTGCTTTCATGTTACCACCTTTCCTTCCCAGAAAGGAACCTTGGCTCCCACCCTAAAAGTGACCTCATGAAGGGGCTGTTCTCCACTCTCCAGCCCCTCCCCAGTCCCGTGGCAAAGCCAAGGCCTAGCCCAGCCCAGCGTCTGTCGTTCTAGTTCCTGGAAGTGAGGCAGTCACCAAGTAAGGACAGCCAGCCTGCTGGAGCCACCTCTCGCATCCTTGACCTTAGCCTGGGATCCACCCCTGCCTCTCCCCTCTTCACCACACAGACATGCACATCCACCCTGGGGCCCAGGCTCCACTATCCACCTGTCCAGACTCGCCTTTTGTCCTCCTAATTGACATACCCAATCCAGCCAGTACCCTGTGATAGAATGTCTCACTCAGATCAGAGAGAAAAGCAAGAAGAGGGGTCTGAAGGGATAACCTCCTTTCATCCCCTGGATGACATCCCTTCCCCAGCTTGGGAAATTCCATGAAGGACCCCAAGGCTCAGTTCATTGAACACCCCAGTTTTATAGGTGGGCAAAATAAGGCCCTGAGAGGCAGCCCAAGGACTCACGGTGGGTTAGCAGTAGGGACAAGACTAGATCCCTGACTAGACTATGTGCAGAGGCTCCCATCCTGCACAGGAAGTCCACCTTCCTATAGACAGCCTCCACTGAGGAGATTCAGAGGGTCCCCTGAGGAAGCTGGGGTGCCAGAGGAGTCACGAGGAGGTGAGGTTCAGCTCTAGGAGAGGATGCCCTTGCCCTACAGTCTTGGGAGGTTGGATGTCTTTGAAATCACTCCCAGATCAATGCTGAGGGGAGGGAAACAAACCAGCTCACCTAGTAATCAGGATTCCTTATTGATGTCATACTGCACCTCTACACTTTTTCTTAGATCATAAGACAATTGTGTCTCCTTTGGAGAATTTATGGGTCCTTTTAGGACATATTTTTCTTAATGTCTACATCTGAGCATCATCAGTTCCTAAAAGGGTACTTCATTTATTCATTACTCATTCATTCAACTGCCATGGAAACCCAAATTCTAGGTGCTGGACGTGCACTGGAGAACAAGTCACGGTCCCTGACATGGGGGCTTACAAGGCTTGTAAGGAAGCTGGTGAGTAAACAAGAAATTACAATTCATGTATTAGAGGTAATAAGCACAGGAGCCTGTGGGAGGTGAGAATAGGGCAACCTCGGAGGTGGGAGGCATCAGGGAAGCCTTCCTGAAGAAAGGACATCCACTTTAACAGCAGAGGTGAGACAGAGTCAGCCAGGAAAAGGGATGAGGGACAGAAAGGATAGCTCCCCCCAGAGAAGAGACAACTTATTCAAAGGCCCAGAGGGGGCCTGAGAAATGCCAACAGCAAAATTATGTATGGCCAGAGCACGGTGGGAACACCCTGACACTAGAGAGGCCAGCCTGGGCTGGGCCATGAACTGTCTTGAACTTGCCCCCAAGAGTGACGCGGAGCCACTGAAGGTCTATAAACAGGGTAATGGCAGGGAAGATGAGTATAGGAGAAAGCTCTAAAGCACGGCTCGAGCTCAGAAGCATGGATTTGGGGTGGAAGAGCAAGAGTGGAGCAGAGAAACTTGTTAGGAGGCAGCTATAGTGATAAAGGCAAGAGGTGGTGGTAATTGGAACAAAGGAAGTCTCATCAGGGATGGAAAAAGGGGTTGGGCTGGAGTGATGGAGCCACTGAATGATTGACCATGGGAGTGCAGGAGCAAGAGTCTTCCTGGAGTAAATCCCAGGTTTCTGGCTGGGGTGGATCCCCCCTCTGAGACAGGAACAAAGGAGGAGCACACTTAGTGCATAAGCAGATCATATTTTCATATTTCTGGTAAGATTTTCTCAAATTCGCAGCACTTCTTAAGTGTGCCATCACGTGTACATGTTTTATTTATTTATTTATTTCTAGTTTTGTAGATCGAGACAACCCCCAAAATATTCTTTCTGTGTAAGGAGGGGTGACTCTGGAGAATTAAAGAGAAAAGAGGTGAGAGATGCAGGCACATCTACTCAACTCCATTGCACTTACCAATCGCTCTTTCATTCAACATCTGCAAAGTCAGATTCTGGGAAATAGACAAGAATCCTGGCCTCAAAGAATTTACAGTCTAGTAAATCAAAAAGTAATATAGGATTATAAAATGCTGACATCTTCACATAAAACTTTTTTTGCCTATTTTTTATAATTGCATAGCTTTTATTATAAATGTAATAATGCCCATCAAAGAAAATGTGAAAACTACAAGAAGCAAAAATAGATTGCTCACAATTCAGAAACAACGAAAGTGCCTATTAATGTTTCCACTCCTTTTCATCCATTAATCTAAGTTCTCTGTTGACATAATTCAAAATAATTCTGTATAAGTGAGTTTGTATAATGCCCTTTTCACTTAATGCCATGATTAAAGAATACAGTAATTATTCAGAACTATGACTTTAATAACTGAGACAAAGCATATTCTACTTAGTCTATCCTCTATCACTGAGTATTTAGTCTGTTTCCAACTTTTCAATTTTATGTTTTATTTATAAACACATTTATGTTTCAATGTTTTAATATTATAAATAACATTACAATGAAGATCTTTGGGCAAATACTTTTTGTTTGTGTATTTGTTTTTCCTGGCCTGCACAGAGATCAAACTCTAAACCTTGGTGTTATCAGCACCACGCTCTAACCAACTGAGCTAACCGGCCAGCTTCTTTGGGCAAATACTTTGTCTACATCTCCAAATATTTTCCCAAGGATCAATCCTCAGAAATGAAATAACTGGGATAAATAATATGAGAAATATCCAGGTTTATTTTAATTCTTTATATATTTACTTCTTGAACCCATCAGTTTTATGGTATGAGGCGAGGATCTAATTTTTCCTTTCCAGAGATCAAAAGGGGTCTTCTTTAGGTATCCCTCTCATCCCATTCTCTTAGCGCCAGCTTCTTCAACCACCCTTGGAGAACAGAAAGATGAAATCAAGAGATGACGTTACAAGCTGAGATTCTCTTTGCCCTAATTACAAGAAAGTGTTTTCCTTGTTCTGTGAGTAACTTGCTTTCTCTGTGCCCTCACTTTCTGATGAGTAACTGGAAATGTACTTCTCTGCTTGAACTTGGCAAAAGTTTTTGTGCCAAATCTGCTGAAAAGCCTTGAAATGCTCAAAAGTAAATAAAATAGAAAAGAGACTCCAAAAAGACAGCGAATGAACAAGTTGATGCCTGTAAAGTACTTAGCACAGTACACAGCACATGTTAAGGCCTCAATACATGGTATTTATTCACTTGACAAACATTTATTGAGCCCCTACCAGAAGCCAGGCACTGTGTTAGGCCCTGGGGACTTCGCAGTGACTGAGACAGGCACAGTTACTGCCCTCTCCGAGTGTCCTGTCTGGTGGGCAAGACGGCCTTAAACACATGATTACATGAATAGTGGTTAATCAAAAGTGTTCATTGTCAAAGTATTGGGGTGCTATCACAGGGGAATAGCTAATAATCTTAGGAGACAGTAGGGAGTTCTAAAAAAGGAAAAATAGTCAATTTAATAAATGGGAATTTTAGGACCAGGCTGGGCAGCAGCAACTGCCAGGTGTTGTGGGTGCAGGCAGGGAAGATTCAGGGCTTCCTGGCAAGACCTCTCTACCCAGTGTTCTTTCAGTGGCCTGAGAATAAGTGTCTGGCCCCAAGGGAAGCAGCCCAGGCCAGGGCAGAGAGCAAAGGTAAGGAGCATGGCAGATCCAGGTAGGGAAATCCAGAGGAAGCCAGAGGCTGGAAAGGTAAGGACACAGGCCCAGACATAGACATACATTGAACATGTGCTGGGGAGGACGACACAAAGTCCATCGAAGGACCCAAGTGAGGGACTGGAGGCAAGGAGGATATAGGTGAAAGTGACAGGGTGGAGGCGGAGATGGGACAGCAGTGGTGAACTAACAGAGGGGATGGGTAAAGGTGGTGACCATTGAAGGACTTAGAGGTGATGGGCACTGAGACAAGTGGTAAGAGCTGGGAGCCTGTGTTAGGGCATATATATCAAGGATGGGACTGTGGCAGCAAACATGACTAGGGTGATCGGAACAGGTGGGGACAGTCAAGGTGACAGGAGAGATGGGAATGGGACTAGCAAGTGACAGGTTGTGGTAGAGGCAGTTGATGAAGATGAAAGAGTCGGTTTGGATAGCAATAGCTTTGGGCATGGGGCTGGGCAGGAATGGTGGCAATGCTGGAGAAGGTGCCACGGTGATGGGAACTGGGTCAGGTGACAGCATGGGTAAGAAAGGGACAGCTGTTGTGATGTGGGGATGATGGTAAGAGTGACAAATGAGTGACAGGGTCAGAGATGAGTGATGACTATCAAGGTGACCCAAGATGACAGGATGTGTGGGAGGTGATAATGTCTGTGCTGGTGGCAAATCAGAGACACTCACCCACCCCTTCCCCTGGGCCTATTTCAACATCGGAACTGTTTCCTAGGCCTCAGGTCCCATGACTCAGTACCATGTATTAGCCATGGCCCGATAAGATCTCCAAGCACGGCCAGAGCCAGGGAGGCTGGCTGGATGCCCATCCTGGCTGTGCCCAGACCCATCAAGGGATCCAAGCATGGAACCTTAGTGTCATTTCTGCTTCCTCCCTCCTGGGCCCACTTCCACCAATCTGGTATCTGCCAGGAGCCCCTAGCCTCCCTCTCCTTGAAGAATAAAACTTCTGTAAAAGTCATTCTAGCCAGGGCATTCTACCAGGCTTCTTCCACAGCTGACCCCATTAGAAGTTTCTGGACCTTGGGCTGGCTGGTCGCTCACTTGGGAGAGTGTGGTGCTGATAACACCAAGGCTGCGTGTTCAGATCCCTATATAGGGAAGGCTGGTTAGCTCACTTGGGAGAGCGTGGTGCTGACATCACCAAGCCAAGGGTTAAGATCCCCTTAACGGTCATCTTTTTAAAAAATTTTAAAAATAAATTTTTTAAAAAAGGTTCCTGGACCTGATCTTTTGCCTGGATCTTTCAGTGCTGCTGTTGTCCCCATACTGCTCCTCACATTTGGTGGTTAAATTCTGTGTCCTTGAGATATGTTGCCAGAGTGTCTATGCATTTCCAAGAGCAAAAATTGACTAAATTTCTGATTCCCAGATAGTCGATGACCTAATTGAGAGGAACCAAAAAAGTCATGGTAGATGCTTGTGGCCGATTGTAATCACCAACAGCAACACATCAAAGAAGGGGAGAGTTGAGTTAGGAAAATCATTTAATTTGAGTTCAGACAATATTTTAAATATGGTTATAAATAATGGAAACTATTCAGGAATGGGACATGAGAAGTATATTTTGTGTCACAACGCGCTTCTTCCTAGAGACCCTGATGAGACACGTGCTGGAATGAAACCTGATGGCCATGATATAACTGGGAAATCACAGACATCATGAGCATCTTTGTCAGCATCCCAGGATTAAAACTGGGCTGAAGCCTTTTAAATATAGTGGAAAAGGGAAATCCTCCAACATAGATTCAATAATATTTATACATAAGAAGGTTCATATGGGTGAGACCACTTGTATGTATAATGAATATAGGAAAGCCTGTGATAAGTCAGCTCTCATTGTCCAAGAAATAACTCAGGTAGGAAGAAAAATTTGTCCATGGGATGTATGAGGGAAAATGTTCTATAAAAAGTCTAAACTCGGGCCAGCCCGTGGCTCACTCGGGAGAGTGTGGTGCTGATAACACCAAGGCCACAGGTTTGGATCCTATATAGATGGCTGGTTGGCTCACTGGCTGAGCGTGGTGCTGACAACACCAAGTCAAGGGTTAAGATCCCCTTACCAGTCATCTTTTAAAAAAATAAAAAAATAAAAAGTCTAAACTCACTAAACATCAGGAAACAAACACTATAAATATGGTAAATGTGAGAAATCTTTTATTAAGAAATTATACCTTACCACACACCAGAGAACACCAACAGGAGAGAAGCTTTATGCATGTAATGAACATGAGAAATTTTTCTATCCAAAGTCAGACCTTACTATGTGCAGTAGACTGGATGCCCCATCCAACCTCATTGAAACTTATATCCCACTGGGGCCGGCCCGTGGCTCACTCGGGAGAGTGCGGTGCTGATAACACCAAGGCCACGAGTTCGGATCCTATATAGGAATGGTTGGTTAGCTCACTGGCTGAGCGTGGTGCTGACAACACCAAGACAAGAGTTAAGATCCCCCTACTAGGGCCGGCCCGTGGCTCACTCGGGAGAGTGTGGTGCTGAGAACACCAAGGCCCCGGGGTTCGGATCCCATATACAGATGGCCGGTTCGCTCACTGGCTGAGCGTGGTGCTCACAACACCAAGTCAAGGGTTAAGATCCCCTTACCGGTCATCTTTTAAAAAAAAAAAAAGAAGAAGAAGAAGAAGCTTATATCCCACTGTAACTGTTGAGGGTGGGAAGTCCTATTACAGTAATTGAAAGGTGGGGACTTGAAGAGGTGACTAGATTGTAGGACCATGCTGTAGTGAATGGATTAATAATGGTGGTCAGGGGTGTGGTTCTGAGGGCTTTAGAAGAAGAGTATGTGAGGAACTCTCTGTCTGCTCTGCCATTTTATAATATGATACCCTGTGTCACTGAAGTCACCACCAAAGGAAGCTCTCACCAGATGTGTTCCCTGGACTTTGGACTTCCCAGCCTCTGAAACTGTAAGCAATAAATATTGTTTCCTTATAAATTACAGGTATTCCTTATAAGTTCATTATAAGTTCCAGGTATTTAGTTATAAGCAACAGAAATAGACCAATACACCAAGCATCAGAGAATTCACATGAGGGAAAAGTTCTATGGATGTTTTAAGTGTGGAAAAAACTTTCATGAAAATCCACTCCTCAGTTGTCATCAGAGAATTCACACAGGTGAAAAACCACATAAATATAAGGAATGTAGAACTTCTTTCTACCATAAGTCTGCCCTCACAGTATATAAGCGAATTCACCCGAGTGAGAAATCGTATGAATGTAAAGAATGTAAAAAACTTTCTACAGTAAACCAAAACTCAGTGTACACAGAGAATTCACATAGGTGAGAAACCATTTAAATGTAATGAATGTGGAAAACCCTTTCACCAAAAGTCACACCTCAGCAGTCATCACACTACTCACACCAGTGAGAAATCATATGAATGTAAAGAATGTAGAAAAGCTTTCTTTATAAGTCAGCCCTCGTTGTACATCAGAGGATATACACAGGTGAGAAGCCCTATGAATGTAATGAATGTGGAAAAACGGAAAAACTTTAACAAGTCACACTTTGGAATGCATCAGTGTACTGACACAGGAAAAAAATCTTATGAATGTAGTGAATGTGGAAAAACCTTTCTCCAGAAATCAAACCTCAGCATGTATGAGAGCGTTCACACATGTGAGAAACCGTATGAATGTGAAGAATGTGGAAAAGTTTTTAACCAAAAGTCAGACCTCAGCAAGCATCAGAGAATTCACACAAGTGAGAAACCGTATGGGCCGGCCCGTGGCTCACTCGGGAGAGTGCGGTGCTAATAATACCAAGGCTACAGGTTCGGATCCCATATAGGGATGGCCAGTTAGCTCACTGGGTGAGCGTGGTGCTGACACCACCAAGTCAAGGGTTAAGATCCCCTTACCGGTCATCTTTAAAAAAAAAAAAAAAGAAAGAAAGAAAAAGAAACCGTATGAATATAAAGAATGGGGAAAAACGTTTTACCAGAATTCACCCTAACAGATATAAAAGAATCCACACGGGAGAATTCCAATGAATGCGATGATTATGGGAAAAGCTTTTGCCACAAGTCATGCTTCAAGATGCATAAGAGAACTTTACACCAAAAAGAAACCCTATGAAAAGAAAAAATAAATAAAAATAAAATTTTTAAAAAGAAAAAAAAAAGAAGCCCTATGAATGTACAGCTGTCTCTTCAGATTACGGATCGGTTCCAGGACTCACTGTGGATATAAAAATTTGCAAATGCTCAAGCCCCTTCTACAAATGGTGTAGTGTTTGTGTATTACCTATGCACTTCCTGCCATGTACTTTATTTACATCTTGTGTAGGTTACTTGTAATACTCAATAGTGTGAATACTGTGTAAATAGTTGTTATACTATTTTTTTTAAAAATCAGTTTCTGGACATTCTAATGCTTCCTTGTAACTCTTCCCTGTGAGAGAGAGAAAGGAAGATGGGCTTCAAGCAGGGTCTAAATAATCCCATTCATTCATTCATCCCACAAATATTTATGGAGCCCCTTGCAATATATTAGGGACTGACTTTTACAACCAGACCTGCTTTCTTATCTCCATGAAGTTCAGTCTGGGGGACAGATACGTAAATGGCAGTCACTATCAGAGAGAGTTCTATTCACTTGTAACAGGGAAGCAAACTGCTTTCTAAACCCTGAAAAGAATGGTTCCCATTAAAGGAAATATCAGCGCCTGTGTCAGTGACTCTTTTGTGCAGCCAAACACTTTACAAGAAAAATTGAGAGTATAGTAAGCAATTAGGAAGAAGAAAGTAAGGAGGGGGACATAGGAGGGTAAAGAAAACCAGCCGCATGGCCAGAGGCTAGGGTGCTAAACGGGGTGAAGGTGCCAGTGAGAAATAGCCACTGGCGGAGGAGGATTTCTAACAGGCATGCCTAACATTCATTATGAACACGTTGAGTTTATACACAGTAAACTCCCTCTATCTCCCCAAATCTTCTGCACAGTTTGTTGCTAACAAAGCCCCACTATAAAGGAGGGATTTCTTTCCCTTCCTTTCCTTCTTTCCTTTCTAAGTTTTTTTTTTTTTTTTTTTTTTTTTTTTGTTAAAGATGACTGGTAAGGGGATCTTAACCCTTGACTTGGTGTTGTCAGCACCACGCTCACCCAGTGATCGAACCGGCCATCCCTATATGGGATCCGAACCTGTGGCCTTGGTGTTATCAGCACCGCACTCTCCCGAGTGAGCCACAGGCCGGCCCCTCTAAGTTTTGTTTAGATCTAGTTCACATACCATAATATTAACACTTCTTTTTTTGTTGTTTTGTTTTGTTTTGTGGCTGGCCGGTACAGGGATCGAACTCTATACCTGAACCTTGCTGTTATCAGCACCACGCCCTAACCAGCTGAGCTAACCTGCCAGCCCACATTTACCCTTCTAAACTGTACAATTCAGCAGGTTTTAGTATGTTCACAAAGTTATGCAACCATCACCACTGTCTAATTCCAGAAACTTTTTTTTTTCCCTCTGGCAGCTGACTGGTATGGGGATCCGATCCTGTGACCTTGGTGTTACCAATACCATGCTCTCTCAAGTGAGTTAACTGGCCAGCCTCTAATTCCAGAACATTCAATCACCCCCAAAAGAAACCCCATATCCATTAGTAGTTCATTCCTCCTTCCTTCCAGTCCCTGGAAACCACTAATCTACCTTCTGTCACTATAGATTTGTCTATTCTAGACATTTTATATAACGTGGGGCCTTTTGTGACTGGCTTCTTTCATTTACCATGTTTTCAAGGTTCATCCATGCTGTAGCATGTGTAAGGGATTTCTTCTCTTTCTTTCTTTTTTCTTCTTTAATTGAATTCAGAGAAAAAGGAGCAAGTTCCACATCTGGGTTATCATGGTATGTTTCAGAAATCTAAGGATCTAGGCCAAGGTGGTGGCAGAAATGTCAGAACTTCAACATTTCTCTGCTTTGAATTTGACAATTAGGATCAAATCAGGACAGAATTTTTACTGCTTGGCAGGCTTCCCATCTCCCTCAAACAGCTGTCTGTGCCCCCAACAGCTGTCTGTTCATCAACCTTTTTTAAGTACTATTCTGGATACATTTTCCCAACCCTCTCACTTAAATCTTCTAATTCTTATACTTGGTATTTCAGGTCCTCACAGCCAAGTCGCCTTCCATTGCTGCTGCCTTCTGGCTTCCTGGACTACCTTCAGGAACTCTCTGCTCCAGCTGCATCTCTGTCCTTTTGCTCACACTGTCCCCTGTGCTGAAATGTCCCTCTGCCTTCTCTCATCTGAATGTAGGCTCTTAGGACCCCAGAAAAGAATCAGAGAATGCTAGGGCTGGAGATCAAGTTAAGACTCAAATTATCTCACATAGCACCCCTGTGGTCCTAAGGGGGAAACTGAGGCAAAGAATGGAACTTGCTATGGGTCTCAGAGCAACATGGACCTCCTGACACAGGCTCCTCACCACACTGAGCTCATCTGGTCTTTGTCCAAGGTGGGGTCAGACCCCAAGCTGCCTCCTTCCTGCCTCCCTAGTGTGGTGATGGATGGGCTCACAGGGGCCACTAAGCAAGAACACTAGGAGGCTTTGGTTTCCCAGAACCTCCTTCACTGGGATCCTGCCTGACCTGGCCCCATTGACCTTTCTAGTCTCATCTGGCACTCTAAAGTTCCAGCAACACTGAACTCAGTCCAACTCTTCCAGGGCACACTGGTCTCTTGCCTCCAGGCTTTTGCACAAGCTGTTACCTCTACCTGGAGCACCCTGCAGGCTAATTCCTTCTCATCTTTCAAGTCTCAATATACAAGTACAGGGCAAGCTTCACAGACAGGTGACCTGGGCCTTAGAAGGGCCCCACACTTGATTTAATGCTGCTGTTGTCTTGAACTTCTAAACAATTTTTAAACAAGGAGCCTGAATTTTCATTTTGCACTAAGCCCTGAAAATGATGTAGCCAGCCCTGTGTAAATGATTTGTTCTGGTAAAATGTCCAAATTCCCAGTTTCCTCTCATTGATTGTATTTGCAGTCTCCTCCACTAATTAGACTTTAAGTTCCATGAAGGTAGGAACTATGTGGTAGGGTCTGGTTTCCCCTTTCCTAACAGTCCTCAGTTTCCATTTTGTTCAGAGGGATCTGACACCTCTCTTGGGGCCAGAGGTGAGGCATGTGACTTAGGCTAATCCAATTAAGTCACGTCATCCTCGTGACTCAGGGATGGGCATGTGACCAAGCTGGTTCAATAAGAGTGCACCTCAGGGTGTTTGCTGGACTGTCTGTGACAAAGATATTTTCTCTTCCATGCTGTACATTAACAAGTAAGCATGTAGCCTGAAAGCTACTGTCAGCTGTCTTTTTTTTTTTAAAGATGACCAGTAAGGGGATCTTAACCCTTGAATTGGTGTTGTCAGCACCATGCTTTCCCAAGTGAGCTAACCGGCCATCCCTATATAGGGATCCGAACCCGTGGCCTTGGTGTTATCAGCACCGCACTCTCCCAAGTGAGCCATGGGCCGGCCCTGCTGTCTCTCTCAGAGCCACAAAAGGAGTCAGCCTTGGTAGACGCTGACATCACAGAAGGAAGAGAAGAGACAGAAAAGACCTGAATGCTGGACCAAGCCTCATCTGAAGTTTTCCTCTAGATTTTTCAGTTACATGAGCCAGTGAATTACCATTGTTGCCCAAGCTACATTGAGTCAGATTTCCTCTTATTTGCATCCAGATGCTTCCTACCTGATATTGTTGTTCATATCTTGTTCATCATAGTATTCCTGGTACCTACCACATCCTGGCATAAAAAGGTGCTCAATAAACATTTGATGAAATAATAAACAAATAAGGGCCGGCCCGTGGCTCACTTGGGAGAGTGTGGTGCTGATAACATCAAGGCCATGGGTTCGGATCCCTATAGAGGGATGGCCGGTTAGCTCACTTAGGAGAGCGTGGTGCTGACAAAACCAAGTCAAGGGTTAAGATCCCCTTACTGGTCATCTTTAAAAAAAAAAAGAAAGAAAGAACACACAAATGAATGAATTAAACCCAATCCCTCTGACAGAAAGGCCAGAAGGTACTATTTTACACATGAGACCTTTCCAGAAGCCCTTTTGCAGAGCGCCACCTAGTCTTGATCCTTCACACTTCAAGGGATCCCTACAGGTCGCTCTCTTTCCCGGCAAGAGCCCAAACCCCTGGGACAGCACAGTTACTTTTTGTTCAACCCCAGGCAACTGGACCTGCTGAGGCTTCTCTCTGTAGTTAGATGTCCCCGGGCTTAGAAGATGTACCCTGAGACTGGGGACCCAAGCCTGCCTGGACTGACCACTGCCTTACCCAGTAGCTTCGTGCAAGTCACCTGTAATTGAGACAGCCTCCTGCCCTGTAGAATGGCAGTGAAGGTGTGGACTGGTTGACTTCCAAGGGTGAGATGGCCCTAACTTTCCTGCTGCCTAGGTTTCTAAACTTCTGTGAGACAGACAGGCAGCTCTACCTGTTGGAAATCAGGAGTTTTAGTCAAGCCTGCTGTTTGCTTATTCAGCAAGTATATGTTGACTGCTAGTGTGTGTCCTGGCCAGGCACTGGGACTCTCAGTCACAGTCTTCGGACCTCCTGTTTCCTGACCCCTTGCTCTGAAAATCTGGGTTGTGACCTCAAAACATGAAGACTTCCCAAACCCATGTCCTGACCCCAGTGACCTGTCTGAAGTTTCACACCCCTCCTGTTCACCCCCATCCTGCACTTACCCACACACGCTGCTTCCAGCCTGTCAGACTCAGTGCACAGATGTGTGGCTTCCGGCCCCCCACAAGCAGGAGTGTAGGTAAGTATTCATTTGCGTGTGAGTGCACCTGACTGTACTTGAGCATGTATGACTGTAAGAGTGTGTGTAATTGCTCGGCGTGGAGTGTAGGTGTGTGTGTAAGCCTGTGGATGTGGAAGCGCGTGAGTGCATGTGTGTTTGAGTGTGTGAGTGTGTGAATGAGTGAGAGTCGATGCCAGGGCATGAGTGGGCATGAGTGAATGTAGAGGGGCTGAATGTGCAGTGAGTGTGCCTGTCAGTGAGTGCCAGTGAGTGAGTGAGTGGGGTGTAAATGTGTCTGTGTGAGCATGTGCACACCCTCAGTCCTTCATCAGTCATCGCAGACACACGCTCATGTGTATGTGGGTGCACATACATCTCCAAGAGCCAGAGGTGGCTCAAGCTGTAAACCATTAGTCCAATAAAGGGAAGACTATGTCCACAGGCCAGGGGTCACTCTCCCCTCCCCACCCCTGACATGGAACTGGGGATTCCCCCTCTAAAGTTTACCTGTACTGGGAAAGAGCTCCCTCAGACTGGGGCACGCAGCCTGTCTCTCCATCAGACCAGAAAACCTCCTCCCCGTCCTCAACCAGTTTTCAGCCCAGCCCCGGCAGTGACCCTGAGCAGAGAGGTGAAGGATGAGGGTGGTGGCCGTACGTTCCAGGTGCCTCCTCGGCTATGGGGGGGAGCATCTCTATGGAAATGAGAAGTGGACCATGTCCAGATGATTATCAGGGCTCCCAGAGTCCTTTCTCTCCTCCCCCAGCCTCTCCCAGCTGGGCCTCACTAGCTCTGAGAACAGTGGGGAAGTCTGATAAGAGCCTATCGCTCTTCACAGGAGCTTCCAAAAAAGGCAGAGGCTACAGAGCAGCAGGAGTGTCCCAAAATAGCTTCCCAGAAGCAAAAGATCAGAGAAGGTGGTCAAGGTGATTGGTCTAGCTTTTATCCCAGAGATCTCAGTAGTCAAAGAAAGGTAGCACCCATCCCTTCTTCCCACCACACCATATCTCACGCTGACCTGGAGGTATGACCAAGGCAGTAGAGGGAGGGGGACCGCTAGAGGGGTCAGGTTAATCCACTTCCAACCCACTCATAACCCCACCCCACTGTCAACCTCAGCTGTCCCATAAGACTCCCGCATTAGTACACCTTAGACTTCCTCTAGCTATATTCAGGGATGGAGGGGGCACAGACCCTTTTCTTCCTCCCAAAGCTGCTGGAACTCCCAGTGTGTTTGTGAGAGCTAGAAAAGGTTTCCAGAATCCCAGTAATTGTCCTGGTTTCTGCCCTGTTCTTGAAGAGCTAAAGTGGGATGGCAGTGAGACCTTAGGAAGGACTTCCTGATAGGAGGCTGTGAAACACGATTAATAAACACAGATTAGGATTTTGCTTGTGCCCTTAATCTCCCTGGGATTGTCTTCCTTCCCTGACCCCAGATAGACTACTCTTTGTTTTTTTTTTGGAGGGGGTTCTGTTTGTTTTTTAAAAAGATGACCAGTAAGGGGATCTTAACCCTTGACTTGGTGTTGTCAGCACCACACTCTCCCAAGTGAGCCAACTAGCCATCCCTATATAGGGATCCGAACCCATGGCCTTGGTGTTATTAGCCCCACCCTCTCCCAAGTGAGCCATGGGCCAGCCCTACACTACCCTTTGAACCCCTAATTCATCACAACCACTTTCAACCCCTACCAGATCCCCTGGGCCCCACAAGTTGATGGGTACCCAGCTCTCCCTTTCTTGGGAGCCTGAGTTTTCTGGAGAAGAGGCAGGGTGGGAAAGGGCTCTGGCTTCTATCTCCCCTGACCCTAGCCTTTCCAGGAAAGCTGACTCCACTTAAGTCAGAAGGATTGGGCTGGCCAGTTAGCTCAGTTGGTTAGAGCATGGTGCTGATAACACCAAGGTCCATGGTTCGATCTCTGTACAGGCCAGCTGCAAAAAAAAGTTGGAGGGATTGAGGCTACATTCCCAGGCTGACTGGGGCTCCATGGAAGCTCCAAGCTCCTGAAGCTGAAGGAGATGACCCTGGGGAATAAGGCAACTCACTTCCAAGCCTGGCTTCACACTTTCCCTCCCCACAGTACACAGGGAGCTCACAGGACACATCATCATCATCGTCAGTCTCCACTTCCACGGCACTTAATGCTACATCTGTATTGTTCTGATACATATGTTAATTCGTATAATCCTTACCTCATGCAACCTAATGAGGCAGATACTACTACTATCCCCATTTTACAGGCGAAGAAACTAAAGCACAGAGAGATGAAATCAGTCAGGGATCCAGCAGGAACAGGTAGCATCATCAGCGAGCTTCACTGAAGAGAACTTAGGAAGGGACTATTTATAGAAGTGGTGGCAGTGTCACAGGACCAACAAGGGATGGCCTGGGGATTAACAACACAGGCAGCCATTACCCCCTTGGCCCCTCAGCCAAAAGAGGCAAGAGGAGAGAGCAGTGTTCTGGAACACAGGACAAGCTGGAGCCCTAAAAAAGGCATGAATACCCCTACCCTCTCTGCCCTCTGATTTCCTAGCTATGCCTCCCACCTGCCAAACCCAACTGGAAGCCAGAGGGCAAAAGGGCCTAGGTGATGCAGCCAATAGAGATTAGCCTTCTGGGGCACAGAACAGGATAGAGATTGGATCTGGGGCAAACAGAGACATCCATCTGCCCAAGGTCCTATGGCTGGTCAGGGCTGATTTGGAACCCAGGCAATCTGGATCCAGAGTCCTGCTCCCTGAGGTATTACCAAATGCTATCTGGGGAAGGGGTTGAAAAGGCTGGGCTCTGGTCCAGGCTCTGCTGCACTGCGCTGTGGTCCTATGTGAAACTCTGGGCCTCAGTTTCTCCTTTACACAAAGAGGAGGTGGTCTCTCTCAGCACCCTCCACAGCCAAGGTGCCCAGACCAGATAGCGCCTTTTTATTCCTACTGCCACCCTCTCCCTTCCTCAAATAAACCTAGCACCAAAGGCTAAAGTCCCGGGTGTAGAGGCCCTGAGTCCCTGAGGAGGCCACCACCAGCTGCTGGGCAGACACACCCATTTCTCTGCCCTCTTAGGACTCCGAGGTGTCTCCCAGCAAGCCCCTTTTCCATCTCCCTGAGGGATCTGGTGTCTCAGTATCTCCTTCCTTTGGACAGACTCCCTCTTCCCAATGAGGAGGCTCAAGGCCTGCTTAGGCCACACTTTCTCAGACCCTTCCTTAGGTGACTGGGCTGTCTCTGGCCTCTGGGGTCTCTGCCTGTACTGGGTGGAGTAGTCCCTCTTCTACCCTTCCCACCCCACCCAACTCTACCCCACCCATGTTTCCCCAGGCCTAGGGGTGCCCCACCCAAGTTTTCTAAAAGCAAAATCAAGGTGTAAGAGTTAGCAAGAAGGAGGGAGCTCATTAGCAGGCATTAAGGAGGAGGAATGCCCTGGGGTAAGACAAGCGGGAAGGGGCTGGCAGGAGAGTCACTGTAGGTATGCACAGAGATATGCACTGAGTTCCTGCAGAAATGATGCTCAAAGGACACCCACACACATGCTCCGGTACACTGAGAGATGGGCTCAGAGGTACATATAGAGCTGTGCTCTGAGTACACAGGATACCCACTTAGAGGTACACAAAGAAAGACCCAGACACAAAGTCAGGTAGTGACAGAGACATGGAAAGAGACAGAGACATGGTCATCCACAGGCTCAGACCCACAGAGACATAACTAGATATACTAGAAGAAAGACAGGAACACTGAGAAACACTGAGAAAGGCACACTTGCACCTGTGCACACACCCAGAGCAGGCACACAAAGAAACAGGAACCAAGCTCAAGTTTCAGGAAGGCTGATTTCAATCCAAGCAAGTCAGAACTTTAAGAAAACACAGGCTCCTCCAAAGTGGGCTGTGGAAAGGACTCAGCATAGCAAAAAGGGACAGAGGTGAGGCCTGGCATATGGCTACCGTCCCATGGGGCAATTCTCCCTTCATGTCCACTACAGAAAATGGATTACCTGAAATGAGAGAAGACACTTTTCTAAAGGAGGTGAAAAATTTTCTTTCTAGAACTTGCTGATGGAAGGCACAGTCTGGAGGTGAGGTGGGGAGGTTTGGAGGTTCCCTCCGCTGCTGGAGGGCTCCCACAGCTGCTGCACAGCTCACGTCCCTACCAGCCCTGCCCTGACCTGCTGCTCCTGCTGCTGGCCAGGCTTGACTTTTCCTCACATGGTCTAACCCTGAATCCAGCATGTTCCCTTGCTGCGTGCTCCTCTGCCTGTGTACCAGTGTACTGCCCCCATCTCTCTCAAGAGCCTTCTAAAGTCAGGGTACTGCCAACCATCGCCCCCACTCCTCCTCCCTCCCCTCTCTCGGGAAGTTTAGAATCCGTGGAAGGAGTCTGAGGAGGAAGAGGATGTTGAATTCAATGACCTTTATCAGTACCACACTCTAACCAAGTGAGCAACCCGCCAGTTCCAATGACCTTTAAAAAAAAACGCCTTCGGCATCCCTCCTCCACCCCCCATTGCTCCACCTCTGCCTCACCCCCCATCTCTAATTCTGTAAGAAAAATCATGAGATGACATTTATTGAGTATTTACCAACCAGCCGGTCACTGTGTTAAGTTCTTTTTCTGAATTAAATTATCTTCCATTATTTCCTCTTCTCATTATCCCCAGATTCACGGATATGGAAACTGAGGTTGGGGAAAGAATAGGACCACTCAAGGGTCACACAGCTAGAGAGAGGCCAAGCTGGGCCTGGAATCCAGCTTTGACTACCTGTTAATCACTGCACCAGAAGGCCTTCCACCACCCTTGGGCTGACTAGTGAGGGCCAACAGCAGGATTACAGAGAAAGGATTGACAGAAGGGCATAAGACATGCTAGGAAGGACCGCAGGGTGGGGGCACAAAAGGTGGGACCGTCTGGCTGGAATGAAACTCAGCAGCCATGTTCTCCCAGGGTCTGCCCTTCCTCCCCCTGGGGGCCTGGGAAGGAGACACTCCCTCTGGCTTAGGTCCCTCCGACATTCCAGACACACCTCTTGGGAGCTGGGGACAAGGAAGGGGTAGAGACCTGAGGTGGAATTGCCATCTCCCACCCCCACCTCCCCAAGCAGAGTCCTGGCTGTGTGACCCTTCATTTGTCACCCACCCTCTCTGGGCCACAGCCTCGCCATCTGTGAAGGTTGGGGAGCAAGAGTTGGCTAAACCTCTAAAAATCATATTTCTCCTGGCTTAGCCTCTAAAAACCACAATTCTCCTGCTGGTCCCAGGGATCCTCTGGCTCCCATAGGGTTAACTCTGCAAGAGGGCTTGGGACACCCTCCCTTGTATTCCGAGTGAAACTTGAGAAGAATCTGGTAAGGAAAGAGAAAATGAGAAGAGCTTCCTGGGCTCAGGAGTGCCAAGCCCCTTGCTGCAACCCCTGCCTTACCGGGCACAGACAGGGGTGCCTCAGGCTGAGGGGAGAAGCAGAGGGGGAGATGGGGACAAACACAGCTGTGGTCTTGGGGCTTGGACAGCTGACTAGAAGATGGTGGAAGAGTGGGGGAGTGAGGACGACTTCCTGGAGGAAGAGGCATTAAAGCAGATCAGGAGAACTTTTTTTTCCCTTTATAATTTTGTGCTTCTCATTTATTTACTTATTTAGGCTGGTGTGGGGTTCCGGTCTGGGGGTGGATAGAGCATTGCAAGGAAATGGGTAGGAACAAAGGCTGGGTCCTCGACGGCCTGAATGTCGGATGGAGGGTTTTGGACTCTCTTTGAATGGGCAGGGAGAGCCATGGAAAGAGCCCCACTTCCAGCAGAAGTTTCAGAAAGATCCCACTGGTTGCTGTGTGGACTGATTGGGGCAGGCCTGGAGGCACGAGGCTGCTAAGGGGCCTGTGGCTGAGGTCTGGGTGTGTTACAGGGTACACTCAGCTCCTGGTGAGGCTCCCCAAAATTGATATTGATCTCACAGGTCCAGCTGCCTGCCTCCAGACAAAAGCAAACAACTCAAAAGTCAAATGTTGGTGAAAATGGAAGTCAGCTTTTATTCAGGAATACCAGTGACCTAAGGAGAGATGTTTGCCTAACTATCTCTCCGGTAAACTTGAAGGAGACTGTCCAGGCTAAAGCCATCTCAAAGACTCAGGTTTACTGAGGGGTTTTTAAAGAGGGGGATGAGGGAATGGAATGTGGGAAATGAAAAGCAGGCGGGAGGGGCACGTGAGCAGTGAGGGCTTCATGCCTATGAGTCAGGTGCGAGGTCTCACCGAGACTCCATCTGGTTTCTGCTCCCATCCTTATCTCAGGGCCTGGACGGTATGTGCAAGTCTGCAGCTTCAGGCTGGCTGGAAAACTTTACATTCATGTAAATAATGTCATCTTGCCCCATAACCAAGGTCCGAAATACCAAATGACCGTGGGAAAAGAGGGAACTCAGAGAAATGCGTGCCAAGAGTCTTTTAAAAATCATTTAGAGCTCATGTGATTTTAGGTCCCGCCATGGCTTCAGGCCTGCTCACTCCAACAGGTGGGAGTGATGGAGGCTGAACAGAGGACAATACAGGTTCCGGTCTAATGGGTCTCTAGCAACAGGGAACGCACTCCCTCTTGAGCAGCAGTTCTCCCCTTTGGGCAGCTCTGCCTGGGGCTCAAGCTTGCCTTCCTGGGGTGATGTGTGGGTGCAGGGATTAGGGAGAAGATGCCATTTATTGTGCTGAGGGTGCCCAGAAGGATGGAAGCTTGGGGGCAAGTTTGGGACCACTGAGAGGCTTGGTGAAGAGGCTCTCTAACCTCTCTGTGTGACTGACCCCTGCCCACCCTCGCAGTGCTAGAGTGTGATCCCCAGGGGACCTGACCAGATTTAGACACTGACCTGGGCACCCCGAGTAATTGTGGCCCAATACTGTGAAGCTCCTCAACGGGCCCCAGAAAAGCAGCAGAGCAGGTAGGAAGATATTTGCACAACTGACAGTTTTGGGCATACATTTTATTGTTTTTTTATAAAAGACAAAAGAGTACATTGTTGAGTGTAGGATTAAAGGAGTGAGGACTCTTTAAAGTGAGGTCTTCCAACCCCTATCCCTAAGACTGTAACATATGTTACAGATATTTTTTAAAACAAAAACAAAACAAAACAAAACAAAAAACAAAGCAAACATGAAACTTACGACCTGGACTTTACCCACCCCCTCATGCTTACATTATGACAGAAGCATGTTTCACAGCTCTTAGGTATAACCAGCGCTCCACACCTGAGCTGCAGCCCCTCCCTCCGGCCCTACCCATGTCCACCCTAACTACCAAAAGCCTATAGAAGCGCCCGCTTAGAGAAAAGGGTGCACACGCACACACACTCGCTCAGAAACACGTATATCTGGACCTTCCTGCATACGGAGCCCCTGAAACATGCACACCCTGACACTTCCCTCACTCACAGATGAATACGTCACCTACCTCCTTCTCTGGGCTTCCCCCACAGCTAGAATCCTTTCTGCTTGGTCCCTTGCTCTAAATATCTGGGCAAATATCTTCCCTGAATATCTGCACACATTTGCACATGCACACATGTGCACACACATAACACACACACATGCCTGCTGCCCATTCCCTCCTTTTGGGAGAAAAAAGGATGTACTGGCCCTATTCCATGTCCCACTTAAGGGCAGTGGCCTAAGGTCCACTATGGGCAGGGTCCAGTGGAAATCCTGCAGGGGGCTGTCCAGTGGGGTGAGGGTAGATAGGGAGCTTCTTAGCCTGGGTGGGGGATCCTGAAGAGGGCTTCTAGGGAGTGGCCCCTACACAGTCAGCGTATGCTCAAGGCCGAGGGCAGTGGGGGGATGACCCCTGCCCACTCACATCTGCTCCTTGTGCTTCACATGGGCCAGTTTCACATTCTCCTGCTCTGTGGAGGGTGGGGGCTGCTCTAGGTGGCAGCCGATCATGATCTGGTACACAAAGACACCTGCAATGGAGCCCAGGAGTGGAGAGATAATGGGCACCCACCACCAGTACCGGCCGGTCCTGGAGAACAGACACAGAAAAACGTGGTCAGGGGCAGGTGGGGCAGGGCAGAGGGGAGGTAGGCTGGGATAAGCTGGGTGAGGGCTGGACTCACGTGAAGACTTCAGAGCCCCAGCCAGCGATGGCAGTGAAAAGGCGGGGGCCAAAGTCCCGGGCAGGGTTGACAGCGTAGCCAGAGTTGAAGCCCATGGAGGTGCCAATGACCAGGACCACCAGGCCCACAGTGAAGGCCTCCAGACCACGGGGGACAGGGTTGTTGTAAGGGTCAACAATGGCCAGCACACACACAATGAGGGCGGCTGTGCCTATGAACTGGGGAGTAGGGAGAACAGGGTGAGGAGCAGCTCCCTGAGCCCCTGCCAATCAATCCCTCCTTGGGTCCTCTGCCTTCCGTCTAGCTCTTAGACTCTGTCATCTCCACACTCTGCTTTCTAAAGCAGTGGTGCTAGAATGTTTGAGTGCATAAGAATCCGCTGGGGAGATGCATGTTTTATAGGTACCTGCTACCATATTCTGATGCAGGTGTCCCCACAAATTGAGAAACCCTGCTGTAGCCAAGGAGTTCTGTCCCCCAGCCAGCCCATGAGCAACCAGGGCAGCCTGGTCCTCCTCCCTGTTTCCCCTCACATGTTCCCAGCCCATACCTGGTCGAAGAAGCCATTGACCATGTCCAAGTGTCCAGAGGGGTAGGTGGCAAAGATGCCAGCTGTGCCATTGGGGCCCGAGACTACAAGCTGGTTGTCAGCGAAACTCCAGATTGCATCTGGTGACAGATTAGACCCACAGTGCGTAAGGGCAGAGGCCTGCGCCCAGCCTCCCCTCTCAGGCTGGGCCCTCCCTGTCCCCCCGCCCCCAGGAGTCATGGGTGAGTATAATCACTGCTGTATGACTCTGGAGGCAGAGGGGTGGAGTGGGGTGGGGTGGAGGGCCTGAGACTCTGTTGTTGCCCAACTCGTTTCTTTTCCCTCGTGCCCCCCACCTTGGGCCTGTGCGTGAATGAGTGAGTCATGAGCCCGGGGCCTGGGCAGGCCCAGCAGTCTGTCATTGAAAGGCCTGGTGCCAGCAGGTCCCAAGCAGAGGGAGGGGGCAGAGCAGAGTAGGAGGGAAGGGTGGGGAATGCTTACCATAATACAGTCCAAAAATGATCCCAGCACCCAAGAAGGCTCCCAGCGTCTGAGCCAGGGTGTAGATGGGCAGCTTGATCCAGGGCTCACGTGCCAAAAAGCACATGGCAAAGGTCACAGCCGGGTTTAGGTGGGCCCCTAGGCAGAGGGGAGATGGGACCTATTAGCTACAACCTGCCACAGTGGGGAGGCCAGGGCTCCCTTCATATTGCCCCCAATGTGCCAAGCAAGAAGGGGTACAGGGAAGAGTTTTGAGTAAAAGATGGTGGTTGGACTATGTAACAGGCCAACTCTGATAATCTCTGATTCCAAAGTGAGAGTCGAAGGTTCTAAGTGTGAAGTCCCTTCTCCACCCTCCTCTCCCAAGGTCCCAAAGCTGAGGCCGTAGCTATGATTTGCCCTTGGGAATGTCCTCCACCCACCCCATTCCACAGTGGAACACCTGGTGGGAATGCTGTTGAGGCGCAAGGACGGAGGGTGGGGTTAAGGCCTTACCGGAGACCTGGCCAGCGATGAGGATGCCCAGAGTGACAGCAAAGCCGAAGGCCAGGTTGATGGTGAGGAAACCACCGTGGGTGCCCCGGCTGAGCACAACCTGGGCCACGGAGCCACAGCCAAACATCTGTGTCAGGAAACAGAACAAGGGAGGGAGTGTGTGGACCAGCAACTCTCACTCCAAAAGGAAGGCATGAAGCCAGCAACCTCCACTGTCACTCCTGAGAGGGCTCAAGGTCCTTCCTAGAATCCAACCTGAACCCCTTCTGCTGCAATTGCACTCCCCAGAAAAAGGAGACATGTACCCCTACCCCCCATGTCCCAACTCTAATATACAGGCCCTATGGAAAAGACTGGAAGCAGGGTCTGTGACTGGGACCCTAGAAGATGGTTGAACCACCTGCATGATTTTTCTTGAATCCCAGCAGGAGCAGGTGTAGGGGAACAGCTTTCATATTAGCAGTTTCTCCCCCAGCCCTTCAGGCCTGACGCATGGAGGTGGGAAGGGTCTTACTTATCCCCCAGCTGCCCCAAAGCAGAGCCCAGGTGGTACGGTAAATAGAGGAAATGCCAGAAGTAAAGTTGAATCTACATCTGAATCTAGAATGTCAGAGCCCCAGCCCTCATCGTGTCCCCCTCTCTGCACTGTCATCCTCCTTGTCCCTGTCCCAGAGCCTCCTCTCTCCACCTGCCCTGACCTCTCTGCCCTCAGGGGTCCAAGTTTCCCACTCAAATTTGGAGGTCCTAAAGATGGAGATCTGAGTGGCTCCTCTCACTTTCCCCAGTCCAGGACCCAGGGCAGTGGAAATAGGGAGATTGGTTCTAAACTTTCTGCCAGGGATGGGGGTGATTAAAGGGGACTAAGGTCTCTGATGTTTTGCAAGTACAGACTGTACTGTACGTCTCTTCCTCTTGTTTAAATGTGAAAATACTTCTCTTTTTTTTATTTTTTATTTTTTGCAGCTGGCCAGTACGGGGTTCCAAACCCTTGACCTTAGTGTTATAATACCACGCTCTAACCAGCTGAGCTAACCAGGCAGCCCTCTGAAAATACTTCTGTACCAGCTGTAAATAACTGTTGCCCTGAGCTTCCTGAGTGTCCCTCAAAGCTGCTCCAGCTCCTGCTCCGGGTCTCCTCTGCCATCTGTCCATAACTAAAGGTTTTATCAACATCACGCAGTTACCAGCACCTGTGCTAAGTATGAAGTGTCCATCCTGATGGGTCAGTGCCTGTTGCACTGGGTTGTTAAGGATTTTGTTTATCATACTTCAGAAAGACCAAGAAATAGTGGGGAAGCCAGCTGCAGTGATGCAGGACAAAGGTGTGCAGGCAGGTGAGGGCAAAGATCAGAGACTGGGTGTGTATGGGGGGCATGGGGACAGGCTGTGGAGGTCTGGGACATCCTGCCCCACTTGGCAGACCCTGGCCTCAGTTCCCTGCCGGCTTGAGGCCCAGACCTGGCACCATCCCAGGAGGCCTTGGAGGGAGGAGCTGTCAAAGCCAGTTTCACCACCTTGGGGCTAATCTTCCTCTTCCTCCCCCACCCTATGTCCTGGGTTCTTGGCCAGCCCCCAACTCTCGCCCTAACCCCAAAGCCAATCATCATTCTGCTACCACAGGCTCTAGGACCCCAACATACAGAAGTATACACGCAGGCCTTCATCTACCACTGGGGGCACGCTCAGTCCTGCCCCTTCTGTTTGGGCAGCCTTTGTGGTTCTCCTTTTCACTGATACCCAACGCCTCACATCCACCTGAACCTGAAAGCCTTCTCCACAAATGTAACACCCTCCTTTTGTGGTCTGGGATAAGCCAAATGATCCTTGAGCTCAGCATGAGGCCTGACTGCTCCTTTTGGGGGGGAAGCGAACTGAGACTTGAGAGGGGATGAGGCTGCCCCTCTCTGAAAATGGAAGACACCCTCCCTGTCATGGCTGCTGTAGAACAGGTGGCTGGACTCATAAATCAGATAAATCAGATAGAGAGGGGGCTCCAGGGCAGAAGGGTGATAAATGCCTCCTCCCACTCCCTTCTTGGCACTGATGGACAAGAGGGGGTAGGGACAACTACAAGGGCCACTAGTCTTATAAGGGGCTGTGGATAAAATGCCTCACCTGGTTCTCCCCCTTTCTGTTCTTCTAAGCCAGAGGTGAGTCTCAGCCCTCCTCTCCCCATAGAGCCTACCCCCAACACACATCCATGTGGGGCGGGTGTTCCCCAGCCCTACTTGCTCCTACTTAAGATTCCTAGTCCACCAAGGGCTGGCTGGTCTGTATTACCTAGAGCTGGGACTGGGGCAGAAACAGAGTAACCCACCCCTTGCAATGGAGCAACTGAACCCAGAAGCAACCCAGAAGAAAACAGGTGTAACCACATGAGCAGCTGAAAATCAGAGTAACTGGGATAGGAAATAGAAACTATAACTGGTATATCCACCAGACCCAAGAAGTGCAAACAGAGTCACCCAGGAACAACCTGGTGCAAAACTGGTGTAACCAAGTAGTAAAGGGGACTAAGGAGTAACCCAGGCAGGGGAAGTATCTCACTCAGAGAACCCAGAGTAACTGAGAGTCTGGGGAGTAACTCAAAGTGCCAGAAACTGCACAGAAGCTGACAACACCTGTCTGTGCAATTGATAGAGTCTGGGAGTCACTTGGCAAGAGGCAGAGACACCACCTTCCTTCCACAACCTCCTATCTTCAGGGTCTTCCTTTCTTCCCACTTTGCTGTTTACAGCCTGGTGTGGCCTCCACCCTCTGCCCTGACCTGTGGCAAACTGTCCTCACTTCACTGCAATTTTTGAACTTTCTGAGCCTTAATTATTCATTAGAGGCCAAATACTCAGGACCCAAATAACCTAAGGGGGGCCCATTTCCTCTGCCCCCACTGCCTCCCAAGGCTTGGGACTCTGGGAACCCAGCCTGTGGGCTGGGTCATGGGTGGAAAGTAAAGAATCAGATCTGTCGTTGGGGAGTAACAGCTGTCATTCTGGCAAGAGTCAGAGCTGTCAGAGACGGGGTTAGAACTATGGGAAAGAGGCTTTGGGGGTCAGCTTGATCCTCCTGGGTTAAGCATGGGGGAAGGTGGAAGGCGGGTCTTAAAAAGCACAGCCCCTCCAGTGAACAGAGGGATTGGGGACTGCGGGTGCTGGAGACAGAGGACTTCCCCCGGCTCCCTCCACTCACCACGAGGATGAGGGTCCCCAGGCACTCGGCCAGCGCCTGGCGAAGCAGCCGGTAGCGGATGTGGAGCATCTCCCCGCAGCGGGACACCAGTTCCTTCTGTCGACCCATGGCGGGGGCAGGCGGCAGGAGGGCGGCGGGCGCAGCGAGCGGTGTCCTCCAGCTCCGGTGGCGCCCTTTATAGCAGCGCGGGAGGCACTGCCCCGCCCGCCCCGCAGCCCCGCCCGCCGAGCCTGGCGCGCGGCCGAGCGGGCGTCCGCCCACCCCCAGCCTGGGGAGGTTGGTGGGGACGCAGGGTGGGGAGAGCTGGTGAGGAAGGTCGGGGGACATGGGGGTGAGGAACTCTGAGGGTGGGTGGCCCTCGGAGGGCACCTAGGGGAGGGGGTATCATAAGGGCTGAGACAGGATTAGAGGGATCCGAGAGCCAATGGGGGGAGGGTAGGCAGTGTGCAGAGCCATGGCTGGGCAGAATGGGGCTGTCAAAGAAAAGAGAACTCCCTGCCCGCGCACAGGGAGCCCTACGGTCATCCCACCACCATGGGGATGGGAAGACCATTCAAAAAGGAAAGGAACTGGCCCCTGCTCTCCTGGATGACTGGACCTAGCAGTTCCTCCATCAGGGGGCTGAAGGGAGGAGGCTGTGGACCCAAGTGAGAGAAGACCACCTCACAGTCCAGACCAGACCATGGGCTCACAGAACACATGTGCTGAGTCCCACCAGAGCTCATGGGCCCGTCTCCTTGTTCTGTGAGTACATGTCTCCTGTTGCATGTCCTGGTCAGCTATGTTCATACATGGTGTATGTCCTGTGTGCCCGATCACACTTGCTGGGCATTCCTTATGCTTGTGCACATGCCTGTTGAACATGGCTGGGTTAATTGAGCATCGCTCACATGGCTCCAGAGGCCAAGCTTCAGTTGTCCTGACATGCCACATGCCACATGCTTGCCAGCCATTTTTACCCCTCTCCTCTGCCATCTGGCTAATCCCTGGTCAAGGCAAAATCTGTCCCTTTAAGAGACTGAGCTAGCTAAACTGTGGGGGTGTCAGCTGCATCTGAGGGGGATCATGGGCAACCTTGGTCTCTATGCTGCATTTAATATTCGGGAAACTGAGGCCTGGAGGCCTGGGCCCTGCTCCCACAGGACTGAGAGCAAAGAACATGTCTTCACTCCAAGTCTCCATGGCAGCATTGCCAAGGGAAACTGAAGAAACCACATTTTTCAGATGGACTTAATCCAGGTGGGCTAAAGGCCCTGGGGACTTGTTCCTGGAGGAATGGCTGTCAGAAATGAGGGCTCCCAGTCCCAGAGGTGGTTCCTGCCCAAAAAGGTGGGGTAGATTCACACATGCAGGCACATACACACACATGCACACTCACACACGTATACCCTACAGTTTGCAGTCACACATGTCTACAGACAGTGACCTCTGCTCACATGCTCATGGGATCCCATTAATATGAGAACCTGGCCATGGGCTCATACGTACATGGAACACACTCACGAGGCCTCTCACAGCTCTTGGCCCAAAGAGATGCACCCCACCCCACCCCTGCCCCCACAGGCTGGGAGGCCTCATGGTGAATCAGGGAGCCATAGCCAAGTACCTGCCTGCTGGCCCCACTGCCAAGCTGTGACTCAGGACAGAACCGTAGACTCCTGGTGCCAGAGCCCAGACCATAGACTGTGGGAGTGGAGGAACACGTGCGCCGTGCTGCCCTCTCTTCTCCGCACCCTGTGGTGTGCTTCTCAGCCCCTAACTGCTCCAAGTGGGGCAGCAAAGGCAGCACAGGGCAGGAACTGGCAAGGGGCTGCTCAACATTGAAAGAAAAAACAGGGAACCCCAACCCATAGCACCCCATCCTCACCCTGTCCCATCCTGGGCTTGCTGACAGCTGCAGCTGAGTCTGGGCTGAGAACCACAGCAGGGGAGAAAAATAGGGGCAGGGGCTGGCCAGCTAATTCAGTTGGTTACAACATGATGCTGATAACACCAAGGGCCAGGGTTCAATCCCTGTACCAGCCAGCCACCGAAATAAAAACAGGCACAGCTCTGCCATCAGCAAGCACATGCAAGGCCCCTGCACACACATTTGCACTCAGCTCACATAAGTGTTCACATGGGCTGCATGCAGAGGAAGCAGATCATGCAGAACTGTGAATTTGTATATCTTGTTCACGTTAAGCCGCATTTATGCACACATGCAGCTACATGTACTCACCCATGTGGCATGTATATATGTGCCTATCTCTGATTCTGGGGCTGCAGCTCACCATAGAGCATCTTTGTGACCCCCTCCAGCGAACAGTCCCTTGCCTATCCCTCATTCTACTAGCCATTCTACTAGTAAATTCCCTTAATTCCCCTTGCCCCCTCAATCTGGGCCCAACCTTTGGGATCACAACCCCCATACTCCCACTAAACTCATTCACCTCTACCGCTAGGGTGTTCACACATGTACATGCACATACACATTGGAATGGTTATGGTGGAAGCTGAGAAGATATGGGTAGGTCTTCATGTTTTTTAGTGGGGTTGAGAGGACCCTGCCTGGAGTAGAGGGAAGGATGCAGTGCCTTCCAAGGCCCCTTATTCCTGCCAGCCCTCCTTGGGTCACGTGGGATGGAGAAGAGTCAGAGGATGCCTGCCTGTACAGAAGTGTCAGGTTGCCCACGGGCAGAAGTGGACTGCCTCATTGCGCAACTCTGAAGGCATCATTGTCACTGCAGTCAATGTGAATGGCACTCCCTGGAGCAGAAGGCAGAGGAAAGCCTGGCTTCACAGAGAAGAGACTGAGCTTGGTGAGATCCTGGCCCTCTGAGTTACACAGATTACCCAGAGTTCTCTGGGCTCACTCTGCTTTGGGAAGGAAAGCCAGAGCTAAGTGCAGGCTGGGAGCCAGCCCTCCTGGCAGCTCTGGGAGGAAGCAAATGAGGAGGTCCCACCTTCTCCCAGGGTTTCTTGAGCAAGGTCTGTGTCTCACCTGGGAGGGAGGGCTGAGCAGGAAAGGGGCCTGGACAACCCATCCACCCTGTGTGAGGCTGCGACTCCTTTAAGGTCAGAGCTGGGGGAGAGGGTTCCCGGACAAGGGAAGGGCTAAGGATGCAAGTCCCAGCCTGCTGGGTCAGAGGGGCTGGTTGGGGCCCTTTAAGGGGTGGGGGGACCACGCCCTTCATTTCCTGACCCCAAACTCTTTCTGCCTGAATGCGAGCAGTCTGAACCAGCAAAGGAGACATGGGCCTTGCTATCAGCAAGTGAGAGGTTGGGGTGGAGATATAGAAAGCAACTCACTCTAGAGTCCCCCTTGACCCCCTAACCTCTTCCAGAGCACTGGAGTGGGTTGGGGGAGGGGCAGGCAGAACAAAACACACAGACATTTTCAAGTTAAGAGAGTACTTCCTTCCACCTCAGAAAAAACCTGTTAACGTGAACAAGATACACAGATGTGGGTGTATTTTCCTCATTTCACAGATGACAAAAGTGAGGTTTGGAGAGAAGTCACCTGCTAAGGTCACTCAGCCACTGTGTTGAGCTGGGATTCAAACCCAGCTGGGTTTGATGGAGAGGATGGTGAAGAGGGCAGAGGGATGAGGGAGCCACAGGTCTGAAGCACAAAGACAGCAGGGAGTCAGGGCACAGGAACACATCGAGTCCCTCCATGCTTGACCCCTTTTTCCAGAGTGTTCCCCACTCTTAGGCTACTGTTGGACACTGCTCCTGCTTCCAGGCTTTGAGGGTGGGGGGCTGGGTCTGGACTGGAATGGGGAGTGGAAAGCAGAGATGAATCACCCTATTATGAGCGTCCCCAGACTGGGGGGCGGGCAGGCAGCTCCTCCTCCTGTGCCAAAACAGTAACCCCCGTCTCCAGACAGGTGAAATCGTGGAGAGCCCATGAAGATAAACTGCCCCCCTTGGGCACCTCTAGCCAGATGTCCATCTGGATCTTGAGAAAATCTACCTTTTGACCCGTATTCTGGAGACTCTGGGTTTACTCCCTGATGTCCCTGAGCTGTCCTCAGCAGCCTTTGAGGGGTTAGGACGGCAGAGGGTCATAAGGAGGCAGAGGGATGGGACAGAGGCCTGAATCTCTTGCTGAGGAAAGGCCCAGAGTCACAGGGATGAGGCTGATGGGGACAGAGTCCTCTTGCAGACCCAGAATCTGAGCTCCATACCTGGTCTGGCCACTGACCAATCAGGTGACCTAGACAGCCTCTTCCTCCACCCCTCAAAGTCTCAGTTTCTTCACCAGTCACCTGGAGGTTTTGGTTGAAGGAGGCCACCTCCAGGGTCTTTGTAAGAATTGGGCAAGATTGTGGATGTTTCTGGCATTGAAAACTGTATCACACAGTCTACACAGGAGGAAAGCTGCCCCCTTAATCACAGCTGCATTTCCCCATGTGAATATCCATGTGCATCCATGTGCATTCTTAGCTGTGTGTGCGTGGGTGTATCTGTGAGGGTCCATGTGTGCATCTGTGTGTCCATGGGGATCTGTGTGCATATCCGTGTGTGCCTGTCTGGGCGTGGCTGTGGGTCCAGTATTTCTAAAAGCCAGAGATAGGAGATGGAGATCTGTTGAGAGTTCTGGAGACAAACTGCGGGACACTTGGGACTTCCCCATGCCAGCCTCATGGGGAGGGGAGTTAGTGACGTGGAGTTGACACAGACTAGGCCATCACTGTGAACAGACCTAGGGTATCTAGAGGGCTCTGGTTCACACCTTAGGGATCAGATCCCTGGAGACTCTAGCCTCTTCGATTCCCATCTCCCTTCTCACTGGCAGGGCAGGTTCTGAAACCAGGATGGGGTTGCTTTAGGGGATGAGGGGTCAGGACCAGAGGTCAAGGAAGAAAGAAAAGCTCACAGACTTCCCAAGGGGCCCAAACCAGGGCCCAGCATTAGCTTGGCCCCTGTGGCCAGGAAACGCACATGGAGCATTGCATCTTTGGGGCTGGGGCAATGAGAGGGCGTCCTGGAGTAGAAAGCATTTCTGGGGATTTTGTGGAGGGTTTTCTAGGTGACACTGCTGGACCAGTTCTAGTAGGGATGGTTGTCTGCCTGGTCATAGAGAAGCAGGAGTGAAGCTAGGGAAGGAGAAGGGTAGTATGGAAGGGCCTTGGGTTCTGCACTAAGGGCCTGGACCTCATCCAGGGGGGCAGAGATATTTGAGTTCTGCTTCTCTCTGTCCCAGGGCTCTGAGGAAGCTCTCACAGGGACTGCTGCAGCTGGAGGTGGGAAGAGGAAATCTCCTGCTTTAACCACAGCATTTTAACCATTTTACTTGGAGGTTCTGAATAAGATTACAATTGACAAGTGTTCCAACACTAAGAACAGCAGCTAATGGGAGCCCTGAAGGTTTTAAGCAGGAGTGACGTGGTCTCCATTTACCATTTAGAAGGATCTCTCCAGCTGCCAAGTGGAGGATGGGTTGGAAGGGGAGAGACTGAGGCCCGAGGCCTGGGAAGAGGTCACTGAGGAGAAAAGTGGCCAGATGCAGGGCAATAGCTGGAGGGAGGGAGGAGGGGATGAATTTGGGACTTTGGAGGCAGAGTGAGGAGGGCAGGTGGCTAAGAATTTGAAAAAGTTGAAAGTGGGCAGAATTAGGTAGACAGGAACCTGAACCTGAGGTGGGGCCTGGGGGCCAGAAGGACAATTGCTCTTTGAAGGGCACAGGGTCTAGTCTGACCGTTTAGCTCAGTTGGTTAGAGTGCAGTGTTGATAACACCAAGTTCAAAGGTTAGGATCCCCATATTGGCCAGCCGCTCCCCCTCCCCCCAAAAAACGTAGGGCCTGTGATCCAAGGGTAAGGGAGGAGAAGGTGGTAGAAGGAACCTCTGCATCTGGTTCACCCTGTAGGTGATGGGTGTGTGTGAGCCCTGGAATACTCTCTCCTCATCCCAGCCCAGTCTGCTAATTACAGGGCAGTCACCCGAGACCAGCCCTAGGGAAGAAGAGTCACAGGGGAAAGATCCCGGAGAGGAGACAGGCTGCAGGAAATTCTGCAATCAGACTTCAGGAATGACTTCCTGAGGGTCTCTAGACCTGCGGTCAGTGGGAACTGAGCCCCAGGAAGACCCCATATGTTGGGAGATGGAGGTGGAGGCATAGTGGTGAGGGATTGGGGAAAGGCCAGGATGCTGTATCTGACCATCTTTTACATAACTAGGAGCTCCCAGGACAGGGTACAGAGGAGATTTAGGCCTGAGCTAAGGTGGACCAGAGTGCTCACACTCTCACTCCCTACCCATATTCTTGACCCTGCTCCTCTGGGTCTTGCTGATAACAGCTCGGACAGGGAGAGGAGGAAGGCTAGCAGGCAGCCCAAAACAAGAGAGGAGTGCAGGCTTTTCCCTCCTCCCCTGCCCCATTGGAGAGATCTGCAGCTCAAGCCTCTCTATAACTTTATTCCTCTGCACCCCACCCCACCCCACCCCGTGGCCCCAGGAAAGCGAGGCTCAGCAGCAGGTGGCTTGCCTGGAGACAGATTGCCTAGATTCTCTGTAGTTCCACCCAACTCCCTGTGTGACCCCAGACAAGTTCCGACACCTCTCTGGGCCCCATATAAACCAGAGAAACTATCCTCCCCACCCACTTCCCAAAAGTTAAAATGAGAGGAAGTCTCTCTCTAGGTTTGGAACACTCCTCTTCCCAGTTCCCCTTAATTCCCTGGGACAGTCTCAGATGCCTCCTCCTCCCTCTCTGTAGCATGGGGCATGGGCAGACTGGCCTTTCCTGTAGAGGGTAGCAGTGACTCAGGTGCCGCACGATTCCCCTCCCCCTTATCAGTCACCTGAATTAATCCTTGACTCACAAAGCGAGTACCGGATGTTGGTGGGTGGGAAGGGTACATGTATCCTTGATGGGAGGAGGTCCTGGCTAGACCAAATCTGACTTAATGGGTCAGAGACTGAGCAGCCCTCTGCACTTCACTGAATGTAACCTAATACATGGAACCCTGGGCTTTGAGGTCTTGCTCTTTTTCTCCAAAGTAAGGAGTTGGCCAGAGGAAAATAGCGTCTTCAGCCAAAAAGACTATGGTTTAGAGAGGTTGTTTGATGGGGCTGACCTGTGGCTCACTCGGGAGAGCGTGGTGCTGACAACACCAAGTCAAGGGTTAAGATCCCCTTACCGGTCATCTTTAAAAAAAAAGAGAGAGAGAGGTTGTTTGATAACAGCCAGAAAGGAGGACTCCAAGAGTTCACTAAATTGAACTACATATAATGTAGAACTACATATAGAGGTTGTTAGAACAGTAGAAACTGAAACCCCAAGAAGGGGAAAGCTTTATTTAAAGTTACAGGAAGGAATCCAGGGTTCCTGCCTCCTATGTGAGAGCTTTTTCTCCTGAACCACTCTCCAAAAAGTCAGTTTCCCCTTTTGTAGCAAACCAGATCTGGAAGTGAAAACTTACACACAAAAAGACTAGTGCCAACAGTTGTGTGCATGCCTCTCAACACACACACAGAACAAGACAAATCAAGCCACACATCAGATAGACTCCCATCCCACCTATGTCAACCTGTAAAGTTAAGTACACAGGCCCGCAGAGGCAGGGACACCCATGCGGGTGCGTAACCCACATCATCCCGTACGCACTTACTCATGTGTAAGACTTCCTGCCAGGCTTCTCTCCTTTCCTTCCCCTGTGGTTCCAGCTCCTAACCACCCATCCCTCACACTCCCCCCACAGGCCCATGAGCTAAGCTTAAGCACCACCCCTCCCTACTCTGGAGCCCCAGTGGACTGGGGCTTGAGTGGCCAGACAAGCATCATCCTGGGCTGGAGCAAAGGAGCCTAGGGAAGAGTCATCTTGGATACCAGCCTTCTCATTTACTTCCCCCAAAATATGAAATCAGATTGAGCTAAAACATGAGGGGTTAAAATTAGAGCCGAGGTTTCCTTTCTCATCCCCACCCCCACCGCCATCAAGCTGGAGCAGGGATTGCAGGAAGGGATAGGACAGCTCCTTAGATTTCTCAGCCATCTTCCCTTGCCACATTGGGCACTGGGCCCCTGACAAAGCCATTATCATGCCCATTCTATAGGCGGAAAAACTGAGCCCAGAAAGAGGAAGTGACTTACCAGGACCACATGGGGAGAGACTCAGGGTTAGGGCTCATTCCCAATTGGGCCTGTGTCTGCACCTCTTAGAGCCACCTGCTATAGTCCTGCCTGGGGGCAGATCCACCCCTTCCTCCCACTGGAATAATCCAGAGCTGGGTTTGTGAAAGGGGCTGAAGCTATGGACCTGGAGATGAAACAAAATGGCCTGAAACCCACCAGCAACCCCTGGCCCTCCCCAAAGCCCAAAGAGCAACTGTGGAGAGTCTGAGGGACCAAGGAAAAGAGAGGCAAAGGAAGATTACGTTTCTTTCACTGAAAATAAAGCCTGAGGGCTGACCAGTTGGCTCAGTTGGTAGAGCATGGTGCTGACACCACCAAGGTCAAGGATTCGGATCCCCACACCGGCCAGATGCCAAACAAAGCAAAACAAAAACTCAAAGAATAAAGCCTGGCATGCTGCTTCAAGTTCATGAATGAATAACACAAGGATATAGACCCCAGCTCACAACTGCCAACCAGTTTATTCCCTGTGCAAATTTCGACCCCGGGCTAAGCTGTCCCATCACAGAGACAGTAGGGACAGATTCACAAAGATGAAATGCCTTGAGGCACATGTGGCTTCTCATCATCTTGAAGATGGAGCACATCATCCAGGCATCAAGTCCCTCCACAATGGGTCCCTCCCACCGACCCTGTTCCCTTATTCAGAAAATGAAGGTACTAAAAGTACTTACTTCATAAGGCTGGTATGAATATATGATCAAATTTCCATACATAAGAAATGGAAAACAACATGTAACAGTGCCTGGTACCTATTAGCACTCAATAAATATCTATTATCCCCTAGGCTTTCCCTTTTACCATCACCACCCCACCTGTTGTAGGCAAGTTCACAAATTAATGATTCCCTTTTCCTTGCAGTCTTCTGGTGGCCTTCCCTGCCCTCTGCCTGGGCTTGGTGCCCCTTCTGCACACATCTGTATACTACTTGAGCAAAGCACTGAACTAGGTGTCATGAAGGATACCAAGAAATCTGTGTTCAAACACTCAAGGAGCTTACATATGGGAGACCAGGTTAAAACCAGGAAAATGGGGGAAATTAAGCAATTTAATTTGAAATCAAGAGTTCAAGACAATAGAAAAGTTCATACTGCTGTATGTGCCTGCCAAGTGAACAGAGCAGACAGTAATTGCTCTAATAGGTCAGAGGAGGGAAAGATCACCTCAGGCTGGGGGCAAGGGAAGGGCTTAAGGAGGGGCACTATTTGAGCTGAGTCTGACAAAAAAACAGGATTAAGGGAGACAGAGGGACAGGGAGAGGCTGCCAGAAAGGGGGTGTGGATCAGACTGAAATGAGGCAGCATTCCCCACTCCCCTGGGGCCCTGGGAGCTCCTGGAGAGCAAGACTTGGACCTTGCTCATCTCCACAACCCCACTGCAGGAGCACAGTGGGGGCACTTTGTGACATGTGAGCAAACAACCCAGGCAGACACACAGAGCTGGTGTGACTCAGACACTGACAGGCCAGGGGATAGCACCCAGTGCTTTCTGCCTTACTCCTGGACTGGGGAACCACCAGACCCCTGACCATTTCACCCACCCAGCCCCTTCCTGTCCTCTGTCCTTTTCTACTATCTCCACCCTGGGAAGCAGCAGCACCAACACAGGAGGGCACTGTGCCCCTTCAATGTGGTCTATTAATATACACATGGTCCCCTGTCCATTGCTCAATTTGAGTGCTGTGACCCTCAAGCAGCACCATGCTTTCTCTGGGTCCCATCTAAAGGCCTGCTGCTGCAGTAAGGGCATACTGGGATCAAGGCACATGTCCTGGCAGTGGGAAAGGGACAGAGCTTCTGCCCCAGGCACTTCTCCAACTTCTCTTCTCCATCTGCTTCTGGGAGAAGGCTAAGACGGGGGAAAAACCCCAAAAGGTCCAGGCCCAGGGCTGACAGATGCATGGATCTCCTGGGTTCAGTTCCCTCCCTGAGCTGGCTTCCACTTCTCTGGGAGTTTAGATGGTCAGGCACAGGGGACTCCATAGGACACCACAGCCCCTGCCCCAGTGCTGCAGCATCAGACAGGAAATTGGGGCATGGCTTTTGTTGGGGGTGACTCATGTGTTCAGGCCAGCAGCCCCTCCATGGAGGGTCCTTATGCAACGAGAGTGAAGGTCACTCTGACTGACATCTTGCATCAGAGGTCCAAAGTCCTGCTGTCCTTCTACAGCTTGCTCCAGGGCTGGTATCACACAGTCCACCTCTCACTTCGGGCCTCCACAGCTTGCACCAGGCCTTCACCCAGCATGGCAAAGTCCTCCAGGATTGCTTCTACATTGGGCATCATCACCAGCTCCCCACCTTGAGACACGACCATGTGCCCCTTTGTGCTGGAGGCCTGGGGGGAGCAGAGAAGATATGTGGGTTGAGGTGTCCCAAAGGCATATCCAGAGACACAGGCTGGGATAAAGCTGGGGTGGTGAAGAGAGAGACACGAGCCTACACACTCCACACCTGTGGAGCAGAAACACCTAAGACATAAATGACTACATGGAACTACGTGCAGGAATACAGGGCTATCACCAGCCAGCATACCTTGAAGGGCTGGGGCTGAAAGCTGGTAGGCTTCCAGAGGACACCGATCACCTCTCCACCATGCTGGTCATAGAAGAAAAGGGCCAGATCCCCAAAGGCCTCCTATGAAGGGATAAAACAGAGACAAGATTAGAGCATACCTGGGAGCCTCCACCATAGCCCTACCTCCACCTGGGAGACCCCCCAGGGACAGTCAGCCCTTTAGGACCTACCCTGAGCTGTGCCAGGTAGAGCTGAGGAGGATCGTAGCCCAGCACGGGCATCAGGGATGAAGGCCCTGGCTCACTGCGCAGGCCACGGCAGAAGGAGGCAGCTGGAGAGTCCACAGCCTGGCGGTGCCGGGGTATGTGGCGGGGAGACAGGCGGATAAGCACATCATACATGTCCAAGGGTGGCCGGAACACTGTCTAAGGAAGGAGCGAGGGAGGGGTCAGCAGTGCCCCCTTGAGTTAAAAGCTGGACCACAAACCTCTCCATGTGCCCACCTTGGTTCCCTCCTTCCCCTTCATCTGACCACCCATTATGGGCCTGCATGCCCATCTGAAGGTGGGAATACTAGGACCCATGGAGGAAGCAGCTGGTGCCAGACTGAATCCAACAGGAGGAGCATAAGCAGGAAGCATGAGGCCTGAATGGAGCCCAGGTTCTCCTCTAGGCTCCACCACTGCCAGGCACCGTGGTAGCTTCAATGCCTTCTTTGGTTTCAATCTCACCAAACAAGGGGACTGGGCATCCTGTGAGGGCCCCTTGAACTCTGGACTTCCAGGGTTCAAAGATAGAATCCCAGAACTCCCAGAGTCATTGTTGGTCAGAGGCTTACCCTGATATCCCCAGGCCCCCGGGGATCCATTAGCTGCTTCTCTAGGATGGGCAGGGCCTCAGCTGCCAGAACCACAAGCTGCTGTAGGACCTGGGGGGTACAGATACCTCAGACCATAGGTCTCTCCTAGGTCAGGCTGGGCCTGCTTTGTCCTTGGGGGAGAAAAATGACATATTTGGGAGCAGGTATGGTGTTGAACCTGGGCCGAGGGTCCATTTTGTGTCCATATAGAGTTTTTGCGGTCCTGGGGGGTTATAATGACCATGATGGGGAGTCGTGTCCGAGCTGCCAGGAAGCCGCTGCGGATCTCCACCTGCTCTTCCACTGGAAACAAGAGGGGACCTGGGTCAGCCTATCTTTCCATGCAAGACACCTTCTACAGCTCAGGCCCTCCTACTAGGCACCCAACAGTTGTCCATCACAGGAATTTTCCAATGCTCCTATCCAAGTGACAAAGGTGACGAAAGGGACGCCCCATTGGCCTCAATCGGGTGGGGTGTTAATCTCCCAGTCTTAGTCCAGAGGCAGAATTTTCCACTGCCTGGCACCCCCAGTCCAGCTTCCGGGCCTGTTCAAGCTGAGGCCTGCCCCTGGACCCCTCCCACCCTAGGCTCCCACACACCTGGGGAATTAGGAACCTGACACCCCGTTCTCTGCTGAGACTGGGAGCTCCTCATATTACAACCAGAAATCACCATGCCTCTCCCCCAACCAGAGGTCTAGGCATCTATACTAATCTCCCTTGCTCCCTACCACACGACTTCTCTCACCTGGTGTTCAGGATCCCCTTCAACTCTCCTCTCCCCTCCGCAGCCCCCAGGCAGTCTGCTTACCACTCACCATCCATCCTGTCTCTGACTATCACATGGGCAAACCACATCCCTACAGTCAGGCCTGACCTGGGCCTCTTCCCCCTGACAATTCTCTACCCCAAGGTAGTCAAGGGTCAGGCTTAGATATCCAGAATGTGGGAGGCATAGAGAAACTCTAAAGACTGACAAGGAAATACCTTGCCTGCCCTAATTTGTAATCCAGAAAGAGTAGTTCTTCCAGCAGTCTGATCTTACTTCTACCACTTACCAGTGAGCTCACTGTTTAGGTTGACAATGAGGGGGTTGTTCTTCCAATCAAAGGTTGATACCAGGAAAAGGAACCGAAGGAAGCCAACCTGAGGGGAGCTGAGAGGAAGGCATGGGCAAAGATTATGGGTTCAGCCTCACATTCCCAGGCTTCCCCCACAATCTAAGGAACACACAACCCTTGGCGTGGACTGGGAAGGGTGTCTTAGAACCCCTTCTGTCACTGGCTTCAGCCACCGTCTCCTATTTGGACTGAGGGTACAGCATGGAGGATGAAAACTGGCCTCAAAGGGAACTTCCTGGTTAGGGAAAAGGTGGAGGGACTCACCTGGGAGGGGTGAAGGGCTCAGGGTGTAGAAAAAGGGCAGCAGCCACCAGATCCAGGCTCTCATCAGTGAACTCCTCACCCAGAAGTTGGGCACGTACCCACCGCTTGGCCAGCCGAGCCACGCTTGAAAAGGCTGGATGCTGCTGTTGGAGTCTAGGGGGGTTGGAGGAAAGTGGAAGTGACTCAGGCGCTTAGGGCCCAGGAACAGTGTCTCAGACTCACTACCACTGTTTATCCAACCCTTACCCAATGTTGGCCTCTGTGCTAATGTATCACATGTATAACCTCATGTCATCCTAAGAAATGTCCCAAGAGGTTGATCCTAGCATTATTCCCATTTTAGAGATGAAAAAATAAAGACAAGGGGAAAACCCTGCCCAAAGGGACATAATGGCAGGGCCAGAGCTCCAGAACTTACACCCCTAACTATTTCACCATTTGGGTTCCCAGAGAGATAGGTAGCCAAGACAGCAAAATAGGGGCAGGGATGGAAACAGGAAGAGCCTGTGCAGGTGGCCTTACCCATGCAGGGCACTGGTGAGCAGGGGCAACTGCCTTATGTCTTTCTCAAGGCGGAGGGAGGCAGGTGTGTCCCTCAATGAGATCATCCCCTCTGGGCTCCGCATCTCCCTCAGGATCTGGGGCTCCCGCTGATAGGCTACGCAAATGCGGAACACAAACCCATCCTGTTGGAAGAGGATATGAGACAGGAAATAAATGTCAGCCCAGGGCGCTGGAAGTACCCTGTTGCCTGCATTTCTGCTCCCCAGGCTGGCACCCACAGGGTTATCCTCTTCCACACCCTGACATCTCTGGTCTCCCCATTCCCTGGCGTTATCCCTGCCACACGCCAGCCTAACCTTGAGGACATCGGTGTGCGTGGCAGTGGCACGGCACTGCAGCCCATGCTGTTGCGACAGCAGCTCTGCCAGGCGCAGTTGGAAGGCAGCTCGGACCCTCTGCACGGCCTCAGCATCCTGTGGCCACTGGCCACTGCCCTCCAGGTGACAAACCACTGGGAAGGATTGAGAGATCTCATACTGTGGCCTGGAGCAGGAACTGTCCCTCCTACTCCCCGCAGGAGCCCTCTTACTGGTCATGGGCTCCACATAGGCAGGGCAAGGCTTATCAAGCCGAGGCAACAGTGAGGCCCGCTCTCGCAGGTGCTCATAGAAGGAGTAGGCTGGCCAGACTGGGGTTGGTGGGAATACCTGTGGAAAAGGGGGGTTAAGGAAGGGGCCCGGGACTGGGAGTGCCCACAGGCAGGAGTTGGAAGGCGGGAATAATAGGTAACTGAAGCACAGGTGGGGGTTACCAAACAGAGAGAGCACCCTGCCCCCTTTGCACCTCACCTCTGTGTAGCGCAGCACTGGGTGAGCTCCCTGAACAGCAGACACAGTAAGTGGGAGACCCTCCAGTCCCCATAGCAGGCGACTGAGGTCATCATAACAACACACTGCCTCTGCCAGTGCCTCCTCACCTGTGCTAGAGGTCTGAGGAGGAGAAGACAGTCAGGAGGTCTGACCCTACAGAACCCCAACACCACCTGGGATTCTGCCATGGCTCCAGCTGCAGTGGAGCCAGTGCTCCGCCTGCTGGACACTCCAGGAAATGCAGCCTAGCTGAAGTGGAAACAGCTCTCTCCCCCAACCAATCTCACCACAGGAGTTAGAGTTGGGGTTGGGGTTACTCTACAATCACTAGCCTTAATCCCAAGGACCTTACCTCTTTTAGACCTTGGATAAGTGCATCCAGGAGGCCCCCCACATAGTGGACACAGGTATCTGGGATGTCAGCATGGCTGAAGAAAGGGCACAGACACAATGAGGGCAATGGGGGTTATGTCCTGAGCACAGAGTGAGCTGCTTACCCCAAGAGCTTGGGCCAGACCCTCCTAAAAGACTCCCCAGCTCAGTTGCCTCCTGGCATCCAGACGCTAACACTCACAGAGCCAAGAGGTGGGTGACCACCTGGTGGGGAATAAGGCGCTTCTGGGACATAGAGCTTGCCTCCCAGACCACAGCTTCCCGAATGGCTCCATCCTGAAAGCGCCGAAGCTCTGAGCGGGATCCCCAGAACTGGTGAAAGTAATCAGCCTGAGGAGAGACAAGAGTCAGTGGAAGAGATCAAGAAAGAAGGGCTCTCTCAGAAATCTCCTTGACAGACCTCAATCCAGGAGGCATAAGGACAATCCACCCACTCCTTCCAATACACATGCTGGGGGTTCCTTACCTCAGGCTGGTCAGCCTCTGGACCCAGCTCAAGGACACTGATCAGTCCTTCAGGCCGGAGGAGCAATCCCAGGGTCAGTGTCTCAGAGTCTTTGTGCTTCGGTGGATCTTGGCTGATGTCCCACTGTAGGGTGTAAAAAGACTGAGGTCAACCCACAAATCCAGCCTTGCCTGGAAACACACTTTCTAGCTGGCTAGAAAGGTCTAGTTAGAGAGATGGTGTGCCCTTTGTGTCCCTTAGGGCCCTAGATCCAGACCCACTCAGACCCACAAACTCCTCAACCTATATCACCTCACCTCTGTGATTGGGGGCCGAGAGTGACCCAGCAGGAGCAACCGGGACCCCAGGCCCTGTTCCAAGAGGGTGGTTAGTGGGCCCAAAGCAGCTGAGACATAGTCCCCACCATTATCTTGCAGTTCTGGCCAGAGCTTCAGCCTGTGACATGCTGCCTGTAGGCGACTCACTGGACGGAGACTGGAGGACATAGAGGGACAAAGAGAGAGAATCAGGGTCTGCTGGCTCCTAGTACAAACTCCTCCCTTGAAGATTGGAGCACCTGCCTGAGGACCTCTGCCCCATCACTGTACACCCAGGGAGACAGGATCCACCAACATATCCTGTCACTTCTAAATTTACTGCATGAGATCCAATCAAGATGGCGGAATAGACGGTCTCCAGCATCACTCTTTCCCACAAATCAACCAATTTACAACTATAAAAATGTAACATCAGCCAAGCCGGGGCTGCTGGAGCTCAGGGGAAGGGGAGGAAAGACTTATGGAGTTCATGAATGCCGGAGAAACTACGATGACAGAAAGAAAAAGCTGCTTTGAGCGTTTCAGGCCATGGCTGCTTTAAGGCTCGAGCTGATGAGCACATGGAGGAGCCGGCAGAAGCTGCAGCTGTGCCCTCCAGATGGAGTTGCTTGGAGGCAGCAGGAGAGAAGAGGGCTTTGGTGGCCCCCAAAACAGCAAGACCACTAATAGGGTTCCAATGAACCCACGCAGAAGCGAGGAGCCAGAACAACTGAAAAAAGGGGAGCCACTCAGAGGCCGGTGAGTCATTGCAAGGGACCAGCGCAGGGTCTGTCACAGGGGAAGTGTTTGGAGCATGGGTGGTGGGGGAGACAGGCCCACCAGGGGATCACTGGGGCACGGCAAGGACAGCTGATCTGCCCCCCAATCAGCACAGGACCACTCAGAGGAGACTGGTCAGGAATGCAGAATTGCATGGGGTGCAGTTTGGTGAAAAAAGTCAGGCCCAGATCAGAGATTCTACAGAACACAGATCCACCGGGTCTCTGGAGAGCTGGAAGTACCTATAAGGTCAACCATTAAACCCTGAGCTACACAAAAAGCCTTCCCTAGGGAAACAACAGCAAAGTAGCAATTTAAACAACCACACACTCAAGTACTGGTTCCCACAGGAAGTTCCCCCATGTTAGAAGCAAAGGACAAAAAATTAGTTCCGGGCCAGGCACACCACCAGCACCTTGGGGCCTGCCTGGGAACTGGAGGCTTGGACCTGGGGACTGGACCCCAATCCCACTTCCAGGCAAACTGCACGAGTACATTGGGGCCAGCCTGGGGACCTGAAGGATGGAGAAGAGGACCGGAAGCCCCTCCCACAACCAGGCACACCACGCCAGCACCTTGGGGCCTGCCCGGGGACCTGAGGCAAGGAGAAGGGGAATGGCCTTCTCTCCCAGAACCAGGCACACTGAGCCAGCGCTTCAGGGCCCACCAGGGGACCTGAGGCATGGAGAAGGGGACTGGACCTCTCTCCCACAATCAGGTACACCATGCCAGCACCTTGGGCCCCTGCATGGAGAAGGGGACCAGACCACCCTCCCACAACCAGGCACACCAGCCAGCATCTTGGGGCCTGCCCGGGGACCTGAGGCATGGAGAAGGGGAATGGCCTTCTCTCCCACAACCAGGCACACCACGCCAGTGCTTCAGGGCCCACCGGGGGACCTGAGGCATGGAGAAGGGGACCAGACCATCCTCCCACAACCAGGCACACAGCACTACCACCATGGGGCCTGCCTGGAGTCCTGAGGCATGGAGAAGGGGACTGGACCTCTCTCCCACAACCAGGCACACCAAGCCAGCGCTTTGGGGCCCACCCATAGTCCCAGGGCATGGAGAAGGGGACCAGACCACCCGCCCACAAACAGGCACACCACGCCAGCATCTTGGGGCCTGTCCGGGGACCTGAGGCAAGGAGAAGGGGAATGGATCTCTCTGCCACAACCAGGCACATTGAGCCAGTGCTTCAGGGCCCACCGGGGGACCTGAGGCCACAATCAGGCACACTGAGCCAGCACCTTGGGGCCCACCCAGGGACCTGGGGTATGGAGTCAGGAACCAGACCACCCTCCCACAACCAGGCACACTGAGCGTGTGCCTTGGGGCCCACCCAGTGACTCAGGGTATGGAGTCGGGGACTGCACCACCCGCCCACAACCAGGCACAACATGTCAGTACCTCGGAGCCCACCTGGGGAGCCAGGGCATGGAGAAAGAGACTGGACCTCTCTCCCACAACCAGGCACACTGAGCCAGCGCCTTGGGGCCCACCCAGGGACCTGGGGTATGGAGTTGGGGACTGGACCTCTCTCCCACAGCCAGGCACAACATGCCAGCATCTCAGAGCCCACCCAGGGAACCGGGGCAAGGAGAAGGGGAATGGTCCTCTCTCCCATAACCAGGCACACCACGCCAGTGCCTCGGGGCCCACCCACTATCCCGGGGCATGGAGAAGGGGACCGGACCACCCTCCCACAACCAGGCACACTAAGCCAGTGCTTCGGGACCCACAGGGGGACCTGAGGCATGGAGAAGGGGACTGGACCTCTCTCCCACAACCAGGCACACCACGCCAGCACCTTGGGCCTCGCCCAGGGACCCAGGGCACGCAGAAGGGGACCAGACCACCCTCCCACAACCAGGCACACCACACCAGCGCCTTGGGGCCCACCCAGGGACCCAGGGTATGGAGGTGGGGACTGGACCTCTCTCCCACAACCAGGCACAACATGCCAGCACCTTGGGGCCTGCCCAGGGACCTAAGGCAAGAAGGGGACCAAATGCACCCCACAACCAGGCATACCACCAGTGCCAAGGAGCATGCCAAAAACAGCACCCCCACATGGGTGGCCCACCACAGTCACCACAATAACCATGGCTGCTGCAGAAACAGCTAGACGCCACAACTACCACACAGCTGGTCTGCCAACCACTGGAGTGCATTCACAAAAGAAGAGTCACCAGCAGAGACAAAGAAAAGAAGAGGATGTCTCTTTCCACAAAACCCATTTCAGAGTGACAGAAGAAGCATCTGCTCTATGATAATATTGGGGGACCTGATCACATCTCTCAGCATTGGACATATCATCTAGGTAACAAGTTAACAGAGTAACCATTATTCTTTCAGAAGGAGAAGAAATCTAGGCAATTAGAAGGGGGAGGAGGAGGGAATGGGGGAAGGGAAGAGGTTGGACGAGGGGCATAAAGAATAATTATGATTTGTAACAATATATATGCTAGTAATACTGATTTAATCAACATATCTCAATGTTCAACCCCCAAAATATATATAATTGATTTTGATTCAATAAATAAAATAAATTATTTTTAAAAAATAAAAAATAAATAAAATTTTTTTTAAAAAAAATAAATAAATAAACTTACTGCACGATGTGGTCAAAAGCCCGGATCATTGGTTTAGGAGTCATCAACAGTAGCTGGAACCCATCGTCAGCTTTGCTGTCCAACAATGCCATAGACAGCCGTGCCTCATGCTGTACCTGGGGCACAGGACAAGTAGGGAAAACCACTGTAACCCTCAATGACATTAGAACTCAGACTGGAGACACACCTGACCTTAGCTCTTTGGAGAGGACTTTCTAGGGTTCTGATACAGGCAAAAGGTACAGAATCTGGGCTGGGACATCTGGGGAACCCAGGAGTGAGGGCCCATTGGTACCTGGTGGTAAGTGGAAGCAGTGACATCAGCACAGAGGTTGAGATGACCTGAGGAGTCCAGGAAGACAACAGGGAAGGCCTGGTGGAAGTCAGCCAGGGCCAGCTTGGGGAGTTGGTGTACAAAGAAGACAGTCAGGATTGATACCTTACCTTCAGGCCCCCTGGCACAGACCTGGCCCTTCCCCAACTCACCAAGGAAGAATCTGAGCTGAGACATAAACTGATCCCATTGATTGTCAGATCTGTGGTGGCTGGAGTGAACCACAGAAGGTGGGTAAGTCAGAAGATATCCCCCTCCCTTGCAACCCAGACCTAATGACACATTCCCTCAGCCTACGTGGCTGCAGCTGCCTGCCTCGAGGATTCAGTTTGCTCATCCGTTTGATGGCAAGGAACCAAAGGATCCCTGATGGAATGAGAGGATTCCTGGGATGAGGAAAACCCTTGGCCTTTCCCAGTCTAGTTTCCTTACCCAGAAACTGTAAGACGCTTCTCAGGACCTGGTAGCCACTCATGGTGGTATGGATCTTGCGTGTGGACACGAGGAAGGCAACCAGCATGGAGACAAGGAACCCACTAAACCCACCCAGGCCCTGAAAGAGAGATGGAGGGAGAGGCCTGAGCTCAGAGCCATCTTACCACTCAGCATGGCAGAGAGGCTGGGCTACCCACAACTCACCTTGTCCAGCTCCCGCTGCCGCAGCCAGACCTTCAAAAGTGCCACGCCATCCTTCAGCCCCAGGGCTGATCCCAGCACGGCTGACAGTAGCTGCACATGAGACTCAAGAGCTGTATCCTGCAGGATCCATGTGTTGTAGTGGGGGGTAGGGGGCTCTGGGCTACCTATTGGAGGAAAAGAAAAGTCTTGAGAGAAATCCCCATAACAGCCCTTCCCTCCAGCTCCACCTTGACACCAGTGCCTGCTCACCATCCCCTGAAGGACTCTGCCCTCGGTACCAGGCAGAGCGCACATTGTTCTTGGTTGGCAGCAAGCGGCACGGACGGAAGAAGTCAGGCGGAGGGCATGGATGCAAACGTACGGTCACCAGGCGCTCATCCTTCCCTGGGCAGAGACAGAGGGTGCTGAGGCCCTACAGCCCCTGAAGCCAGAGGGGTCCTCCCTCATACTTGAGAGTCCCAGGCCTTCTCACCTCAGAATTTGAGGTCACCTCCCCCCTCAAACTTGAGGCCCACATCCCTACTCCCCTACACTTGAGTACCCTGTGCCTCTCCCTCTGGATCTGTCACCCCAAACTGTGCCCTCAGCCCAGTGTGTGCTTCCTACCATGAGGCCGCAACAGCAACAAGGGTTTCAAGTGGCAGCCGTTGGTGTAAGAGAAGTGAACACTGCCAAAGAGGGGGTCTTGAGCCAGGTGGTAAGCCAAGTGGGCCAGGTAGAGGGCACGCTTGCGGAAGTAGCGCTGGTTCAGCCCATCCTTGTTCTGTAGGATTTCCTGGAGGGGTCAGGGGAGGAGATGGCCAGGCACATAAGTGCTTATAGAGCTTGGGGGAAAAGATGAAACCAAGGTGAGAGTCCCAGGGCTTCTCTGCTGACAGAATTGAGTGTCTGAGACAGGGCTAGCCAACACCATACCCAATCCTCAGATGAGGAAGGCAAAGTTCCAAAGGGGCAGCAACTGGCTCAAGGGCCCATCTAAGCTGGCCTCAGGATGACTGCAGTGGCCTGCTCTTTTGATTTCAAATTCAGATTTCAATTCTCTGGCAAATGACAGGTAGGAAAGAGAGGGACCCTAGATTTTCAGATGGTCAGGTGGTGGACCTCTCTACCTCCCAAACCCTGGACCTTACCCTGGGCATGGTCAGTGCCACATCCACATTGATGTCTGGCCGGATGCAGGTCCCCAGGAGGTAGCTGCCCACAACAGTGACCTGGGTTGGGGGCAGGAAGCAGAAATAGCCCTTCACAGTATAGGGCACTTGGTGGAGGGGAACTCGAACACCAGCTGGGAGCCATGCCTGGTCAGTGAGCTGTGGGGGCAGAAACAGTGACACATATTGCTTTGACTGCCTCCCTCACACGGCCCCTTCGTGTGTGGCAAACATCTTAATACATCAATATGTTGAAAACCAAACTCCTAATCTTCCTATAAACATGTCTTCTCCATTAAGTCAACTCCACACTTTGTTGCTTGAGCCAAAAACATTTAAACTACCTTTTTCTGGTTTGTTTGTATGATTTTTGTTTTGTGGCTGGCCAGTATGGGGATCAGAACCTGTGACCCTGGGTTTATGAGGCTGTACTCTAACCAACTGAGCTAACCGGCCAGCCCCCATCTAAACTACATTGACTCACCTCTGTTAAGAACACCCATTTTCCTTTCAAAATGTATTCAGAAAGAGATCACTACTTTCCACCCCAGTTTGGGGCGCCACCATTTTTCGGTACACAACAGTTTCCTAACTAGTCTCCCTGATTTCACTTTGTCTTCCTCCATTCTCCTTCAACATAACAGCCTGAGTGTACTTTTTAAAACTGGAAGAGTGAACTTTTTTTTGTCTTTTTCGTGACCGGCACTCAGCCAGTGAGTGCACCGGCCATTCCTATATAGGATTCGAACCCGCGGCGGGAGCGCCGCTGCTCTCCCAGTGCCGCACTCTCCCGAGTGCACCACGGGCTCAGCCCAAAGAGTGAACTTTTGAAAGTTGGAGTACATCACTGCTCTGCAAAAGAATCCCAGGAGTGGCTCCTCATTTCACCCTGAGCAATAGCCAAAGTCCTTATTTTGGCATACAAGACCCTGTGTGCTATACCACTTTCTTCCATTACCTTTATAAACTCATCTCCTTCTTATCTTCCCCTCATTTGTTCCTAGGAACATACCAGGCATATTCTTGCCTTTGAGCCTATGTATTAGCTATTTCCCTTTCTTGGAATGCTCTTACTCCCTTAGATATGTATATGCTTGACTCACCTCCCTTGAAACCTTACACAAATATCACTTCGATAAGGCCTACCCAAAGCACCCTATTTAAAATTGCAAATCATTCCCATCCACTAATACTCCCAATCCCCTTACTTTGTCCTACTTTTTTCTTTTCCCACAGTGTTTACCACTTTCTAACATTGCCATACTGTTTACTCCTCATTCTTATTATCTATTGTCCATAACTCCAACATTAGAGCAAAGGGTATTTTGTCTACTGATGTATCCTAAGAATACAAAAATTGCAGGGCACATAAATATTTGTTGAGTGAATAAGTACATGAATGACTGTACTCCAGCTGAGTGTGCTTGCAGTGAGAATGGGCTCCCTAGCACCCCAACCCCTCAAGAGAATAGGAAGGCCCCTATTTGAGATGCCCGCTCTGAAGGCCTCTACTAGGTTTCCCAGTTCCCCAGGCCACCTGCCTTACTTCTGTCTCAGGGATTGAGGGCACTCTCATGATCCGCTGGTTGACCTCCTGTAGGAAGGCATCAATCCGATCCTTCTTCTTCTCTGACAGCCTCACTTCCTTTAATAGCTCCTCCACCTGTAAGAGGGGGCAGGGGAGAATCAATCAGCCTCAGAGTCCCAGGCCCATCCCTATAAGCCAAGTCCCAGATACCCAACGGTACCTGTAAACGAAGCAAGCTAGAGTGGAACAGGATCTCAGTCTCCCGAAGGCGATTCAGCTCCTCATTGGTAGGTTCCTTGTACAGTTCGGCTCGGCTGAGCTTCACTGGCTGCAGGAGGCCCTTCGCTGGAGACCCAGCCACTGCACTCTTCCTTGAGGATGCCTTCTTCCGCTTCTTGCCTGTGACTTCCAAGGCTGGTTCTATCACCTGTGGCCAGACAGAAAGAAGCCAATGTGAGGTCATAGGTGTTATCTAGCATCTGTTACATGAAGTGCCACCATGACAGGTTGTTGGTAAAGACATCCCCTGCTCTCCTGGTCCCTCTTTCAAATGGGAGTCAGATTCTGTAAAACTCAGGATAACCATTACTTGCAGGAACATTACTGAGCTCTAGACTAAAAATTCCTTGTGTTGAGGGCCCCAGTCTACCTGACAGCACAAGCACGGAGCTCTGCTTGGAGTTGGCAGGGGTAGAAGCTGACTGGGCCATGCCCTAAGCAATGGTCAAGCCCCTTGTATTTTCAGGTACCATGAAGCCAGGACTTCTCAAATGCCTTCTCCACTCTTGCTCTCCCCAAATCCGGCCAGGTTCCACCTCCCCTAACAATCCCTGACTGTATCAGTATACAGTAAGTGCTCACTGATGGAAGGAGCTACAACCTACTGGGCCTCGGAGGACATATGCAGTTAAATTATTCAATCCTCTCAATAATCCTTGGAGACACTTGAAGGAAGTCCCGTCACTCACTCAAAGTTCCACAGCTGGTACACCCGTACTGTGAGCAGGCTTCAAATCCAGGTCTGCGGGATCCCTAATCTTTTCCCCTACAGACCTGGGCCCGTCCCCTCCACGACCCCACACCCGAGAGAGCCTACTGGAGCGATCCAGGAGCGCCACCGTGTGCCCTCCGTTACAGCACGGAGCACAGAACTGGACACAAGTTATGTGGAGGGAGGAAGACCCCACCCAACGTCAAGGAAGAGGTCCTGGGCAAGGAAAGACCTTCAACTCTGAGTTGCAGAGCTAATGAAGGGTACAGAAGCTCAGCAGGCCTCACTACTTCCCCCCAAATACTGCCAGGTTCCACACCCCCAGCAAGTCCTGATTGTCTCGGTGCCTCAGGCTGGACGCAGGGCGAGAATGGGGCTCCTCCACAGTGGGCTGCCTTTCTGGCCCTCACTGGCGAGCTGTCAGGCCCCGCCATCTTTGTCCCTACAGCTGGCGGAGCGCACACTGAGCCTCTCTTCCTCCGAGTTGGCTCAACCCACCTCCGACTCCGCAGCCGCTCCGCGCAGCTGCTCTCCGGCAGGCGCCGGACTCATCACTCCGGGTCCAGGTCTCTCTCCCGCACTTCGAACTCAAGCCGGGACTACACACCACAGATTTCCACGTGGGTGAAAATGCCGAATTCCACCGCTCAAGTTCAAGCAAGCAGATTCCGCAGGGCTCCACCCGCAGCAGAGCCATTGGGTGATTGATCGATGACTCACTCGCCATTGGCCTGTCACTCTCCAGGGCCGCCTATTGGGGGCGGGGCCAAACGGGACTCCGATTTACGTCTTCTTCGCGACACTAGACCGGAAGTCTTGCACGCGTTTCCTTTTCCTCACTTCCTCCGCTTGGGTGCAAACGGGAAGGGCGGTACTAGTTTGGGCGCTGTGGTGGGGGTTTGTTTGTATACACCAAGGATTCCTCCCTTTTTTCTCATTCATTACATCTTGTCAGTTCTACATCCAAAATATATCTTGAATTTATATATTTTTCTCTGTCTTTCACTGTCAGGTTTGGTTCAAGTCACATCATCTTGTGCCTAGATTATTGTAATAGCTTTTCTCCAACTTTTATTATTAAAATTAAATAACTTATTAAAATTATTAAAATTTTACACGGAAATGTTGCAAGAATAATATAATGAAAGTCCACTACTTTTCACCTAGGTTCATTTAGTGTCAATCTTTTGCCAAGTTTGTTTCATCTTTCTGTTTGTATTTACATATTGTTTTGCAAAACCATTTGAAAATCAAGTGCACACATCTCTACATACTTTGGGGTGTATCTTCTTAGGTCAAGGACTTCTTTTACATAATCATGGTCCAAATATAAAATTCAGGAAATTTAACCTTGATTCAATATAAATTCCGTATTCAAATGTTGCCAATTAACCCAATAATATCCCTTATATAATCACATTTTATTTCCTGATGATCATGTATTGAATTTAATTGTCATGTTTCTTTCATCCCTCCTAACCTGTAGAATTTCTTGAGCTCTCTCTTTCTTTGGTGTTTTATGATGACATTTCTGGAGAACACAGAATAGTTTCAATAGCTTTTTTTTTCTTTTTAGCTTTTTATTGAAGTACAATACACATGTAGAAAAATTCACATATCATAAGGGTACAGCTTTAATATTCAGAAACCAAACATACCCATGTAACTAGCTCCCAGAAAAGTAGCAGAACATTTCCTACACTTTCAGATTCCCCCTTCATGTTGCCTTCTAGTAACTATCCCCCCCGCCCCCCATGCCACACCTACTATCCTGACTTCTAGCAGCACAGACTAGTTTATGCAATAGCTCTTACAGGAACTTTCATGAGAGTGGTCTTGTCCATCTTCGATCCACTTTCCACACATCTTCCAGATGAATTTTCTAAAACAGTAATCATGTCATCCCCTTTTTAAAGCTCATCAGGGTTGGCTGGTTAGCTCAGTTGGTTAGAGTGTGGCCTTATAAAACAAGGCCAAGGGTTCAGATCCCTGTACTGGCCAGCCGCCAAAAATAAATAAAGCAAAACTCATCAGTGACTTCCTGTGGTACTTAGAACAAAATACAAACTTTTATAAGGTTTTGATCAATGTAGCCCCTCCCTCACTATCCCATTCTTTTTTTGGGGGGGGGGTGGCTGGTTGGTAAGGGGATCAGAACCCTTGCCCTTGCTGTTATCAGCACCATGTTCTAGCCAAGTGAGCTAACTGGCCAGCCCCCTCCATCCTTTTTCTTGATATTCCACTCCTTGCTCGCTGAGGTCCAGCAACTTCTTTCAGTTCTTTGGCTGTATCAAGTTCTTTCCTACCTCAGAGAATTCACCCAAACTGTTTGCTGTCCTTGGAATGCTCTTTCTTGGCTTTTTTTCCTTTATATCTTTCAGCTCTCGGCATAAATATCACCTCTTTAGTTAGGCCTTCACTAAAGACCTAAAAGATATTTTCTAAATATATTTAGATATGTTTTCTAAAATATGTTTTATCTCATCCAATTTATTTTCCTCTTCTCACTTTTTACAATTTTTATAGTTTTGTTTTGTTTTGTTTTGCAGCTGGCCAGTAACTTTTTAAATTTTTTAATTGTTTATCAATTGTGTATTTTTGTCCTTGACTGTGAATCCACAAAACAAAGACCAGGTGTACATGGCCAAAGCCTAGCTAATTGTAGGTACTCAATAAAGTTTACTCCCTGAATGTGACCACAGTCAGTCTTACATTCCTTTTTCTAAGCATGTCTCCCTCAAATTTTTTTTTGTGTGTGTGTGGTGTTGGTTTCTCAAGTGTATATATATGTCTGCACTTATGAAACTGCAAATTACAAATTAAAATATGTAATCACTAATTTGAGACAGAAAAAGGAAATATGCTAAACAGATGCTTCTGATACATATCTTCATTTTTTCATCAAATTTTCCCTCAAATTTTATGCCACAGTTGTACTGAACTACTACTTGGAGTTTCCCTACTCTTTCTTGCCTTCTTATCCTGGGCCTTTGATGTTGGTGCCCTCTCTGCTCAGAATGGTTTAATTGTTAAGGTTTCCTGGAGGAGTGCGGCTTGTGCTAAGTCTAGAAGCATGATTTAAGTCTGAATTGACAGAGAGGAGGAAGCACACCATTTGATATGGATTGAATTGTGTCTCTCAAGTTTTATGTATTAGAAGCTTGATCCTCACTGTCTGTTAAGAGGGTGGAAAATCCTATTATGGTGATTGAAAGGTGGGACCTCAAAGAGGACCATGCCCTAATGAATAGATTAATAATGGCAATCATGGGCATGGTTTTGAGGGCTTTGAAAGGAGAACATGTGACAGTCTCTCTCTCTGCTTCTGCCATCTTACAGTGTGATATCCTGTGTCACTGAAGCCACCACCAAGGAAGACCTTTCCAGATGTTTTCCCTGGACTCCAGACTTCCCAGCCTCAGAAACTGTAAGCAATAAATTTTGTATCTCTATAAAACACCCAGTTCCAGGTATTTTGTTATAAGCAAGAGAAACGGACTAATACACCATCCAAGTCTGAAAAAGACCAAAGATCTAAGAGGTTAGTTGACCATTCATCCCATCCCTAAGAATGGTCAAGCTCCATGGTCAAGAACAGTCCAGAATTGACACCTAGGGCTGGTGGGTTAGCTCAGTTGGGAGAGTATAGTTCTGATAACCACACTCAAGGCCGAGGGTTTGGATCACCATACCAGCCAGCTACTAAAAAGGAAAAAAAAAAAAAATTACACCTATGAAATAAGATATGTTGATCACAAGCCAGAAACCTGGAAAAACTTGCCTTCACATTTCACAGGTCAGTTCTATCTATTTACATGTAACCTCACAGAGAATTCTCCTGCTTCCACCCTGCCCTCATTTAAAATTGCGTCCTAAAAATAAAAATAAAATTGCATCCTGCCCCAACATTTTCAGTCTTAGGCACCCATTTAATCACTTTCATTGGTACTCACCAAAACTTGTAAGAATATTATTTATCTACCAGTTACTTGGTTTTTTGTTTGTTTGTTTGTTTGTTTGTTTAAAAGATGACCAGTAAGTTTATCTTAACCATTGACTTGGTGTTCTTTGCACCACATTCTCCCAAGTGAGCTAACTGGCCATCCCTATATAGGGAACCAAACCCGTGGTCTTGGTGTTATCAACACCACATTCTCCCAAGTGAGCCACAGGCCAGCCCTTACCAGTTACTTGTTTTTGTCTCAGTCATTAGAATGTAAGATCCATAAGGGCAGAGACCAATTATTTCTGTCTCATTCACTACTGTATCCCTGCCATATGTATTGAGTGCCTGTCACATAGGAGGCCCTCAATATGTATTTGTTGAATGAAAGAATCAATGAATGAACGGCTGTTTCTAAGTAGCACCCTAGATGCTGGAAGAAGTAAACAATAGTTGCAGTACAATGCAGGGGGTGCTATGATATGCACAGATTGCTATGGGCACATTAGACTAGGACCATTACAGCATGGTGCTTAAGAGCAGTCATACTGAAATGGGATGTCTGAGGTCAACTCCAGGTTCTGCCATTTACTTACTGAGTTACCTTGGGTAACTTTTTTAACCTCTCTGAGCCTTAGTTTATTTAGTAAAATGGATACTCTAGTAATGACCATGTCATAAATTTTTGTGAGGATTAAATGAGATGGTGCAGGTAAAGTGCCTGTATCTAGTGATGCTCAGCAAATGTTAGCTATTACTATTAGAGGAAGATTGTGGCTCTCTTAATGTTAACAAGTGGAATTTTTAAAAAATGTTGGCCCCTTAAACAGTCATTTCTGTATTCTTCACCTTGGCGTTATAACACCACACTCTAACCAACTGAGCTAACTGGCTAGCCCTATTCTTAAAGGTGAGAATTAATGTTCCCAAAGCAAATACCCCGTCCCTCCCACTTACCTTACCAAGATTTCCATATCTTTTCTTTTCGGAAGAAAGATAATCAATTCTTCAGAAATGCCCTGGTTGGAGAGTATAAAGTCTCTAAGATGCCTTAGAGACTGAAAGTAGGTGTTCTGTTTTCTTTACCACCAGAGGGGTACCAAATCGATCTCTACCTGTCATGAAACTATGAATCTATCTTTGTGCCAAACATTGGAGTAGCTGGTATATGATTATGAAATTTATAGTCTTTTTGAGCACCTGTGTCCCTCAGAGAGCCTATTAAACATGGGACAGAGGATGTAGTTCAATTTGTGATTTTGTGATTACTAGTTGTCTTCCTGCCTTTGGCTGAGTCTCTGAGAACAATAACTTAGTGTCTTTGTGTCAGATTATGTGTTGGTTGCTGAGGATACAGTGATGAATAAGACACAGTTGCAAACTACTAATAAACAATGTCTTACAGGCTAAGATAAAAAGAAATGAGCCACTGGCCAGCTACCCCTCCACCTCCACCCCCCGTGTTCCCCCACCAAAGGCATGAGCTAGTTCTGTGGAATTCCACTTCCTCTGACCTGAGAATGAAGAGCCTTGAGTACAAAACCCACCAACACATTAAGCTGAGCACCTCCCCATTACAGCCATGCCCACAGTGGATACTCAGTATTTACTGAGTTTGTGAGTTGATTTGAACCCAGGGAGCAGTTTTTGGTCTGGGTGCCAAATGTATGTTCCCTTGGGTTAGGCTAGGGATCTATCATCCTCTAGGTCAGGATGGGGCTGTGATGAGCTTACATGGGTAAAATGCTTTGAAGATGAACTTTCTGCTTATTTGTCCACTCACAACCTAGCTATTAAAGGTATCAACATCATCTCTCATGTTTCCAGGTCAGCAATCTTCTTGTTCCTAAATTGAGTCGTGGAGGAGGGGAAGCCAGAGTCAGGCATACACCATCACTTGGGGAGAGGGACTGAAATCCCTAGTACATTCCCCCTCCACTGAGGGGAGCTCTAATTCCAGTGGAATTTGGTCTTAAGACCTAAACAGTAGGGTTGGAGGCTAAAGAATGATGCTTTAAAATACTGAACCTTATTTTTGAGAGGAAACAAAAAAAGACAAAAAAAGAAAAAAAATGAGGTGGGTTCTTTGAGTGTGGATTGTACATAGTGAGTTGTATAAAAAGGGCCAGGGGGTGCTTTACAGGGGAGAAATCTAACCCACTATCTCAGCCGGGTGGTCAAGGTCAACATCAACACCGCTAAGTCATGTTGCTATTATGTGCCCTTGATATTATGTGATGAAAATGGCATTTTACCTCTGTGATCTTTGCCTCAAAAACCCATAACCCAGGCCAGCCCGTGGCTCACTCAGGAGAGTGTGGTTCTGATAACACCAAGGCTGCGGGTTCGGATCCTATATAGGGATGGCCGGATCACTCACTGGCTGAGTGTGGTGCTGACAACACCAAGTCAAGGGTTAAGATCCCCTTACCAGTCATCTTTAAAAAAAAAAAAACAGGGCCGGCCCATGGCTCACTCGGGAGAGTGCGGTGCTGAGAACACCAAGGCCCCAGGTTCAGATCCCATATACGGATGGCCGGTTCGCTCACTGGCTGAGCGTGGTGCTCACAACACCAAGTCAAGGGTTAAGATCCCCTTACCGGTCATCTTTTAAAAAAAAAAAAAAACCCATAACCCCAGTCTAATAATGAGAAACACATCACAAATCCCAGGAGAGGGACATTCTAAAAAAATTCTTGACCAGTACTCTTCAAAACTGTCAAGGTCATCAAAACCAAGGAAAGTCCAAAAAAGGTCATAGTCGGGAGGAGCCTAAGGAAACACGAAAACTAAATTTAGTCTGGTATCCTGGATGGGATCCTAGAACAGAAAAAAACATTTGGTAAAAACGAAGGAAAGTGAATTAAGTATGAACTTTAGTTAATAGTAGTGTGCCAATATTGGCTCATTAATTGTAATTATAGAAGAAACTGAATCCAGGTATATGGGAACTCTATTATCATCTCAATTTTTCTGTAAATCTAAAACTGTTGTAAAAATAAAGCCAGAATATAGCTACACCTTTAGTTTTTTCCTTTCTTTAGAGTTCCTATTTATGGATCGTTTACCATGTGCCAGTCACTATGCTAAATGTTGTATATAGATGATCTCATTTAATTATTTTAATTACTGTGTTAGGTATAATTAACCCTCTTTTACAGAAGGCGATGAAATAGGGAGAGGTAATATAAATAGGGGAGTCATGGTTGGCATCCAGATCTTTTGTTTTCTTTCTTTCTTTCTTTTGGTGGCTGGCAGGTATGGAGATCTGAACCTGTGACCTTGGTGTTACCAGTATCATTGTCTCCCAAGTGAGTTAAGCAGCCAGCCCTGGAACCGAGAACTTTCTGATCCCAAAACTGTGTGTGTGGAACTCACAGAGTATCCTGATTTTTCTAGGAAACAGTTTAGTTGTTTATCATAAGACATTGTGTATTAGTCTGTTTTCTGTTGTTGATAACAGAATACCTGAAACTGGGTAATTTATTTTAAAAAACAGAATTTTGGGGGCCGGCCCGTGGCTCACTCGGGAGAGTGCGGTGCTGATAACACCAAGGCCACAGGTTCGGATTCCATATAGGGATGGCCGGTTGCTCACTGCAGAGAGGAGAGCGTGGTGCTGACAACACCAAGTCAAGGGTTGATATCCCCTTACCGGTCATCTTTTAAAGATAAATAAATAAATAAATTTTTTACAATTTTGGAGACTAGGAAGTCCAAGATTGTGAGAGTGCATCTGCTGAGGGCCTTCTTCCTGGTGCTGACTTTATACAGACACCAGGGCAGGTTATCACACAGCCACAGCTGAGCAAGAGCATCTTTACATGCTCACTTGCTCTCCTTATGAAGCCCCCAGTCTACTCCCAGATCACCCATTAACCCATAATCCATGAATGGATTAATTCATTCATAAGGTCCATTCATGAGGGCATAGTCCTCAGGATCCAATCACCTTAAAGCCCCATCTTTCAAGTACCATAGTTAGATTTCCTACCCTCTTAACATTCACAATGGGGATCAAGCTCCAATACGAGCTTGGGGGGACATTCAAACTACAGCACATGCCTTCTTAAGAGAAAAGAGTATTCTAATCCGGGGACTGAAGACTATCTTCACATCTCACTTCACTTATGATTATCTCGAAAGTTTCTCAGTTTCAGATTGGACATTCCAGCTGAAAGGACCTACGGAGGGAGGGGTGGCAAAGTACAACAACAGTACTTTATTTTACAAACGGGCAAACTGAGGGATAGCCAGAGCACTTGCCCCAAATCACACTGAGAGGGGCTAGAAATCCAGGTTCAGTCTGTATTATCTCTCTTTCCTCATAACTTCTGCTTTATAGTTAAGAAGGGAAGTAGGTACTGGCCTTTCTGCCTTCCCCATTTCCCGTATGGGAAACTGCTCCTCCCCCCACACACACCCCGTAACGTGGGTGGCTTGCCCAAGGGCACACTAGCCCGAGGACTGGACCTGCGGGAGAAAAGTGGGGAATGCTTGTTCCCACCCGTAAGTCCTTCATTCTCAGCACATTCTAATCAAGTACCTACTAAATGCAACGACCTCAGACTGTCACTGGGAGGAGGGGCCCGCAGAAGGCCAAGGCTCGCCTGAGGATGGCTGAGGAGGCCCGTGAACACACATGAGGGAGAGCGCTAAGAGCTCTAGGACCTTAGATCCCTTCCGGGACACGCCTCTGGAACCGCGGCTTCGAGCCGCACAACCGTCATTTTGAGGCCAAGCTATCCCCTGCGGCCCGCCCTCGGCTCCCACTGCCGCTCGTCCCTTTAGGGGCGGGGGACACGCGCCGCCGTCACAAAGCGCCGCCACCGAGGGCCAGCCAAGAGGAGGCGGGGAGTGGGAAGAGGAAGAGGAGGAGGAGGAGCGCGAAGCCAGCGAGAGAGGGAGGGGCGCGCGCACGCGCGTCGGGCCGAAAGCCGCGGAGAGCCGCCCCCCTCCTGGCGCGCGCCCCTCCTCCCTCCCTCCCTCCCTCCCTCCCTCCCTCCCTCCCTCCCTCTCGGCTCCGTCGCTCCCGCGGCGCGAGGCGCTCTGGCTCTCTGGCTCTTCTCCTCCTCCTTCTCCGTCGCCCCTCCCCCCCGCGCAGCCGTCGCCGCCGCGAGACCCCCGCGCGCAGCGCTCCCCCCGCCCCCTCTGGCCCCGCGCGCCCTCCGGCCCCGATAGCCCCCGAGGAGAACGAGAGGGCGAGCGAGTGCGGCGCGCCCGGGCCGGCCCGGCCCCCTCCCCTCACCATCGCCGGCCCTCCGCCGCCTTCCTCCGCTTCCACCTCCTCTCCCCCCCCCCAGTTGAGGCCCCCTCCGGGGGGGGGAGGCCCGGACCAGGAGCGAATTCCCTTAACTCCCTCAACCCCTCCCCTCACCCGGCTCGAGTGTGAGGAGAAGGGTCCGGCCCGCGTCGTCTGAGGAGAACCCCGGGCGGGCCCACGGGCCGTCTGAGGCCTGGTCCGGCCCGCCGGGTGTGTGAAGACAGGGGCCCGGTGCGGCCCGGCCCGAGGGCGAGAGGAGGGGAGGGGCCTGGTCCGGCCCAGCCGGTGCGTGAGGACTGGGGCCTCAGCCCGGCGCCGCCGCCGTGATGGCCCAGCAGCAGATGACCAGCTCGCAGAAGGCCCTGATGCTGGAGCTGAAATCCCTGCAGGAGGAACCGGTGGAGGGCTTCCGGATCACCCTGGTGGATGAGTCCGACCTCTACAACTGGGAGGTGGCCATCTTCGGACCCCCCAACACCCTCTACGAAGGCGGCTACTTCAAGGTACTCCCACCCCCTCCCGGACCTAGCTTCCCCGGCCGAGGCCTCCGCTCCTCGCCGCTTTTGGCTGTTTTCGCGGCCAGGAGTGTGAGCGCGGCTGAGTGGAGGGGGCTTCTCACCTCGGCAGCCCCCTCCCCCATCCGTGGAGGCAGGAAGGCCTTGCTCACCAAGTGCCTTTTCTTTGTCATGGGGGCGGGGGCGGGAGCCCAGACTGCACCGGGAAATGGGAAAGCCTCTCTGGCTCGGGTTGTGGCTACCGGAGAAGGAGGGCTGTCTTTGTTTTGTTTCCTCAGCTGAGGGTGTATGGAAAGAGAGGTGGTCTGTCTTTCCTTTCTTCTCCCATTCGAACCCCGTGTACGTGGGCTGGAACTGCCCCAGAGGGCAGAGTGACCTGCACTTATTGAATTGGACTTTTCTTTTTTGGGGGGTGGAGGTGGGGGAGGGCTACTAGCGTGTCATTCCAGAAGCTGCCTAGTGCCCTAACATTTTGAGGATTTGTTGGGCTTCTAGGGTAGTGGTAGTTCCAGCTCTGCGTTCCAGTGGGCAGTAATGAAGAACAGGACCCTAGGGATGGTAAAAAAAAAAAAAGGGGGGGGGGTGCCTGCGTTTTCTTGCCATTATCCACTTGGGGGAACTTTAATTTAGCCCTCTTTCTGTCCTCATTTCCCATTTACCTCAGTCCGTAGTTCTTTCAAAATGCCCTTTGTCCTCACCCTGCTACCAACTTTATTAGCCTTTTTTTTCCCCCCCTGCATTCACAGAGGGTGGACCATATAATCTGGGGAGATTGGTAGTTTCTCACTTTGAGGAGACAAAATTGAAACCTTTTGCCTTCAGGTGGTTAACTTTAGCAAGAGGGGTCGTCTCGCAAATGTAAAGTATTACCTGAAGTGAGATGGTTTCTCTGGTTGGGATGGCTCCTTAGCGACCATAGACATTGTGTCTATTGTTTCACGTGATTTTAGAAAATAGGTTATCATTCGGGAACCCAGTGATTTTTTTTTTTCTAACTCCAAGATTACAAAAAAAAAGTACCTTGGAGATGCTGAATTTTTGTTTTGTTTTTTAGCGTTTTGCAGGGTGGAATCACAGACTGAAGATTTGAATGTTTTAAATAGTGGAGGTAGAGACAGAGGAAATGAGTACTTAGAAATCCATTTAATTTAATTTTTTTTTCAGTTTCTAAAATTAAGTAAAATAGGCCAGTGAGTCAATTTTAGTTTGTTTTGAAGGGAGGGGTTATCTTGGCACAAGTTTTAAATGAGTATCTTAGTCATGTAGTTGTGATGTGTATTTTTAGGACTACTCAATTACTTAACTCTTGTTTTCTACCCTTCTAAAGCTAGAAGCCTCAGTTTCAGGCTTGAAATTGGGTCAGCTTTTTAGAAACTTGGATTGATGTGGGAATGTTTAATATTCACACCTATGACAATCACTGCATACCTACTAAAAGCACATTTTTAGAATATTGTGTAAGATACCAACTGTTTCATCTTTTGTGGTCAGCGTATACTATACTTTTCAGGTGCAGGTATTTAAAATTATGTAAACGTAAAAGTTATTAGTGACAAGTTGAAAAAGGTCTTGCTGTGTCCTTGTTGAGACACATTCTCTATTGTCAAATGTAAATTTTAATTTATAGATGCTGGAAAAATTAGTTGCACGAAATGGATTTATGTGATAACATTTCTAGCAAAATCTACTGGCTAACTTTATTGGACTAAAGTTTGATTTCCAAAAAGTATCATTGTTTGGGACAACTCAAAGTTGAGGTAAATGGGTAGTAGTTAGAATAATCTCACTCCAGTGCAGTTTGTTAAGCCAAACAAAATAAAACTGTGTGAAAGAAAATAATGGTCGCAAATTGTAATATTTTTGCCTAAGTAACTGGGAAAGGAGTGTGGAGAACCCTCTCAGTTTGGAACAGGTAATATGTAAGGATTTCCTGTAGTATACACTGATTTAAATTAAATACTTTTAATTGCATTCCTGTTTAACAAGAATGGCTTGATCTCTTAGTTTGTTGTTTGTGTTGAGTTTCTTAATCTTTGAGTGTTTTTTTCCTTTTAAGCCCAAATGGAAAGGAGAGGAATCTTGGAGTGTTTTTACCTCTAATTCTGACATATAAAAATATATGAAAATTCTTAAACTGGTTTTACATTTTAGTTTTGTTTGAGAAGTTTGTTCAATTTTGCATTTTCTTCTACTTTTTCCCTTATTGTTTGGCCTTTTATCCCATTAGTCCTTTGTTGGAAAGAGACAAATTTATGGTCATGAGCAGTTAACAGTGGGGTTAAGTTTAAAATCTTTGTTTTTTATTTCACTGCTTTTGTCTTAAAACAAGGGTTTTAGTGTGTTCCATTGCAGCTGTGGTTAAAAGTTGGCACGGAGCTTCCCCTACCACACTTCTCCCTAATCAAATGTTAGCCCTTGAACATTTAATATAATTTATTTTCAAGTTAAACTATTTTCTCTGTTTGGCATAATTGTTTGTGAAAGCAGGGGGACTGCTGGTAGTTCTTTACATTTTTCACAATGTAACTCCTTTAACTTTTACTTAATTAATTAATAGGTTTCTAACTGGTCTTTTTCACCATGAAATAGTTGGCTTCAGTGTGTTTTAACCACAGGATCTGCATTGGAGACTTGGGAGACCTGTGTTTTATAATTTTTTTGTTTCATCCTGCGTTTGCTTATTTAATAATCTCTAATCTGTGTGATTCGTATCTTTGAGGGGTATGGATTGATGGGCAAAGGTAATTTCTTATGTCTGTTCTGCATGTTATAAAATCTTTTTTGATTTTGCCATCTTTTTGTCTACTTTCTTGATCTCATTAACCGACTTTATGAATTTCTTTGCTTCTTTGAATTTTTCCTCTAGGGGTCAATCACTCACAAAAGACAAAGTAGGACATGGCTTAGAACACTGAGAACACCTCTGAACTTTGCTTTGGAGCAAGTCAGGCTTTTAATATGTTACTGGAAGAATAAATTGTTGATCAAGTCAGCTGTTAATGAAGACTTTTAACAAGTGTACCTCCTTTTAACAAGTTTATCCCCTTTCCTTAAAAAGGAACTATCTTTTCAAATAACTCCTGATAATAACTTAGTGTGGGTACTTTGGTATAGAATCTCCTTGGAACTCCTGCATTATTTATCTAAAAGCATGATAGGCAGTCTAGAGTCAGAAATAGTGCCTTTTTCATGGTATGCATAACATAAAAGTTTAAATGATATAAAAAGCTTAAAGTATTGCAGTTGACTTTTTGTAGTTTTGGTTTTATTAAATAATCTAATTGAGGTAATGAAATATAGGTGTGTTCTATTTTTAGAAAACACCAAACTGATAATTTAGAAAGTGTTTGTTATATACTTGAAGCTTTCCGTAAGAGGAGTATTTCTTTATTAGATTTAAAACTGACTTATATTAAAGAATCTCTTCAATAGATAATATTCTTTTTAAAATAAAGGAATATGCATTTTTTGTTATATATGCATTTTTTGTTATAGAATAAATGAATCTATTTTCTGCCTGCCTTCACCCCCCCAAAAAAAAGAACCCACCATGCTTAACCTGTGTGTGTCCAGCAGTTTCATTTTAATTATAGCATACTCTATTTTATGACTCTGTAATTCTTAATATATAGTTGAAATAATTCCTTGAACAAAGTGATTCTGAGCCATTTTAGGATATGGATTCTTTTGAGAAACTTGAATTTTTTTCAGAAAAAATGGGCACACATAACAAGCTAATTTGTGTACATTTTCAGAGGGTTAACTAATGGGTTAAGAATCCCTATTTTAAGGGATTTGGATGGGCTATTTCAAACAAAACTAAATAACTTTAAAAATTATAAAAGTAACGTGTGGTTTTTTTTTTTCATTTTTTTCTAACAGTTGTGTGATGAGTCTTTTAGTCAGTTAAAAAATTCTTAGTTTTAAATCTTTTCCTGGTTAACTTTGAGAATATCTCTTAGGGCAGTTAGCTGTGACCCTTTTTACTCTTTGGTGGCTGGTCTGTACAGAACTCAAACCCTGGACCTTGGTATTGTCAGCACCATGCTCTAACCAGCTGAGCTAACTGGCTAGCCCAACTGTTACCTTTTCTGAAAGCTGAAGTTGTCTTGAGTGCTGGGTGAGCTCAGGCACTGTAAATGGAAACATAGTTAATGTCCAAGGATTTGAGACACTAAATGAAGTTTTAATTTTTGATTTTTAAAAAATTTTTCAAACCAGTTATGACACCTTAGTATTTCATAGAATATGTTTTTATTCCTATTTAGTCGATTTCAACATGCGTATTTTTCTACTTTAAAAAAATGTTTCTTAAAGGTTATTAATCGTCTCATGAAAAATCCACACTATCACCTCACATAAAAGTGGCTGCAGAATCTTTACTCTTCATGCTTTTTGCCAGTATCAACATTGGCCTTTGCAGTGCCTCTGACTTTCTTCATTCTGTTCTATTTTCTTTAGGTCTTTTTCTATTCATAAAGGCTATGTCTTGCAAGTCTATGTTTGGGTTCATTTTGTCTTGCTACTTCCAAAATGGGTTCTGAATCCACATACAAAGATGACATCTGGTGTGGTCTTGTACATTTTGGCTAGTTTTTCCGGAATTTCTGTCTTGGGTACTTTTGCCTTCCCAGGATAAAGGACATCAATGACCATTTGTTTCCTCTGAAGTAGTCCATTGGTCATGAACTTCCTGGTCTGGATAGTTACTGTGTCGTTCTGAAAATATAACACACTAGTTAATATTTTCTACTTTTTAACTTCTCTTAAATTGGGATGTGTCTTAGAATCCATGAAGTCTTTTAATTGCCATCAGCCAAGTGGTACTTGTGAGCTAGTTATGAGTGAACCTTCCATTGAAATCTTCTGATAATTTTTTTTCTTAAATGTTAGCATCAGTGTCTTAGATTTGATAAAATAAGAATTATTTCTTCTTGGAGTGAAGGATTTGGACCCTATTTAATTTGCAGCATGTGGATTCCTGTTTCTTCAGAGATTTGTTATTAGTCAATAGTGGTTTTTTTTTTTTTTTTTTTTGTCCTTTTTCGTGACCGGCACTCAGCCAGTGAGTGAGTGCACCGGCCAGTCCTATATAGGATCCGAACCCGCGGCGGGAGCGTCGCAGCGCTCCCAGCGCTGCACTCTACCAAGTGCGCCACCGGCTCGGCCCAGTAGTGTTTATTGAGCATTCATCAAAGGCAAAGTGCTGTAGGAAAAGTCACTCCCTTACAGACAGGAAGGGAACATTGATAACCTTAGAGTTTTTGTGAATGAACTTCATAAAAATCTTTGTGCTGACTTTAAAATGTAGAAATGTGAGGTATAGGCGTTACTGACATGATTGAAAATGGTAATTAAAAGCAAAGGTTTAAGGCCAGATAGAGCATTTGTCAGCAAAACCGTAATCCATAATGATAAAATGTTCTGTTCATCTTTCTCAGTATTAGTGATCTAGTCTAAGGTTCTAAAAGAACCTGTCTATTGGAGACAAGTGAGTTAAAGGAGGCCATCTTCAAATTGTTTTACCTCTGCTAACACAGTTATGGGAAAATAACAGTAAAGAAGAGTTATAAATTCAGAGTTTAGAATTACAGAACTCTGTCTTACTGAAAGATCATATTTAAAAGGTTTAAATATGATTTTAAATTCTTTTATGTTCCAGAAATTCTTTTGGACTACATGGATATCTTAGTAAGACTGAGTCTCTTTGAATTTGTTTTGTCAACACTGAACTAATTTATTTCAACTTTATTCAAGGTGAAATTTTTATTCAGAGTTTATACTGTATACCTCTAAATGAGTTGATTCAGAAGTGACTAGAATGACAGATATTAAATTAAAGAGATAATTTTAGTTCATATTGCCAGGGTTTGATATTACTTAAATGATTTCATAGTCCACTTTAAACACCTTTACTTGATTTGTTTTAGTAACAAATATAAAAAATGTTTGGTTATTGTCTTAGGCTGCTGTAACAAATTACCATAGACTAAGTGGCTTATAAACAACAGAAATTTATTTCTTTCAGTTCTGGATGCTGGAAGTCAGAGATGGGGTGCCAGCATAGTTGGATTTGTGAAGGCCCTCTTGGGTTGGATAACTTCTTGGATCCTCACATGGCAGAAGGAGAGTTACCTCTCTCTTCCTCTTCTCATAAGGACACTAATTCCACATGGGGGCTTCACCCTAGCGACCTAATTACCTTCTACAGGCAGATCTCATCTTCTACCATCCTATTGGGAGTCAGGGCTTCAACATATGAATTATAGGGGAACATAAACATGTAGTCCATAATAGTTATAATACAGATAATAAGTTGAACTGCTGTTATAAACTTATTGGCAAGGTAAATAGAATGAGCACTTGAAACATGCCAAAATTTTGAATGCCATGTCTATTGCAGATGTATGCTACCAACCTTAGTACAGTAATGTAGGTTTGAGTAGCTAACATTTGTTGAGTGCTTGCTATATCTGCCACATACTTCACATATAATATCTCATGTAATCCTGTGAGGTTGTTACTATTACTCTCATTTTATATACAGGGAAACTGAGTCACTCAGAGGTCATTTAACTTGCCTGGGGTCTTTCAACTAGAAAGTTGTAATGTTAAGTAGTAATACCAGACTGCTTGACTCTAAAAGCCTGTGCTATTGTATTAACTGAGATCTTTGACCATTTAGGATGATGTACGAAGTTATAAAAGTGGAGTTTTATTATTTTATTTATTTTATTTATTTTAAAGATGACTGGTAAGGGGATCTTAACCCTTGGCTTGGTGTTGTCAGCACCACGCTCACCCAGTGGGCAAACCAGCCATCCCTATATGGGATCCAAACCCATGGCCTTGGTGTTATCAGCACCGCACTCTCCCGAGTAAGCCACAGGCCGGCCCCTAAAAGTGGAGTTTTCAGAAAATCAAATTTATGGACCGTTTTATAAGGAACTGTTTTACATTTTACTTAAGTTTTGGGATTGAAATGATAATAAAACACCTTTGAAATGACAGTGAGAGGATGATAAGAGTTAAATTTTTCAATTCTGTATTGGTTTATACTTTAAAAATAATGCTTTAATACTTTTCTAAGTATATTTAAGGACCATAGGGAAACTTGAGCATAGGGAAACATTTTTTTTTGTTGTTCTTTCAGTTGAGTATGTGGTATTTTTTACTTCTATTATAATAGCATCTTTACATCAGTGCCGTAGTTTTCATCTATTGTGTATTTAGATTTTCAGTTTTCATAATAATTCAGTTATCTGCTTTTCTGTATTTGCTGCATGGGCAGCTGAGTTTTAATTTGAGGCATAAATCCCATGAAATCATTCAGATTGTGTGGCTCATGTAGTAGAATACATAGTAATTCAGATTTTAAATTGAATGATTACTACCTTGTTGAAAATAACCATGGCTCCATTTACAAGATTCTATTAAGAATTGGCAAAGACTTGGACAATATGTAGAAAGAGATGGCTTAAAGCTTAGAAAACAGATTTTTAAGTTTACTTATAACTGTAACCTAATATATGTAATAAGGCAAAACAAGCACCCACACACAAAACACAAGTTTTTTCAAAAGAATATTTTCTTTCATATGATTTGAAAATTTTCAAATGGTTGGCTCAGGCACAGGTAAACTTAGTCTAATACTTTATATTCACATTTCATTTTTAACTAAATAATAGTGTTACTCAGATTATTCACTTTTTCACCAGAGTCAAATCTGAATCACTTTCACATGATAAAAAACAAAAACCAAATAGAGTCCACACTAAAAAGTAAAGATTTGCCACTAATAAGGACTTTAAGAAGAATGTGCAATATGCTCTGAAGGCAGTTCTCAAAAAAAAAAATCCTCAGTTGTTTTGAGCAATGGTTGTGTAGCACTGTTGGAGTGAGTGTATAGCCAGCCTTCTGAGGTGTTTGAAGGGGCAAAGCTCATAAGAGTTTTGGTAGTTGGATTTAAAAAACAAAAGAAAACACTTATTACTTAATTAGGAAGGCCCATCTTGGTCTTATCACTTAATTGCTCTTTCCCCCACTGGCTAAACAGAGATAGAAATAATGATATATTTAAACTGTTAAGGAATAACCACTGAGGAAAAAACTCAATGCTGATGTTTAAAGAAAAAAAAAAAAGGGCAGGATAACTATGCCCTCAGGGTTCCTATGCTGAGTTCTTTGGAATTTGTTAATCATGTTTCAACATTTACAAGGATGACAAAATCTGTCAGATAAAGAAAGTAAAATTTTATTTAGATATGGAAATTCTGTAGAATTTAGATTAAGATTTAAGTAATCATGTGTTAAAAGGGCTTTAAAATGGGAAGAGCACTTGAGTTTGAACTGATAAGTCTTTACCTTTGTTTCTGAAGTTGCTCTTTTATTGGTAAATTGTGGAATAAGTTAGGTACAGGGAGGTTCCTTGAATAAAAACAGTGCTAGTAGGTGGTAAACTGGAAATGAAATCTTATGAGGACATGTAAGTATTATTAAGGAAATCAGTTACAGTAGCCCCTTCCCAACCCCTCCGCCACCTGCAGTTTTACTTTCCGAGGTCAACCACAGTCCAAAAACATTAAGATATTTTGAGAGGGAGGGAGAAGGGGGTGAGACCATATTCACATAATTTGTTATAGTATATTGTTAAAATTGTTCTATTTTGGGCCGGCCCGTGGCTCACTCGGGAGAGTGTGGTGCTGAGAACACCAAGGCCCCGGGTTCGGATCCCATATACGGATGGCCGGTTCGCTCACTGGCTGAGCGTGGTGCTCACAACACCAAGTCAAGGGTTAAGATCCCCTTACCGGTCATCTTTTTAAAAAAATAAAAATAAAAATAAAATAAAATTGTTCTATTTTATTATTATTTTGCTACTTTCTTACTGTGCCTAATTCATAAATTAAACTTTATCATAGGTATGTACTTGCATGTAAAGGAAAGAACAGTATATATAGGGTTTGGTACTATGTAGTCTCAGGCATCTACTGAAGTTCTTGAAACATATCCCCTGCAGATAAATGGAAACTACTGTGTTTCCAGCTTTATAGTTTTTTTCCTATTGTAACCAAACCTAGTAGTGTGTGAGTCTGTATAAACTCTTCGATTATGAGTTCTTTAAGAAATGTCACTGAGTCTCATTTATCTTTGAATTACCTTAGCATTTCGCATAGGACCTAAAATGGTGATACTTAATCTTCTCTTGGGTTACATCATTTGAGAATAAGTCTTTCCCCCATCCCCCAAATTCTGCATGCAATTTCAAGGAATTACTGATACCTAAATTTTTTCCACAGACCTCAGGTGATTCAGCCCCCAATCTGGAACGTAGTGGTTGACTAGTGACTAAATATTTAGATTGTTCTGTTCTTCCAGTTGTGCTTTTCCTTTTGGGAAGAAATTGGATTTTATTTTGGAGTTTTCCATTAGTGATATTTTATCAAATTGGCAGGTTGCTTCAATTAGATCTAATGTTCTTGGTGACTGAAGATTTAGCTAGAAATTAATTATGATTAAAATCTTGGTTTATAGTTAATATAGCAAATTAGAATCCTTGTGTATGGCTCCTCCTCTGATTAAACTAACTTAGTGGGGAAGGTTAAGAATTCTGGAGCAGAGATGACGTACATTAGCAGAACCTGCCAGCAGCAGTAGCAACCTTAACTTCTGTAGTTCTATGAATTAAAGATTGCTTAACTTCATTTGGAAAATCTAATAACAAAATAAACCCAATTCTGTTTTAGCCCTAATGTTTAGGATATTGGAGGAAGTTAGGATCTTTTAAAAGCAGACTAGAAGTGCATTTTAGAAGTGAAGTGCAGAATTTCTTACGAAGTGGAGGCTTTTAAAATAGTGACTGCGAGTATTATGAATATTCTAGTGATCCTTGATAAATTAAATGAATTAGAATGGTTAGAAAAGTACATTTTTATAGCTCTTCCTGTGCTTTGGTAATATTGTACATGTATGCATTTTGTTAAAGAAAAATCTTTTGTGTTTAGCCAAATATGTGTATTTTATTCTTTTCCACCTATAGAGTCTCTTAATTATAGACATTAACTACATCTCACCCATTTTCTTTACTTAAATACCTTGAGCAAGTTAATTCTTAACAAAAAATAGGGAGGGAACTTTTTAAATAAGTTAAAATTTCTCTGTGTGTGTATTGTTACAAACAAACTTTTTTGGGGTGAGCTCATCTGTTGTTATTGTCCTAGCTACCAAATATATTCTGAAGACTTTTAAGTCTACATCTGCAATTAGACCTCTCGAGTTTTTGCTTACCTATTAGACGTTTCCATTAGTGTGTTGTATTGACACTAAAGATTTAATATATTAAACTGAACTCTACCTTTTCCCATAAGCCTCTATAGTCACTTTCCTGGACATTGGACACTGACTACCCATTCATGCACACCTAGAAGCTGGGAATCAGTTCAGATGATTTCTGCTTTCTTTGTATCCAGTTATTTTTAGTACCTCTAGTCTCTGGTATTGAACCCCTCCTCTTCATTCCTACTGCACCATATAAGTTCACGCTCAATTTTCAGTCACTTTGACTGTGACAATAGCCTCTTAACTTTACCCTGTCTTATACCCTTTCAGTCTGTGATGCCACAAGAGTAACCTTTCTAAAACGGTAATCTGACCTGTCCCTGTCAAAAAAAAAAAAAGCTATCAGCTCATCATCAGCAATATTAAGTAAAAATTCCTTTTGTGGTATTACAAGGCCTTTCATGATCTGATTCTTGCTTACTTTTCCAGCTATATGAGAGCACCTCAAAAATTTCATGGAAAGATTCATATTATCTTTTAATTTTATTTTCCATGATCTTTTTAAAGTACTCTCATTATTATCCTGTTCTTGCTCCATAGGTTGTCTTTGAAGGTGCCATTGCCTAGGTTGTCCTCTGTCTGGAATGCCTTCTCCAGCTTTTCTCCTGCAACCTTTAGTCCAGTGAACTACAACTTATTTATTTATTGTGGCAGCTGGCAGGTACAGGAACCAAATCCTTGGCCTTGGTGTTAGAAAGCTGTGCTCTAATGAACTGAGCTAACCAATCAGCCCTCCAACTTGTATTTTATGACCCAATGCACTGTGCATGACATCTTGAAAACTTCTTGGATTCCTCCCAACTAATTCCCCTTCCCTCAATTAGATTGTTTCAAAGCAAACCCATACATCATACTCTTTCATCCTTAAGTACTTGATTCCCTAAAAGTAAGGACTTTAAAAACATCGTTTTATTCTTATCTTACACTTACTAAAATAAACAGTAATTCCTTAATATCATCTAACATCTAGTCAATGTTTAGACTTCCCCACTTGTCTCATAGATACAGTACTTTTAAGTTTGTTTGAATCAGGATCCAAAATAAGGTCCACAATTGGGTTTGGTTGCTGTGCCTCTTAAGACTTTCTAAATCTCCAGATTTCCCTTCCCTCTTTTTCTTTAATAACAGCTTTATTGATGTAATTCACATACCATACAATTTATATTAAGATGTACAATTCAGTGGGTTTTTATTCAGATTGTACAACCATCACCACAATCCATTTTTTTTTTTTTTTTTTTTTTTTTAAAGATGACCGGTAAGGGGATCTTAACCCTTGACTTGGTGTTGTCAGCACCACGCTCAGCCAGTGAGTGAACCGGCCATCCGTATATGGGATCCGAACCCAGGGCCTTGGTGTTCTCAGCACCGCACTCTCCCGAGTGAGCCACGGGCCGGCCCCCACCACAATCCATTTTAAAACATTTTCATCACCCAAAAAAGTAACCCATACCCATTAGTAGTCAACTTCCTATTTCTCCCCAAGCCCTAGGCAACTACCAGTCTGTTTTCTGTAACTATGGATTTGCCTATTTCATATAAATAGAATCATAAAGGCCGGCCCGTGGCTCACTTGGTAGAGTACGGTGCTGATAACACCAAGGCCACAGGTTCGGATCCTATATAGGGATGGCCGGTTTGCCCACTGGGTGAGCGTGGTGCTGACAACACCAAGCCAAGGGTTGAGATCCCCTTACCGGTCATCTTTAAAAAAATAAAAAATAAAAAAAAAATAATCATAATATATGGTCTTTTGTGACTGGCTTCTTTCTCTTAGTATAATGTTTTGGAGATTCATCCATATGGTGGCATGCATCAATACATCATTCCTTTTTATTATTAAATAATGTTCCACTGTGTGAACATTTTGTTTATCCATTCATCAGTTGGACATTTAAGTTGTTTTCCATTATTTGGCTATATTATGAATTATGTTGCTATGAACATTTGTGTATAAGTATTAATGGGAACATATGTTTTCATTTCTCTTGGGTATTTACCTAGGAATAGAATTACTGGGTCATCTGATAACTCTGTGTTTAACCATTTGAGGAACCACCAGACTGTTTTCCATAGTAGCGGCACCATTTAACATTTCTAACAGTAGTGTTTGAGGGTTCTAGTTTCTCTACATCCTTGCCAACACGTTCTTTTTTTTCCCCCCATTAATTTGTTGGCAGTTGAATGTATTTAACCGTTGAACTGCTGTCTTTAATTTTAAGGAACTCACTGTTGGCCTAGTTATAATTACATTTTATTACAAACTAAAGGATATTATTACAGTACTTATGTAATGGGAAGTTACTATGGAGGTTACCAGACGTTTGTTATGAAGTAATCATGGAAAGTTCTAGCCCCAAACCTAGTTAGCAACCTATTTTTTCCATCTTATTTCTTCTCTGCTTCAATTCTTAAACCTTCCCTTGCAGGACCTGAGCACATCTCAACTTCAGAATAGAGCTGGTTAAATTAGGCTAGTAGATTTGGTGGGGAAAAATATTAAGATCACGATGAACCTAATCTGTTGTGCAGATATTATACAGAAATGTAAGTTTCATACCATTAAACATGTAATTTAACATTTATTAAGAGTATTTATTTATTCATTTATTGTTTTTCTTCAAGCTAGTTTAGGAAAACAATTCAAGCAGAATGAAAGTCTTCCTTTCCCCTGAAAATCGCTTAACTGTTTAGTATGTAATCCTCCAGAAATATTCTATGCATATATAAACATATCTATGCAATTAAAAAATATAAATGTGATTATACTATAGGTGTCTTTCTGCATCTTTTTTTTTAACTTAATTCCTCTTGGAGATCTTTCCATTATCAATATTTATAGATTACCTCATTATTTGTAACTGCTGCATAGTATTCCAGTTGTCAAGCAAAAAGGGACATATTTTTGCATATTTTCTTATCCTTTTTTTGAGAACATTTGCAGATTAAAGGATATATGTATTTAAATTTTGCCAGATAGTCAAATTGCCGTTCAAAAATATTATGTTGGTATATTGAACTCGAGTTGGAAGAGGCGAGTCTGGTCTCAAAATGGAGGTAAAACCACTGCTTGGTCGCCCCAATCCAACTCTGGCCACCGGCGCCGCTGCCGCCGGGCGGAGGAGGGCCATGATCCAAAGGAACCAGAGCAGTTGAGAAAACTGTTTATTGGTGGTCTGCGCTTTGAAACTACAGGTGATAGTTTAAGAGAACATTTTGAGAAATGGGGCACACTCACTGTGTGGTAATGAGAGACCCTCAAACAAAGCTTTCCAGGGGCTTTGGTTTTGTGACTTATGTGTTGAAGAGGTGGATGCAGCAGTGTGTGCTCAACCTCACAAGGTTGATGGGCGTGTAGTGGAGCCAAAGAGAGCTGTTTCTAGAGAGGATTCGGTTCGGTAAAGCCTGATGCCCATCTAACAGTGAAGAAAATTTTTGTGGTATTAAAGAAGATACAGAAGAATATAATTTGAGAGACTACTTTGAAAAATATGGCAAGATTGAAACCATAGAAGTTATGGAAGACAGGCAGAGTGGAAAAAAGAGAGGATTTGCTTTTGTAACTTTTGATGATCATGATACAGTTGACAAAATTGTTCAGAAATACCACACTATTAAGGGGCATAATTGTGAAGTGAAAAAAGCTCTTTCTAAACAAGAGATGCAGTCTGCTGGATCACAAAGAGGTCGTGGAGGTGGAGTTGGCAACTTTATGGGTCATGGAGGAAATTTTGGAGGTGGTAGAGGTAATTTTGGCCGTGTTGGAAACTTTGGTGGAAGAGGAGGCTATGGTGGTGGAGGTGGTGGCAGCCGAGGTAGTTATGGAGGAGGTGATGGTGGATATAATGGATTTGGAGGTGAAGGTGGCAACTATGGAGGTGGTCCTGGTTATAGTAGTAGAGGGGGCTATGGTGGTGGTGGAGGATATGCTGGTTACAATGAGGGAGGGGCTGGCCCCGTGGCGCACTTGGGAGAGTGCAGCGCTTGGGAGCGCACAGGCGCTCCCGCCTCGGGTTCAGATCCTATATAGGAATGGCCGGTGTGCTCACTGGCTGAGCGCGGTGCCCGCGACGCCAAGCCAGGGGTTGCGATCCCCTTACCGGTCACAAAAAGACAAAAAAAAAAAAAAAAAAAAAAACAAGGAGGAAACTACTTTGGCGGTGGTAACTATGGTGGTGGTGGGAACTATAATGATTTTGGAAATTATAGTGGACAACAGCAATCAAATTATGGACCCACGAGAGGGGTTAGTTTTGGTGGAAGAAGCTCGGGCAGTCCCTATGGTGATGGAAGTGGTGGATATGGTAGCAGAAGGTTCTAAAAACAGCAGAAAAGGGCTACAGTTCTTAGCAGGAGAGCAAGTGAGGAGTTGTCAGGAAAGCTGCACGTTACTTTGAGAGACAGTCGTCCCAAATGCATTAGAGGAACTGTAAAAATCTGCCACAGAAGGAATGATGATACATAGTCAGAAAAGTTACTGCAGCTTAAACAGGAAACCCTTCTTGTTCAGGACTGCCATAGCCACAGTTTGCAAAAAGTGCAGCTATTGACTAATGCAATGTAGTGTCAATTAGATGTACATTCCTGAGGTCTTTTATCTGTTGTAGCTTTGTCTTTTTCTTTTCATTACATCAGGTATATTGCCCTGTAAATTGTGGTAGTGGTACCAGGAATAAGAAATTAAGGAATTTTTAACTTTTCAATATTTGTGTAGTTCAGTTTTTCTACATTTTAGTACAGAAACATTAACAAAATGCAGTTTTGAAGGTGTTTCTTTGTGAGTTAACAAGTAAAAGAAGATCGTTGTTAATTATTATTATGTATGAATTTTGCTAAAGTTAACTGTAAAGAAACACCTGCTGACTTGCAGTTTAAGGGGAATCTATTCTCCCCATTTCTAAACCAAGATATGAATGGGTGCTGACATGTGGAGAGAGTAGATATTTGTATGTTTGCAATGTGTGTGTTAGATAAATAGGATTGGGTATTTAAATTAGCATATTTGTGAATTTAATAGCATTAAGATTACCTTCAAATGAAAAAATTCAAAAAAAAAATTGTGTTAATTTATATTCCATAATGTATATGGATATTCTCAACTATACAGTTTTGTAAATCTGATAAATCAGTCTTTTTTTTAAAAAGATGACCAGAATGGGGATCTTAACCCTTGGCTTGGTGTTGTCAGCACCACGGTCAACCAGTGAGCAACTGGCCATCCGTATATAGGATCCGAACCCGTGGCCTTGGGGATATCAGCACTACACTCTCCCAAGTGAGCCATGGGCCAGCCTCTAAATCAGTCTTTATAATGGTTGTTTCTTTTCATTGTGAGTAAAATTTACCTTGCTTTCATGTCATTCGCCATTTATAATACTTATGCAAGTTTTCTATACTTGTTACTTGTCCTTTGCCTATTTTTCTTTAGGTTGTCTTTTTTTTTTTTTTTTTTGGACTTTGATAAAGGCTCCTGGCATGAAGGAAGTTAGTCATTTGTCATAGTATTGCATGTTGCAGGTATCATTTACCTATGTGTCATTTTTTAATGATGTAATTTAAAACATTAACTTGTACTTGGAATTTTGTTCAAAGTTGAAGACAAGCACAGAGAAAATTTCATTGTCCCTGTCATGACAGAAGAATTTGTAGGGTTTAGAGTAATCCCTTCTAAACTATTGTCACATGGATTATTTGTATCCTTTGAACAAACTTAGTGATGTGCAAACTGATTGAGAGGTACCTGTATTTTACTGTCTAGGTGGTAATAACATTTTTTTAGAATATAGAATAAAATGTTTATCTTCAGTTACAAATTGACACGTTTGTTGTAGAAAGTTATAAAAGTTCCCAAAACTGTGAAGAAAAAAAGTCACTTAAAATGATGCTATTCAGAAATAGTATTTTAAATATATTTTCTGCTGAAATACGCTGTATTTCAACTAAAAAATTAGATACTGTGTATCTATTTTTTTAAACTTTACATTCGTTGGAATATTTTTCCAAATATCCACATGTAACTGTTTTCCTTTTGTTGGACCTGGAGATTGTTTATTTTGCTTTCTAAACGATACTGTGTTGAACACTTCTTATATCTATATGTGTTTCTCACATAAGTTTCTGATACTGGGTCAAAACTTGTAGACATTTGCATATTATCATATTTAGAGAGGTTTTTGTTTGTTTGTTTGTTTGTTTGTTTGTTTGCAGCTTGGCCAGTAGAGGTATCTGAATCCTTGACTTTGGTTTTACAAAGCTGTGCTGTAACCAACTGAGCCAACCAGCCAACCCCTAGAGAAGATATATATTTTTTTCTCTTTTTCTTTTATGGCAGCTAGCTGGTACAGGGATTGAACCCTAGAGTTCGGTGTTATCAACACCATGCTCTAACCAACTGAGCTAACCAACCAGCCCTTGAAAAGATATTTTGAATTGTTTTTTACAAGGTAAAGTGCAGCATTAAATATGTCCATTTTCTGGAGAGTAAGGAAACCGCTAAAGAAGTGGCTACTATGGTCTTGGTTTTAAAAATTTACTTACGGAAAGTTAAAGGAGCTAGCATAGCAAAACAATTTTGAAAAATGAGTAAAGTTGGAAGACTCAAAATATCCAATTTTAAGATGTACAGTTGACCTTTGGACAGCATGGATTTGAACTACATGGGTCCACTTATACATTGATTTTTTTCAATAAATACAGCCAGCCCTCCATATCTGTGGATTCAACCAACTTCAGATCAGAACACACGTGATGTGGAATCTGTGTATATGTAGGGCCAGTCTTTTCATATCAGTGGGTTACAGGGAGCCGATTCTGGGACTCACATAAATGTAGATGTATCTTTTCTAGTGGCTAAGCATTAATGTTTAAAATCAGAGAATCTTTCTTTTTAATTGAAAAACCAAGGGCATAGTAAATTTCATCTTTTCATAATATTCATAATGTTGATCCTGGCAGAGAGTAATTACAGATATAACCATAGGACACATGTCTGAATGGATGCTGACTCTAGAAGCAGCCTCTATAGTAGCTTCTTTAAAAAAATCCCTGACCCCGAACCGCTTTTTATTTAGCTTGTTCAACATCTGAAACAGGTGCAGCTGTGTAAGCACTAAGATCATAACAAAACCATTCTGCAATTTTTTTTAACTTTTAAGATTTGCATATAGCAGTATTCACTTTCTTGGTATAGATGTGTATGAGTTTTAGCAGGTATATAGATTCTTGTAACCAGCACCATAAATAGGATACAAAGCAATTTTGGTATTCACGGGGGTTCCTGGAACCAGTCTTTCACAGATACTGAGAGATGACTGTACTATAAAGCTACAGTAATCAAGACAATGTGGTATTGGCTAAAGGAACAGAATAGAGAGTGCAGAAGTATGAGGGTACTTCAAAAAGTTTGTGGAAAAACAACTGAAAGATAATACAAATCTTTCTATGAACTTTTTTAAGTACCCTTGTACACTTACACAAATAAAGCCAGCTGATTTTTTTTTTTTTTTTAACAAAGGTATAAATGTAATTCAATTGAAAAGAGATAGCCTTAACAAATGGTGTTGGAAAAACTGTAGAGCATAACCATATACAAAAATTAACTCAGCAGGTCATGAACCTAAATATAAGACACAAAGCAGTAAGTCTTAGAAGAAAGCATTGGAAAAAGTCTTTTTGACCTTGGGTTTGTTAAGACCTCTAATATACAACACCAAAAGCATTATGCATGAAAGAAAAAATTAATAAATTGGACTTGATCAAAATTAAAAATTTTTGTTCTGTGAGGGACACAGTTAAGAAGAGAATGAAAAGGCAAGCCATGAACTTGGAGAATATATTTGCAAACCACATACCTGGAAAAGGACTTGTATCCAGAATTTATGAAGTTTCAAAACTCAACAATAGGAAAAACTGCAACAACCCAATTTTAAAAATGGGTCAAAGATTTGAGCAGGGACTTTTGGATGGCAAACAAGCACATGCAAAGATGTTCAGCATTATTAGTCATTAGGGAAATGCAAATTAAAACCACAACGAAGTACAGTTTACATGCCCTTTAGAATGGATAAAATAAAAAATACTGTGACAGTGCTGAATGTTGATGAGAATGGGGATTAACTGGAACTCTCAAACTGCTGGTGAGAATGCAGAATGGTATAGCCACTGTGGTAAAGTCTGGCAGTTTATTAACAGAGTTAAATATACAGTTGCCATATATCTCAACAGTTCCCCTTCTAGGAGTTTATCTTAGAGCTATTAATGTTCAGGGGCTGGCTGGTTAGCCCAGTTAGTTAGAGCATGGTTTTGGTAACACCAACACTAAGGGTTCAGATCCCTGTACTTGCCAGCTGCCCTGCCCCCGCGCAGTGTTAATGTTCACACATTTTAGAGCAAGATATACAGAGCTGATGTTTTATTGTGTTTTTTTTTTTTTTTTTTTTTTTTTAAAAGATGACCGGTAAGGGGATCTTAACCCTTGACTTGGTGTTGTCAGCACCACGCTCAGCCAGTGAGCGAACCGGCCATCCATATATGGGATCCGAACCCGGGGCCTTGGTGTTCTCAGCACCGCACTCTCCCGAGTGAGCCACGGGCTGGCCCTTATTGTGTTTTTAAAGTGCCTTGCAGTCTAACTATATCTAAGAACCGGGTTTAGTTTATAGCGTTCCATATAGTATTTATAGCTGGAAGAGACCTTAGTGATCATCTAATTTTACAAATAAGGACATTATGGCCTAGGGAAGGAAATGAACAGTGCAGTTACATGGAGAGTTTTTTGTAGATCTAACAGTACAACTCAGGTCTTAATGCTTGATTCATTGAGTCAGTGACAGTAATCACTAATAAGAAATTATTTCCTACCCTTTGGTTGAACTTTAATTTCTATTGTAATTTTTTGAAAGTCAGGTTTATGGAGATATAATTAATACTCATTAAAATTAATCTTTTTTAAGTATATAGTTCTGTGAATTTTGATAAATCCATAGTCATCCAGGTGTTTTAAGAAAAAATCAAACAATGGTAGGGTGGTTTTCATATTTTGCTTGTGTATGTGAGAACAAAGCAAGATTGTTATTATTTTTCTCCCAAAATAAAATAAGGGAAATGGATCTGAGGATAGTCTAAATGTTACTTGTATTGTACAGTAAATCATCATTAATTTGGCTTCTACTAATTTGAAATTTATGACAGTTTCTAAGAAGAGCTTCACAGTTCACTTTGGCATTTCTTAGAATAAAAATGTTTTATAAGTAATGGGAGGTTATGGGAGGAGAAGTATTGAAACTATATTGATCACTTTCAGACATTTGATGACATAATAGCTTTTTTGGATTGTAATAATATACATAGCATTTACCATTTTAACCATTTTTAAGGTTAAAATTCAGTGACATTAAGTATATTCACAGTAGTGTGTAGTCAGCACCATGATCTGTTTCTTGAACTTCTCATCATTCTAAAATGAAACTCTGAACCCATTAAAGAGTAACTCACCATTCTCCCTTGCCGCCAGCCCCTGGTAACCTCTCTTTTCCTTTCTTTCTTTATGAATTTGCCTGTTCTAGGTACCTGATACAAGTGGAATCATACAATATTTGTTCTTAGGCATCTGGCTTATTTCAGTTAGTATAATTTCAAGGTTCATCCATGTTGTAGCATGTGTCAGAATTTTATTCCTTTTCATGACTGAATAATAGTCCATAGTACGTATAATTCATCTGTTGATTGAGGCGTGGGTTGTTTTTGCCTCTTGGCTGTTGTGAATAATGCTGTACTCTCGTGGATGCTGCAAGTGTTTGATTAGACTCCAGAGTTCCAGAAGTTACTTCAGACAATTCCTACCAGTTCAATAGTTGTTTAGGTGGGGGATTGGATTCCTGGAGCTTCCTACTCCACCATCTTCTGTGACTCGGTCACTGTATTAGCTTTTAAATAGCTACTGTTTAACATTTAATTATACTTATGATACATCTTCATTATATAAAAATTAGAAAATGTGTCAGCAAATAGAGAAGTTACCCATGATCCCATTTCCCAGAGTAATGTTTCCTTTTGTGTCTTTCCAAATATGTATATATATGGATCATATTAGAGAAACTGTTTTGTAATATGCTCTTCAACCTGAAATGTTGTGACTATCAATCCTTTTGTGATAAGATATGCATTTGTATATATTTTTTTTTTTTTTTTTTTTTGGTGGCTGGTCGGTATGGGGATCCAAACTGTTGACCTTGGTGTTGTAACACCATGCTCTAGCCAACTGATCTAACTGGCCAGCACCCATTTATATAATTTTTAATTGCTATGTAGTATATATGTTATAATTTTTTTATATTGCCCATTGTTCAACATTTAAGTTTTTACAGCTTTTTCATTAATACAAAAAAATGTTGCAGGGAACTTTACTCCTTATGTCCTTAGAATTCTTTATTTTATTGAAATGAAGTATTTTAGATTTAGAAATAAAGAGATTAATGTAATGAATACCATATAACCACCATCATGCTTTTGCACAAAATATTACAGTTACAACTGAGTTTTATCTTTACTATAAATTCATAGAAATATTCATTGGGTCAGATATGTTCACATTTAAAGATTTTTGTTACAAATTTAGTATAATTTTCATAAAAATAAGATTGAAGCAATTTCCTGATGGTATTTGGATTTTCTTTTTCTTTCTTGAGTGATAATCAATGCCTGAGTTATGTAGGTATTGAATGCCAGTATCTTTCAGTTTAATCCCCAGTTACATAGAAATTAGAGGCGGGAGAAAAAGTGAAGGAGGGCAAATTTCGTTCAGTATAAGTAAGATTCCCAATATTTAGTGCTTTCCATAAGGATTAAAGTATTTGAGGAGGTGGTGAATTTTGTTCCTGGCGAAGTCAGACACATTTTGGATGACACTCTGGGGCATTGTTCTAAGAGGGTATTAAACATCTGTTAAGTGGTTAAACTGCTTTCAAATCATGTTGGAAACTTAAATGTAGATTCCTGGGTTCCACCTCACGCTTTATAGAATCAGAATCTTTTGGGGTAGGACATGGGAGTGTGGTGGGGATCGCCAGCTGATTCTGATGTGGAACAGGGTTTCTATTCCTGGGATTTAGTGTGATTCTCTGTTTTGCTTTGTTTTATTTTATTTTTTTTTTATTATTATTTTTTTGGCAGCTGGCCGGTTCAGAGCTCCAAATTCTTGACCTTGGTGTTATAACACTATGCTTAAGCTAACTAACTGGCCATCCCCTTGGTTTATTTTATGAGTGGAATGCCTTTATGTTCCAAAGATAAATACCTGTGAGTTCTTTATAGCCAAAAAAAGGGTACTCTAAAATTTATTGTTATGTTTATGTGGCTTTTTTCCTCTACTGCCAAATACCATGTCTCCATTCCTCCATGAAACATGCATACCTGGGAAAAAATAACCAAAAATTTTGAGCTTTGGAATTTTTATGTTAATTAGCTTGCATAATTTTATTCTAAATATTTTTGTATATGATTTGTTTTATTTTGGTGGCTGGTTCGGGGATCCTAAATTTACATTTGCTCTTTTTTTAATATATATTTCTAATGAATAAATAGTTCTTGATTTTCGTTCAGATAAAGAAATTACTTCAGAGCATATCAAATGTATTTCTGAGTCAGAAATGTTTTTTTTTCAATTTTTATTTTTTTGTAAAAGATGACCGGTAAGGGGATCTTAACCCTTGACTTGGTGTTGTCAGCACCACACTCTCCCAAGTGAGCCACGGGCCAGCCCATAGAAATGTTTTTTAAGTAAATGAGAACATTAGTAGAAAATGGTATTGCTAACCTTAATATTTTAGCCTCTTAAATAATGCTTTACCATGTAGAGGAGGATTTGGGTCCTTTGTAAACTGTGATATATATTTTCTCATATGTAAAACTATCATTATTAGTTTCAGAAATATGGAGAACATTTACTTTAAAGTTTATTCATTATTTTTGTTTAATTTATACTTTTATTTATTCAACAAATATTTATTGAGTACCTACTGTGTATCAAACAGACACTGTTGTAGGTACTAAGGGTATAGTGAACAAAGCAAACAAAAATCTCTACTTCTTGGAGCTTATATTGTAGTGGGAAAGATAGGCAATGAACAAAAAGTATATGATATCTTAGAAAGTAATAAGTGCTAAGGAGAAAAAAGTAAAGCAGAGAAGTAGGATCTGCAGTTGGGAAGAGGATATTAAAACAAATTTTGTGGGCCGAGCCCGTGGTGCACTCGGGAGAGTGTGGCGCTGGGAGCGCGCGACGCTCCCGCCGCGGGTTCGGATCCTATATGGGAATGGCCGGTGCACTCACTGGCTGAGTGCCGGTCACGAAAAAGACAAAAAAAATTTAAAAAATAAAAATAAAAATAAAACAAATTTTGTGTGTGACATTATAGATATCTCTGAAGAAAGGTGACTTTTTGAGTAAGATGGTAAGGAAAGGATGGAGCTGACTAGGAGGGTATGGCAAAGAGTATCTTTCTTACTAGAGAGCTAAAGAATAGTGCGTTATTTTTTATTGTATACCCTACAATATTGTACACCCGTCTATTTGGGTTTATCAAATAAAAGATGATAAATAAAAGTTGAATTATATTTGTTTTCTGTTGTAAAGGCTTGAGGTTAGATTTTCTTTCTTTCTTTCTTTCTTTCTTTCTTTCTTTTTTTTGGTGGCTGGCCAGTAAGTGGAACCGAACCCTTGACCTTGGTGTTACAAGGCTGCACTCTAACCTACTGAGCTAACAGGCCAGCCCTACACGCTACTTTAGAGAGATGATAGCCTCAAGGCTGCCACTTAAAACTGTTGATATTTATTTTGCACTGGAGTTAGAGAGTAGGCATTATGTATTTTAGTGATCCTTTGAATATTATTGTGCTAAAACCTCATTCTTCCTTAATGTTAATTAATAGGGAGACAGTATAAAGTACTGGTTAAAAATGTGGGCTCTAGAGTCAGTCAGCTTTAGGCTCTTCAGCTGTGATCATGGGTAAGTTATTTAACTCTTGTATGTACTGGTTTCCTTTGTAAAATGGGGGGAAATATGGCATCTATCTTGTTAGGGATGCTGTGAGTATTAAATGTGTTAGTACATGTAGAAGTACTTAAACTGTGCCTCCTATATAAAAAGCACACAATAAGTGTTAGTTGCTGTTACTGTTAGCAAGACTGTTTTGAGTGATACTTTTCATTTTAAGTAGTGCACTTCCCAACAAATCCAAGAACCTTACAACAGTTTAATACCATTCACCCCCTTTTTGCTGTTTGTTCTATTGATGGTGTATATTTTGGTTCCACATCTATAAAGGCAGTATTATAATTGCTTTACATAGCTGCTTTGGTCTGAATGTGTACTGCGAAAATTTATGTTTTCAAACCTAATCCCCAGTGTGATTAAGAGGTGGGGCATTTAGGAGGTGATTGGGTCATGAGGGCTTTGCCCTTGTGAATGGGAGTAGTGCCTTAAAGAGACTCCAGAGAGCTAGCTAACCCCTTCCACCATGTGAAGATGCAGCAAGAAGGCAGTATATATGAGGAATGGGCCTTCACCAAACACCACATTAGTTGGTGCCTTGATCTGGGATTTCCCAGCCTCCAGAACTATGAGCATTACATTTCTGTTGTTTATAAGCCACCTAGTTTATGGCATTTTTGTTATAGCAGTCTGAACAGACTAAGACAATAATTATTATATTTACTCTTTATACTGTAAAATAAGCAGAAAATCTGTCTCAGAAACACACTTTTTAAAAAAATAAAATCTTGTAACCACACCCTTCAGATCAAGAAATAGAACTTTTCAGTCATCCCAGAAGCTGTCTACATGTTCCATTTTAATTATAATCCTTGCCCCCGCCAAAAGAAAAAATAATCACTTCTGACTCTTAGGCATTTCCTTATTCTTTGTAGCTTTATCACCAAATGTGCATTACTAGACATTATAGTTTAGTGTTTTTCATTTTAAAAAACTTGATAATTTCTTTTAAGTCTCTTTTAATCTACAGTTTACCCTTCCATCCCTTTCTTTTCCTTACAGTTTTTCTGTTTGAGAACTTGGCCTTCTGACCTACATAGTTAACCAAAGTTTGACTTTTACAGATTGCACACTCTTTGTCCTCTGTATGTATTAGAAATTGGGAGCTGGATCCAGAGACTTGGTCAGATTCTAGTTTAATCCCTTTGGCAATAATACAGGCAGGGTTGTGTTCTTTCATTGGGAGGTACATGTCTAGTTTTCTTTTTTTTACGATGGTAGCAGTTGTTGAGCTCAGTGCCCAGATCCATTAATTTATTGGTGGTTTCAAAATAGTGAAATTATAATTCTCTGATTTCTTTTTCATTTGTTAGTTGGAATACTTTCATTGAGAGATGCTTCTACGTACCTACTATTTAGTTATCCAGAGGTAAAGTTCGTATAGGAAAAGTAGGATACATATTTGATTCCTTACTTTTCTTTATTCCTTTTCAAGATGGTGAATTAGTTCCCTATCATCCTCTAAGAGAACCAGCTGTTTTATTTATTTATTTATTTATTTTTCCCCCTTTTAATGGAAAATTAATTTTTTTAATTTTTATTTTTTATTTTTTTATTTTTTTCTTAATTTTATTTTGTCGATATACAATGTGGTTGATTATTGTGGCCATTACCGAAACCTCCCTCCCTCCTCCCTCTCCCCCCTCCCTCCCAACAATGTCCTTTCTGTTTGCTTGTCATATCAACTTCAAGTAATTGTAGTTGTTATGTCTTCTCCCCCCCATGTTTTTGTGTGTGTGTGTGTGTGTGTGTGTGTGAATTTATTTATTTATTTTTAGCTCCCACCAATAAGTGAGAACATGTGGTATTTCTCTTTCTGTGCCAGACTCCTTTCACTTAATATAATTCTCTCAAGGTCCATCCATGCTGTTGCAAATGGCAGTATTTCATTCGTTTTTATAGCTGAGTAGTATTCCATTGTGTAGATATACCACATTTTCCATATCCACTCATCTGATGATGGACATTTGGGCTGGTTCCAACTCTTGGCTATTGTAAAGAGTGCTGCGATGAACATTGGGGAACAGGTATACCTTCGACCTGATGATTTCCATTCCTCTGGGTATATTCCCAGCAGTGGGATAGCTGGGTCATATGGCAGATCTACCTGCAATTGTTTGAGGAACCTCCATACCATTTTCCATAGAGGCTGCACCATTTTGCAGTCCCACCAACAATGGATGAGAGTTCCTTTTTCTCCGCAACCTCGCCAGCATTTATCGTTCAGAGTCTTTTGGATTTTAGCCATCCTAACTGGGGTGAGATGGTATCTCAGTGTAGTTTTGCTTTGCATTTCCCGGATGCTGAGTGATGTTGAGCATTTTTTCATATGTCTGTTGGCCATTTGGATATCTTCCTTAGAGAAATGCCTACTTAGCTCTTTTGCCCATTTTTTAATAGGGTTGCTTGTTTTTTTCTTGTAAAGTTGTTTGAGTTCCTTGTATATTCTGGGTATTAATCCTTTGTCAGATGTATATTTTGCAAATATTTTCTCCCACTCTGTTGGTTGTCTTTTAACTCTATTAAATTGTTTCTTTTGCTGTGCAGAAGCTCTTTAGTTTGATATAATCCCATTTGTTTATTTTTCCTTTGGTTGCCCGTGCTTTTGGGGTTGTATTCATGAAGTCTCTGTCCAGTCTTATTTCCTGAAGTGTCTCTCCTATGTTTTCTTTAAGAAGTTTTAGTGTTTCAGGGTTTATATTTAATTCTTTAATCCATTTTGAGTTGACCTTAGTGTATGGTGAAAGGTATGGGTCTAGTTTTATTGTCCTGCATATTGATATCCAGTTCTTCCAGCACCATTTGTTAAAGAGGCAGTCTCTTTCCCAGTGTATAGGCTTGGTGCCTTTGTCAAAGATCAGATGGCTGTAGGTGTGTGGGTTGATTTCTGGATTCTCTATTCTATTCCATTGATCAGTGTGTCTGTTTTTATGCCAGTACCATACTGTTTTGGTTATTATAGCTTTGTAGTATAGTTTAAAGTCAGGTAGTGTTATGCCTCCAGCTTTATTTTTTTTGCTCAGCATTGCTTTGGCTATGCGTGGTCTTTTGTTATTCCATATAAATGTCTGGATAGTTCTTTCCATTTCTGAGAAAAATGTCATTGAAATTTTGATGGGGATTGCATTGAATGTGTATATCACTTTGGGTAGTATGGACATTTTCACTATGTTCATTCTTCCAATCCAAGAGCATGGGATATCTTTCCATCTTCTTGTATCCTCTGTAATTTCTCTCAGCAGTGGTTTGTAGTTCTCATTATAGAGATTTTTCACATCCTTGGTTAACTCAATTCCTAAGTATTTTATTTTTTTGGTGGCTATTGTAAATGGGCAGGCTTTCTTGATTTCTCTTTCTGCATGTTCACTCTTGGAGAATAGAAATGCTACTGATTTTTGTGTGTTGATTTTGTATCCTGCTACTGTGCTGAAGTCATTTATCAGCTCCAAGAGTTTTTTTGTAGAGGCTTTAGGCTGTTCGATATATAGGATCATGTCATCTGCAAAGAGGGACAGTTTGACTTCATCTTTTCCAATCTGGATGCCCTTTATTTCCTTCTCTTCTCTGATTGCTCTGGCTAGTACTTCCAACACTATGTTGAATAGGAGTGGTGAGAGTGGGCATCCTTGTCTAGTTCCTGTTCTTAAAGGAAAAGCTTTCAGCTTTTCCCCATTCAGGATGATATTGGCAGTGGGTTTGTCATATATGGCTTTAATTATGTTGAGATACTTTCCCTCTATACCTAACTTATAGAGGGTCTTTGTCATGAATGAATGTTGAATTTTATCAAATGCTTTTTCAGCATCTATAGAGATGATCATATGGTCCTTGTGTTTGATTTTATTAATATGGTGTATGACATTTATTGATTTGCGTATGTTGAACCAACCTTGCATCCCTGGGATGAATCCCACTTGATCGTGGTGAATAATTTTACGTATGTGTTGCTGTATTCTGTTTGCTAGTATTTTAGTGAGGATTTTTGCATCTATATTCATTAAGGATATTGGCCTGTAGTTTTCTTTTTTGGTTATATCTTTACCTGGTTTTGGTATCAGGATGATGTTTGCTTCATAGAATGAGTTCGGAAGACTTGCGTCTGTTTCAATCTTTTGGAATAGTTTGTAAAGAATTGGTGTCAATTCCTCTTTGAATGTTTGGTAAAATTCTGCTGTGAATCCATCTGGTCCTGGGCATTTCTTTGTTGGGAGCTTTCTGATAACAGCTTCAATCTCCTTTATTGTTATTGGTCTGTTCAGATTTTCTATATCTTCATGGCTCAGTTTTGGGAGCTTGTGTTTGTCCAGAAATTTATCCATTTCCTCCAGATTTTCAAATTTGTTGGCATATAGTTGTTTATAGTAGTCTCGAATGATTCCTTGTATTTCAGATGAATCAGTTGTAATATCACCTTTTTCATTTCTAATTTTTGTTATTTGAATCTTATCTCTTCTTTTTTTTGTTAGCCATGCTAATGGTTTGTCAATTTTATTTATCTTTTCAAAAAACCAGCTTTTTGATTCATTGATCTTTTGTATTGTTTTTCGGGTTTCAATTTCATTAAGTTCTGCTCTGATCTTAATGATTTCTTTCCGTCTGCTAACTTTAGGTTTGTATTGTTCTTGTTTTTCTAGATCTTTAAGGTGAAGTGTTAGGTTGTTCACTTGCCATCTTTCCATTCTTCTGAGGTGAGCATTTAATGCAATAAATTTCCCCCTTAATACTGCTTTTGCAGTATCCCACAGGTTTTGGTATGATGTATCATTATTTTCATTAGTTTCAATAAATTTTTTTGATTTCCTGCTTGATTTCTTTTTGGACCCATATGTCATTAAGTAGAATGCTGTTTAATTTCCATGTGTTTGTATAGTTTCCTGAATTTTGTTTGTCATTGATTTCTAGTTTTAATCCATTGTGGTCTGAGGAAATACATGGGATAATTCCAATTTTTTGAATTTGTTGAGACTTGATTTATGCCCTAATATGTGATGTGTCCTGGAGAATGATCCATGTGCTGATGAGAAGAATGAATATTCTGAGGTTGTTGGGTGGAATGTTCTGTAGATATCTGCCAATTCCAATTGGTCTAGAGTCTTGTTTAGATCTTGTGTTTCTCTGCTGATTCTTTGCCTAGATGATCTGTCCAGTATTGACAGTGGGGTGTTCAGGTCCCCTGCTATTATGGTATTAGTGTCTATTTCCTTCTTTAGGTCTAATAGAGTTTGTTTTATAAATCTGGCTGTTCCAACATTGGGTGCGTACATATTTATGGTTGTTATGTCTTCTTGATGGATCAGTCCTTTCATCATTACGTAGTGTCCCTCATTGTCTCTCTTTATGGTTTATAGTTTAAAGTTTTTTTGTCAGATGTAAGAATAGCTACTCCAGCTCGTTTTTCTTTTTTGTTTGCAAGGTAAATCTTTTTCCATCCTTTCCCTCTTAGTCTATGTGAGTCTTTATGGGTGAGGTGGGTCTCTTGAAGGCAGCATAAAGTTGGGTCCTCCTTTTTAATCCAGTCAGCCAGTCTGTGTCTTTTGATTGGGGAATTTAAGCCTTTTACATTAAGAGTTGTTATTGAATAGTGTTGATTTATTCCTAGCATTTTTTTGATTGTTGTTTGGTTGTCTTAGGTGTCTTTTGTTCCTTAATTTCTGATTTACTGTTTGGTTTCTGTGTTTTTTGGTTCCTTAGGTTGTAGATAGCCTTTTTGTTTGTTTGTTTTCTCTTCATGAATGCCATTTTTATTATACTAGTGGCTTTAGATTTTTCTCGGGTTTTTATGGTAGTGGTAGTTATTTTTCAGGAACCAAACCCAGTATTCCCTTGAGAATTTCTTGTAAGGGTGGTCATGTGGTGGTGAACTCCCGCAGTTTTTGTTTATCTGAGAAATATACTATTTGCCCTTCATTTCGGAAGGATAGCCTTGCAGGATAGAGTCTTCTTGGCTGACAATCTCTGTCTTTTAGTATTTTGAATATATCATCCCATTCCTTTCTGGCTTTTAGGGTTTGTGATGAAAAGTGTGATGTTTGCCTGATTGGGGCTCCCTTATAGGTGATTTGATGCTTCTCTCTTGCAGCTTTTAAGATTCTCTCTTTGTCATTGAGTTTTGCCAATTTGAGTATAACATGTCTTGGAGAAGATCTTTTTGGGTTGAATATGTTTGGAGATGGTTGAGCTTCCTGGATCTGAAGATCTGTGATGTTTCCTATACCTGAGAAGTTTTGTGCCACTATTTTGTTGAATATGTTTTCAATGCAATCTCCGTTTTCCTCCCCTTCTGGAATACCCATGATTCGGATATTTGAGTGCTTAAGGTTATCTGATATCTCTCTCAGATTTTCTTCAATGCCTTTGATTCTTTTTTCATTTTTTTTGTCTGCTTGTGTTATTTCAAACAGCCCATCATCAAGTTCAGAGGTTCTCTCTTCAACTTCCGCAAGGCTGCTGGTTAAACTCTCCATTGTGTTTTTTATTTCGCTGAATAACTTCTTCAGTTCGCCAAGTTCTGCTACATTTTTTTTCAGGGCATTGATTTCCTTGTACACTTACTCTTTCAGGTCCTGTATACTTTTCCTCATTTCATCATGATGTCTAGCTGAGTTTTCTTGTATCTCATTCCGGTTCCTTAGAATTATCACTCGAAACTCCTTGTCAGTCATTTCAGGAGCTTCTTGTTCTATAGGCTCTAGAGCTTGAGATTTATTATCTTTTTGTGCTGTACTTTCTTGATTTTTCGTTTTTCTGGTATCTTTTCTTTGATGTTTATTCATTGTGGCAGGGGGTTTCACAGTCCACAGGTTTGACACTATTGACTGACTAAGATGTTGCTGTGGTTGCCAATTTGGTATCACTACCTCAGTGACTCCCTGTTCTGTGCGCTCTGGTCCGGGCTGCTGGGATGCGCCGAGGCACCGCATAGTGTGTGGTCTCTGCAGAGCTTCCCCTTCCCCTGCAGGATGTCTCTCTGCTCCTTGCATGCTAGTCCGGGCTTGGGATGGAGCCTGGTGGCGGTGTTGAAGCCTACCTGCTGCTGGATTGCGCGGCAGCAGTGTGGACTCTGTGGAGTTCCCGCCTCCCCTGCCTGAGGTCTCCCTGCTCTGTGTGCACTGGGCTGGGTTGGGAATGAAGCCGGGTGGCGGCAGTGAAGCCTACCTGTTGGATCACACAGTGGCGGCCCCGCAGGGCGTGTGGTCTCTGTGGAACTTCTGCCTCTCCCGCTGGACGTCTCCCTGTCTCCGTCGCGGGTTGATTCGCTTCCAGCTCCAGGGACGGGCAGGTGGGGGCGGGGGGTCAGAAGCCGTGGTCACCGCTGCAGCCCGGGTGACACACGCCAGCTCAGGCCTCCATGTTTCCACCTCTGCGGCTGCGGCTGCAGCTGCGGCTGCGATGCGGGCTGCGGCGGGCTGCGGCGGGCTGCGGCGGGCTGGTGCGCACGGGCGGGTCATGCGCGCGGGTTTGGGGAAGATTCCCGGTTCTCGGCAGGGTAAAGACACCCTTTCAAAGCTGTTCCTTTGCGCCAATTCTGCTACTGCTGCATCTGGCTCAGGCCTCAGGCTGCTTCTACTCCTGGCGGAAAAGCAGCAGGCAGCTCTCCTCTTCCAAGAACCAGCTTTTTTAAAAAATATCATTATGAACTCATGGACTCATTTGATAGGCATTAACCAATGGCAGTTATTATTATTGATGCTCAAATTATCCTATTTTGGCCAGTTGGAGCCTCCTTACCCTGGCTCCTGAATGGCTTGATCCACTTCTGGTAGTCTTTGTAGCATCCTTCCTGTCTGGTATGACCAAGTGTTCTAGGCTTATCTTTTACTTTTTCTGCCCTAGATTTGTAACCAGTGGTTTCTCCAAGAAGCACTGGTTTTAGTGGGTAATGGTATTTGGAGAATGTCATGTGGGCTTAGGGATACTCGCTGCTTTGAGTTGTCATTTTTAGGACAGTTGATGGGATACATATACATGTATGTATATATCTACACACACTTTTTTTTCTTTTTAACCTTTCCTATATTATATCTGTATTTTTTTTTCCATACCAAAAATTCTGGTTCTTAAGGATGGAGGATAATGAATTAGAATATCCTCATTATTAACTACTCATTCGTTGGGCAGGCCCATGGCTCACTCAGGAGAGTGCGGTGCTGATAACACCAAAGCCACGGGTTCGGATCCTACAAAGAGATGGCCGAGCAAGTCAATATCTGCGAATATGTGGAGAAATTGATTGGAACGCTTATGCACTGTTGGTAGAAATGAAAAATGATACAGACACTGTGGAAAACAGTATGTTGGTTCCTCAAAAACCTAAAACTAGATTATGATATGATCCAGCAATCCCACTTTGGGATATATACCCAAAAGAATTGAAAGGAGGGTCTCGAAGAGATATTTGTACACCCATGTTCATAGCAGCATTATTCACAATAGCCAAAAGATGGAAGCAACCCAAGTGACCACTGACAGATGAATGGATAACAAAATGTGTAAACATACAACAGAATAGTATTCAGCCTTAAAAAGAAATAAAATTCTGACCCATGCTACAACATGGATCAACTTTGAGGGCATTACGCTAAATAAAATAAGCCAGTCACAAAAAGACAAAAAAAAAAAAAGATGGCCGGTTAGCTCACTGGCTGAGCATGGTGCTGACAACACCAAGCTAAGGGTTGAGATCCCCTTACCAATCATCTTTAAAAAAAAAAAAAAAAAATTAACTAATCATTTGTTTTCTCTTACATTGCATGATAGTCTCAAAATAGCAACACTAGTATTACCATTTACCCTGATTACTGAGAACAGTTGCATAAATTTTTTGCTTATGCTGCTCCTATTCCCCCCTCATATTTGATCTGTATTATATTTATGTTGTTTGATTATATAGTCATTATATATAATATTCTCTTTTAACCTCCGTTTATTTTTAGTTCTACAGGAATTACATAGTTCAGTGGTTAACATACTTTTTCTGTAAAAGTCTAGGTAGCAGATATTTTAGGTTGCAGGCCAAGGGGCAAAATCAAAAGTTTTATGTTTAGTTTTTTATACCAAAAGAGAGAAAACAATTTCCACAAATTTTTATTGGCAAAATTCGAAATATAACTAATTGAATATAGTTTTTTTGTAATGCATGTCTACCAATGAGAAGAATGGAATTAATTTTGGGAGGATGAATAAAGCTTCACTTAATAAAGTCATCCATTTTCATTAAAATGGATCACTAATGTTGATCTCTAGTGAGATTAACTCTTTGGAAATGCCTTTTGTGCAGATTGGTACTGCCAAATACAGATACATGGATGTTTGACTTTAATTGGGATATTTATTGCTCAGAAGGTACTTATAGAATTCTGTTAGGTTCTTTTCTTGATATTTGCCTTTTAGCATGTCAGAGTGCAGATTAATCATTTCCAATTGAAGGTTAGGTGGAAACTCCTCAATTGGAGTTAACTGGATTGTAATGTATGTAAATTTCCTTTGTACTTGGCTGATGATCCAGAAAACACTGCTGAAACTGAAATTTGAGCTCAGAAAACAGGAAGGGTCTTCAAAAAGTTCATGGAAGAGTTCGTGTTATCTTTCAATTCAATTTTTGGAAGTATCCTTTTATATTTTTAGCACATTTGGGTGACTTCTTGTTTTAACTTTTTGACAGCACAGAAAGTATAAAGCAGTTTGACAGTTATGGTTCAAAGTTAGTTGTCATCCAAATATTTTAGGCTTTACCACATTATAGGTTTCACACATAAGTGCTATTTTGCCATATAATTTTAGTTTAAAATCATTAAGAAACGTTATTAAGTTTGCAGTAAAAGCTAATTTCCAAAGCCATTTAGTGTTCTATAATATACTCTGTAATAGTGGTCGAGGGTGGTTCTTCTCCTTCAGAAAAATTTGTCTTGGCCCTGAGCTCAAAAAATCATAATGAAACATCACTGCCAGCCATTCATCTGTTTTGCGTGGTAGGGTATGTCTGGATATTTCGCTTCTGTTTGGGAATTCTACTGATGGTTAAGTCCACGAAAGCAAATGAAATTCACCTTTTGGCACCACTTCTTCATAACACATGACAGATTCAAATATTTTTCAGAAAATACCTGGTGATGAATAATACAGTAAGTAACCATAAGCTGGAAAAGCTTGATTACATTAGATGTTTTCACAAGTTTTATTAATTTGTCTAACTAAGCCTTTTTCTTTTCCACACATGTGAGAGGTCTTCAAAAAGTTCATGGACAGATTCGTATTATCTTTTTTTTTTTTAAACAGAATAATATGTTTATTATACAAATTAGACCTTATATGAATACTATTTGGAGACAGAGAAGTAAGAGCATCAGAGAACATTCCCAACCATGTCAGTCTTAATTAATTGCCTGGTGAAAACATCAGGACCTATTATCTTTTAATTCATTTTTTCTATGAACTTTTTGAAGTAACCTTGTATTTTTACCACCATCAGTTGTAATGTTTCTTAGCAGGTCCCCTTCAGGTTGTACTTGATTAGTGTTTTTTCAAGTCTGAAATTTTTTTTTTTTTTTGGCCGCTGGTCCAAATGGTGTTATCAGCACCACACTCTCCCCAAACCGGCCAGCCCTCTGAAATATTTTTGCTTTGCCTGTAGTTGTTCCTAACAGATATTAATAGAGGCTAGTTTTTCAGTCACTTTAAACAACTAAGGAGTACCAGTAACATATGCTGACTCACCTAAAGCCAAGGAAAACCACTTGAAATCATTTGCCTTGTTTTTAAAAATTGACTATTGATGTTGCTCCCAATATTCTCAACTTGCTGAGTAACTGTTCTCACCAAAAAGCTAATAATCTTAAACAAGCTTATTTTCTTTGACTGCTATAATCAAACTGTTGGTAAATGGGTCTTCTTGCTAAACTGACAAGCCCCTTCCTAACCTAGATTGGTTGGAGTTTCATTTTCATTGTTTATTTTATGAAGAAATTATGCTGTGATAAGATACTCCATTTAAAATTTTCTAATTTTTCTGATTATTGTTTTCCTGTGAGTTGGGAGCTGTTGTTACGAGTGTAATCTGGTAATGTCTGTGTATAGTGTATTCATTTTTTTTTTTCTTCTTCTTTTTTTTTTTTTTTCTTTTTTGGCTGGCTGGTACAGGTATCCAAACCTGTGACCTTGGTGTTATAAGGCTGTGCTCTAATCAACTGAGCTAACTGAGCCAACTGGTCAGCCTGTCTATGTGTAGTGTATTCTTTTAGCATAGTTATAATGTCATTACATAATGCATACAATGCTTAGCCATCTAATTTGATGATAAAACACTCCACTGTGCCCCAAAGTTTGTTTCTTTTTGTTTTTTCTTGTTTTGACATGATGGGTTATGCAATGATAATAAAAAATAAAGTAAAAATGTCCCAGTGACACTGAAAGCACTGTCAAATGTAACTACATAACTACAGATTGTAGTACAACATGCAGCATTTTGAAGTGAGAACACCTCTTATGGTCTCTGTTGCAGGCTTCTAAACTCTGCCATTGCAGCATTAAAGCAGCCACAGATAAGTTATAAACTAAAGAGCATGGCTATGTTCCAATAAAACTTCATTTATAGACACTGAAATCTGAATTTCCTGTAATTTTCATGTATCACAAATATTATTCTTTTGTATTTAACCACATATTTCCCTTTCCAGTATTTTTATTCCTTCCTGCAGTGGTACTTTTTTGTGAGATATTTTCCTTCAGCCTAAAGAACTTTTTATTGGTATAGAGTCAAGCTGGGCGTCTATAATTAACAATAATTTACTACATGTTATCAAATGGCTAGAAGAGAGGAGATTAAATGTCCTTATCACAAAGAAATATTAAGTTTTGCAATGATGAATATGCCTATTACCCTGATTTGATCATCACACATTGTATACATTTATTGAAATTCAACTCTGTACCTCACAAATCAACACATTTCAATTTTTAAAAAAAGAACTTTTAATAATTCTTATAGTGCTGGGCTGCTGGAAACTACCTCTCAGTTTTTGTTTGCCTGTTTTATTGAATTTTTTTTGGGGGGGCTGGGTATGGAATTCTAGGCTGTCTTTTTTTTTTTTTTTCCTTCTTCTTTTTCTTTCTTTTTTTTTTTTCTCCTCGTTTTAGCACTCCAGAGTTGTCATTTCATTGTTTTCTGGCTTCCTTAATTTAGCAATGCTATTATTTCTGCATTTTCTGACTACTTTTAGATTTCTTTCTTTCTTTCTTTCTTTCTTTCTTTCTTTCTTTCTTTCTTTCTTTCTTTCTTTCTATTTTAGGATGTTGCATTTTGTTTTATTTTATTTTTTATTGAAACATAATTGATTATACATATTTGTGTCTTTGTCTGAAGGAGTTCCCCAGTGTGGTTTTCCTTGCATTTATCTTGTCTTTGGTTCACTGAGTTTCTTAAATCTGATTGATAGCTTTCATCAGTTTTGGAAAATTCCTGGCCATTATTTCTTCAAATATTGCTTCTGCTTTATTTTTTCTCCTCTTCATTTACTTATATATATTAGACCTTATGACTATGTCCCACCTGACATTACTGGGAATGCTTGTGGTACTTATTAAACATTATTTTGGGTTTTGAGTTTGACATATATGCTTTTACCATGTTAATGAAGTAGTATCTAGCCTTTTAAAAAAAAATCAATAGTTGATGTTGAATTTTTTTTAATGCCTTTCATCATCTGTGGAGATGATCCTATGGTTTTTATCCACCCTTGATTTTATTAATCATCCATTTGCTAAACATTGTGACCTGGTAGTGTATGGTTACTATTTGGTAGTATATGGTTATTATTTTGAACCAGCTAAGGATGGTGGAGAAGGGTCTAGGCCTGGCACCAGACTTGCCCATGTAATTGAAATAAGACTGCTTGGAACTGAGTCAGCCTCAAATGTAGAAAAACAGTCCAATTTAACTTTTAGTCCTGGCTATTTTCAGACTTTGAGGAATCTAATCTTAAAATGAGAAAATTGTCTAACTTAACAGAGAATTACCAACATAGTAATAGCTACTGTTTATTGAATGATTAACATGTACTAAGGGGAGAAAATATCTATATCTCTGTGTGTGTGTTTGTGTATATATATTTATGTGTGTATATATAGAGAGATCTAAAGTAATATCCAGACTCCATTAGTTACTTAGCTGTGTGACCCCTGTGCAAGTTTCTAAAACTCTTTGTATTCATATTTCTCATTTGTAATATGAGTTTGATGATAACTGCATCATAGGGTGTTTTAAGAAGTAAATGCATTAACATATGTAAGGAATTTAGAACAGTGTCTAGTACATAGTAAGGAACTCAGTAAGTGAGAGCCGCTACTACTATATATTTCTTACAGCAACCCATTGAGATAAGTATCACTGATCCAGTTCTATATATGTGGAGAAACTAAGGCTCACAGGGAGTTTGAGACTTGTCCAAGGTTACACAGATTAGTTTGCATTTCTGGTTCTGCAGCTTATTAAGTTTGTCTGTCTTGACTGTATTTTGCCCTGCCTCCCAAAGCAGATGATACTTGGATGTTCAGATAGGAAGATTTGTCAGGTGGTTGTCTGTTAAGAGGACCAGATAGACCCTTGCTGCCGGCTGGAGTTTGGGACATAGTACAGCCTTCGACCCTGGCCATGGCAAACAGAAACTATACTTTTAGAAGAACTTTGGAATTAGAGTTGGGGTTCACAGTGGTATTCGGGCTCTAGGAAAGAGGTTGGAGACCAGTAAATTAGACTGTTCAGGATTGGATCGAGGCTGAAGATCTAGGACTATAAAAATCAAGTCAGAATTGTTCCTGAGAGTTATGGGGTACACTAATTCTGTGGGTGTGTTTAAAGTGGCAATATCTGCAGGGAAGATTACTACAGAGACTGGGAACGAGGCTGTTAGTTGCTTCATTTCTCAATCACCTGTAACCATTCTTCATCTCATGATACTAGACCAGTTGTGCCCTAATAATAAGCTGAATTCATGAACTACCAAACTCATGGTTTAGATGCCCTTTGCATTACCAAGTTTCATCTGTGTCCTGATGGCTGATGACTTTACTGACCTGCTTGTCTGGATTCCTGACATCTGGCTTAATCTTAACCTCTTAAAATTTGACTGCCACTCCAAATCCTGCCAATCCAGATTCCTTACTGCCTTCACATTACTGATTTGACACTTGCTTCTTTCCTTTTTGTTAAATTTAATTTTACTTATAAAAATAATTCACAGATTTAGTTTTAAAAGTCAAATGTTGTATAAGACTTACAATAGGGAACATTAGTCTCCTACCACTCCCTACTATCTACTAGCAACCATCTTTCAGCTCTTTTAGAAATGGAGAGAAAGTGAGTCTGGTTACCTCCTACGGTTACCTCCGTAAAATCACACCTGAGGTGAGTCCTACCCTCAGACAGTCACATGTGCCAATATTTACTTAAACCAATTTATTGTTATTATTTGTAGCTTTGAGTTAATGATCATACTTCTCAGTTCATGGTTCTTTATCATTATTTTGGCCATTCTAGGCCTTTTTTTGTTTGTTTTTTTGGTGTGCATATATGTATTAATTTCTTTTTATTGCCATTCTCACTTCTATTTCCCTTTACCCTTTAGGCAATAATTCTGATATGTTTATTTGTATCCTTTGGTGCCTACTCTTTTAGAAATAATTTTTAAAAACTTTTTTTAAACAATTACAAACTTAGAAGATAAGTTTGAAGAACACTTTTCTCCCAAACCATTTGAGAGTAACTTGCCAATCTCTGATGTGTCACCATTCCTCTGGATATTTTAGAGTGTATTTCCTACAAACAAGGGTAGTCTCCATGATCACAATTATCAAGAATCAGGAAATTAAAGCTGACACATTAGTATCGTCTAATCCTCAGACCCTATTCATTTTATTTTTTATTTTTTTGTGGCTGGCTAATACAGGGATCCGAACCCTTGACAGACCCCATTCAATTTTGCTGCCTTAATATTCTTGGTAGCGGAAGGATCCAGTTCAGAATCATGTATTGCTTGTCTTTGAAGTCTCTTTCAGCCTGTAATTGTCCCTTGGTCTTGTTCTAGACTTTCAAGACCTTGAAAGTTTTGGCAGTTACAGGTCACTTATTTTGTAGAATGTCTCTCAATTTGGGTTTGTAAAATTTCCTCATATTCCTCATATTTCTTTCAGATGGCACATGATTTTTAATTTGTCTCATTTCTGGTTATGTATATTTTGGTCACTTAGGATATGTCTGCCAGGCTTCTCCATTATAAAGTCACTCTTCCCTTTTGTAATTAAAGAGTTTTTTGTGGGTAAGTACTTTGAAATTACATAAACATTTTATTCCTACTCAGCTTTCAATTTATTCATTTATTTGCATCTCTGTAGGCTCATTTCCTATTTTATTAAATGGGTAATAAGGATGGTGCATTCAAATGAAATGTATATTGTTTTATTTGCATGTATATTACATTGACAAATGATATTGCTTAACTTTATTTTAATATATAACAGTATATATTAAAGTATTAAAATATGGTTTAAATCTAGGTCATATTCTAGAATGTTCAGGAAGGTTATCTGATTGGTGGTAAGTAAAATACCACTATAATGAGATAGGTGGGGTTCAAAAATTTAATCATGCAAAACATGAGCTAGTGTTTTTTTCTAGCTGGCCTGGAGTTATAGGAATCCAGCTGCTTGATCCAAATCTGACTTAATCCTGAATGTGGTTTTCTGCCACCTGGTGGCAGTTGTCCACTTCAGTGCAAATATAAATAGGGACAAGTCTGACTAAGACTTCCAGGCATTGGCAGCAATTTCAGATGTGGTTTCGTTGATGCCAGGTTCTTTGGCAGAATCCTGGGAGATGGGGCCAGAGTACTGGGAGCAAGAAAGATGCATTCTCTACCTCCTTGCTTTCTAAGACAGGTGGCCTGTTTTTCTCTTCCAGGCCTTGTCCTTGCCTCTGTGAGGGTAGAAGTGAATGGTGGGTGTTTACTGTTTTATCGATGATTTTTATTTTCTCTTTAAAAATCTGTACTTTCTTGTTTTATTCGAATTAACATGTACAAATGAAAATTAAGGTTAATTTTTAACAAAAAAAATTGAGTTAAGATGGAATGCGCAGATGTCTCAGGAATAAAGGAAACCATATCAAGTAGGTGGTTTCTGTAGGAAATATTTTCTAGCACCTCAAAAAATTTTTTTACAAGAAGTATTTATTTAGGGTCTACTATCAACACTTGAGTATGTAAAGACTCTTTTCCAAAGCAAGACTTACCTGGCTTTACCTTTTCTATTTTAATTCTATTATGTATTCTCACCATTTTCAAATTTCTGCTGATTCAGTTACCTACCCATAGACATGTTCCTTTTGGATCTCAGGTGCACAAAGTTAATTGTTACTTTGCCTCCCACTGATTTGTCACACCTTTTCCCCTGGGTGACGGAGCTGCCAAAGATTACTCAAAGCCCATTTCTTCTGAGCAGTGAGAAGCCCAAAAAAGGGGTTAATCTCCTGTAACCCTCAAGATAGAGGCATTCCTTCCATTTGGGAAATTCACCCCGAATTGGGGTTCTCTTCACGCATTTATTCTCCAGACCAGGAAGTTACAGGAAGAAAACATAGGTGGGGTTTTTGCTGAGTATAGTTTAACAAGTTTAACAATAGAAGCTGGTAACATTCAGTAAGACAAGCAAGGTGACATTCCATAATGCAATTTACAACAAAAGCTTGATTTTAGCAAACATTCTCTTCTTACAGCAATTTCCCAGTATCTTTACATATCAATCAGTAACCTGTCCGTCTTTGAGCCAGTAACCTAGCTGTGTTACAATTCTTTATCTTACAACAGAGACTATAGCCTGGGGGAAATTTCCTGTCCTTTGCAAGGTCAATATTTGAAACTGCAAGGCTTTGGAAAACCAGGCCCTGTGAAGTACATTTGCTTTATGCATACTCCACAGTTAATCACAATCCTCAGTTTATGACACATATTGTCATTGGTTTGTGCAAGCCACATCTCTTTGTGTTACTTACTTCTTTTTGTCCCCGTACCTCAGTTTCAGTTCTCTCCTTCTGCCATAGGCAATCATTTTAATGTGTATTTTTTTACTTCTGTTTGTTCCTACAAAATGCGTGTTGTGTGTCTGTATTTATGTAATTTAGGTATTGTTTTTCATATTTCTTTCTATTGATTTTTTCCCACTAAGCAGTATTTTTAAAGATCCATCCATGTTGTTACCTGTACACCTCACCTTTTGCTTGTGACTGTTTCATAATATGTGATGTGCTTCCATCACAATTTTCCTGTCTATTCACAATAATGACCACCCAGGTTGTCACTGGCTTAACTTGGTGACAATCAGTGATATAGTGAACATCCAGCTGTCACTATCAAATCATATAGATTTTATTTACATTTTGTTATTTGGTGGGACAGTATTATCTCCTGTCCTTTTTTTTTTTTTCCCCTCAAGGTTGTCTTAGTTCCTTTTCTTCCATAAAAATTTTGGAGTATATTTGTTGAATTAAAAAAAACAACAAACAACTGGGATGCTTATTGGGATTGTATATTGAACTTACAGATTAATTTGGGGTGAATAGACAATGGAATATTTCTGTATATCTTTTATTTAAGTTTTAAAGTTTTCTCTAGAATTCCTAAGTTAGCCAAAAATATGTAATTCTTAGCTACTTTATAATTTATGTTGCTACTGTATCATCTTAATCATTTTATTATATTTTTGAATTGGTTATTGTTTGGGTAGACATCTGGTACTGATTTTTATAGTTTGATCTTGTGTTTGTTAATCTGGCTGTACACTTTGTTCTAATAGTATGCTGATTTCCATATATTATATCTGGAAATAATGACAATTATCTCTTTTTAACCCTTATATTTTTATAAGTATTAATGGTGACAAAGATCAAACCTTATCTTGTTTACAATCTCAACGGGAATTCATCTAAGTTTTCTCTATTAAGTATAGTGCTTGCTGTAGGCTTTTGGTAACCATTACCAAGTTAAGGAATGTTCTCTTCTATTCCTACTTTGTGACTTTTAAAAAAATTTTAAATCATTGATAGGTGTTGAAGTTTACTCAAAGCATTTTTTGCAGTGATAGACATTCCCATTTTTCTTTATGCAATCAATTCCATGATAGATTTTTCTGACACTGAACCATCCTTGCATTCTTAGGAAAAAGTTTGCCTGATAATGATATATTTTTTTAAAAAAAACACTACTGGATTTATATACATACTGGATTCATATAAAATATTATTTTGCATTTTTCTAATGTGAAAACAAGTAAATCTTTACCGAATTAATTTTTTAAATTCTATTTGTCTGAGTTCTCTATTTCTTTTTGTACCAGTTTTGGCATTTTATATTTTTCTGACTATTTCTCTATATGTAGCTTTTCAAGTAATTACCATAAAGTTGTTCATAATAGCCTTTTAAAACTTTTTTTCTCTTTTCTTTTCTTTTCCTTTTTTTTTTTTTTTTTTTTTTTTTGCAGCTGGCTGGTAAAGAGATCCAAACCTTTGACCTTGGTATTATCAGCACCATACTCTCCCAAGTGAGCTAACTGGCCAGCCCACCCCTTTTAAAAGTTTTCTATTGTTTTTATTTAGTCTTGTTATATCCTTATTTATTTTCCCCTTAATCTTTTTTCTTAAGCAACTCTTTGTTATTGACATCTGCCTATTTGGTTTCTTTGCAAACCACCTTTTGGTTTTGATAATGTTCTTTAGTTTTTATTGGTTTATATTTCACTAATTTCTGCCTTTATTATTTTCTTCTCTTTTATTTCTTTCAGTTCACTGTGTTCTTTGAGACTCTTGAAAATTTTTTTAATAATTTTAACTTAAACATTGTAATTGTACATACTAGTGGGGTATAATCTGATATTTTGATACATACATATTGTATAATAATTGGTTCAGGGTAGTTAAATGTATCCATTACCTCATGCATATATCATTTCTTTGTGGCAAAAACAATCAAAAGCCTGTCTTCTAGCCATCATATAATATACAAAACTTAACTGTTAACCATAGTCACCCTGCTGTGCATTAGAACTTCAGAACTTATTTGTCCTATCTGATTGTAATTTTGTACCCATTTAAGCCTCTTGAATTTAATACTTAACTCTTGTCTTTTGATAAATGTTTTTTTTTTTTTTTTTTTGATAAATGTATTTAAAGCTGTAACGTCTCTATGTGTTGTTTTAACTGTGCCCCACAAAATGTAGTGTTTTGTCATTCTAATTACTCCATGGTCTCCTTTAACACAAGTCATTTAGTATGTTTATTTACTTTCTAAATATATGGGATTAAAAAAGCCCTGTCCTTTTGATGTTAACATCTAATTTTATTACATTATAGTAAAAGAGCATAATCTCTGCAATATTGACCCTTTGGTTTTTATTGAGGCTTCCTTTATGGGTCACAAACATGTATGCTTGAAAAGAGTTTGTTGTCTCTTTGCTGTGTGAAGAGTTCTAAATACTGTCCGTTTAATTGCTCAGGGTTAATTGTATTGCTCAGATCTTCACTCTTTATACTTTTTCTTGTCTACATGATCTATCAGTTTCTGAGTTGGGGGTGTTAAAATCTCTAAATACAACTGTTAATTTATATATTTCTCTCTGTATTTCTCCCATTTGTTACTTGATATATTTTGTGGCTCTTTGTTTAGGTGTGTACATGTTTGTGATGGTTTTATCATCTTGTTCTATTATTCCTTTTATTGTTGTATACTGTTTCTCTTTGTCTCTTTTGGTCTTGAATTCCGTTTCATCAGATTGCTTCTCCAGCTTTCTTTTAGTTTATTTTTTTCCTATTATATTTTTCTATCTTTTTATCTTTTCAGTCTCGTTGCATCTTGTAGATAACATGTTGTTGAATTTTGGATCAGATGGAACAAGAACTTAAAATAAACATGATAATATATAAGTAATGGAAATCCAGGTCCAAGTCTTGGTCCCTTTCTGGAAGGAGGATGATCCCCAGGCATCACAGAATCATTGTTCGTCATTCCTGTTTGTTGCCACTTCACCGTGCAATAACACTGAACAAGGTTTTTGAATCTCACAGGCAGTAGTGGAAGGAGGCCTTCTAAGATTGTAATCTACCAGCCCTGGGGAGTTGGAAGGGGGAAGGGCTGGAAGAATGAATGCCGAGATTAGCTGATCAACCTGCACTTATTTTCATCTACCCTTTACAGTAGCAGGGTTATTGCACTGTTATTGCTGATTTTACCCTAAATACACATGCAAACTGTGATGTGGCTGTTGAATTATTTGGAGAAAGGGACAGGCAGTGATTTTCCCAAAGCATAGATGGAGGAGAACCAAGCACAGCTTTTCTCCACCCCATCTGTTCATCCCTTCTTCCAGGTAGCCTTCCTCCTTCCAGGCAGTTCCCAGCAAAGCACCATTTTCTGAAATTTCTTGTTTTATTTTTATCTAAGTAATATATGTATATAGTTTTAAAAATCAAAAATATTTCTAGGCTTATGATATTAAGCAGTAGTTCCCTGCTTTACCTACTGCCTCCTACACTTCCTTTCTCCAGTCTTGTTTGTTTTCTGGTATAGTATTTACCTCCAGATTTCTAAGTAATGTGTTTAAACTGCTACTTAATGATTTTTTAATTTTTAGCATTTTCTATTTATTTACTATTATGAAATATGAGTTTAGTCCTCTTATACTACTCCCCCTTACCATCATTTCCCCTTCCTTTATCTTTTCCAATAGTTACAGCATTATCTTGTGTCTACCTTATTTTGTTCGGAGGTCCATCCTGTCCATTCATATTTAAGAATGAGGTTCTTAAAAAGCAGATTGAAAGCTCAGCTCTGTGTGCAAGGGCAAAATTTGTGAATTGTTTGGTGTTGCTGATCTGATTGAGGAATCCCTATCTATCATATTTTTAAGTTTTCTCTCTGGAGATGTTTAGCTACCTCAGTGAAGAATCCTTTCTATTATGTGACATGTGTAGGCCTGGTTGCCAGCATTCTTAGAGCCAGGTGGGAAAAGTAAGTCCAGGATCTTACCATTTAGTAGTTAGATTTTCTCTGTTTTCAGTTGAGTTTCTCCACACTCAACTCTGTTTGATGACTTCAGTATCTCTGGTTCATCCATGACAGAAAGTAAACCTCAAGTCTTCTGTTAGTGTGGTGTGGGCTAGTCACCGATCAGCATGTGTGGGAGAAGTTCTGGGGATCTGACTACTCTAGGTATACTTTTCATCAGTACTTCTGTTTTCAATATTATTTGCTATTAGTGCCTCCAGTTTCTGAGTTTTTCTGTGGTTCTGTGGTTCTGTAGAGGAAGTAAGCCTACTCCTTGGCTTCCTGACCACCAGACTGGCTTAAATTTTCTCTGGTCTTCTCAGTTTGTTACCACTTATCCTCTGTTTTCCAGCTTCCAAAGTTTTGTTTCTTTTGTTTCTTTTGTTTCTTTTCTCCCATTTGTCCTTATGGGTTTATGACTTTTCTATAAACTTAATAGTTTGTAAGAAGCAGCAATAATTATGGGTATTCTTACATTTTTAACCAAAAGTCCTGTGTCTTTTCTACTATTCAGTTATCCTGCTGATGGTGTTCCTTTAGCATTTATTTATTTTGGGGGAAAATAGTTTTACTTCCTAGGCTGAAAGAAACATTTCCTTATTACTACATTTAAAAAAAAGAGAGAGGACCATCACTATTAATACTGAGAATACAGTAAGGTCTCCTTTAAGGTCTGAACTTTACTTTTTAGAGTTTAGTAAGAACACAGGGATTTCTTGTTAGTTATATTTCATCTTTATTTTAGGTTAATTACATTAAGTATTATAGTAATTCTAAAATAAACTTTTTAGATGGGGATTTTGATCAATAAAAACTCATAATTTACATTAAAGCCTATAGCACATTTTCCACATCACTAGGTGTAGCTATTCACTTTGCTGTTCACATATAATTATGATGATGATTGTTTTTTTTTTGGCAGCTGGCCGATTTGGGATCTGAACTCTTGACCTTGGTGTGATATAGTACTGTGCTCTAACCAACTGAGTAACCAACCAGTCCTTCACATATTATTAACAAACAATTTTAAAGTTTGTATTACTGATTGGCAGACTTTTGAAACTTTCAACAAGTTAATAAGAAGACTTGTTGTGATTGGTTTCGCTGATGTCATGTTGGAAACATATCCTATGGCAGATGTGAGCTGATGATATAGCAGAAAAACTCAGCAGTGGTAGTGTCCTCATTTCACACTAAATCTAGGCACTAATCCAAATACAGCAGTGAACACTATGTTTCCTGTCAGCTGAGCTATTACCAAGTATAGTTGTGTTTAGGACTCTTAATCTATTTAATACTATGTTAATAAATAGGTAGCAGGAATAATTGGAATAAATTTCACTTTTCATGCATAATTGTTTTGGTCATTGGTGAAATCCCATATGAAAATAGTAGTGGAATAACAAAATTAATAGTGCACACTGGGGTTATCAAAATTTTATTCCAAGCCAGTGTATATGTGGCTTTACATATTTACATATATTAAAGTTTTTAAATGACTTTTGGTTGTGCATTTTAGGATATATCTTTCTTTGCCCAGAAATTTTTGGGTTTTGTAACATGTCACATTTGGGGAGAAGGAAAGTTTTGGTGAGAGCACATTAAATTAAAAAGAAGTTTTGGGAGTAGCTAAGAAGTGAGAGAAAGAATGGGCAGAAAAGTTAGAGCATGAGGAGACAATGGAATTGGAGAAGCCCAGAAAATAAAGTGGTTCAATAATACAAAATGATAAATGGGAAAATGTTTTTTGGTAGTCAAAGATGAGAACTAGAAAATCAATTCCTCAATTAATAGGCTATATGCCTTTGTGGCTATACCTTCTTACCTGTTAATTTCAAACTGATTAAATGAAATAATCATTGAGCCCAATGCGTGACACTTTAGTAAGTGCTTTATATTATTTATCACTACTTCCATCTATCATTCACCTGTTTCCTTGATACAGAAAACTGAGTCATTCTTGATTTTTCCCTTTCCCTCAATCCTAATAACAAATTAATCACTAGGTCTCACTGGTTATACATTCTAGATGTCTCTAAATATGTCATCTTGTGTTTATTCCTACTGTCTCTGCCTTTGCTCACACGTATAAGCCTTTCCACATTCTTTCCCTCTGCCTGTAAGGTCCCTTTTCATCTTGGCCTTAATTTAGCTCAAATATCATCCTTCTGCAAAACTTCTCTGATCATCTCAGCCAGATTTAGGCATTTCTTTCACAATGCTCTCTCAACACGTAGTATGTATCACATTTAAGGCACTTAATTTGCAATCATTTATTTGCATGCCTGTCTTTTCAATTAGAACATACCCACTCAGTGGTAGGGATAATGTTCTAAAATCTTTGTTTCCCACCTCCTCTGTTGGTATGTGGCAACAGGGTTAGTTTTCAGTAACAATATATTGAATGATTAAATGAAAATACATCAGTACTCTATCTGTATGACTCAAAACAGTTGTCCGGTGAGTTCAGTGGTTTCTTTGAAGGTACATTTAGGAGCGGTCTGAGCTTTTTAGGGAGGACATATGTGGTAATGGTACAGAAACTATTTTGGAGGTAGTTGTCCTTATGAGTTTGCAAATTAGTCAAAAAGATTTAAGGAGTTGTCTGAAAAAGAGCCTCTCAGGGTCTAAATTACTTCAGTAACAATTGTGTACTTTTAGTTGTGACTTCTTTTCATATAGCTATGTACAGGTCAAATTCATAAAGCATACTTTATGAATAATTTTTTAATTAAAGCCCCCCCCTTTTTTTTTAAAGATGACTGGTAAAGGGATCTTAACCCTTGATGTGGTGTTGTCAGCACCACACTCTCCCAAGTGAGCTAACCGGCCATCCCTATATAGGGATCCAAACCCATTGCCTTGGTGTTATCAGCACCACACTCTCCCAAGTGAACCACAGGCTGGTCCTATTAAAGACTTTTTTAAAGCAGTTTTTGGGTTCACAGAAAAATTGAGAGGAAGGTACAGAGGATAATTTTTTAAATGTTGAACATCAGATGTTTAAAATTTGACTTTATATGTATATATGAATTTAGTTAGCAGTTATACTCTAGTATACTTAGCAGTTTCAGAAATAAAAGCATCTGATTTTTGATAATAGGGGAGGACTTGATCACACCTGTCTTAATACTGGACAGATCATCTAGGTGACAAACCAACAGAGGAACAGTTAATCTGTAAGATGGAGAGAACAAAATCTATGGTTATTAGAGGAGAGGGCGGGAGGGGGAAGGGAAGGATGGGGAGGGGAGAAGGGGAAAGGGAGGGATAGGATGAGGGGCATAAAGAATATGATTTGTAACAGAATATGCTAATAAAATTTTTTTTAAAAAGAAAGAAATGGGTAAGATCTAATTTCATAGATAGTCCTTTCACTTAATTAAATAGGTCCATATGTAAATAAAGGTAATTTTCCTCTTTAATTGTGTGTTGTTGTTTTATTTTCCCCATCTCAGCACAACAGTGGTGAAATGTCTCCTTGATAATTTAGAACTGGAGGACCAACTGTGGCTTCTAGATATAGTGAACTATTACTAACTTTGTATTTTTATAGTTTAAAGATAGATTAAGCAAAAGCTTATTGTATTGATAATTTGAATAAAAGATTATTGTAAAAAGAACCAGTGCTTATGTATATGTAATATATAATCGCAAAGTAAAGTTGATAATTCAGGGACTGGCCAGTTAGTTCAGTTGGTTAGAATGTAGTGCTGATAACGCCAAGGTCCAGAGTTCAATCTCTGTATTGGCCAGCTGCCAAAAAAAAAAAAAAAAAAATTCCACTTGTGTAATACACATACAAGACTTCCTAAGGATATCAGACCTCCTAAGGAAATTAGTTATGGAGCCATTCCATGTGCACATAATTTGGAAAGAATAATATACTGTACTTGTGTAGTAAAAATTTAACTTGCAAAACTTACTAGGTTTTTCTTAATTGAACATTAAGAAGACCCACTGTATTTCAGTCGTTTAAACTTAAATATCATGTACACTAATTTGCGTACGTAAGGCCTTTGAGTGTATCATTCCACATGACAGTTTCCATTGCAAAGTGTAGTTATAGAGGACTGTATAGAAGATTCATGAGTGAAAATCTTCAGTTTCTTTTTTCAGTTTATATAAGTTATACATGTTCATTTTATCAGTCGTGTAGAAGTTATAATAGTTTTTCTTTTAATGCTGCATCCTCACTCCCTCTATCATTTCCACCATTACTGTGTTCCCCAGAGATAATCATTGTTAATGGTTCGGATTGTATCTTTTCAAGTCTTTGTTTTATATATTATATACATAAAATGTATATATAAAAATCTACATTAAAATATATATTTTAAAATGGTATCAATATAAAAATCTACATTTAAAAATATATGTGTAATTATTTTTAAATGGTATCAACCTATATACTGCTTTGTTTTTTTCATATAACATGTCTTGGATATATTTCCGTGTATTTCTGTGTTGGTATGGTCTATCACATCTTTTATAAAGTCTACAGAGTCTCAGAGGATAAGACTTCAATATTTAAAAAACACAAAGCTGCATTTTACTGCTTACTTGAGTAAAGAGAGCTTTGCTAGCCAGTCACTTCAAGTCGAGCGTACTGCTGATCTTACATAGGCTTTTGAGAAACATGAAGCTCAGTAATTACTGGATACAGTCATGGTGGTTTGACATCAGTTGTGTAAGCACAGTTATTTGGGTAAGAAAGTTATTAATTGGTTGGTATTCACAGGTGAGTTCATTGAAATGTGTTCCTTCTTGGCTGGCTTTCATAAACATGGGGCTGTCACTGATATGGCTTCCAAAAACGTGGTTACTGAAACAAGTTGTTTAAGTGGATTTAAAATTGGTTCTTTTGGGGGGCCGGCCCGTGGCTCACTTGGGAGAGTGTGGTGCTGATAACACCAAGGCCACAGGTTTGGATACCTATATAGGGATGGCCAGTTAGCTGTCTTGGGAGAGCATGGTGCTGACAACACTAAGTCAAGGGTTAAGATCCCCTTACCGGTCATCTTTTTAAAAAAAAAAAAAAAAATTGGTTCTTCTGGTTCCACAGCTATAGAAATGTCAGGCATTAATTAAGCAATTTTAAACTGGTTTTGGTGACTACTTGTTATGGTTATAGGACAGTCTTTTGCTGCTAGATTGTGAACTCCTCCTTATACTTGGGGAGATCAAAGATTGTCCATATCTTTACCTCTGTTGTTGATTCTTCTTGAAGATGAGTTTTAATCTTTTTCTCCCTGAAAGTGAGGTCTGATTTTGAGTTCATGTGTCCATAAGCATCTTCATCCCTTCATCCTAAGTATGAATCATTTTTCCCAACATTAGTTGAATCTTTTCCCTATTTATTCGAAATGTTGGCTTTTATTTTCTGAATAAACTGTTCTATCTATATCATTGATCTGCCTGTTCATGTGTCATATGCTCTTTTAATTATTATAGCTTTGTAATATGCTTTTCTATCCCCCAGGGTAAATCCTTCCCCATTATTTTTTTATCAAAAATGTTATTATGTTTATATATTTTTACTTTCACATGAACTTTATAATCGCCTTGCCAAGTTCTATCATGTTTAGTTTACTTGATTAATAGTGGCACCTATTGCATCATAATGGTAAGATTATGCTGGTTATGCAAAGCATTTTAACACTTTAAAAAAATAATTTCCATAATATGAAAATTTCCGTATTATGAAAGTAGAAATAGGAGTATAATAAACTCCTATGTATCTATCACTCAGTTTCCATAATTAACTCATGGCAAATTTTGTTTTATCTATAGCCTATCCACTTTCCCTCCCCATTATTTTGTAACTGATTTCATACATTGTATCATTTCACTTGTATTTCATAATGTATTTCCTCCTTTATTCGTGTGTGTGTGTGTGTGTGTGTGTGTGTGTGTGTGTGGCTGATACTGAGATCCGAACTCTTGACCTTGGTCTTAAAACACAGCCCTCTAACCAGCTGAGATAACCTGCCTGCCCATTAGAATATATTTCTAAAATATGTTCTTATTTTTTTAAATTAATTTTTTATTTTTATTTTTTTTAATATACAGTGTGGTTGATTATTGTGGCCAATTACCAAAACCTCCCTCCCCCTCCCTCTCTCCCCTCCCTCCCCCTCCCTCTCCCCCTCCCTCTTCCCCCCTTACCTCTTTCCCCCCCTTCCCTCTTTCCCCCCTCTCCTCTCTCCCTCCCAACAATGTCTTTTCTGTTTGCTTGTCATATAAACTTTAAGGAATTGTAATTGTTATGTGCTCCCCCCCCCCCCGTTTTTTGTGTATTTATTTATTTATTTTTAACTCCCACCAATAAGTGAGAACATGTGATATTTCTCTTTCTGTGCCTGACTCGTTTCACTTAATATAATTCTCTTTAGGTCCATCCATGTTGTTGCAAATGGCAGTATTTCATTCTTTTTTTATAGCAGAGTAGTATTCCGTTGTGTAAATATACCACATTTTCTGCATCCACTCATCTGAAGATGGACATTTGGGCTGGTTCCAACTCTTAGCTATTGTAAAGAGTACTGCAATGAACATGGGGAACAGGTATACCTTTGACTTGATGATTTCCATTCCTCTGGGTATATTCCCAGCAGTGGGATAGTTGGGGCATATGGTAGATCTGCAGTTGTTTGAGGAACCTCCATACCATTTTCCATAGAGGCTGCACCATTTTGCAGTCCCACCAGCAGTGTAAGAGAGTTCCTTTTTCTCCGTAACCTCACCAGCATTTATCATTCACAGTCTTTTGGATATTAGCCATCCTAACTGGGGTGAGATGGTATCTCCGTGTGGTTTTGATTTGCATTTCCCAAATGCTGAGTGATGTTGAGCATTTATTCATATGTCTGTTGGCCATTCATATATCTTCCTTTGAGAAATGCCTGTTTAGCTCTTTTGCCCATTTTTTAATTGGGTTGCTTGTTTTTTTTCTTATATAGTTGTTTGAGTTCCTTGTGTATTATGGATATTAATCCTTTGTCAGATGTATATTTTGCACATATTTTCTACCACTCTGTTGGTTGTCTTTTAACTCTGTTAATTATTTCTTTGGCTGTGCAGAAGCTCTTTAGTTTGATATAATCCCATTTGTTTATTTTTCCTTTGGTTGCCCGTGCTTTGGGGGATGTATTCATGAAGTCTGTGTCCAGTCCTACTTCCTGAAGTTTTTCTCTTATGTTTTCTTTAAGAAGTTTTATTGTTTCAGAGTGTATATTTAATTCTTTAATCCATTTTGAGTTGATATTAGTATATGGTGAGGGGTATGGGTCTAGTTTCATTCAGCACCATTTGCTGAAGAGGCAGTCTGTTCCCCAGTGTATAGGCTTGATGCCTTTGTCAAAGATCAGATGGCTGTAGGTGTGTGGGTTGATTTCTTGATTCTCTATTCCATGACCAGTGTGTCTGTTTTTATGCCAGTACCATGCTGTTTTCGTTGTTATAGCTTTGTAGTATAGTTTAAAGTCAGGTAGTGTTATGTTTCCAGCTTTATTTTTTTTGCTCAGCTTTGATTTAGCTATGAGTGGTCTTTTGTTATTTCATATAAATGTCTGGATAGTTCTTTCCATTTCTGAGAAAAATGTCATGGGAATTTTGATGGAGATTGCATTGAATGTGTATATCACTTTGGGTAGTATGGACATTTTCACTATGTTGATTCTTCCAATCCAAGATTCTTGTATCCGCTCTAATTTCTCTCAGCAGTGGTTTGTAGTTCTCATTATAGAGATTTTTCACATCTTTGGTTAATTCAGTTCCTAAGTATTTTATTTTTTTGGTGGCTATTGTAAATGGGCAGGCTTTCTTGATTTCTCTTTCTGCATGTTCACTATTGGAGAATAGAAATGCTACTGATTTTTGTGTATTGATTTTGTATCCTGCTACTTTGCTGAAATCATATATCAATTCCAAGAGTTTTTTTGTAGAGGTTTAGGCCGTTCGATATGTAGGATCATGTCATCTGCAAAGAGGGACAGTTTGACTTCATCTTTTCCAATCTGGATGCCCTTTATTTCCTTCTCTTCTCTGATTACTCTGGCTAGTACTTCCAACACTATGTTGAGTAGGAGTGGTGAGAATGGGCATCCTTGTCTAGTTCCTGTTCTTAAAGGAAAAGCTTTCAGCTTTTCCCCATTCAGGATGATATTGGCAGTGGGTTTATCATATATGGCTTTAATTATGTTGAGATAATTTCCATCTATACCTAACTTATAGAGGGTCTTTGTCATGAATGAATGTTGAATTTTATCAAATGCTTTTTCAGCATCTATAGAGATGATCATATGGTCCTTGTGTTTGATTTTATTAATATGGTGTATCACATTTATTGATTTGCGTATGTTGTACCAGCCTTGCATCCCTGGGATAAATCCTGCTTGATCGTGGTGTATAATTTTGTGTATGTGTTGCTGTATTCTGTTAGCTAGTATTTTATTGAGGATTTTTGCATCTATGTTAATCAAGGATATTGGCCTGTAGTTTTCTTTTCTAGTTGTATCTTTACCTGGTTTTGGTATCAGGGTGATGTTTGCTTCTTAAAATGAGTTTGGGAGATTTGCCTCTGTTTCAATCTTTTGGAATAGTTTGTAAAGGATTGGTGTCAATTCCTCTTTGAGTGTTTGGTAAAATTCTTCTGTGAATCCATCTGGTCCTGGACTTTTCTTTGTTGGGAGCCTTCTGATAACAGCTTCAATCTCCTTTATTGTTATTGGTCTGTTCAGATTTTCTACATCTTCTTGGCGCAGTTTTGGTAGCTTGTGTGTGTCCAGAAATTTATCCATTTCCTCCAGATTTTCAAGTTTGTTGTCATATAGTTGTTTATAGTAGTCTCGAGTGATTCCTTGTATTTCAGATGTATTAGTTGTAATATCACCTTTTTCATTTCTAATTTTTGTTATTTGGATCTTCTCTCTTTTTAGTTAGTCTTGGTAAAGGTTTGTCAATTTTATTTATCTTTTCAAAAAACCAACTTTTTGAGTCATTGATCTTTTGTATTGTTTTCTGGGTTTCAGTTTCATTAAGTTCTGCTCTGATCTTAATGATTTCTTTCCGTCTTCTAACTTTGGGTTTGGATTGTTCTTGTTTTTCTAGTTCTTTAAGGTGAAGTGTTAGGTTGTTCACTTGCCATCTTTCCATTCTTCTGAAGTAAGCATTTAATGCGATAAATTTCCCCCTTAGTACTGCTTTTGCAGTATCCCACAGGTTTTGGTATGATGTATCATTAGTTTCAATAAATTTTTTGATTTCCTGCTTGATTTCATCTTGGACCCATATGTCATTAAGTAGAATGCTGTTTAATTTCCGTGCATTTGTATCGTTTCCAGAATTTCTTTTGTTATTGATTTCTAATTTTAATCCATTATGGTCTGAGAAAATGCATGGAATAATTCCAATTTTTTTAAATTCGTTGGGACTTGATTCGTGACCTAACATGTGATCTATCCTGGAGAATGATCCATGTGCTGATGAGAAGAATGAATATTCTGAGGTTGTTGGATGGAATGTTCTGTAGATATCTGCCAAGTCCAATTGGTCTAGTGTGTTGTTTAGATCTTGTGTTTCTCTGCTGATTCTTTGCCTAGATGATCTGTCCAATATTGACAGTGGGGTGTTCAGGTCCCCTGCTATTATGGTATTAGTTTCTGTTTCCTTCTTTAGGTTAATAGAGTTTGTTTTATAAATCTGGCTGCTCCAATATTGGGTGCGTACATATTTATGATTATTATGTCTTCTTGATGGATCAATCCTTTTATCATTATGTAGTGGCCTTGATTATCTCTTTTTATGGTTTTTAGTTTAAAGTCTGTTTTATCAGATATAAGAATAGCTACTCCAGCTCGTTTTTCTTCTCTGTTTGCAAGGTAAATCTTTTTCCATCCTTTCACTCTTAGTCTATGTGATTCTTTATGGGTAAGGTGGGTCTCTTGAAGGCAGCATATAGTTGGGTCCTCCTTTTTTATTCCAGTCAGCCAGTCTTTGTCCTTTGATTGGGGCCTTTTACATTAAGGGTTGTTTTCAATAAAATATGTTTTTTAAAACTAATATTTTTACAGCTGAAAGGTTTCTAATTCCTTAATATCCAGTCAGTGTTTACATTTCCCTTGTTCTTATAAATTTACAGTTTGTTCAGATCACACCGTGAGATTATACTAGGATTGAGAAAGGGTGAGAGCAAGTTTACTAATTTACTAGACTTTAATTTCTTTTCTCTTCAGTTATTTTGGAAATTACTTTAAAATTTATTAATGCTCCTGAATACAATGAAAATTATTTAACCTAAAATTATGTATATTGCGATCAGTTTTTGAAAGTTCTTTTAAAATTTGTATATGATCCTCCTGATGACTGTCTACAGTTAGTGTTTTCTATCAGTTTATACAAAAAGAAAATTGAAATGTAAAGATTTAAATGATTTGCCTTCTGTCAGAGGGCTACTAGAGAGTTCCAGGGCTTACAAGCCAGGACCTCTGATTCCAGTATCATCCTTCTTCTTTTTCTTTAAAAATAGTTTTATAGTTCTATGAATATAATTGAAGTGGTATGAAGTCTCATATTAAAATATTTACATGCTAGTTATATCTTGTAATTTGCTTTATTTCATAAAATATCAAAAAGCAAGTAAAATTTAGTGATGAGTTGGATTTTGTTTCCTGATACTTGACTGTATTTATATTTGTGAAGAGATAATTATTTCATATATATATGTATATATATGTTGATCTACAGTTATCTGAATTACTGGTGTGTATAGTTACCTAGTTATATTCAATATGTACAGAGAATTTAGATAATTGTAGATGAGCCTATACAAGGGTACTTCAAAAAGCTTGTGGAAAAATAGAATTAAATGATAATGTAAATCTTTCCGTGAACTTTTTGAAGACTCCTTCTACATATGAAATAATATGTTTAAATTAGTAATAAAGTTCTCAAAAATAAGTAATTAGTAGAGATAAAACTGCATAATCTATAGCAGGATACTGCCCTGGCTTTTATCTTCAGCTAAATAATTTAGGATTGCAAATTCCACTGAAGGAGTTCTTACATTTTGAAAAGCCTTACTGTACTACCCCATGTTGCCTCTTCCAGTTGTAATGTAAGCGTAATTTAGGCATGATCCTTTAAAAAATCAATCAGGAGTAGTTTTAACTTAATCTTTGACTTCATTCTGGAGGTTTTACTTTTTAAAAATTGTATGTAGGTAAATAGGGTTCATGGTACAGATTTTTTTTGTTTCGTTTTTTTTAAAAGATGACCAGTAAGGGGATCTTAACCCTTGACTTGATGTTGTCAGCACCACGTTCTCACCTATATAGGGATCCAAACCCATGGCCTTGGTATTATCAGCACCACACTCTCCCAAGTGAGCCACGGGCTGGCCCTAAGGTACAGGTTGTTAAAGCTGAAAGTTCAATAATAAATCCTTCAAAATATTAGTAGATGCTTAGAGAAAATAAGGAAACCCAATTAGCAGTACTAACTGTCTAGCTCTTTTACCTGCCCATAATCTTGCCTCCTGGGCCAATTGTTGAGCTAGGGCTGGGTCTGGAGCTCACAGACCTGTCAAGCCCATTCACAGACTGGGTCACAAACCCTTCTGGGTTCCCAGACTCCTCCACACCAGGTTGGGTCACCAGACCCCTCACGCGCAGGTCTATGAGCTAGATAACTGGCAAACAGGTCCTTGTAAGGTGTAGGTTGGAGAGGTTGGAGAGGTTGGAGAGCATGGCCTCGTACAACGGACGCCCAAGGCGCTTAATACCAGCCAAGTCACAGCACCCTGCATGTGCACTAACTCCACCCACCCACACACAATTTGCTTACAAAGAAGGTGCCGCAACACCCCCAACCAGGCCTAACACAAGGGGGCCTGATTAAATTATTCTATTTTCCCAACAATCCACCCCTTCAGGGTCCCTCGCCCTGCAATCTATGAGTCTTCCGCAGTGTTCCTTTAGCAAGGATAAATGACCCTTACATTTACATAACCTATTGTTCCTTCAATATGCCTTAAGGCTTATGGTTCTGTCCTTTTAACTAGTAGCCACATATGTCCCATTAGTAGTCACCATTGGTGTGATCCTCCGTGGGAATCCTGCAGTCATACTGATTGGCAGTTCAATGCATATTCAGTAGGCTGACACATTGATCACGTGACTCTGGTGCTGTGCAGTGCCTGCAGCCAGAACAATATGGGCAAAAAGACAGAAGAATTATTGGTACCAGTAGGGGAAGTTCTCACCCCTCTGGCAAGATACATGCCAGTTTGCCATCCTGAGAAAAGATGGTTGCAGGAATAGGTATCTTACCTGGCTTATGATACCATATTTTATATGCTAACACTGTTGGATCTGTAGGTTCTACATGTAACAGTATAGGGGAACTCATAATGGGCCATAATGATAATATAAATGTGCCTTTTGGAAGAGAGCACTTATCTGTCCCAGGCCATGTTACCTTTATTTGAGGAGGCCAGGTACTTATCACCCAAGGTGAAACTTGCAAGTCCTCCTCTAATCGTTTTCCCCAAGGCCCTATTAAACCTACCCAGTATATATGGGGGACTTTTATTCTCCAAGACCATTCCCATTGTACTGTCTGTTCCTGTTGCAAGCAGGTTGGGGCCGGTAAGAGAATATTTCCATTCTTGCCATATTCTGGCTCCAAAAGCTTATCTTTAGGAGTGATTTGCAGCTGTATAGATCCTGCAGCCCTATACAACAGAGCTTCCGCTGTAGAGGGTCTGCCCTTGCAGGGTCTCTCATTTAGAATCCTGACTGTTGGACATAACTGCTGTGCCCACCCCTTCAGGGATGGGGGTTTGGTAGATAGCCTTATTCCCTTTTTTAAAAGAACGTTGTACCGTTCAATCATTCCCACTGCCTGGGGATGATATGGCACATGTAACTTCTACTGAATGGACAACTGGGAGGCCCACCTCTGAACCCTATGTCCAGTAAAGTAGGTTCCATTCTCACTCTCTATAACTACAGGCCGACCATAAATAGCTGTAAGACTATTCAATGCCTTCACAGTGTTCACCTGGTCTGGGCCTTGCAAGGCCATACAAACAGAAGACCAGTATCCATGTCAACAGCTGTGAAGATGTATCTGAAATTCTCTGACCTTGGCAAGTCCACTTGCCATCGAGTCAGGGGCAGCCTTCCTTGAGTTATTTGCCCATCTTTATGGGGTACCCACCAGGGGTGTGGACTCTCTTGAGCACATCCTGGACAAGCACGACAGGCATTCACTACATCTTCCCAATTTATAGGCAAGGCCTATCTTTGAGTTGCTGTCCACATGGCTTTACTGCCAGCATGCTGCATTCATCAATGTAACCACTGGGCTACATCAGTAGGTGGGACTCTCTCCAGCTGTCTCACCTTAGGCAAGGCATCGGCTTCATCATTTCCTGGACTGGCTAAGGGGAAGTGTCCTGTGACATGGAAAAGAGTTACTTCTTTCTCATGCCCCAATTCCCATAACTCTTTCCACATGGCTTGTCCCCACAGGGGTTGGTGGCCTACCATCCACCATTGGTACTTCCAAGTAGAAATCCAAAGGGTTAAACCTTTGTACACAGCCCAGCTGTCAGTACAGATGGTTAATGGCCCAGGCTCATTTTTTATTACCATCCATACTGCTCTCCATTCAGCCCATTGACTGCTTTGCCCTGTGCCATTTTCATACCACATGGTATCTGTTAAGGGCTGGACAGCAACAACTGTCCACGATACTGAAGGTCCCATGCTAGAGCCATCTGTATACCAAACTTGCTCTGTGATAGGTCCCTGTCCCTCATGGAAAGGTGTAGCCTACACTTGCATGGGTAAGGGTTGTGCCAAAGTTTCCTTCACGACCTCTACTGGGCCTAGCACAGTTTGCAACTCTTTGGACAGAGGACTTGTTGACACAGTGCTCCTTTGTTCTATATATGCTCCCCATTTAGATAGAGTGGGAGTCCGAGCTACACCCATTTTAGGGTTGGTTGCCCATGTGCGCAGCCAACCTGTTATGGGGTATGTTGTCCTTACTAGGACTTTGGCAGCTCCTGTGATAGTTTCAGTGGCTATCAAGGCAGAATACATAGCTGCTGACTGCTTTTCTGTGAGGGTGTAGCGCACTTCAGTGCTCTTCCAGAGCTGAGACCAGAATCCTACAGGTGTGTACAGTTGGTCTTATCTCTGCCACAACCCCCATCCTAACCCATCCTGGGTTATATGAATGTCTAACTCAAAATGCTTAGTGGGGTCAGCCACTTGTAAAGCCTGTACTTCCTGTATTGCCCTTTTTGTAGCCCGGTAGGCTTGTTTTACTTCCTCAGTCCAATCCCAGAGGGCTCCTTTCTTTCTTAATGCATACAGTGGGCATGCCATTTGGGCCATATGGGGTACAAAAGCTCTCCAATACCCCTAAATTCCCAAATATGTCTGTAGCTGAGCTACAGTTGTGGGTCAAGAGTATGCCTGTATCTTATCTATAATAGCTTCTGGGATGACCCTCATCTTAACCTGACCTGACTACTCCTAGGAATTTGACTGACAGCCCAGGTCCTTGCACTTTGGCTGTGTTCACGGCCTATCCACATTGTTCCAAATGACTTAACAGCATTGGAGCTTCCTGGGTTAAATCTGCAAGAGAATCAGAGGTTAGTAACACATCATCAATGTAGTGAAACGTTGTAACCATGCTGGGCCTATTCCACTTGGCTAGGTCCCCAGCCACCAAACCATGACAGATGGTTGGGCTATGCAGATAACCTTGGGGCAATACTTGAAAGGTCCATTGTCTTCCTTCCCAGGTGAAGGAGAACTGATCTTGGCTATTGGCTGAGGTTGGAATAGAGAAAAAAGCATTTGCAAGGTCCAATATATAACTATAAGTTCCCAGCTGAGTCATCAGCTGATCCATCAAGTTGTGAGCTGAAGGCACAGCTGCATGCAAAGGAGGCACTATTATGTTTAGTTCTCGATAATCTACGGTCATTCTCCAGGTACCATCATACCGGAGCATTAAATGGGCTATGAGCCGGACAAATAATGCCAGCTTTCTCCAGTTCCAATATAGTAGCAATTATCTCTGCATGTCCTCCTGGTTGGTGATACTGCTTTACATCACACGTCTTGGCTTGGGTAACACCTGTGGGTCATGTTTAGCATATCCTCATAACACAGGCTTTACTGTCCGTATTCACAGCCGAAACTCTCCAACTGTTTGCAGGTGCAAACCATATAGTACATCCATTCCCAAGATGTATTCAGCTATAGAAGATATATATACAGTATATATATTAGGAGGTAATCTCCCTATGCCCAGTGGTAATGACACAGCTTTGACTTCAATTGTATTTCCTCCATAGCCATCTATATGAACTGTGGCCCCTGGAAATTTATCTGGATTGCCATATATGAGGCTACATTCTGCACCTGTATCCACCAATGCCAAAACATGCTGCACACATGTCCTTGATCAGTATATTGCCAATTCAACATGAGGCCTCTAGTCCTGGCCTGCTCCCTAGTCAAAATGGAACAGTTCATCCACCTCCTCAGGAGCAACCAAAAAAGTCCTTTAAATCCACTGAGCATACCTTGCTACCTGTTTCTGGACATTTGGTAAAATGCTGTTCAGGGAGCAATTGCTGCCACAGAGCAAACAGAACTGCATTTGGCTGCCGGTTAATTTTCTTTTTATCAGCCCCCGCTGCAAGCAAGTTAAGCCACATCTGCTTATGGCTAGTCTTGCTTGATCCCTTCAGGATAAAATCCTGAGCATTACTTGGGGGTTTGGTCTTAGCCACTTTTTGGACCCCTTTTGCTAGTCTTCTGTCCTCTACCCAAGCCAGCTGTCATGGTCGTTACCTCATGTATCGGATGACCAATGTATGGGGCCAGTATCACCATCAGTGACCCAAAGGACGTTGACAGGGCATTTTGCAGCACTGTGTCTCATGCTACCTGTAAAGTTTTCATTGTCCGGGCCACGAGTGTTCACATTAAACATGGACTGCTGCATCCCCAGCTCTTGAATTATTTGGACCAACTCTGCATACATTTGCCATTTACTAACAATCTTGGGCAGTTCTCCAGCATTTGCCCACACAGTTCGGGCAGCTGCATTCACCCGGTCCATTAATTACCTTGCCCTTGTGCATGTCTGTGGCTATTCTGTAGCTGCAGCCTCAGGAACAGGTGCATGGTGGTGGAGGCCAATTTTTCCACCTCCTCACCAGAGTACATCACACTATCCACCCCTAGGTCCCATAACTGAAATAGCTGAGCAGCCACGGTCTCCCTATGTTTCTGCCTGACTGTCCCCCCAAGTCAGTCAGTTCAGCCTGGGTATACAGGACATAGGTGGTGAACTGGGTCATCTGTGGATCGCCCACCAGTTGTCTGTCTGGTCCCATAGGCTGATCGCGTCTCAATTTCTTGTGCACAACAGGTCATGCCTGGAGACACATGGTTTCCCCCAGCTCACCACTGGGTTGGTCATCTTTCCTGGTGTGAGAGGCAGGAGTGGCCAGTTGCTGCATGTCGTCCTCCAGGACATTTATCTGTGCTTCCAACAACTCTGCTTTCTGCCACCAATCTCGATCAATTCGCAGCATAATAAGCAATAGCCAGGCTCTAGTCAGCAGAAAAGTGGCCACCGGGCACCACGAGCTCAAGGACAGCCACATTTCCTCCCCCTCCCAAGGGATTTTGTGTTGTAGTAGTCTATGCTGCCTTGCAGTACAGGGTGCAGCAACCAGATCCCAGTCAACAGGAAGGTGGCCATAGGACAGAGCATATTCACAAGTAGCCACATTTCCTCCTCCTTCCAAGGGCTTTCGACTTCTGTACCTGCTCAGAATCCTGCCAACTACGCCAATTGTCACTCTCTTTTACCTGCCTATAATCCTGCGGACTATGCCAATTGTTGAGCTCTTTTACCTGCCTGTAATCCAGCTGACTGAGCCAATTGTTGAGCTAGGGCTGATTCTGGAGCTCACAGATCCCTCAAGCCCATTCACAGACTGGGTCACAAATCCCTCACATGCCACGCTGGGTCACCAGACCCCTCACATGCAGGTCTATGAGGTAGGTAACTGGCAAACAAGTCCTTGGAAGCTATAGGTTGGAGAGCATGGCCGCATGTGGCAGATCCCTGAGGCACTAAATGCCACCAAGTCGCAGCACCACGCATGCGCACTAACTACACACACACATACACACACACACACACTCACACAATTTGCTTACAAAGAATGTACCGCACCACCCCCAACCGGGCCTAAGGTGAGGGGGCCTGATTATTCTATTTTCCCAACACTAACTAATCAGTATTTATTAATTAATATTTAAGTAAGAAAATGGGTAGGTTTGCTAAGGCTGCGGAATCCAACTTCTTCAGGTTGGTAAGAATATCTCCAGTTGTCTTTTCTGAACTGGTAGTAGTATAAACAAGGCAGGTAGGTAAAAGAGATAAAACAGTGAAAATGAGCTGTCTATAAAAAGGGATTTTTTAAAGGAAGGCTTCATAACTCCTCCTGCCTATTTAATTTATATTTTTAAAGAAAACTCATATATCTTTTATGTGTAAAGCGTAGTTCTAACATTTTATAAGCATTAACTTATTTAATCCAAGCCATTTAATAAGTACTGTTAGCACCATTTTACTGATGAGGAAGCTGAAATACAAGTAATTGCTGAAAATAGCAGCAAATGAGTGGCAGAGTCAGGTATCCTGACATCCTTACCAACATCTTTTATTATCTTTTTAACTATAGTTTTCCCAGTAGATGTGAAGTGTTATTTCATTGTGGTTTTGATATGTGTTTCCCTGATGGCTGTTAATATTGAACATTTCTCTATGTGCTTATTGGCCATTTGTATATCTTTGGAGAAATATATTCAGATCCTTTGCCTGTTTTTGAATTGAGTTATTTCTCCTTTTTATTGAGTTGCAAGCATTCTTTATATATGCTGGATGTACAACATATACCAGATACATATTTTCTTCCATTCTCTGGGTTATCTTCATTTTCTTTATTGCATCTTTTGAAGCACAAAAGTTTTTAATTTTAATCGTGTCCAGTTTAACTATTTTTACTTTTGTTCCTTGTGCTTTTGGTGTCATATCTAAGAAACTATTGACTAGTCCAAGTTTATGTAGATTTACACCTATGTTTTCTTGTAAGAGTTTTGTAGTTTTCATTCTTATCTTTGGGTCCATTTTGAGTTCATTTTTGTATATGGTGTGAAGTAGGAGTCCAAATTAATTCTTTTGCACGTGAATATCCAATTTTCTCAGTGCCCCCCCCCCCTTTTTTTTGGCGGCTGGTGGGTATGGGAATCTGAACCCTTGACCTTGGTATTATCAGCACCACAGTCTAACCAAGTGAGCTAACTCTCAGTAACATTTGTTGAAAAGACTCCTCCCACCCCTTTGAATTGTTCTGATACACTTGTTGAAAATAAATTGATCATAAATGTGAGGGTTTATTTCTGTACTCCTAATTTTATTCTATTGATTTATACATCTGTGGTCTTTATGCTAATACCAGACTGTCTTGATTACTGTAGATTAGTAATAAGTTTTGAAATTGCAACGTGTGAGTCATCCAACTATGTTGTTTTCAAAAATTTTTTTGACTATTCTGAGTCCCGTGAATTTCTGTATGAATTTTAGTAGCAGCTTTTTCAATTCTGAAAAAAAAGGCAGGCAGGGTTTTCATAGGATTACATTGACTCCATAGATCAGTTTGGGGAGGATTGTCATCTCAACAATATTGTCTTGCAACCCATGAACATGCAGTATCTTTCCATTTATTTCAACAATCTTTTTTACTTTCCATAGTATAAGTTTTGAATTTCTTTTGTTAAATCTGTTGCTAAGTATTTATTCTTTCTGAAGCTATTCTAAGTGGAATTGTTTTCTTAGTTTCATTTTTGATTTGTTCAGTGCTACTATACAGAAATATAATTAATGCTTTTACTTGTATATTGATCTTATATCCTACAATCTTACTGAACTTATTAGTTCTAATAGTTTTTTTTTTTTTTTTTAAAGATGACCGGTAAGAGAATCTTAACCCTTGACTTGGTGTTGGTAGCACCACACTCTCCGAAGTGAGCTAACCGGCCATCCCTATATAGGTATCTGAACCCATGGCCTAGGTGTTATCAGCACCACACTGTCCCAAGTGAGCCACGGGCCGGCCCCTAATAGTTTTGTTTTTAAAATAGGATGTCCTTTATCATGTTCAGGAATTTTTCTTATATTCTTGTTTCGTTGGCTTTTTTAACACAAAGGGGTATTGAATTAATTTTTGAGTTATTTTCTTAGTGGTTACCCTAGGGATTATGGTTAACATCCTAACTTAAACCATCTAGTTCAAATTAATACCAACTTAATTTTAGTAGTATACAAAAAGTTTGTTTCTATAATAGCTCTGTTCCCTCCCCCTTTCTTTGTTCTATTATTGTCATACAAATTGTGTCTTTATATATTTTGTGCTCATAAATGCAAATTTATAATTATATTTTTATGTGATTGTTTTTTAAATCAGATAGGAGAAAAAAGTTACAACCAAAAAAATACATTTGTATTTTCTCTTATGTTTACCTATGTCCTCTTTCTTCATGTTTATTTGGGGTTTTTTTGTTTGTTTTTTGGGGGGGTGGCTGGCTGTTATGGACATCCAAACCTATGACATTGGTGTTAAAAGGCTGTGCTCTAACCAGCTGAGATAATCAGCCAGTCCCATCTTTCTTCATGTTGTTTTGTGTACTAAATGTCCTTTTATTTCAGCCTAAAGAAATTCCTTTAGTATTTCTTGTAGGGAAGGTCTGCTAGTTACAGATTCTTTCGGTTTTTGTTTATTTGCCTTCATTTATGAAAAATGGCTTTGCTGGATGTAGAATTCTTGGTTGATAGGTTGTTTTTCTTTCAACACTTAGAATATGTCATTCCACTGCCTCGTGGCTTCCTGGTTTCTGATGAGAAATCAGCTATTTATCTTATTGAGGATCCCTTGTATGTAACGTATTGCTTCTCTCCTGCAGCTTTCCAGATTCTGTCTTTGGCTAGCTATCAGCAGTGTGATTATGATGTGCTTACGTGTGGATCTGTGTGTTTATTCTGCTTGGAGTTTGTTGAGCTTCTTGAATGTAATGGTTAATGTTTTTCATCAAATTTGGGACATTTTCAGCCACTATTTCTTCATATATTCTTTGCGCTTCTTTGTTTCTTTCATCTCCTGGGATTCTCAGTGTGCATTGTTAGTGAGAATGAAGATGTCTCACGTATCTCTGTTTATTGTTTTTTATTTCTGTTCCTCCAACTGGATGATTTTTTTCCTTTTTTTTTTTTTTGACAGCTGGCCAGTATGGGGAACTAAACCTTGACCTTGGTGTTATAAGGCTGTGCTCTCACCGACTGAGATAACCAGGAAGCCCTGAATAATTTAAATTGACCTGTCTTCAAGCTTACTAATTCTTTCTTCCATTTGCTCAAATCTGTTGTTTAGCCCCTCTAGCACATTTTTTATTTTAGTTATGTTGTACTTCACAACTTCAGAATTTCCATGTGGATTTTTAAAAATGATTTATCTCTTTATACAGCTGGCTGTTAGCTCAGTTGGTTAGAGCACAGTCTTGTAACACCAAGATCAAGGATTTGGATCCCCTTACTGGCCAGCTGCCCCCAAATAAACAAACAGATAAAAGTCAAAACAGTAACTTCAAGCTATCTAGAAATTAAAGAAACATTTCAAGTCACTTATCTCTTTATCGATATTCTCTGTTTAATGACACATTGTTCTTATGCGTTCCTTTAGTTCTTTAGCCATGGTTTCCTTTAGTCCTTTGAAATATTTAAAGTAGCCAATTTAAAGTCTTTGTCTAGTAAATTCAACATCGGGGCCTCCAGTTTCTATTGATTGCTTTTTCACTCTGTGTATGGACCATGTCTTTTCATGTCTTCATGTCTTTTCCTGTCTTGTCATATTTTCTTGAAAACGGGATATTTAAATAATATACTGTGGTTCAGTAAACTGGTTTAAATAATACCGTGGTCAGATTTTCCCCTTCCCTGGGGTTTGGTTTGGTTTGGTTTGGTTGTTGTTGCTATCTATTGTAATTGTTGTTTGCTTACTTAGTGACTTTTCTTACCTAATTCTGTAATGTCTATATGTCTTGTCATGTGTGGCCAGTAAATTCTTTACTTGGTTAGCTTAGTGATTAGTTAATGATTGAACAGAGATTTCCTTAATTTCTTGGAACCAGTTAGTTGGGCTTTGTGGAGGGGCTCTGTGTGTGTATTGGGGTAAACTTATAACACTCAGCCAGGGAGTTGCAAACTCTGTATTAACCTTCACTTCCTGCTTGTGCAGATCCTTAAGTTAAGCCTGAAGTGTGAGCTTAGGGCCTTCTCGTGTCTTTCCTGGGCATGCATATAGCCCTGGGCGTGTACACAACCCTACACGTTGGCATGGTCTTCTAGATTCATAGGAATTTGTCAGAGCTTTTCAAAGCTCTAATGGACATTTAATACCCCAGATTTTCCTCTTAAGTTTTTTGGCTGGTCTGTTATTTTATCTGTTTTCCACTGCCTCAGACAGCTTTGAAGTTAAACAATTGCCAGCCATTGTTTTCAACTAGTGCTGCCAGGGAAATCATTTTCACATTGGCTGTGCTTCAAATCCTGTCAAATACAGACACCCTTGCAAGTGGGGTCTTCTAAGGGAACCACCAGAAAGAACTGTCAAATAATGACAGTTCTCTGTGAGTAGGACTTTGAAGAAGTTTCAGCCTATTCTGTTCCCACCAGTGCCTGCCAGGTTACTGGTTTCCACTCTGAATGTGAGCTGTTTGTTTAAAAGCTCCTGCAGGACTGGAAAGTAGGGGATTGGACTGTAGGATAAGTTAAAATCACAAAGTTTGCTGTTCTTATTGAGGTTCAGCCATTTTTCTTGAGTACATGCTCCCTGAATTGTTGCAAGCCTTTGGTTATTTTCTAGAATTCTGAAATGTTGATCCTTACAATCTTTGGCAATTTTCTCATTGCTTTTATGGAATAGATCATTTTTGAGGGTTCTTTCTCTGGATTTCTTCATATTTGAAATATGGGAGACTGCCAAGGACATTCACTACTTCAGTATTTATAATAGCAAAAAAATGAGAAACAACCGAAATGCCTAAAAATAAGAAAATATTTTAAAAAATGATTCATCTATATATACATATGATGGAATATTATGCAGACACTACTAATCATACATGTAGAGAATATTTTATGACATGAGAAAATGTTCATGGTATGTTACAGGTGCAAAAAGCAGTACAAAATACAGTATGTTCAAATTTTTAAAAATAAGTTGTGTAAAGAAATGTGCATATGTGTGAAATGAAAAACTACTACAGGGAGCTACATCAAAATGTGAGCATTTAAGGGCTGGACAGTTAGCTCAGTTGGTTAGAGCATGGTGTTGATAACACTAAGATCAAGAGTTTGGATCCCCATACTGGCCAGCTGTACCCCCGCCCCCCCCAAATTAGTATTTATTGTTGATAAGATGGTGGTTAAATTATGTGAATAAAAAAATATGTTCTGTATTCTGTACCCTGAGATTATATTAATTTTTTTGTTATGAAAATAAAATATAGTAATGGGCATACCTGTACATAGTACTGTTTTTCACTCAGGTGAGTTAAATTAAAAATTATATAGCTGTGAGTTTTGGTGATTTAACATAGACTTTTTATAAGTATTTGAAGGGATGCTACAAGAACATGCTCATAACCCTGACTGAGGATAACAAAGTATGTATGAACTATTTTAATCTCAAGAGTCTATTCTTTAGAAAGTGGCTTTCTCTAGGATATAATAGGGCAAATTATTAGGCAGATGAATAAATTGTAGTCTTGTTTATTAGCATGTCATTTTTTTTCTTTTCAGGCGCATATTAAATTTCCTATTGACTACCCATATTCACCACCTACCTTCAGATTCTTGACCAAAATGTGGCACCCCAACATTTATGAGGTAAGAGACATCCATTATAAATTTCTCTGAAGATTTTTCAGATTAATACTTTAAAATGGGCTGTATATCTCAGTATACTGTGATACTTATACTCTAGCCACAGAGAAATATTCATGATTCTGCACTTTTAGTTAGAAGTCCCTGGTTTAATTATTTAAGATCGAGGGTAATTCTATAATACCCAGTGTATATTCTAGTTAAAGATCGACAATTTAAACCTTTACTGCTCATTCCTAAGGTTATAATGCACATGTGTTAACATTTGCATTTTTAAAATTTAGTAAAATCATATAAATTTATTTGTGTACCTATCCTCTAACTTCACAGCAAGGGTCACCTGTTGCTATGATCAGAGATTCCACTTTTTGGGGGGATTTATCCTACTACAGTTGGACTGGCCTCCTTTCAGGAGTTGCTGCTGAGCATTTGAGAGCCTCTTTTGGAATAAATCCAAGGTGAGGTTCTTCTACTGGACAAGTCCACATTCCTGGGGGAAGCATTTCAAGTTTTATTGATGAAACATGCATAGCTTTGGGTTAATCCATAAGTACGCTAAAATAATGCTTATGTTTCTCATGATTATATGTTATGTCAGAGCCTGCTAATATATCCTTTGAGGCCACTCTTTACCATTCTGTAAATTTTTTTTTCTAAATAGACTATTTTAGGTTCACAGCAAAATTGAGCATAAGGTATAGAGATTTTCTATGTACCTTCTACCCCCACACATTCATAGCCTCCCCCATTATTAACATCTCCCACCAAAGTAGTACATTTGTTATAATTGATGACCCTTCACTGACACAGCATTATCACCTAATGTCCATAGTTTACATTTGGGTTCACTCTTGGTGTTATACATTCTGTGGTTTTGGACAAATGTATAATGACATGGATTTCCCATTAGAGTATCATATACAGTAGTTTAACTGCCTGACAGATCCACTGTGCTTCATCTGTTCATCATCCCTCCTTCCTTCATAATCCCTGGCAACCACTGATCTTTTTACTGCGTTCATAGTTTTGCTTTTTCCAGAATGTCATGTAGTCAGAATCACACGGTATGTAGCCTTTTCAGATTGTCTTCTTTCACTTAATAATATGCATTCAGGTTTCCTCCATGTATTTTCATAGCTTATTGGCTCGTTTCTTTTTAGTGCTGAATAATATTCCATTGTCTGTATTTACTCCAGTTTATCCGTTCATCTACTGAAGGACATCTTGGGTGCTTCCATGTTTTGGCAGTTTTGGATAAAGTTGCTATAAACGTCCATGTGCAGATCTTTGTGTGGACATAAGTTTCCAGCTCCTTTGAGTTAATACCCAGGAGCATGATAGCTGGATGGTATGGTAAGAGTATGTTTAGTTTTGTGAGAAACCACCAAACTGTCTTCCACAGTGGCTATACCATCTTGCATTCCTTTTTACAATGATCTTTTCATATGATTATTTGCCACCTGTGAGTCTTCTTTGGTGAGGTGTCTGTTAAGATATTTGGCCCATTTTTTACTTGGGTTGTTTATTTTCTTATTGTTGACTTTTAAGAATTCTTTTTATATTTTATGTAACAGTTCAGTATCCAGATAATGTCTTTTGGAAATGTTTGCTCCCAGTCTGTGGCTTGTTCTCATTCTCTTGACACATTGTCTTTTGCATTTCACAAAGCAGAAAAGTCATTGCCAAACCCAAGGTTATCTAAGATTTTCTTCTATGTTATCGTCCAGGAGCTTTATAGTTTTGTATTTTTACATTTAGGTATGTGCTCATATTTTTACATGTGGACAGTTAGAGCAACATTTATTGAAAAGACTACCTTTGCATCATTGTATTGTCTTCACTGCTTTATCTAAGTTCATTTGACTGTATGTAAGTCTATTTCTGGGCTCTCTATTCTGTACTGCAGCCTTACTATAATTGCTTATTAGTTCCTGGTGTTATTTGATCCACTCTTTTGGATTTTCTATGTAGACAATCATGTCATCTGCAAATAAAGTCAGTTTTATTTCTTCCTTAACAGTTGGTATACTTTTTATTTCCTCTTCTTGTCTTATTGCATTAGGTTGGTTGAAAAGAAATGGTGAGGGGGGACATCCTGACTTGTTGCTTTTTTGGGGGTTGTGGTTGGCCTGTATAGGGATTTGAACCTTTAACCTTGGTGTTACAACACTGAGTTCTAACCAACTGAGCTAATGGAAATATACTTTTACAGGAAGACTGTAAAACATCATGAATATGTTGATTCTTCTTTTTTTATTTTATTTTTGGGCAGCTGACTGGTATGGAGATCCAAACCCTTGATGGTGGTGTTGTAACACCGTGCTCTAACCAGTGTTGTTTCTCCTCATAGTGGGAAAGTTTCTAGTTACTCACTATTAATTATGATGTTAGCTGTAGGTTTTTTGTAGATGTTTATCAAGTTGAGGGAGTTCCCTTCTCTTTGTAATGTGCTGAGATTTTTTTGTTTTCGATCATGAATGGATGTTGGATTTTGTCAAATGCCTTTTCTGTATCTATTGATATGATTGTGTTGTTTTTCTTCTTTAGCCTGTTGGTGCAATGGATTGCTTTAACTGAATTTCAAATTTCTTTTTTTTATTGAATCAATTGATTATACATGTTTTTGGGATCTAATGTTGACATCTGTTGATCAAAACAATATTACTAGTGTGTATATTGTTACAAATTGTACTTCTTCTTTATACCCCTTGTCCAATTTCTCCCTATACCCCTCTCCCTCCCCGCTCCCACCACTGTGATTTTCAAATTTCTGGTCAGCCTTGCATACCTGAATAAATTCTAGTTGGTCATAGTGTGTAATTCTTTTTATACATTATTGGATTATATTTGCTAATATTTTGTGGAGGATTTTTTTCATCTGTGTTCTTTAAACATATTGGTGTATAGTTTTCTTTTCTTATAATTTCCTTGTCTGGTTTTGGTATTGGGGTAATGTTGGCCTCATAGAATGTTAGGAAGTATTCCCTCTTTTTCTATCTTCTGGAAAAGGCTGTAGAGAGTGGTATAATTTCTTCCTTAAGTATTTGATAAAATTCACCAGTGAACCCATCTGGGCCTGGTGCTTTCTGTTTTGGAAGGTTATTAATTATTGGCTTAATTTCTTTAATTGATATAGACCTATTCTAGTTGTCTATTTGTTCTTGTGTGAGTTTTGGCAGACATCTTTCAAAAAATTGGTCCATTTCATTTGGTTTATCAAATTTGTGGCATAGAGTTATTCATAATATTCCTTTGTTATCCTTTCCATGGGATCTATAGTGATGTTCCCTTCATTTCTGGTATTAGTTATTTGTATCTTCTCTGTTTTTTTTAGTTTTCCAAGCTAGATGCTTATTACTTTATTGATCTTTTCAAAGAATCAGAATTTGGTTTTTAAAATTGTTCTCTATTGATTTCCTGTCCTCAATTTCATTCGTTGCTGCTCTGATTTTTATTATTGCTTTTTGTTCTGCTCTTTGAATTCAATTTGCTCATTTCCTAGTTTCTTAAGGCAAAAGCTGAAGTTGATTTTATATATATTTTTTTGTAAGACATGCATTCAGTGATATAATTTTCCTTGTAAGCATTGCTTTCACTACATCTCACAAATTTGATATGTTGTATTTTCATTTTCATTTAGTTCAAAGCATTTTTTAATGTCTTATGAGATTTCTTCTTTGCCTCATATATTATTTAGAAGTGTATTGTTTAAGCTCTAAATGTTTTGGTATTTTCCAGTTATTTTTCTGTTTTTAATTTCTAGCTTAATTCCATTGTGGTCTGAGAGTAGACATTGTATGATTTCTATCTTTAAAAATTTGTTAAGGAATGTTTTGTGGCCCAGAATGTGGTCTATCTTGGTATAAGTTCCATGTGAGCTTGAGAAGAATGTGTAATCTGCTCTTGCTGTATGAAGTAGTCTATAGGTGTCCATTATATCCAGTTGATGGTACTGTTGAGTTCAATTATGTCTTTACTGGTTTTTTGGCTTCTGGATTTGTCCATTTCTGGATGGCTGGCAGTGGCCAGAGTTGGGTGCTTGCCTTCTCTCACTTGAAAGACCAGAGTGGGCAAGAGCTGTGTGTTTCCCTTCTCTTAAGGTCATTTAGGCTCTGATATAACCAAAGCAGGTTAGGCTCTTGTTAACCTTTTCTGGTTAAGTAATTTCTTGTTAACAAGAACAGAATACTCTGACTTATTTCAAAATGGTTTCTTTTTCCCTCCTCCTGTAAGAAGCATGAGGGGATTCTTTACTGGTAATCACTGTGAAAACCGGTAGAACTCACATAAAATGTGGGGGGAACAAATCACTGAAGGGGCTGGAGTTTTTTACTCTGAGGTTTTCCTATACCGGGCCTCCAGCAATTTATCAATTGTAGTTTAGGTTTTCATACCCTGAGCCTGATTCCTTCAGAATTTTCTGCTCCTGGATTTCTGCTCTGGTAAGATGTAATTCTCTGTATCTACCTGTCTGTTCAATTTGGGGGATAGCAGTTTGCCTGTGACCTCATTTCTCTTATGGATCTTAGAAGAGTTGGTTTTTCAGTTTTTTCATCTTTTTACTTGTTTTAAGACATTCTATAATGGTTTTCATTGCCATATGGCTCTGCAATGTTATTTTCTTGTAGCAGCAACTGCAATGCCTAGGGTTCAATTCCTGTTCTGGCTAGCCACCAAAAAAATTAAAAATTAAAAAATTAAAAAATTGCTTTTGATTCTTGCAACCTTAGTCCTGCACTAGTCCTTTTTTTGCCCAGGTGGTAGTTGGGAAGCACTTTAGCTCCACAAACAGAGCTGTATAGCTTTTAAATTTCTTTTGGCAAGAAATGGAACTTATTTGTGTAAATTAGCACATTGGTGTAGCTTTATCGTTTTTTTAAAAGATGACTGGTAAGGGGATCTTAACCCTTGACTTGGTGTTATCAGCACCACACTCTCCCAAGTGAGCCACAGCCCAGCCCTAGCTTTATCGTTTTTAACAATCTGCTTTTTCTATAAGACATTCTCATATTTCTTTCCTTTTCCAAACAGGACAAATTAGAAAAGGTGATATGTAGTTTCTTTTCCAGAAATAAGCTCTCAGAATATTGTTTTCTTTAATATTTGACATAATCATAGTGTGAATAAACAACAGCGAATACTTTATACTTTTCCATTTAACAGTTATCATTCTGTTGTAGGAGAGAGTCTGTAGAAATAATTTCTTTGTTTCATAAGTTCAAACTGAGTTCAGTACTCCCAGAAGTATTTTGGTGTCTGTTTTAGTTCATTTAGGCTGTTATAATAAAATACCTTAGGCTGGGTAATTTATAAACAACAGAAATTTATCACTCACAGTTCTGGAAGCTGGGAAGTCCAAGAACAAGGTGCCAGTAGATTTGGTGTCTGGTGAGGGCTTTTCCCTCATAGATGGCACCTTGTTGCTGAGTCCTCACATGGCAAAAGAGGCAAGACAGCTCTTTCTTGCCTCATATTTTATAAGGGCATTAATCCCATCCATGAGGGCACAGCCCAAAGGCCCCACCTATTAATACCATCACCTTTGGTGTTAAGAGTTCAACATGTAATAAATCTGGGGGGACACCAGCATTCAGACCATAAATGTCCCTGTCCATCTAATAATTAAAGGTTTTGCCTTTAAAACTATGTAGAATATTTGAAAACTAATTAACCCCAAAGCTGTATACTTATCTGTTTCCATCTGTTATCTAATTCCCAAACTCTTCTCATAAAAGAAACAAAAAGAGGATAAAGGAGTCAAAGCTCTAAAGGAAGAGAGCATAGGTAGGTATTTAAACTACCCTTACTATTGTTTTTTCACTACTTAGGCTATTTAGTTCTTTCTCAAGATTTAGCATTAGATCATGATTTTAAAAAATGTTTTCAATGTTTGTAATACATTTTTCTAAAATAAAATGCATGCATTTGCTATAATTGTGCTGTCATTTTCCATGCCATAAGTACAGTTGGCCCTCAGTATCCATGGGTATCCCATCCATGGATTCTACAAACTACAAATCGGATATATTTGGGGGAAGAAATGGATGGTTGTATTTGTACTGAACATGTACAGACTTTTTCTCTTATCATTACTCCCTAAATAATGCAGTATAACAACTGCTTACACAGCATTTACATTGTATTAGGTGTTATAAGTAATCTAGAGATGATTTGAAGTATTCAGGAGGATGTTTGTAGGTTATATGCATTTACTACATTATTTCATATAAGGGACTTGAGCATCTGTAGATTTTCATATCTCCTGGGGGTCCTGGAACCAATCCCCCGTGGATACTGAGGAACCAACTGTATTTTGTTTTTAAAGAAATGATAAACCATATTTAGGAATTAAATTTGATGTAGTCAAAGGGATCATAAGAAACTCTTTTTGCATGTTAATTTACCTTGGCTGCACTCTGGAAATGGTATCAGAATCGAACATTTTGGGGGCCAATGTCAATACTAGGGTACTTCAAAAAAGTTTATGGAAAGATTCGTATTATCTTTATAATTCTATTTTTCTGCAAAGTTTTCATAGTATGCTCATATTTGTGATTCTAGACATCTGGGGCTAATGGTTTTTGGCCAAAGGGGTGCTCTTGCGAGTTGCTCTCTCCTTTACCTACCTGTATTATCACCAGTGATAGAAACAAAATGGACCTCAATATCAAATTGCTCTAGTCAAGAAAATGTTTACTGCAGGGTTATTTATAATAGAACTGTGGAGGATAGGGGGATATAGTGACAACAACAAAACAAAAACACAAAATCAAATCCTACTCAAAGGCTAAAATAATGGGAATTGATGAAGGAGTTTTTGGTAAATTAACTTCATGAGCATTTAAAAATAAATGTTATAAAGGCTATTATTGATAGGAAATAGTTTGTCCAGTTTTTAAAAGGACAAGAACTTTTGTTACAGTTTATTTTAAACACATACAAAGACATATTACTGTAGTCCAAAAAGTTATAAATACTCTTAGATGAATGATTTAATTATTTAAAAATTTTCTTTATCATTACCATGTTTATGATATTTATTAATAATGAGGGAAAACTTGGAGAACAAAGAAATTTAATATAAATTTGTCATCATTGATTATATTACACAATCTATTTTCCCTTCTGCTTCACATTATGTTGAGTGAGCTTAAAAATACAGTTTGCTCGGGCCGGCCTGTGGCTCACTCAGGAGAGTGCGGTGCTGATAACACCAAGTCCGTGGGTTCAGATCCTGTATAGGGATAGCCGATTCGCTCACTGGCTGAGCGTGGTGCTGACACCACCAAGCCAAGGGTTAAGATCCCCTTACCAGTCATCTTTTAAAAAAATAAATAAATAAAAATACAGTTTGCTTACATGTTATTGTGCACTCAGAAGCATACAACCAAAGAGCCTCATTTGCTTTACGAACTGTATTTTGGGGAGTTGGGGGGCACCTGGCTGGTATGGAAATCCAAACCTTTGACCTTGGTTGCTTTATGAACTATATTAAAATGAGGTGTTTATACTCACTTTCTTCACTACAAACTTCATAGATGTGGCAACTCAAGTGAAATCTCACTGCTCATTAGTATTTAAATTTTTTTTTACAGTAGACTTTAATTTTTAGAGCAGTTCACTGCAAAGTTGAGTGAGAATTATTTAATATTTAATGATCCTTTTAGCACTAGTGTGCTGTAGAACATAGTGTGGAGCTTTACTTCAAAAAATAATAAAGATTTGGATGTTATTTGAAGGAGTGTATGGATAATTTTTTCTGTATAATGCTTATAGATAAATGTCACCAATGCGGTCATGAAATAAAGGTTTCAGTAAGATGGTGTATTTCAGGCTACTTTGTAGCTTATATGAAAATACTTTGCTATTTCACTTTAGCTTTTAGTTCTTTTAAAAGAACTGAAGAGAATTATTCTTAATTCTCAACCCTGTTGATTTTCAAACGTTATACTAATTTCTATAGCCACCAATAATGTAAGGATGTACAAACTTGATTACTATTCCAGTAGCATTAGGGTATGTTATTTCTAAAGGTTAGTGTTACAATAATGAATAAAAATACAGCCTACTTTTTAAATATGCTTTTTCTAAAACATGTTGTCTTAGTCAGCTAGGGCAGCCATAACAGAATATCAGACTGGGTAGTTTATTTTCTCACAGTTCTAGAGGCTATAAGTCTAAGATCAAGGTGCCAGCATGATAGGTTTTTGGTGAGGGCTCTTTTCCTAGCTTGTAGGCTGCCTTCTTGCTGTGTCCTCATATAGCCTATGTAGAAGGAAGGAGCTAGCTCTCTTGGCGTCTCTTACTATAAGGGTTCTAATCTCATCAGACCAGGGACTCGCCCTCATGATCTCAACTAACTCTAATTAATACCTAAAGCCACATCTCCAGCTACCATCACACTGTGGATTAGGGCTTCAACATATAGAATTTGGGGAGGGAGGGGTATGCAAACATTCAGTTCATAACTCATGTCAAATAACCAGCATAACGTGAATTTCCTAAGAATCTGCAATATTAAAGGTTTTTGTAAAGTGTACAATCATTGCCCTTTAGAATAATAAATTTTAGGCTATATAAATTGTGATTGGGCCTATTTATACATATTTTATAATATTTATAATTCTTTAGATGGATGATAGGACATTAGGAATAAAATTGATGAGAATCATAAATCAACTCCTCAACATTTGATACTGGATGTATCAAGAGATCCCAGAAAATAAAGCCGTATTATTATAAATTATATTTTTATTTTTTATTTTATTTTATTTATTTTTTATTATTTATTTATTTTATTTTTTTTATAAATTATATTTTTAAATTTCCCATAAGAGACCAGTCTCTGGCAACCAGCAGTCTGTTTTCTGTCTCTGTGAATTTATATATTGTGGATATTTAATATAAATGGAGTCATGCAAAATGTGACCTTTTGTGCCTGGCTCCTTAACACTTAGTATAACGTTACAGAGGTTCATTCCCCTTGTAGCAAGTATCAGCACTTCATTTCTTTTTATGACTGAATAGTATTCCACTATATGGATATACCACAATTTGTTTCTACATCCATCTGTTGACGGACATTGTGTCTCCCGTTTGGACATGTGAATAGTGCAGCTATGACTATGCACCTGTACTTGTGTGAGTACCTGTTTTGGGTTCTTTTGAGTATGTACCTAGGAGTGAAATTGTGGGGTTAAATGGGAATTCTGTGTTTACCAAATTTTTTTTTCCACAGCAGCTGAACCGTTTTATATTCCCATCAACAGTGTATGAGGGTTCCAGTTTCTCCATATCCTCATGATCACTTGTTATATTACTTTTTTTTTTTTTTAAATTATAGCCATCCTGAAGTGGTGTGAAGTGATATCTCATTGTGGGTTTGATTTGCATTTCCCTAATGACTGATGATGTTGATCATTCTTTCATGTGTATCTTCTATGGAGAAATGTCTGTCCTTTCCCCATTTTTTAATTGGGTTGTCTTTTTGTTGTTGTTTTAGGAGTTCCTTATATATTTTAGATATTAAATGCTTATCAGATATATGATTTGCAAATATTTTCTCTTATTCTATAGGTTACCTTTTTACTTTCTTGATAATGTCCTTTGGATATACAAAAATTTTCCAATTTTTTCTTTTTTTTTTGTCTTTTTCGTGACTGGCACTCAGCCAGTGAGTGCACCGGCCATTCCTACATAGGATCCGAACCCGCGGCGGGAGTGTCGCCACGCTCCCAGCGCCACACTCTCCCGAGTGCTCCATGGGCTCGGCCCAAAAATTTTCCAATTTTAATGAAGTTCAGCTTATCTATACATTTTTTGTTGCTTATGATTTTATCATATCTAATCCATTGTCAAGTGCAAGGTCATGAAGATTTACCCCCATGTTTTAAGAATTTTATGGTTTTAGATCTTTGATCCATTTTTAGTTAATTTTTCTATATGGTATGAGGTAGGAGTCCAATTTCATTCTTTCGTTTGTGGAAATCCAGTTGTCCTAGCACCATTCTTTGGGACTGTTCTTTCCTCATTGAACAGACTTAGCATCTTTGTAAAAAATCAGTTGGCCATAGATGTATGGGATTATTTTTGGACTCTGTTCTGTTTCATTGGTCTGCATGTTCATGTCAGTAAATAAACTGTTTTGTTGACTGTAGCTTTGTAGTAAGTTTTGTTCATTTGTTGTTGGTGGTGGTGGTAGCCGGCCAGTATAGGGATGTAGTAAGTTTTGAAATCAGGAAGGATGAGTCCCCCAACTTAATGGTGTTGGTTATCTGGGTCCCTTAAATTTCCATATAAATTTTAGCATCAACTTGTCAATTTCTGCAGAAAAAGGAAGGTGAATTTTGATGCATTTGTGTTGAATCTGCAGATCAAATTGGGTAATAATGCCATGTTAACATTTAGGTCTTTTTAAATTTTGTTGAGCAATGTTTTGTAGTTTTCAGTGTATAAGTCTTTCACTTCCTTGGTTAGGTTCATTCTTTTAGATGCCAATTATAAGTGGAATTATTTTCTTAATATCCTTTTGGGGTTATTCATTGATGGTACATGGAAATAAAACCGGGTGTTGACTCTGTATCCTATAAGTTTGCTGAATTTATTAGCTCTAGTAGCTTTCTTGTGGATTCTTCGTGATTTTCCGTATACATGATCATATCATCTGTGAATAGAGATGGTTTTATTACTCCTTTTTAATTCATGTTCCTTTTATTTCATTTTCCTGTCTAATTGCTCTGTCTAGAAACTTCCAGTACAATGTTAAATAGCAGTGGTGAAAGCAGGCATTCCTGTCTTGTTCCTGATCTTAGGAGGAAAGCTTTTTAGTCTTTCACCATTGAGTGTGATGTTAGCTGTGGTTTTTCATAAATACTCTTTATCACATTAAGATCATTTCCCTCTATTCATAGTTTCCTGAGTGTTTTTATCATGGAAGAGTGTTGGAGTTTGTCAAATGCATTGTCTGCATCGATTAAGATGCCCGTCTTTTATTTTTTTAATTCATTAATCAATCAATTAATTAATCAATTTATTTATTTATTATTTATGAATGAGATGACTGGTAAGGTAATCTTAACCCTTGACTTGGTGTTATCAGTACCACGCTCTACCGAGTGAGCTAAGTGGCCATCCCTATATAGGGATCTGAACCCGTGGCCTTGGTGTTATCAGCACCGCACTCTCCCAAGTGAGCCAGGGGCCGGCCCTTGGATGCCCATCTTTTAATATGTCACTTCTAAATGCAAATCTGTTCATGTTATTATACTACTCAGAACTTTTATTTATATACATATTAAACTCCAAACCAAGTAACACATTCCTAGTTTTTGTACCCTATTCTTCATCAAAACTGGGCCATTTCATTACTGGGTAGGCAGAATAATGGTCTCCCCAAAATGTCCACATACTAAACCCTAGAATTTATGAGTGTGTTAGGTTACATGTCAAAGGCTAATTAAGGTTGCTAATTAGCTGACCTTAAAATTGGGAGATTATTCTGAATTCTCAGGGTAGGCTCAGTATAATCACAAGGGCCCTTAAAAGTGGAAGAGAGAGGCAGAAAATTAGTTAGAGGAGATCTGACTTTGGAAGAAAGGCTGAGAGAAATGAAATATTGCTTTGAAGATAGAGAAAGGAGGCTAAGGGCAAAGAATGGCCTTTGGTAGCTAGAAAAGGAAAGAGATTCTTCTCTAGAGCCTCCAGAAAGGAATGCAGTGCTGCTGATACATTGATTTTTGCCCTGTGAGAAGACTTCAACCTACAGAACTGTAAAATAATGAATTTTTGTTGTTTTATACCACTTCGTTTGTGGTAGTTTGTTACAGTAACAATAGAAAATAAATACAAGTACACAAGCATATTTTATTCTACTATTTATGATGTTGCTTTATTTCTGCAGACAAACATATCTAAATTTCCCTTAGGTTGTTAAAATTGTACTCATTATTAAAGGCCCATCTCAAAGGCTTCTCAAAGTTTTCACGAAGCTTTTCGTATCTAACCATACTACAGAGTTTTAAAATACAGTATTTGGGTTTTTTGGTTTTTTAATTTTAATTTTTTTAAGTGTTCTATTATCTTGGTGTTGTTATTTATACAAATATATATATATATTTATATTCATTCCTGTGTGTGTTTCAATTTGCGTTGTATGTGTAAGGTTTTTTGCACTTTTATTAGTTATACCTCCAATTAAAAAAAACTTTAAATTTTATCTTCCATTTTAGATTAAGTCCTAACAGATAGTGTCAAGTGACTTGACAATATTTTACTCAACCTTGTCTTTTCTATTGAATAAGCACTCTGTATTGCATATGGTACACAATCCACATGTTTGAATCCACGTATTAAAATTCATCTAAATGTACTTGTGGATTATGTTAGATAATTTATTTTTGAAGCAAAATATATTAACCATAGTGATGAGTTAATATAACTGAGGAAGTTATAGTTAAGTTTCTATGGGCATATTTGTTTCTTTTATGTACTTTTGGTATAGATATGTTTGAAAACAAAGGGATATATTTGGTTGCTTCGCAAGACTCTTTTGAATCTTGATTTATCATGTTTGTCTATTTCTTTTTTGTCCAAGTTTGTTTAAGAAGGATGGCACTACAGACACAGTGGTTTTTATTTTTGTTTTTGTTTCAGTGGCCAATATGGGGATCCAAACCTTTGACCTTGGTGTTATAACACCGCTCTCTAAAGTTTCTTTAGAAAAAACATATTTTGGAAATAGGTCAAATTAATACTTATAATATTAAAATTTTTTTAATTCTTTACTTTGATTTGAAAGCAAAGAAAAAACAGAATTTTTTCCTCCCCTTAATAAAAAGAAAACAAGTTTCTGGAAATGAAGGAAACTTCAGCAGAACTGATGTCCCTTTTCATACATTGCTTTTTGAGTATTTACCAGATGTGATATTTGTGTCTTGTAGAATGGAGATGTATGCATTTCGATTCTTCATCCGCCTGTTGATGACCCACAGAGTGGAGAACTGCCCTCTGAAAGGTGGAATCCTACTCAGAATGTGAGGTAAAGTGTTACATAAGAAATAATCTTTAATTACAAAGGGGAAGGCTTAAAAAAAAAAAGAAATGATCTGTTTTTTGGATGAATCTTTATTTTCTTTGCCCCTTGTAAAGTAATATTACATATTGTCTTTTAACCCGTACAAAAGAATCCTTCCTATATTTGGTTGTTTTGTCTCCAACTAGAGCCTTAAGACATTTGTATCATTTTCTGAGCAATAATGCATATTACTCTCCATGTTCACTGTGGATTAAGTCTGAATTCTTCCTCTTACACTGTCTAAGTTCTACACTGCTTCTTTGGATCCCATGACTTTCGTGTTTGGATTGGTTGCTTTTTTAATTTAAGGATTCTTAATTGCTTTTTGCAGAAAAGCCTTAGTCTTTACAAAACCAAAATGGACTTTTGATACTACTATTTGGTGTTTTTTATTGGGTGTGTGTGTTTTTTCTGATGGTTTGGAATACTCATATATTTCTTATGATTTCCTTTGATTATCCATCTAATGATTGATTGATCTATCGATTTATCTACATGGATAGATATTTAATCATCTTTTTGTTTAGAGTAGTACTCTATATGTGAGGGAGCCACTCCCCTAGAAGAATTTTTTAAAACTATTTATACTGTTCCATGTTTTTAAGTGCAATTTTTAGCCATAAATTTAAATAGTTAAAAAATAATTTTTTCCTTGAATTCAGATTTCCATTTCACTGCCCCCTACTGAGTTTTATCTTTTTTGTGTGTGTGGCTGGTCAATACAGGAATCCAAACCCTTGACCTTGGTGTTATAATACCCTGCTCTAACCAACTGAGCTAACTGGCCAGCCCTAATAATACTTGAAATTTTTATGCTTGATAGCCTTATACTATAATACTTTATCCTATAATACTTTTCTTTCCCCCCATAATACTTTTCTGCAACAAAAATCTATACATATAAATGTTAAATTTATTTCTGTATTGAGTTACTACTATTATTTTTAGTATTCAGTTGCTTAAAAACAATATATACTTCTGATTTTCTTTTTACACTTAATTATTAGAAATGCATTTCTTAATCAGTTAAACGTTTGCTTTCTGTTAGGTCATATATCTGTGAATAATTATTACATTGCTAGAATGAGGCAGAGTTCAATTTTAATGTCATAGGCAGGCACATTCATACATACCTATACAAGTGTGCATGCATGTGTGTGTATATATACACACACACAAGGACACACACACACATACAGTCACATGCATTATCGCTTAATGGCGGGGATACGGTCTGAGAAATGTCTTGTTAGGCAATTTGGTCATTGTTTGAATGTCATAAAGTGTACTTATACAAACCTAGAGATACACCCTACTACACACCTAGGGTATATGGTATAGCCTATTGCTCCTAGGCTACAATCCTGTACAGCATGTTACTCTACTGAATACTGTAGGCAATTGCAACACAATGATAAGTATTTCTGTATCAATCTAAACAGAAAAGGTACAGTAGAAATATGCTATAAAAGATAAAAAATAGTACACTTGAATAGGGTGCTTATTGTGAACAGAGCTTGCAGGACTGGAAGTTGCTGTGTGTGAGTCAGTGAGTGAGTGGTGAGTGAATGTGAATGCCTAGGACATTACACTACTGTAGACTTTTATATATACCATACACTTAGGCCACACTAAATTTATATTTTTTTAAAAAAGTAGTCACACTGCATTACTATGGCTACAACTTGGTGATAGAAATTTTTTGGCTCCACTGTGATATTATGGGACCACCACCATATATGCAGTCCATTGTTGACCGAAACATCATTATGTGGCATAGGTTTATGTCAGATGCAAGAACTAAGAAATCTTATTTACATATGATAATGATTTCTTTTTTTCTTCTGGGCAGCTGGCTGGTACAGGGATCGAACCCTGGACCTTGGTGTTACCATCACCACACTCTAACCAACTGAGCTAACTGGAAATAATTTTTTTTAATAAAATTGTTACGTCAGTGAAACTAAATTCTCTCAATTCCTTCTGAGTTATTTAGCAGAAATTATATAGTGATCTGTAATCAGTCTTTTAAAAAAAAGAACAGCTTTATTGAGACATAATTTGCATGCCATATAAATCACCCATTTAAAATCTATAGTTCAGGGCCGGTCCGTGGCTCACTTGGGAGAGTGCGGTGGTGATAACACCAAGGCCACGGGTTCGGATCCCATATAGGGATGGCCGGTTCACTCACTTGGGAGAGCGTGATGCTGACAACACCAAGTCAAGGGTTAAGATACCCTTACTGGTCATCTTTTTAAAAAAATAAAATAAAATCTATAGTTCAGGGCCAGCCAGTTAGCTCAGTTGGTTAGAGCACGATGTTACAACACCAAGGTCAAGCGTTCGGATCCCCATACCAGCCAGCCACCAAAACCAAAACAGAATAAATAATATCTACAATTCAGTGGTTTTTAGTATATTCACAAGTTGTACAACCATTACCACAATTGGGTTTTGAACATTTTTATCGCCCCCAGAAAAAACCCATACCCTTTGGCAGTTATTTTCTATTACCTCTTAAACCCCTTAGCTCTAGGAAACCACCAGTCTACTTTCTATCTCTATGGATTTTCCTATTTTGGACATTTCATATGAATGGAATCATATAATATTTTGTATTTTGTGACCGGCTTCTTTAACTTAGCATAATGTTTTCAAGGTTTATTCATGTTGTGGCATGTATTGGTACTTAATCCCTTTTTATGGCTGTCATTCCATTGTATGGTCATACCACATTGTATGTATGTATGTATGTATACACATTATATGGTTATGTCACATTTTGTATATGATAGACATTTGTATTGTTTCCACTTTTGGACTATTATGAATAATGCTGCTCTGAACAGTGTGTGTAAGTTTTCCTAGTGGTTTTATGTTTTCGTTTCCTTGGATTATATACCTAGGAGTGGAATTGTTGGGTCATATGGTAACACTACGTTTAACTTTTTGAGTAACTGCCAGACTGTTTTTCAAAATGGCTGCATTGTCTGACATTTCCAGTGGTAGTGTGAGAATTCCAATTTCTCCACATATTCTTTAAAACTCATTATTGTCTGTGTTTTTTATTATAGCCATGCTAGTGGGTGTGAAGTGGTGTCTCATTTTGGTTTTCTCAATCTTTTTCTTTACTAACCTTTGTCATTTTAAAACAGTTATAGACTTTCAGAGGAAATTTCAGAAATTGTGAAGAAACTACAGGCTTCCCAAATACCCTGTCGTTTTCCTATTATTACTAACATTAGTATCATTCGTTACAATTAATGAACCAATATTAATATATTATTACTAAGTAAAGTTTATACCCTTTCACTTTTCCTTAGTTTTTACCTAATGTCATTTTTCTGCTCCAGGATCCCATGCATAATACTACGTGTGTGTGGGGGGGGGGGGGGGGGGGTGGTGTGTGTGTGGGTGGGGGTGTGTGTGTGTGTGTGTGTGTGTGGTGTGTGTGTGTGTGTGTGTCCCCGTCCAGTAAAGGGATCTGAACCCTTGACCTTGGTGTTATCAGCACCACACTCAAACCAAGTGAGCTAACTGGCAGCTATTATATTTGATAGTTATGTCTCCTAAGGCAGCTCTTGACTGTGACAATTTCTTAGACTTTCTTCATTTTGATGACCTTGACAGTTTTTAGGGATACTGATCAGGTATTTTGTAGAATGTTCTACAGTTGGGATTTTTCTGATGTTTTTCTCGTGATTAGACTGGAGTTATAGGTTTGGGGAAGAAAGACCACAGAAGTACCATTTTCATAGCATTGTATCTGGGTTACTTACTATCAACATGACTTATTTCTGTTGATGTTGCCCTTCATCACCTGGCTAAGATGATGTGTTTAGGTTTTCTCCACTGTGAAGCTCCCCCCCACCTTTCCATTCTTTACTTTTTGGAAAGAAGTCATTTGTACATCCCACACTTAAGGAGTGGGGAGTTATACCTCTTTGAGGCTGGGGTATCTATATAAATTATTTTGAATTCTTCTCTGGAGAAGATTGATCTATTCTCCCCCATTTATTTGTTTATTCAATCATTTGTTAATCATTTTTACTGATCTAAAAGCTAATAACTTAACTAGAATCTTTATTTCTGTCAAAAGCAAAGAATTGGAAGCTTCTTGACTTGTAAAATGATTTCTTACCCAATTTTTACCAACTTATTTGCTTGCCACTTTCTGAAAAGAATATACCAGTGAGGCTTTTCAAGACATTCCTTACTGTTATCATGCTATTGAATATGCTGGTTATTCAATGCAATATATTTAGAAAGGTTGAGAAAATATATATATTATGGATTTCAGTACATCTTGCATGCATATTTTTTAAGTCAAGAAAAGTGTGACTTCCTTTTTAAATTCAAGTAAATGTATTGGTATACCTCACCGTGACAACCATCACTCCTCTGAATTTTAATTCTCATGTATATGTATATGGCATAGGGCCTTGCCTCTGTGAAATAAAGAATCACCACGTATTTCCTACGCTTTTTGCTTAACTTTAATGGGACTCTCCCTCAGGGATAATGCATTTCTTAACAATAATCAGAGGATGGAATTAGTAAGTTAATTTTAACGAAAATATAATTGCAGCCGTACCAATCTGTACATATCTGAATTTATTATACCCTACCACGTACAAAAATACTCCTTTTTTTTTTTTTAAACACCACTCTGCTTTTAACAAAATTATTTATGAGACAGGAAAAACAGTTGGCTCTACTGAGATGGATGTTTGTAAATTGCTCTGTTTTTGCACCCCTTATATTTTACCATCACTGGGCAATGCACCGTAGGAATTTTTATTCATTTATTTTTTATTGAATCATAATTGATTATATATGTTTTTGGGGTTCAACATTGATTTATGTTGATCAAATCAATAATATTAGCATATACATTATTACAAATTGTACTTATTTTTTATGCCCCTTATCCAGTCTCTCCCCTTCCCCCCTCCCACCTCTGATAACCCTAGATTTCTTCTCTCCTTCTGAAAGAGTAATGGTTATTCTGTTGATTTGTTGCCTAGATGATCTGTCCAGTGCTGAGAGAGGTGTGTTCTGGTCCCCCACTATTATTGTAGCATAGATGCTTCTTCTATCACTCTGGAAAGGGCTTTATGGAGAGAGACATCCTCTTCTTTTCTTTGGTCTCTGCTGGTGACTCTCCTTGTGTCAATGGCTCTCGGGTGGCTGGAGGGCCATCTGTATGGTAGTTGTGGCATCTAGCTGCTTTTGAGGCAGCCGTGGCTATTGTGGTGGCCATGGTGGGCCACCCACATGGAAGTGGTGTTTTTGGCATGCTCCTTGCCTGGATGTGGGAGGAGGGGTCATCCCCGGCTCCATGTTTCTGGACGCCAGGCAGGCCCTGTGGCAGTGGCAATGTGCCTGTTGCGGGAGGAGGGGTTGGTCCCTGGCTCCATCTATTTTTACATTCTAAGATGTTGTTGCAGAGCTTTTGGGTGGGAGGGGGAGAGGGAAAGGGGGAAGGAAATAGGGTGGGAGAAGGAGGGGGGGTGTTGGTTGAGGCCTGTGGCATCCCCCTCATTCCTGCAGGGGAGACCAGGGGGCTTCCAGTGGTGGCTTCATTGTTTCTGGGCTGCATGCAGATGTCAGGGGTGTGTGGCTGAAGCACTCAGCCCCCCACTGCCTGGCTCGGGAGCCTGGGATGTTTCCTGCAGAGGCTTGGTGGTCGTCACTGGGCTGGGTGCAGGTGTTGAGGGAGCGTGGCTGACGCCCTCGGCCACTCACCATCCTGGTTTGGGGGCCTTGGGGCACGTCCTGTGGCAGCTCAGTGGTCATCCCTGGGCTGGTTGCGGGTGTTGGGGGCATGGCTGAGGCTCCTGGCCCTCCCCTCACTGGCTTGGGGGCTTCGGGGGCTTCTGGTCCTTCTAGGTTTTATAGGTGTTCTTTGGTGAAGTGAGACCTTTACTGGTTAATATCAAACTTTGTCTCTGGTCTGTGGGTATTTTTTTTCTTTCAGTTCTGTTGGATTATTTGCCGTTCCCACTATGTAAACTCTGTTCTGGAACTAATTTGTTGTCCTTTGCTTACTTCTAAAATGGGAGAACTTCCTGTGGGGACAGACCAGCACTTGAGCATTGTGGTTGAGCTAAATTGCTGTTTTGCTGCTGATTCCCTGGGGAAGGCTTTTTGTGCAGCTCAGGTTTTAATGGTTGACTTTGTAGGTACTTGCGGGTCTCATGAGATCCAGTACACCTAGTTTGTGTGGAAACTCTGGTGTGGACCTGAGTCTTTTCAGCAAACTGCTCCCCCTGCAGTTCTGTATTCCTGACCAGTCTACACAGAGTGGGCCTGTGCTGATTGGAGGGAAGATCAGCTGTCCTTGCTGTGCCTCAGTGTTCCCCCAGTGGGCCTGTCTCCACCATCGCCCATACTCCAAACACTTCCCATGGGACGGACCATGCTACGGTCCCTTGCAATGACTCACTGGCCTCTGAGTGGCTTCTTTTTTCAGTTGTTCTTGCTCCTTGCCTCGTGTGTGGGTCCATGGGAACCCTGTTAGTGGTCTTGTGGCCTGAGGGCCACCAGGGCCCTCTTTTCCCCTGCTGCCTCCAAGCAACTTCATAGGAAGGGCACAGCTGTGGTTTTGCCAGCTCTTGCTCCCTGCGCTCAGCAGCTCTAGCCTTGAAGCAGCCAGGATTTGAAATGGTAGGAGCAATCCTTTCTTCCTCTCATCGTGGCTTCTCCTGCCTTCATGCACTCCGTAGGTCTCTCCTCCTCTTCCTCTGAGCTCTAGCAGCCTCAGCTTGGCTATCGTTGCTTTTTAATAGTTGTAAATTGGTTGATTTGTGGGAGAGAATGACACTGGGGACCGTCTATTCTGCCATCTTGACCGGAACACCATAGGAATATTTAGGATGGGTGGGAGGTATGCATTTCCTTTGTGAAGGGCAACTGTTTTTTGTTTTTTTGTTCGCTAGCCAAGTAATACCTTGACCATGACCTTACATGGCTGCGCTCTAACCAACTGAGCTAACTGGCCAGGCTTGTAAAGGGCATTGTGAAAAGGGAGGTTGGAAAGGAAGAACTGATCTGATACATCATATACCCCAAGGCCATATATATACTAGTTTTAAGACCATTGCTTTACATAAGATCTTTTATGATCACTAACAATGTTAGCATATTTCTACTTTTATCTAAGTATGCTGATTTCCTTTTCTTTTATATCTGAGCCTCAACATACAATTTAATGCTGTAAAATCAAGTAATAGATATGATATAAATAAATTGAGGGATATGGTATATGATATGGATTGTGTCCCCCAAGTTTTATGTATTAGTAGTAGCTTGATCCCCATTGTGACTGTTAAGAGGGTGGGAAATCCTAATATGGCAATTGCAAAGTGGGGCCTTGAAGAAGTGATTAGATTGTAAGGCAGTGCCATAGTGAATGGATTAAAAACGGTGGTCATAGGCGTGGTTCTGAAGGCAACTCTCTGCCATTTTCTGCCATGTGAGATCCCTGGGTCACTGTCGCCACCACCAGATGTGTTCCCTGGACTTTGGACTTTCCCACCTCTGAAACTGCACACAATAAATTTCGTTTTCTTTATAAATTACCCAGTTCCAATTTATTGTTATAAGCAACAGAAACAGACTAATGTAGTATGGAAATCAGCATACTTATTCTACCTCCCATTTTCTTTCCCCTTTTTCCTTCTAACTTTTAAAAAATGTTTTTCTTTTCATTTTTTTTCTGGCAGCTGGCTGGTTAAGAGGATCCAAACACCTTGACCTTGGTGTTATAACACTGCACTCTAACCAACTGAGCTAACCACCCAGCCCTCAAAATTGTTTCTTTATCATCAGGGTCAGAAGAACAGTGTGTACTATTCAGTTATTATTATTAGAAAAATCCCAATTGTTAAAAATTCATGGTCCTACTATTAAATGGATTCACTCTGCTGTTCATTCTCTTTCTCTCTCTGATCTATTGATTATCTAAAATTTGTCCTCTAATAATTTCTCCAAGAATTGCTCATGGAAGCCAATATTATATTCCCTGAATTTTTACATGTTCAAAATGTTATGTGCTTGTGGGTGAGTGTATGTAGGTGTGTTTTGCCACTATACTTTAAATGACAGTTTGGCTGGGCACTGTTTCAGGACCAAAAGTTCTTTCCTTGAGGATATAAAAGGCATTACTCTGCTGTGTTGATTGTTGCTGTGGAAAAATTTGGCTACTCCATTTACCATCCTTTCCACCCCACACAGGCGACTTGATTTTATCTTTCTCTTTGTTTCATTTTCTGAACCTTATGTGTGGATTCATTTTTTCTCTAGAAACTTTCTGCCCTATGCCACTGTTGTGCATTGAATTTTGGTCCCCCACAAGATATGTTGAAGTCCTAACCCATCAGAAGGTGATCTTATTTTGAAATGTTAGTTGCAGATGTAACTAGTTAAGATCAGGCCATATTCATGTTAGTAGGGCAGTCTCTTAATCCAGTATGATTGTTGTCCTTTAAGAAGAGGAAGAGAGAGGCACACAGGGAGAAGGCCATGTGGCAACAGAGGCAGAGATTGGAGTGGTGGATCTACAAGCCAAGGATTGCAGACAAACACCAGAAGCTAATATAAGCAAGGAAGGATTCTGCAGGTTTAAGGTTTCGGGAGCATGACCTTGCCAACACCTTGATTTTAGACTTCTAGCCTCCAGAACTGTGAGACATTGTGTTTCTGTTTTAAGCCACCCACCACGTGGCATTCATTTTGCAGTCCTAAGAAGCTAATACAGATTTTGGTACTACAAATGCCTAAAAATTTAGAAGTGGCTTTGGAATTCAGTAATGTGTAGAGGCTGGAAAAGTTTTGAGGTGATCAACAGAAAAAGCCTAGTGAAATTATTGGTAGAAATGTGAACATTAAAGGTAATTCTGGTGTGGGCTCAGAAAGAAGTATAGAGAGGTGCAGAGAAAGTTTCTGTTGTCTTCAAGAATACATATATTGTCATGGAGAGGATGTTGCTAGAAATATAAATAGTAAAGGTGAATCTGGTGAGGCCTCAGTTGAAATGAGGAATGTGTTATTGGACAAAAGATGATCCTTGTTATAAAGTGACAGAGAACTTGGCTGAATTCTGTTCTGTTGAGTGGAAGCTCTTGATGGTGATGAAGTTGGATATTTAGCACAGGAATTTTCCAAGTAAAGTGTAGGGATGAATTGTTAAGCAGAAAGGAACCAGCACTTGATGACTTGGAAAATTCTCAGGCTATCCAGATACCGTGCTCTAGAAAAAGGACCAAGACTGTGGCCTAATAAAGCACTTGCTAAGGAGATTGAGGACTGTGACTTACGATGTCAGCCATCTCAGCAGAAGGCTGGAATAAAGATGGAGTTGTCTAGGAAGGATCTGTGAAAAGCCATTTTATTTAATGGTGTGGAATCCCTTTGACTCTTGTTGGTGGAAGATCAATGAGATTTTTGGGGGAATTTTATACAAGTGGATACACTGTCAGCCTGGACTGAAAGGGAAAGAGATGGGATGAAATGGAGGAAGAATGACTCCGGGGGCAGAGCCATGGATATAGAGACCAGAGAGGATACATAGGCCCAGGAGGTGGGGCTCCCTCCTCCTTGGTTCCAGAGAGTGGAGACACTGCCCAGGGCCCAGAGATGGAGCATGGAGCCACAGGGGGGTTATTCTCAGGCCTTGAAAGATAATTGAATTTGCCCTGCTAGGTTTCAGGGAGAGCATGGACCTGCTAACACCTTGATTTTGGATTTCTATTCTCCATAAGTGAGACAATAAATTGCTGTTGTTTTAAGCCACGCAGTGGTGCTTTGTTATGGCAGCCCTGGGAAACGAGTGCAGTTATCCAGAGCAGGGGTTTACTTTCTAGCTTTTCAACTTGAACAGACCTAAGTTCATGTCTCTTACCTCCTTATGGACTTGAAAATCCACACTAACACCTAACCTAATGGGCCTATTTCCAAAGTTTAATAAATCCTTGATGTGCCAGAGTATCAGTTGGAATATACTTTTCTGGCTTTGAGTCATCTCTTAATTTCTGGCACCCTGTCTTTTAGTTGTATTAAATACATATTTTAAAAATTTTGTCCATTATTTCTGTGTGTAAAAGGAAGAGGATATTTCCATTCACCATGATGCCCCCTTCTTCCAGTTTTCATTTATTTATTTTTAAACTTTTAAAAAATTTTTATTTATTTATTATTTTTTACATTCTAAGCTTTGTGGAGCAGTTGGGAGAGATGGGGAGAGGAGGTTAGGGTAGGAGGAGGAAGGAGGGGGGGCATGGTCGAGGCCCTTGGCACCCCCCCCATTCTGGCAGGGAAGTCCAAGAGGCTTTGGGCAGCAGCTTGATAGTTGCTGGGCTGGGTGCAGACGTTGGGGGTGTGTGTGGCTGAGGCCCTCAGCCCACCACCACTACCCTAGCGTGGGAGCCCAGACGGCTTCTGTTCCTTCTAAGTTGTATAGGTATTCTTTGCTGGTGTTAGACCTTTACTGGTTAATATCAGAACTTTGTTTCTGATCTGTGGGTATTTTGTTTTTCTTTCAGTTCTGTGTTGGATTATTCTGTTCCCACCAGTTAACTGCACTGGAAATAATTTGTTGTTCTTTGGTTACTTCTAAAATGGGGGAACTTCCTAAAGGAACCAGGACTTGAGCTCTGTACTTGAGCTAAAATGCTGCTTTGCTGCTGATTCTCTGCGGAAGACTTTTTGTGCAGCTCAGGTTCTAATTATTGACCTTGTAAGCATTTCCAGGTCTTGTGAGGTCCAGTAAGCTTGGGTTGTGTGGAAACTCTGGTCTGGGCCCGAGTCTTTCCAGCAAACCGCACTCTCTGCAGTTGTATATGCATTGATGCTGTGCCCCAAAGTTCCCCCAGTGGGCCTGTCTCCTCCACTGCCCACACTCCAAAGAATTCCCATGGGACAGGCCATGCGCTGGTCCCTTGCAACGACTCACCAGCCTCTTAGTGGCTTCTTTTTTTCAGTTGTCTGTGGTCCCTCGCTCCCGAGTGGGTCCATGGGTACCCTGTTAGTGGTCTTGCTGGCCTGAGGGCCACCAAGGCCCTCTTCTCCCCTGCAGCCTCCAAGCAACTTCATTGGAAGGGCACAGCTGTGGCTTTTGCCAGCTCTTTCTCCTCCATGTGCTCACCAGGACCGGCCTTGAAGCGGCCAGGGCTTAAAACGGTCGGAGCGATACTTTCTTTCTCCCATCTTGGCTTCTCCTGCCTTCATGAATTCCATAGGTCTCTCCTCTTCCCCTGAACTCTAGCAGCCCCAGCTTGGCTATTGTTGCTTTTTAATAGTTGTAAATTGGTTGATTTGTGGGAGAGAATGACACTGGGGACCGTCTATTCTGCCATCGTGACCAGAAGTCCCATGTTTATATTGTTTCAAGTTTTCCCAACTCAATTTTTGGCTCATTTGATGTAGTACTTTGTGTTCTGTAGTTTGGGTTTAGCGATTTCTTAATACTTTGTTCATTTGTGGACTGCCTTTTGAATCTTGAATTGGTCTGTTCAGATATTTAGCAACATCATATGTGTAGCCAGGATTTTGCCTTATGGTGGTCCAAGTTTGTTAAGACTGGTATTAAGTCTTTTGTAGTCCTGTACATAAAATGATGGTGCAGTTTTACACTATTTTACACTATTTTCTATCATTTCTCTGACTGGTATTAATGCAGTTTTGAGGTTTCCCTTTTAGATGTGGCTTCTCTTTTATTAGCTGAATCTGTTTAAAGGAATATAAATTTAACAACTAAAATATCTGTGTTTATATTAATAGATTTCTGGATGATGCATGAAAATTCATCTTACACTACAATTAATGAACCCTAATTCTAGATTATTTTTGTAGACCTCAGTTTCATATTTTTCTGGTATTTTGGGTCACAGTAAAATTCATATTATAATTACGTGCCTGTTGTCTATTGTTTTTAACATTTCTTCTACATCCAACTTTTTATGCCAGACTCTTCCATAATTTAGTCTTTTTGTTCTTAATGAAGAACTAGAAATAGGGATAGTTATAGTGTCTGCTGAAGTAAGAGATAAACTTCCTAGGTAACTATGGTATGTTAGCTTTATATTTTTAAAATTTAAGACATTAGGTTTTATTAGTAGCGTAATTAGAAAGCCATTTAACTTCTCTGTGTTTCTTATCTATAAGCCAAGGATAACACCTACCTCAATAGGTTGTCGAAATAATTAAATGAGTAATGCATATAAAGCTACTAGAATGGTGCCCATTACCTAGCTGACTTGGGTCACTGATATTATTTTCAAATATTTTTGTGGAATTTGTTTTTGTTAAATGTGAAACAATCATTGGCTATCTATTAGCAAAGAAGTATATCAAATTTACTTTATTTGGCTACAGGGAGACATACTTGCTAGAAGCCTATTACCACAAGCAGTTCATTTTAAGTAGTACAGAATTTAACTTGGGTGCTAAATACATGAAAATAACTAAGATAATTGTATTGAGCATTTTTATTTTAGATATTTTATAATTTAGAATGCACCTTCTTTTTTTGAAGGGAAAAATGTCCTATATAGCAGATGATTCATATATGAACTATCTTAATACACTTTAAGAATTGGCTTAAGTCAGTGTTAAAAGTTCTTAGTTTTATTTATTCTACTTTAAATATTACTCAAGAGCATGTTTAAGAGGCTGGCATGCCTTCAGAAGTAATTTTAGCACAGTATTTTGACAGTATAATTAAACAGACAATGTATGTAAAAGATTTTAAGAGTATTTTGGGAGATATGTTGAAAATTTAGACCAAAAAAAATGCCGGGTTGTCCTTTGAGTATGATTTTGATGCTTGTTTTTCAGGGCTAATAGTAACCTTGGACTAGGGGAAGTGGTAGTTCTCAGGTACTGGTGATTCTTTTTTTTGGAGGCTGATTGTTCAATCAAGCCAAAGGGAAAAGCAAGGAAACAGTGCTAGAATTGTAAGGATCCAGCCCTTACCTCTTTGGGAAAGCAAGCCTTTTCTCTACTCAGATACAAAGCCCTAAAACAAGATTTTTCTCATTGCATTCTTGTGCTGCCTGGCTGGATAATCTATTGCCACTACCCATGGGAATTTAAGATTTTTCTCCCTTTACTTCTCCTGTTAAATACACACAGACTGTATCATTTGCCTTGTCTCAGCTTAAAATGTTTATGAACATTTTTCTTTTAAGATTGGCCTGCTTTTTATTTGACCCATTCCATTACTGTGAAAAGAGGATTTTTTTTCACACTTAATCTGCCCTTCTAAGACTGCCTTTGGCACTTTCAGTAACAGCATCATTTTTTTCTCACTCTGAGCCCCCCTTGCCAGCTGAGTCCCCTGATTTGGGGACATTCGTCAGGGATTGCTTTCCCTGCTTTTATGCTTTTTTGTTTAGAGACTTCACAATCACAACTAGTTGTTTTTGAATAGCTGCTAAGATCTTCATACACAGCTCATCATGGTATTTGCATTGGAAGTCATTCATTATCTTCTTGGACTTTTTGTCTCTTAGCCCCATGTAATCATCGGATATTCCTTCAATGTGTTGATCTCTTTGGTGTTTGTGAATTTCTAGGGGCCAGAGGGTCATAGGGCTTTTTGTATGCTTTTCGGAACCTCACCTGCCCAGAATACCTGGTGGTGCTCAGAACTCTGAAGGGAAGTCAGGAAAGCACTACCTAATGAAGTATGGAATACTTTTCCCTAAGATTTTTGTTTCTGTGTTGTTGTAAGGCAAGGGGGTTCTGAAGGAAGTAAATTGTTGTAATTTTCTCATAGGTCATTAATAGCACTGAATATTAAGAGTCAAAAATTAAAATGCAGTGAAGATGTCAACCTTTTCCCTTATATATCTTTACTGTCAAATTCTCTATGGCCAGCAATCTAACTAAGGGTTCTGAGCTCCATATCCAGTTTATAGGTGGTTGTAGCAAGACAGCAGTGGAGGTAGCATAGGGTTCAGCTGCATGACACTGGTATCTGAAAGTGGTTCTACATTCACATGTCTTTGGACTTCTCCATGATTACCTGAACTCAAATCTATCATTTAGCACCTCAGTGGACATATTCATAGAATAAAGTTGTGCATGAAGGACTTGTTTAACACGGAGAAGGTAAGGGATACCAGTTACCTTTAAGAGCCTAAGTCAATCTGTATCACAAGACCTGATGAGTAGTGAGAGTTGGCCAAAGGGAAAAGCAAGGAGACAGTGCTAGAATTGTAAGGATCTAGAGCATTAGCCAACTAGTGTCCACTAAAGACTCAGTAGTTTGCTATCTCTTGTGAGTAGCCAGCATACTTTTTGGAAGAACAGATCCACAGGTCTTTTATTACCAGAGGCCCATGAGTAAGTTGGTGGGGCAGGGAGGAGGGTAATGGTGGTGGTGAGGGTTCCTATGGAATTGGGAAGTTTTAAGGAGTTAGCATTAATCAGCAAAAGAGTAGAGCTGGAAGAGTAGGGGCCCTTGATACTGCCAAATGGCTCTGATTATGAGTTTACAACATTATACCTCTTCCTAGTGGAGGAATCAAAATGTACCTTAATCTATGCTCTGTCCAGAAGCAAGGGAGAGCTTTCAAGGAGGGGTCTCAGACCTTGCCATATTGTTCACAACTGCTTTCTCTGAGGTTCCATCCCTAGAAACTACCTGTCATACCTGCTGTGGGCTCTGGGATAAGAAAGTGATCTTGGTAGGTTGAAAGATAGATGGATACGTAGTGTTTTCTTTGCCACTGTGAAAAGATACAGTGTGGGACAAGACTGATGGACCTAATCCAGAGGCCCCTATTTTGTATACAAATGTGTCTCTCTCAGGAGGGAGGGTAGGATATTTTCCTATCTAGTCTTTTTTTCAACCCACTGAAAGGGCAGAGTGCCAGGGACTGCCCCCAAGTATTGTGTGGCAAAGTAGGCAAGGTCAGGGGAAACAGGTGTAGCCCCTGCTATTCCTGTGGACCTTGTAAGCCCCATTGTGGGCCAGTGGTTTTATTCATTTGCTCCCTTGATTTTTACACATTGGGTCCCAGGGCCCTCAACCTGCCCGTTTCATTCTATGCAAATGATTTTATTTCATGCATTTAAAAATTTTAGTTTTTAATCTAAAACATTCTGGTTTCATATTTTTGCATATTTAAATCTGAGACCCTCATTCTTACCTTGGATTCTCAGGAATACATCAGTCAGCAGCAGCTCCAGCACTGCACAGCAGGAACTGTTATATCTGTTAGTTGCTTTAGCAGTGTAAAGAAAAACTGTAATATATGAAGCCATTAAACTACTATATCCATTAGCTGCCCCGTTTTCCCAGTCGTAACAGGCCTCTTTGCCGTGATGTCCTCTTTAAATCCCTCTCCCATGTTGAAACATGTAATGAAGATTGAGTTTCAACTGGGTCACCTTCTGGTGTTACTTGTCTATTCTTTGAAAGAATGGAAATGAGAGATTAAAAGGACCCAGGATAACTGGAAGGGTCATGATAGAACCCAAAGTTACTATGATAGGAGTAATAGTATGTGAGATTAATTTTTGGCTCTAGAGAACTGGGCTTCACTTCTCCAAACATCAACCTTCATCAAATTGTACTAGGCCTGTAAAACCCGAAGTCTAAATCAAGCAATGTGTCTCTACACATACTGGTGTACATGCATGTTTTGAGAGAGTGAGGTAAGCTTAGGTTTTTAAGAATAGCTCTACTTCTCACATGCTGCCTGGAGGGATGTATGTATACACTGGGGAGTGGGGCTTGGGGAAATGCCAGACTTTATCCTGCAGAATTCTGAACTTTTCTTGCTTGGTCTTTAGGCAGACACGAGCCAGGTAATGTATGTAGTGCTGGTAGGGCCAGTTTTCTGCCCTGCTAAAGTTGTTCTGGTGTTGACATAGTAGCCAATAAAGGGCAGACTATTATCCATGTGTTGAAAGGAGTAAATGGAAGTATTACGCATTCGGTCACATATGTCTAATCTGTATTTCCTGTCTCAAATAGTTTTGTTTTGTTTTTTAAACATGTCTGAGCTTTGTAGAACTTCACAACTTGCTGGTTTGCTGTTTGGTAGTCTATATAAGAGTGTGTGTGTGTGTGTGTGTATATATATATGATGTGTTAGTCTTCATTTTCTTTTGGTGTTTTTGTTTACAAATTTGTTATTCAAAAGAAGATAGCTAAATAAAAGGATCTGAAATATGAACCTGAAGACTCTGTAAAGTGAGGTGCTTTTACCTATGCTTTTTTCTCTTAGTATTTTCTATTTTGGCCCAGATCCTCTGTCCAAAAACTCCTACTGCCTTGCCTTGCCCTGGCATAAAGGGGGAAAGAGCACGTTTATTCTAGGAATATCTCTAACTCCAGGAGTGGTGGTGGTAAGAACTGTGTAATAAACCAAAGACACTAAGAACTTTTTATCTGACTACTTCTGGTTTAGGTCTGTTCTTTGTTCTAATACGTGTTAAACACATACATCACTGGATTGGGATAGACCAGACCTATTTCTCCTAGTCTAGAGGAGCTTTTCTTTATAGGAACCAATAATTTGGGGATGGGCCCTCTCAGTGTCTTTCCTACTAGTCCAGGAAACTTGTCCAAGTGCTATAAGGTTGTGTAAGTGCATAAATGAAACTCCATGTTACTGCTATAAACCAAAGCTTCCTGTGGAACCATGAACTTACATGTACAGAAAGAATGAGTACATGTCTGTTGTTATCCTTATCCTCTTCCCTTTGTTCATGATCTACAGGAAATTGATTTCGTTAGGAGGCTATATAGATCCCATTATTTGGGTGCATTAGTGTTTGATAGTTTTCATTATTCGGTCTTTTTTTCCTTTTCCACCTATTGTTAACCCTCTCTACCTTGTTTTTGTCCTCCTGAGAAAATACAAAAAAAGATTTTAAAAAAACCGAGGTAACAGTTGGAATAGTTCTTGAATTCAAATTGTTTTGTGCGTGCTAGCAGTATTGTTTCAGCTGTTTGGTTTTTCCATTCTATAAAAAACAATACTACTTATCCTGCAGAGTTGTTTACAGGTGTACTACCTGTGATAAATTATTTTGGTACAAGTGATAGACGATTTAAATTATGTATGAAATTGCTTCCTAACCTTTTCCAGTCATGGTACATAAAGAAAGTGAAAATACTGTTCATAGATGGGGTAAACTGGACGTGCTCCCTTTGCTACAAATCACTGTTTTAGGGGCTCTGACTGTCCCAGTTCCCACCCACCCATCTGAGGAAACCAATAATATAATTTACCTGTAACCCTTTCTCAAAATACTGGGAAATTTTGATTAGGATATTGCTTATAAATTTTATCTTGAATCTTTGCTAGGGAAAAAAATCTCAATTCTCCTCTACACTGTATGGCCTTGTTATCAGAAAGATTGTCACCACATGGTGAAAAAGATGGCCACCTGTTCTATGCTTCCCTTATTCTCACAGTTGTCAATCCAATCAAGAATAAAAATAAATTGCCTTTCTGCTATGAGTTTAGAACCATCACAGTTTCCATCAGGCTTCTGATTGGCCCAGCGTAGGTCAAGTCCGTATCCCCAAACCCATCACCTTTTTAGATGGATGGAATCCTCTGGCCAGCACTTAAGTCTTATTGACGTGGGTAGGTAGGGATGTAGCACATGGTAGGGCAAGGAGGTTAGTCCCACCTGAACCAATGGAATGGGCTCTCCATACAGAAAAGGATTCTGCTCCCCACACAAAGGGATGAAATGAAAATGTGCTCGGTTAACTTTCATCACAATCCACTGTATTACCTGGTGTTTCTGAAAGCATCATGGATTTCACGTAGGAGTACATGGTATTAGAAATTAGTTCTCATTTTGATAGAAATTAATGACTCACTGTTTCCCTGTGTACTATTTCAATAGTAAACATGGTAAGAACATCAACTTGGTGAAACTACTTTGGGAAAAGTTTTCTTAACTCAGTTACACAATTCATCCAGATCTGTGTTATCTAGTATGGTAGCCACAAACTACATGTGGCTATTGAAACTTTAAATTTTAATATTTAATTTTAATTAAAGTGCTCAGTGGCCACATGTGGCTAGTGGTTACCATATTGGAGAGCACAGATTATAAATTTTCATTATCATCATAGAAAATTGTTACTGGACAGTGTTGACCTAGACCATTGAAGCTATTTTCCCCCCTTTATACCACACTTTGTCCTATTTGAGAAGAAAACATAGGGTTTTCTTCTCAAGAAACCCTATGTAATTTTCTACCCACATTTTTCTTTCACTTCTAAGATATTATTAGGTCAGTCCATTTTCCATTGTTGGCAGTGATGAGTTTTTCTTTTGCATCTTCTTAACGTAATTACTAAAGAAATCCAGAAAGTTCTTGGCAGGGTGGAGCCAAGGAATTTTCTTAACCTAATAGAAAGGGGTATGCAAGATAAATGGGTTTTAAATAGATGGAAGAGTTTTCTTTGAAAGTGCCTTTGTCATAATCTTGTATATCACATAACAAAAACTCTTTACCCTTTTTAGGAAAAGGTTTCATCAAACTAAACATCTAATTGCCTGGTTCCCTACCTTTATTATTTGCTTGGGGCCAGGAGCAAAATGCTATTTTTCAGCAACACTATAACCTTGCCTCCAGTGAGTAAAGATAGAGAAATTTAATTTTTTTCTCTTAATGCACATGCACATAGCTTTTAGGAAAAAAGGCCTAGGAATAATTTGGAAAATTTTTGGAGCCTATCGTGCTTTTTTGATTATTTTATCTAACAGAGACTTTATTCCCTGTGATTGACTGTTTGAAAGTCTAATATCTGTGGATAAAAATTGCCTATTTCTATCTCCCACTAGTCTTATAAGCCTTTGGAGGTCAGGGATGGCATCTAACCTTGCTCACACCAACCATTGTACAGTACATCCAACATCTCCCTCGTTGCCTGGGGCACACAGTAGGTACTTAGTAAATATTTTTGAATAAAGATTTCTATTATTCAGAGACTAGTTCTTCCATGTCAAGGCTTTTGTTTTTCCTCCATTCTCCTGCTTAACTCTGTTTTCCTTCCCTTATAAGTAAGGAGAATAAATACATTTGTATGTAATACTGTTTTTCAGATCTTCTAAGTGGCCACAATAAAAATTGGATGTATAGAATAGCATCATTTTTACAAAATGATTGCCTTGAAGGAAGCTAAATATTTTATGCTGTTTCTTTACCCTATTTCACTTAATTTGTAATTTCTTTAATACATAGTACTTGAAAGCTCCAATTTTTGCAGATTTGAACATGTAGCCAGTTGAGATAGTGCCTTCTATAGAGTTCATTTTGTGCCATTATGCTAGACTCACAGATATCCCCTCTGCTTTGTCTCCCAGTTAGCAGCTTGTTTCTAGCCTAGCTAGGTAGGCTAGTGCTAAAAACAAAATTTTATGATAATCAATTTCCATTCCACTAAGGACTCACTCAAATATAAATATAAATGTATACATTTATATATTTATATATATCTTATACAAATATAAGGTCTCAAATTAAATTGTATCAGAAAAATTTTAAGGGAAGGAAAACTTAAAATCTGGATTGTACTTTGTTAAAAAGCAGAACACTTTTGAATACTGTGAATGTGGGGGTATTCATAGTTAACACTTTTTTCCTGTTTCTAGGACTATCCTGTTAAGTGTAATCTCACTGCTTAATGAGCCCAACACCTTCTCCCCAGCCAATGTGGATGCTTCGGTTATGTTCAGGAAATGGAGAGACAGTAAAGGAAAAGACAAAGAATATGCTGAAATCATTAGGTAAGGTGCTTTGTTTTGTTTTCTATTTGATTATTTCAAGTCTTCATACAAAACCAAAGTATATTCTGGAGCCAAGGGTTGAAGGCAAACTTAAATATCCTGTCTGCTCCAGGATAATTTCTCTCTATTATAGTTTGGGAAGAAATTTCTACTTATGCCTAATGAGCTTGGCTATTGAGAGAGTACCCATAGAAGTTAATTATGCAGCAGATTGATTTCCTAGAAACCAGAATTTACTGGTTCTTTACTACTCATATTTGTAAAATCTCCCTATCATTTTAGGGACCCTGTTCTGGATTTTCAACATGTCCGTTAAGTGGACACAATTACCCAAGGTATTCTAGACATGTAATTTTGTTTTCAGAACTTTAACTAATGAAGCCCTACAGTTTATTGGCATTTTTGACCATAGCAGCAAATATCTTTTGGATATCTTCATTACTGGCAACACTAATATAGAGTACAACAGAGCCCTAGAATAAGAATCAGAATTGGAATCTACTGCCAGCTCTGGTATTCTAGTGTGACCATTCTCAGTTAACTTTTTGGGTCTTTAGTAAAAAGGAAAAAAGATATTGGGCTCAACCTCATTTTTCTTTTTTTTTGTGTGTGTGGGGGCAGCTGGCCAGTATTGGGATCCACACCCTTGATGGAGTTTTGTTTGTTTGTTGGGGGTTTTTTTGTTTTGTTTTTTGGTGCCTGGCCAGTACGACCTTGGTGTTATGACACCACACTTTAACAAACTGAGCTAACCATCCAGTCCTCAACCCTTCAATCATACCCTAAGTAGGACATAATAGTATCCAAGGATTTTGCAATAAAATTAAACTCCCCTTAATAATGTTACATTTGTATACCTTAAAATAGAGCCCCTAAGTGCAGTTCCAGCTCTGTGCATAGGAGTTTAATATGAACTGTAATTTATACAAATAGAGTTCCTCTCTATAAATCTAGTTGACATAATTCCATGTGATATGAAAAAATAAAAATACTGAGAAAGAACATCATGCGACTGCTGAGTAATATAAATCAGCAGTTCTCAAAGTTTTTTGCCCATTGGGATCACTGATGGACTCTCCCTAAATCATAGCTATTTAATCAGATTATAAGGGTAAAGTCTGGGTACCTTTTTTTTTTTTTAAACCAGCCTTTCAGGTTACTGATGCTTACCAAACATTGAAGATAATTAGTGTAAACAGTAAGGACCTATAGGAACTTAGAATGGGAGTAGTCTAAGAATTGAAGGATGGAATGCTTCACAAAAAAGTAAGGATTGGCACCTCATGTTCAAGGGAAGATAGGACTTGGCATTCTTCACTCACTAAGATACTTCTGTTCTTTATATTTCTTAATTTGATTAAGTGTCTATCTCATTCTTTAATTTTTTTTTTCAACATTTATTATGCACCAGCTTGAGTCAGTTACTCTTCTAGGTCATTAAGGCACCACCTCTTTCCCTAGGGAGTGCATACTTTAGTTAGCAAGCATTTGTAAACAAACAAATGAATATGTAATATGATAAGTGCAACTATATGAGCCTAAACAAGATACACTAGAAGGAGTATATAATGCAATGGAATTCCTAGAAAAGATAATGCCTCAAAACCAAGTTATTTTCAGGTTTAAAAAAAAAAGGACCGAAAAAACCTCTTAAGAGAGATAGAAACATATTTGCTAAAAACACAGATGTACAATGGGTCTTCAGAAAGTTCGTGGAAGGATTCATATTATCTTTCAATTCTTTTTTTCCCATGAACTTTTTGAAGTACCTCATATATACAGCATGGCACATCAAGGGAATTATAAATAGTTACAAGGCTTGAATGTAAATTCTGATTTCGGAAGCAATGGGAAATTAACCAATGGAGGCTCCAGGTTTAAAAAGTCATGGTAAGGAAGTATCATTCTTAATCTTAGAGGTGATGAGGTGTCACTTAAGGATTTTAGGGAGAGAAGGGATGATCCTGTTTGAGCTCTGAAAGAACACGTTTGACCAGGGGACCAGCAATGGACTACACTGAGGCAGTGGCAATGGGAATGAGAAGACAGATTTGAAAATATTTAGGCTGTAAAGTAGTAGGATTTTGGAGTGAGATTTATGATTTCAGAAACTGAAACTGATAACTCCCTTAGATAAGAAAAATGGGAAAAACTGGCCATAGAGGTAGAAAATGACAAATGCAGTCTTGCTGAGAGTTCCTCCAGAACATCAGGATGGAGACATCGAAAATGCATTTGGTTATGTAAGTGTAGAGTTCAGAAGAAAGGTATGAACTTAGAGCCTGATGATTTGAGAGCTGTCAGCATAAAGGGATTGGTGGTTAAAACCATCGGAACAGATAAGATGTCCCAGGGAGAGTGCTAAGAATGAAGAGATTCAAGCCTAGAAGCCTCAGTAGTATCAGTATGTTAACATAAGGTAACATAAATTTTAGGAGCAGCTGAAAGAGGTCTAATTTCATGGCTCAAATTTTTATAATTGTTGAAGGAAACTGCTCTTTCATTCATTCATACGATTAATATTCATTGAACACCCGTTAAATGCCAGGCTTTATTCTAGGCACTGGGGAAATAGAAGTGACTAAGAAAGACAAGGTCTGTGGTCTAATAAAGCTCACATTCTAGTAGGGAGAGACAGAAGAATGAACAAATGAGAAAGATCATTTAAAAAAATAGTGATAAGTAGGATAATGTAAGAGAGTGACTAGATGGCTACTTTAAATTAAATTGTCAGGAACAGGCCTCCTCATAGGTGATATTTAAGCTGAGGATCTGAGGGACAAGAAGGAGCCAGGCATGTGTACATCAGAAAGAGAAGCTGATCCAGACATAAGAATCAACTAGGTTTGTTCAATGTACTAAAAAGAAGACTAGGGTGACCTGAATGTGTTGGAATTGGCAAAGTAATGAGCTCTGGGAACCAAAGAGTGGATCAAACAAGACTTTGGAATCCAGCGTAAGGTATTTGGATTTTACTCTAAATGCAAATTAGCAGGATTATTAAATTAAGAAGTTATTGGGCCTGCATGAGTTTGATGGTTTGATGGTGAGAAGACGAGGCCAAAAAAAAAAAAAAAAAAAAAATCTGCTTTGAGATCCACTGCTTTAAAATTTCTTCATGTTTACTTATGTGAAGGAAACTTAATAGGTTTCCTTCAAAGTGGTACCTGATGGGTTGAAAACCTTGATATAGTACAGGGTATCTGTCAGATGCTTTCATGCAGCACTGAAGTTTGAAAAGCAGAGTTATAAGGAATCTTGATTATTTAAGGCCAATTATAAATCTATCTTCAAAACAGACTTACCGTAAACAATTTTTGTGTCATCCTTTCTTCAGGAAACAGGTTTCAGCCACTAAGGCAGAAGCAGAAAAGGATGGAGTGAAGGTCCCCACAACCCTGGCAGAATACTGCATCAAAACTAAAGTGCCTTCCAATGATAACAGCTCAGATTTGCTTTATGACGACTTGTACGACGATGACATTGATGATGAAGATGAAGAGGAGGAAGATGCCGACTGTTATGATGATGATGATTCTGGGAATGAGGAGTCGTGACGTGCTCCTTCAGTGCCCCTGTACTGCCCTGCCGTCTCAGGCCGAAGGGAGGGGAGCAAGTGGGGACCTAGCAGTGGCCCCTCAGCAAAAACCTATTCACAGGGGGTGGGGAAAACAAACACAGCTCCTGCTGACTCCCCTTATGGATCTCAGTTTGCTCCTCTTATGGACCTTTAAGGGAGAGAAAGTAATCCTCCACAGAATGTCTGAATTCTTGCATTCTTTACCCTTCCATCACTGTATTGATTCTTTTTTAAAAAAAACAGACAAAACAACCACCCAAACTCCCGCCTCACTTTGTCTATACAGAATGTTCACAGCGAAACACATTTGGTCTGTTTTTAGATTCTTGAATGATTAAATAGTCTTTCAGGACGTTTAATATGTTTAAAGCTGGGAACCCATTGGGAGTTCACAAGTGCTGCATATACTGGGTAGCAAAAGAAAATGGGACAAAAAAACCCACAAAACAAACAAAAAAAAATTGCCAAGGTTTAGCTGCTCATTTACATTAGTGTGTGCACAATTTGTTCAGCCCTATGGTGGTGAATTTTGTTTCTTTCCCTTCCTAAGGCTGGGATACAGTGGGCATCAGGGACTTTGTGCTAAGCCTGATGAAATGTGCTCCTTCAGCCTCCATGAAATCATCCTAATATGGAGGCCTCAGCTACTTTGAGGAGAGAAATCAGATTGTTTTTTGAAATTGATTGGGATCTAAAGCCTGAAATAAATGTTCATACTTTACATAGAACTGAGCACTTGATTGCTATTTATTTTAAAGGCAGGGTTATTTTTTCCCCCAAGGGAGTGGGGTGAATGGGGATTTGTGTGTGTGTGGATTTTTAGTGATGGGAACAAAGAGTTAAAAATTATGATGCCAATTTTGGTTGATACTGCTGGGGAAAAAAGCCAAAATTACTGGTGACCACTGCTGAGAGGAAACATCTGTTTATTTAATATGGCCTTCCCTTCAAAGATACTCTTATGAGGTTTTTTTTGTTTGTTTTTAAGTAGCCACTTTTACTCAGTATTAATGCTAGGTGCATGTATTAAGATTTTGGTTTTCATTGAGCTGCTTATACTGAATAGTGATAAATGTGGATGTGTGTGAGACATGAGTGACCGACTGGTTCCTGCTTTCTTCATTGGATGTGATCTGGACTTTTTTCTCCTTTCAGTTTACTTTGGCTATGGAGTTCAGGTAGAAATTGTGCATGGAGCTCCCCCTGGGCTTGTCTCTTCTTCTGGCAGGATCGAGGGAGTTGACTGCAGTCAAGTTTCCCAGCCAGGCAAGGCTATATCTTCATGCCATGCAATTGCTGTGGCTTTGATTTCCCAGGTCTCGATCATGTGTTGCTTTAATCAATATTGAGATCCAGCAGCCTTCACCATCCAGGGACTTCAGAACTTGAAGGCGATTTTATTTGGTATGGAGCTACACCATTTCATAGGACAGTATTCTTTGAGTGGGGAAAACCGCTATAATGTAAAATCAGATTTCAAAAGGAAAGTAAAAGGACAAGCAAGGACAGACTACAGTCCGACTGAAAATCCTTGTGCACTAGCATCTACTCCTTTTTTTAGATCACAGCTCAGAAAGAAAGAAAAGGCAGATTAGGGACAGGGGAAGGATGGATCCTAGGCTGGTTATAGTGATGCTTACTTCTTAGCTCCTCCTTCCTTTCTGATCTCAGGGTTTTCATTCGCTCTTCAACTCTCCCAAACATATGCTATTTCCCAGCAGCCCTCTCTGACCTCTAAAGTTTGGTCTGGTATTAAATGAGAATGTTTAACATGCTAAGGTTCTAATGGGACACTAATGAGCCTGGTCTCTGTGTAATCTCCATGGGGCCAGGGCTGCTACTTGCACCCTTGAATCCATTGATTCCAGTCAGATTCAGGGAACAGAGCAGCTTTGTGATAATATGCTCTTAAGTTGTCTGACTACAAACTCTCATAGAAGATGTTGGAACTAGCTTTTTATTTCCCATACTTAAATAATGCTTCCAGAGACTCTGCAGAATTTCTGGAGCCTAAATCTCTTGCCATGCTCTCTGATTTGCCTCTCTCAAACACACAGGTTTACAGCCAGTAGGTTGGTCTTATTTTCTTGGAGCCCTAAAACTAAGGCTTTCATTCCTCTTACTGCTACAGCATCTCACTCCCAGGGCAGGGCAGGCCGGGCACCTTGGCACTGTGGAAAGTGCTGTGCTGCTTAGCTATGTCCCATTAGGCCCTGTTGGCCTCTGTTGCAAGTTGACTCAGGGAGCCGGAGAGCCAAGTAGATGTTGTACCTCTCAGCCCTTCGGGGTATTACTGTTGAGGGCTGGGTTTGCCTCTGATGAGAGTATAATCAATCAGTTCCAGAAGACTGGGGTATGTTGACTTGCTAGCAGGTAGACATTGAGAGTTTAGACTGACATAAAGCCCAGATGCAGGTTCCAGAGCTCTGTCCCTGAGAGCATTATCTTGTGGAAAAATACTTGGGTATGTAATTGTTTTTCTTCTTGGGAGTGGAGCTGGTCTCAGGCTCAAGCCAGAACCTAGTGAGTACAAATGTGCTGGTTATTTGGTGTGACATGAACTCAAAATCCTGCGTTTTTAGATTCCTTTTGATTCTGAGACCTGCTGGATGCTCTTCAGTTCTGTGTATTTTGAGGCTGGGTGGAGAAAGTATAATACGATTCCGTTGTTGCTTCTCTCAAAGTCTTTCCCCCGCCCCCCGCCTTTCTCGTATCATTCCAGAATTCTTTTCTATTAGCCAGACTTTTTTTGTAGTCCCTTCTTTCCCTTACCTGGAAATTATTTGCTTCTTTACTTGCTGGTTTCCTTATGTTTGGGGCATATATAGTACGAGATCAGAAGGGGAAAATGTGTAGTTCTCTACTAAAAACTAACTCTCCAACCCTCCCATGCTGATAAACAAGGTTTACATTTACAACTAAAGATTCAGATGCAATTTTCAACTATTCTGAAACCAGCAGGACACACCTGACTTTAATAGTTTTCTTAGCTGAAATTGTAATGTTTTTCTTCAGTTTAACTTATGAGAAAAGATTATCTGATGCATTTTGTGTTGACTTCCCCTTTAGTGGTTTATTTTGTCTTTTTCTGCCCATCTGTCTACTAATAAAATGTGAAATAAAATATACCTGTATTGCTATTTCCCCATGGGATGACACTCTTTTTTTCCTGGTGTTAAAACTAAAAAGGTGGTCTTAATATTTTCGATTTACCTTGCAGATTATGCCCAGAGCTCAGCTGAAAAGTTACAACAAAAACCAAAACTTGTTAACCTGCCTTTATGACATCTTGTCTAACTTATCTCCCTGGAGAATAACCATCCTCAATCCTTACAAGGTGTTTAAAGGAAGATTCTTAAGGATATAATCATTTTTTAAATTTGATTCTGTAATAGGACAGTCAGTCAAAACACTGAAGAGATAGAGGGTGCTGTGTTGACCTCCTAGGCAAACATTTTGTTTTTATTGTCATTTGTGTCCATAACTTCCTGCTGCTAATAGCAAGGATCAGGCAAAAGGATCAGATTAATAAAAGTCCCTGTTTGGTTTTAGTTGTGGATATTTGCATTTATTCTAGCCAAGATCCGAAGCTGTGGGTTAAAAGCAATACACATCCCATCTGATGAAATGACCACTTGCTCCTGATTGTGCTCCTAGGCTGGATCTGACACAGTGACTTGACCAATATTTGACTTGAAGCACACCACTCGTTTAGTTTGCTTATTTAACCTGGTCTGAAGTTGTGATTTAGGCTTGAAATAAGAGGCTATATAACACACCCTGGGCAGCCCTGAGCTGCCTGCCAGATTGGAGCATGGCTGTGCAAGTCAAGTGGAGAGATCTGCCTCCTGCCAGTAGCCTCTGGGTCCTCTGGTTGGGATTCACCTGCCTGCCTCCTAACACACTAGACTCACTAGTCATCTGTTCCACCACAGCCCTTGACCGCCAATGAAGATTGTGTTTGATGAAAAGCAAAGGAAAAACAGGTATACCTGTTCCTATTTATTCTTTCTCAGGCCTAGAACCCTGCACTTAGTTCTTGGCTTGTCCATTTTAAAGGCAGTTGAGGTTTCGGAAAGAAATTACCTTGCCCTGATATTCCTATTGACAGGGCCCTATGAGAGATTGCCTTGTCCCTAAGTCTGTTAAGAGGTTGCAAGAAAAGCCAAGTTAACATTGAACTTTGATAAACATGACCTAGGCCTTGACAGGAGGTCTAGTTATCTTTTCAGCCATATGTTTAGGTCAAGAGAAAAGTCCAGCAGAGGGAATACCAATTCAAGCCTTTACTGCAAAGCCTGTTGTCAGAAGACGGCAACCATGTGAAGTCTTCTTCAGCCCTGTGAAGTCCAGGGTGCCTCTGCCCTGAGTCACACCACACAGAGACCATACATGCTCTCAGAACTTTATTAGGTGGAGTTCAGGCAAGAGAAAACCCCTGAAACAGCTGCCCACCTAGTTCAGGACAACTGGAATAGAGGACCTGACCAGCTGAACATCTCTGAGCCCTAGTTCAGATTATTTTTAAAATGGTCAGCCAGGGGAAGGCAAGTCTCTGGGGACAAGACCAGACTGGAGAACAGAAGCCCCTGCTCTATACTCTATATGAAGACAAATAGGATGTTAGGTGCAGGGATATCTTTGCTATTCTCAGATCAAGACTTGGCAAAGAGGACCATGATGAAAAGACCAGTTTCTCAAAAACAGAGGTATAAAGTAATTACAAAGGGAAGAAAACTCAAAACAATGGTTTACTAGGGAGCAAGTTAAGTTGTGATTCTTCATTGGTACCTGATCCCAATACCCAAACTGCCTTGAACCAGCCCTTCCAGAGAAAGCCCTCCTGCCCAGTGGGCTGCTAGGGGCAATGTGGGAGGCCTGAAGGCAGAAAGGGGTGGGGGTTTCTTTGCTACAGCAAGAAGGGGCTTGAATAAGCAGAGCAGACCTGGCTACTATCTGCAGCCACACACCCCCTCCCTATAGCTTCTATCACATTACAAATACATAAATATGTAACATACAATAGCAGGTCTGGGAGGCAGGCTCCCCTCAGAGGCTTGGCTGCCACAGTTACACATCTAGGAATTCTAGAAAAGGACACTGGGCTCTTAGAAATGTGCTCCACATGTTATCTCTTGCCAAGGGTAAGCCCTGCCCAGCCTACCCCTTTCTTCGGGGTCTAGTTTGTCCAGTAAGGAGAGTTGCTGTAAGCAGGTTTGGAGGCCTGAGACTTGGGCTGTAGGGAGCTGGGCTGGTTGCGCTGACCAGAGCCATTCTGAGGAGGAGAAGAGAAGGCTGTCAAGGCTAGAGCAGAACCCTCAGCCCAGGTAGGGTAGCTGTCTCTATCACTGTGCTCACCTGGGCCTCCTGCGGAAGGTGGTGGTGCAGCAGCTGTGAGTGGGGCTGCTGGTGGGCTGGCAAAATGTGCAGGAATGGTGGGGGCGCATAGCCAGGGGCCGCTGCAGGGGCCAGGGGCCCAGGGGAGCCCAAGGCTGAGGGCAGGCTGAAAGGTGGTGGGGTCCCTGCATGAAATCCCTGCTTGTCAAAAGTCTGCAGGGCAAAGAAGACAAAGGGGAGGGTTAGGCTGGGCTGTACCTCCCACCAACCTACCGGCCCACCTTTGTTCTCCCTCACCTGAGTCGTCTTGTAGACAGAACCAGTCATATCAGGTAGGCCAGTGGCACTTGAAGACACTGATACTCCTAAGAGGAAAAGCAGTTGTTCCCCCCACAGCAGTTGGTCCCAGCTCCAGGCTCCCCTGACCTCTAGGGGCACTCTGGGGTAGGCCTGCCTGAGAGGGGATCAGGCAGGAGACAACAACTCCAGGCCTCAATCCTGGAAAGGAGGGGTAAAACACTACCTTTGCCAGGCCCAGAACCTGTAGACTTGTTTGGCGCCTGCGATGATCCACCATAGCCACCCTTGGTGTAGTCCCCTGCTGTCCCCTGGGTCAGGTCATCGTAACCTAGCATGGTACGGTATAAGAGGCATGTGTGAGCCAGGCAGGCCTGTTCTACCCTGTGTCTCCATGCTGGGAGCCATACCTCACCTGTGCCATAGCTGTGCTGACCATAACCACTGGCCTGCTGGAAAGGGGTGGTAGGGGTGCTAAGGTTCACACCATGCTGCTTGGCTGAGGCTGGAGGGACCTGGTGGGGCAAGCAGGCGAAGTATTACTGTGGGAACAAGGCAAGGTGGAGCAGATCAGACACACTCTGCCTTAGCTGCAGGCAGCAGGTGGCATACCCACCACCACAGCAGACCTGTGTTTTCATCACCTCAACACATAGTGGATCTAAAAGCAGATGGTGAAAGTAAACTTGTCCCCTGCCTGAACAGTCCCTGAAGACCAGATGAGACTCTGAGGGGTCATGACCCTCCTCCCCTCCCTGCTTCTGCTCCCAGGAGCTGGAATACAGGTCCCAGTGACCCAAGGCCAAATACTCACAAACATGGTGGGCCCATACTGGAATGCACTGGGCACGCCTGTGTAGTAGGGAAGGCCGGTGTAGCTATAGCCAGGTGGCAGTGCAGGATTCAGAAAGGGCTGTTGCGCTGTGTGGTGGGTCTGGGATTGGCTCTGCTGTGGCTGAGCTAGTGTGGTGGAGGGGGCAGGCGATGCAGAGTCACCTCGACCAAACTTTGTGACATCACCTAAGAGAAGAGGAGTGCTGACTCCAGTCACTGCCCCTTATCCAACCAAGAAAAAAGCCAGACTGGCTCCAGCAAACAGGACCTGGTCTCACTGCCAGTTCAAATACAGGCAGCTAAAAGGCCTCTCTCAGCGCTTCTGTTTCTGCTTTCCCTACTCCTGGGATTAGTTACAGGCCAGTCCCACACTCTCCCACTCCTTACCCACTGAGCTGACTAACCTGAATATGGATTATTAGGGAGACTCCCATCTCGGCTGGCAAGGGCTGTAGGTGCAGCAAAGGGAATTCCGTAGTAATCCTAGGAGAGACCAGGGAGGCTTCATCAGTGAATGGCCTCATCCCACTTCCAGAAGAGCAGAGCCAGCAGGCATCACGTGCACATGGCACTCTAAGTGATGCCACACTCCTGGGACAGGCAGCCCTCACAGGGAACTCCAGGTAAATGGTGCCCACTGGAGGTGTGCAACTTGGCAGCCTTGCTTAACTGGTTAGTACACGGACAGACTGACCAGACCTGCAGCCTTTGCCAGGCAGAGCCATCGGAGGCCCAGTTAAACCACAGAAAAATGCTCATGAATGCCACAGGCTGAACCCACTTTACTGGTTTTTCCTGTGTGAGAGACTACAGAGAAGCAAGGAACAAACCTGAAGAAGGACTCAGCAGGAGAGGAGGTGCCTAAAAGGTTTAAAAGGGGAAAGGGAGCAGGGCCAGGTAGACACAGGTACAGGCAGGACCTGCCCTTACAGCACTGATCCTGCAGAGGACCCAGGAAAGTATGGTAGAATCAACAGCATGGAGACAAAGAGGGCAAAAACACAGGGGAGCTCTGTGGAGAAGGAGACGCCTGCTCAGTCCTGGACATTCCTGGCCTCTGAGCAAAGGGAAAGTCCACAGGCTGCCCTAGACTCATGACAGTGTCCCATCAAAGCCAGATGAGAGACATCCTGACATGAAATGGCACTCACACCCTCCTTTGGCCACATCTCCAGGTAAAGTCTAGGAAACGCATGGCATTCTCAGCCCAGAACCCCACGAGGGGGCAGGACTGGGAAAGCACAGAGCTAGCAGGAACACAACTGGGGTGGTGTGGAGAGAAGGCCCAGAAGGGGGAGCCCTTTCACCGATGATGAGAAAATCTAAAGGGGGGACCAGGCACAAAAGTGGCAGAGGTTGATAAATGACCCAAGGGAAAATAAAAAGCAATGTATCTCAAAAGCTGAGATCAGAGGCAATTTCCTCTAAGGCACAAAATGAAAACAGGAAAAGGAGTCCTGTGAATGCGTGTGGACAGCCACGGACAAGCCCCAGAGGCAGGACAAACCTCAGGGTTGGCAGCCCGCCTAGACCCCATGCAGGCTCACTCAGGGCCACCTCTTGTACTCATCTGTGACAGTCCTAGAATGGTGGGCTGCTGGTCTGTACACGGAGGGTGAGCTGCTCAGCTACCAGGATGGAGAAGAGCTTCTCTCCTGAGACAACAGCCTCTGGGAGGTAGAGGTGACACCTGCAGTGCTATAAGCTCTTTGTGGCTTGGCAAAGGCAAAACCAATGGGAAAAAATTTGAGGAAGGGCAGATGACACCTCATTGGGGAGAGAGTCTCTTTCTCTGGGAATAGGAAAGACCACATCCAATGGAGGTAGACACCAGTGTCAAAACCTCCTGTAACTCTCTGACAGTCTCTGACAGATGCCCTGGGAAATGTAAGACCAAGAAGAGAGTGGCTACCGAGGAGGAAACCCTGCTGTCTGGCAGGGCAAGGAGCAGGCCTGTTTCCCTCCCTTCTTCCCCAACAGTCCTGTTAACGTGGCTATTCCAGGGAAGGCCAGTACTTCATCCTGGTACCAAGGGTCAGAATAAAAAGGCAACCCTGACCTCAGAGTGAGGTTGCAACCACCAGGGAAACCCCAGGGCGGGCATTCTTGCAAATAAAGATGGGAGGCCAGACTCAGAAGAAACCTTTAAGACTGTCAACTCCAGTCACTCAGTGAGCTGGAGCAGAAGAGTAATGCTGCCATCATAAGCATAACCATTGGCCACCTTGGCTCAAAGACATCATATGATATTTTAAGGCAGGGGAAGACTTTATAAAACTCCAGGGCCAAGTAAGCAATCTCCATGTCTTATGTCATATAGTTTTTCCTTAAAAAAAGAAAGAAAAAAAAAAAGCGGGAGAAGACCTGTATTTGGTAGGGAGCATGGCCTTCTGGGGCTCCACGTCCCAAAGGTCTCCAAGTTCCCCAGGGATGAGCATAGTATACTCATATACCAAAGCTATGGTCACACCATGCACAACCACCAAATGGAAACAGCTTTCTCAGTGGTGGCAATGAGAGGGTTCCTTAGGCCAAGGATCCTGAGGACCAGGCAGGGTGGTAGTCAAGGCCAAGGGCGGAGGGACATTTTGAAACCCCACTGCCCCCACCAAGCCATATCCCACTCACCACTGGCAACCGTGACTGCAGCATCTGGAGCTCATCATAGCCATAGATCTGCGTGAAGACCAGAAATGTTTGTTAGGGACCACACATCAACCCTTGGGAAGCCCAGGCCCATCTAGGAGCCAAAACAAGATTGGAGGAATAGGACACATCCAGGAATGGGACCTGGATCACCTGCTGTGGGACAGATCCCGCCTTGATGGAGTCTAGATGGAGGAAGATATACCAGGGATCAGATGGGCAGAGAAAGAGAACTCAGGAAGGGAAGAGCAACCCAAGGTGGACACCCCCAGCCCAACCCTATCCGCCCCCCCGCTGCCACCAGGTCCTGCCACGTGCCAGCCCCTGAAGCCAGGGGAGCTGGGGCTGGCCAGGAGCTCCAGTGTGCGCTCACCGGGTAGGCAGGAAGCAGTCCTCCGGGGCCTACAAGGTACTGGTTGTGCAGCAGGGGAGGCACCCCCTGGGGCAGGTTTGGGGGTGCTTTGCCTGTGGAAGGAAAAACTGAGTCAAGTGGCAGCAACAAGAGTGAGATTCCTCAGCTGCTTTTGGAGGAGGCACAGGTCACTTTGTTCACTGTTTGCCACAGTACAGCCCCACATGGGGCCAAGAGCGGGGGGCAATGGCTGAGAAATGCAGAGGGTCATGTTATGAAGTGGCTAGGGGAAGACAGAAAGCACATGCCACCATATTTAGGCTGTTTCAAAATCAGAGGGTTCTGTGCCCAGACAGAAGCTCCTTACCATCTCTCAATCCTGAAGGTCACACTGCACTGAGTAAACATGAACATGAGAAACAATCTGCTCCTCAAAACAGGAGAAGGAAGCCATGCGGTGCCATAAGGACAGGCTGTGTCAAAGGTGGATTTTAGCACTTTCCACCCAACCACAGTCTGCTCAGCCCACACACGCAACCTAGGTCTGGTTGACAACTGTCACACACAATGGCCAGGAGCAACCCATGATAGGTTGTCCCTAACCCCTCCAAGTCTTCATGTCAACTCAGCTCCAGGGATGAACAAGGACAGAAAAGACTGAGGAGCTAGAAGCATAAAGGCTGCCAGGAATCCTGCCCAAGGATAGCATGCAGCAGACTCGGCCTGTGCCCATCCCACACGAGGGCTGTGGGGATCAGGCCTCAAGAGGTCAGTGGAACACAGCAGCAAAACATGGCAATGGCAGGACCAGTGTGACAATATAATCTTCTGATGCTTGTGGCTCCCCACCATGTCCTGGCAGCTACCTCTGGACACCCTTCCTGGGAAGTCAAGCATGCACATTTGAGAGGGGAAGCAGTGGGCAGGAAAGGCCACTGGAGCACATACCTGAGGTCACCAAGGGTGCAGCCCTGGTACTGCTGTTGGGTGCACTTACAGTGGCCCCACCCAGGCAAAGGCTGTTCACTGTGTTCATGCTACTGGGAAGGCTGACACCTGAGGATGTGGCACTCGAGACGGAGGTTGCTGCCGTTGAAAAGGTGGCTGAGGATTGGAGGGAAGGGGTATTCTCCACACTGGTGTGCTGGCAAAACAAAAGCCAGGATACATGGATCTGGAGGCAAAGGAGGAGGGTGCTGGGAAAGCCCAACCTGGCACTTGGGCCTGCAGTTGAGGTTGAATGGGCAGGCAGCAACACAACTACCCAGGTACACTAAGGTGAGGGGCTCCGTGCTCAGTGCTCACCATGGCCCCTCACACTGCAGCTAGATTCAGCCATCAGAACACCACTCATAAACTGAATATCAAAGACTTTTAAAACTGAGCCCTATAACTAAAAAAACCTCTTAAAAATCCTTCAAGTTGCTCATGCTTTGGTTATCTCAAACAAGGCACAAAACCTCCAAGTAAACTTCAGATCATATAAATGAATACAGACCATTTGAACATGGAGCCCACTTCACAGAAAAGCAAAGTCTCAAGAGAGACCACAGGGCCATAGGAAGCCCAGCCTAAGTCAGAGTCATTTGTGGATTTCCTTCCTTTGGGCTTCTTAGCTACTCTGATCTGGAAGCCACAAGAGGCCAAGAAGCCTTTGCTCCAAAACCTGGTGACACCTTGCAGTCCACCAATGCCTCACCAAGGCCTACCTAAAAGGGCATAGCCTGCCCCTATGCCTGCTCAACAAGACCTACCTGGGACGGTCATGGCAAAACCCAGCCGCTCAATCCTAGTAATAAGGTACCATGAAGGGCTTCAAACACTGGGCAGGTAGGTGGAAATGATACATCTGGTTGGGCAAATCAAGTCCGAAGGAGGCAGGAAAAAGTCCTGTAAGACTAAGACTAATCTCCAAACCAGAAAGTGTGCTGAGCACAGTAGCACAGAAGCTCCTAGGGAAGCCAAAGAACAAGAAGGCCGCAGGAGAAAGGGGACCAGCATGTGCTCAAACTCTCTGTGGACGCCCAGTCCACACGACCTTCCCTACCCACCTGAACACTGGCTTTAGGGCTGTAACCTACAGAGCAGATTCACCAACGTGAAGACAGCTGAAAATTTGGTTTCCTAGGGCTAACAGGGACACTTGCTCCTTCATCATGAATGGACCAGAGACAGGGTGGAAAAAGCCCTACCCAGAGCAGGGCAAAGGCTATGCTGCCCTGCCCAACACCTAAGCCATGGACCCCTGTGAGGAGCCAGACTTCCCACCCAAGACCACCTGCCACAGAACCTGGAACAGCTCTGATCACTCCTTTCAAGTGTTACTGGTCATACAACCTTTTAACCCTTTTAACCAGAGAAGAATAAATGAATATTCCTCATCCATACAAGACATGCTTGCTAGAGGACTAGTTCCTGACTTGCTGAAAGGAACTCAAGAGATGCCCAGAAAGCCTCTCCTCCCTTCAGTGCTTCTTTTTTTTTTTTTTTTTTTTAAATATGACCAGTAAGGTGATCTTAACCCTTGACTTGGTGTTGTGAGCACCACACTCTCCCAAGTGAGCGAACCGGCCATCCGTATATGGGATCCGAACCCGGGGCCTTGGTGTTATCAGCACCGCACTCTCCCGAGTGAGCCACGGGCCGGCCCCCTTCAGTGCTTCTGATAGGCTCCTGTCTCTGCACCTCACCTCCCAGACCGTGAGGATGTCCAACCGTTGGTATAACAGAAACACCCCATTTAAAAGGCCTCACTCAGTCTATCCCAGGAGGCCCATGCAGTCAGAACCCCAGGATAGGTCCAGAGAAGCCAGGGTGGGAGAAAGTACTGAGATTTCCTTTATAATGTTAAAGTGGTAAAGACCTTAACTTTGATAGACTATGAAAGAAAAGACATATCTGGCTATATATATTTTAAAAATCGAATTATTTATAAAATGACTCATCTAGGGAAAATATCCATACCTTCCATCACAAAGGCTACTAGTCTAAATATAGAGGGTGCATAGAAATAGACACCAACGACCTGACAGAAACATGAGTGAGCAATATAAATAGCTCACAGAAAAGGAAATTCAATGGCTTTCAAATACATAAAAAAGAGGTTCAACCTCATCCAATTAAAAACTATACTGAGGGGCCACGTTTCTAACACACTAGAAAAGTACAAATATTCAATAACGTCATTTTGAGGAGGCAGTGGGGAAACAACATTTCATTCATTGCCAGTGGGAGATAAATAGGTTAAAATACTATGCAGCACAATTTGGCAATTTGTACAAAATGACAAATGCCTAGCAATTCCACATCCATGGTTTACCCTTCAGAAATAGCTCTACACAGGAAACAACATATGTAGAAAGTTATTAAATGCAACACTGTTTGTAGTATAAAGACTGAAAATGGCCCTAAATGGAGGACTGATTAAATAATGTAATACAGTAAACTGAAAAAAGAACAAAGAACTCTGTGTTTTCAATATGGAAACGTCTCCAAAACAGACTGTTAAGTGGGGAAAAAAAGTTGAAGAACACTGTGTATAGAATACTTATATTACAGAAAAGAAAAAGAAAGAACAGGGCAAAAGGCAAAGGGGAAATGACTGTGTCTATGAATTTTCTTTTTTATAGCTAAACAAACACATAAAAAAAGTTGAAAGGAGAAAATAGAAGGAACCAAGCAGAAGACGCAGAAAGCTTTGCAGTATTTAAAAAAAAAAAAAGCTTTTCAGTATATATCTTTTTATAACTTTTAATATTAAACATTGTGACTATATTAGCAATGTGACAATCCCATCATATTGATGAAGTGTGGAACTCACTGGATGAGGCAATTCTGGCTGTGGCAGTTTAGATTTTAGGATCTGGGTTCTCTTCGCAGAGACACAGAGAGTGTAGCTACCCATGAGTGCAAGAGCATGGGATTTGCAAGCCACAGTACTGTGGGCATCGTCAGCCAGCTCCACAGTGCTCAGGATGGGGACAGCTCCCATGAGCCACAGAGGGCAGAGGCGGGTGGGCAGGCAGAAGTGGCCACACTGTGCTCTACTTTGAAGATAGTGATCTATGGGTTTTAGGAGAAAAGGATTGTGTGTGATATTTCACTTGGAAAAGTAGAGCCTGAAAGCCACAATGTTAGCCAAGTCCTAGTGGAAGGATAGGACTGGCCCTTTTCCACCACCTCATTCAGCAGGTGAGCTGATCACTTCTTCAGAGAAACAAATTTCACCCATTTCCTGCCTCCCATTCATCTGCACCTCCCTGCCTATGGACCCGCCTACTCCCACCTTGCCTGAAGCCTCCCATAGCCCAGCAGCGTGGACATTATGTTCTTGCCAGACATCTTTCTACCCACCTAACCTCATGCTCATGTCTCTCCTAGCTTTCAGTTAAGCACTCTCCTACCACCCGCCTCTTCTCCATTTCACCACTACTCACTGCTCCACCCACCACAATCTCGCCTGACCCCTACCACTTAAAACCATGCCCCCAACTTCACAACTCACTAAGCCACACTTCAATAGCCATACTCTAGGATTGTTCTTTGGCACCCGACTTTGAAACTCTCCCAACCTGCCTTCCTTGACAGCACACTTCTGCTTCCATTCTCACCCCTCCTCCCTCCAGACTTCTGTCTTCAACATCAACCTTCTCAAAGTTTCTGGCTATGAGCAGGGGAAGATGGCATGAGGAAAGACTGAACAGGACACCTAATGGTACCATTAGAACAGTCCCCATGGCCACCAACAGAATGGAATGCAATTACATTGACCAGGCTAAGAGCCAGGACTGTCCATCTCAGAGAGACGTGTGTGCATGTGCATGCGGCAAAGAACAGAGATTCCTCACATAAGCACTCCCTTTTCCCTTTACACATGTTCTCTATGATGCCTTCACAAAGTAACAGAGGGTTAAACCGGGAAAAATGCTCTTAATTAAACTTCATTTTTAGTGGAGCCCAAGCTGGAACTAGCAGTGAGCCCACTTCCCTTCAAAAAGCAATCAAATGCCTCAACATAAAAAAGGCCCCCAAAATAAAACCTCTCCTGCTAGGTAGAAATGTCTCCTATAATGAACAGGGAGCTCTGCAAATTCTTGGGAGCAAGTTCACCACCTGACAGCCCTACTGAAGTCATATTAGGTCTGGAGAAGAAACTCTTCCAAGGAGTCACAAACTTAGGAAGCAAGGTGTCCTCCAAGGTGCTTAGGAAAACAAAAGCTTGAACCACATAATTAGATCAAGACATTTCAGCCAAGCAATTTAAAGCACCAGCTGCTAAGCAGATTTGGGAGGAAGAAAGCCCTGTGGACACTTACTGTGTGTGACGTGCTCGAGGAGAGTGCTGAGTGCGCAGAGGAGAGACTGCTCTGCTGGCCGGACAGTGAACTAGAAGACAAAAAAGAACACCATGTGTCCACCCAAACAAGTTATGCCACATGAACAGGGCCCACTTGGCTGGGTGGTCTAGAGTCAAGCTTGTACCTTTCCCTAGGGAAGCTCCAACGTCAGACCCATCATTTCTCATCCCCTCGGAACCCAGTGACAGAGTTCTGGTGGTTAGAAATAAAGGGTCACTCACCATGAGGTGTGGTACACCCTGGCCTGTGGTACACCCTGGCACTATATCCATTTGCTCTTTAGAGTATAAAAAGTAACAACGGGGTTGCACTAAGAACACTGCCACCCTTGGAGACCCCAATAAATCTGTCAGTGAGGGGGAAAAAGTTCCTATGCTCCACCCCACATGCCAGAGTCAGAGCCTGAATCCCCATCAATTCCACAGTTCAAATCCAATGGTTTTGCTCCTAGTTGAGGAGGAAGAAGGGAATTCTACTCAGAAGAGGTAGGTAATAAACAAACCCATTTTCCCTGTTCTAATAACTTGATCTCTGAAGCCATGACAAGTGCAAATCAGATACCCGCTCAGAAATGCGACAACGTTCCTACTCCACATCACAGTAACATTGGCCCAGAGCAGGGAGAAGAGGCTAGGCTTTGGGTGCCCTCCTAGTTCAGACGAGTGGCAGGGAACCCGTGACCCCACCCTGTTCCCAGGGAAACCAGTGCTCTGTGCCAGCAGAGGCATTACAAACAGGCAAGGTTTTCACACCTAGCAGTTTTGAGACCTGACCTGCCCCAAACCTAAGCTACAATATTAATGCAAAAGCCCAGGGCATCATGTCAAAGGCAACAAGTGTTTTTTTTCATAGGAACAACCTTCTATAGGGGCTCTAGAACTTTGCCCCAATGTACTTCTCATTCTGGGTCCAGATTTTCCCCATACCTGCTAAGCTGAGAGATGGGGCTGCTGGATATGTCTCCAGGCTGAGACAAGGAAGGCAAAGTGGCAGGGTGCTGGGAGGTGGAGGGTAGAAGCGTGGCACAGGAGGTGGTGCTGGGCAGGGAGCCCACAGATGGGAAGGCGGAGGGAGGGTCTGTTGTCTTTGGAGCTGGAACAGATGAAGTAGCTGTAAGAAACAGAACTGCTGAGCTCCAGAACCAATCCTCAGTGTCTAAAACATGCTCAATATCTTGTGACATGTCAGGCTAGGTTGAGACATACATAAAGTTACATTCTCCAGGGAAATGTCCAGGCATGTCACCAGAGAACCTGTTCTCTGTTAGACAGCCCTACTAAAAGGCTAGGCAACTGTCAGACATGCAAGACTCAAGCAAAAAAGTAGGAAACGACACTTTTATAATCATAAATTGTCCTATGATGTGGACATACTTCTTCCACCTAAAGGACCCCAACCCTTAGCAGCACCCAGAAAGGAAAAGAGGTGCTGAGACTGACATGCATATTGTATGGTGAGGCACATTTTCCTCAAGAGGAAAAATCTGATGGACAAGACCACCCACGAGTGCTTCTACCAAATCAGTACCAAATCAGGCTACCAGTGCCAAAGCTCGCGGCCAGTTTAGGCCAGGAGGAGGCTGAGAACCCAGAGTACATACAGTGTGGAGAGATATATAAGCCTGAAATCTGCAGAAAGAGTAGACACCTGCTGTCCAACACGTACTTTCAAAAGCATAGTGAGAATTTCCTTGGTATGTACTTGAACGGCTTAATCTCAGATCACATAAATGAGCTTATTAGGCTTCAAAAAGGACACGAATATAATCAGTCTTAGCTATGGAAAAGACTCAGTCTTAGTGCTGTCCACACATACAACTCGGATATGTGCTTGGAAATAAACATCATAGTCTTTTCCAGTTAGGAAGTAGGAACAAACTTTACCCTCCTGAGAGCCCACTGGGAAGTACTCTAGTTTCTAAAAGGAAGAGTGAGTCAAAAACACAGACAGTAGGGCCGAGCCTGTGGCGCACTCGGGAGAGTGCGGCGCTGGGAGCGCGGCGACGCTCCTGCCGTGGGTTTGGATCCTATATAGGGATGGCTAGTGCACTCACTGGTTGAGTGCCGGTCACGAAAAAGACAAAAACAAACAAACAAAAAAAACACAGACAGTAACAAGGTCAATATGCACCTAGGTCAATTCTTACAGAGGGCTTTTTTTCTTTTTTTTTAACTGATGGTCTATTCAAAATATGAAACCTGTTCTTAGAGAAAACAGATGAAGACATCACAGATGTACCTCACCCAAAACTAAGACCCCAAAAGGTACCTCCCTGCGCCTTGGGTTACAATGATAACAGGTTCACAGCAAGCCTCTCTCTCAAAGTACAAGAAATGGGAAGGATGAAGGCAGGAAAGGGTAGAGAAGAGAGTATGGGAAGTAAAAGCCTGTCTCAAAAGCATGCTATGTTTTCAGATAGTCAATGTCTCATTTTACCTCATTTAAAACCTCCAAATAATATAGGACACCTAGGTGTTCTCGACTCCATGCCTGGACAATAGAAACTTGCCACCACAGCTGCTGGAGCGATAAGTTGCTCTGTCATCCAACAAGCTCAGAGTTACAAACCAATCTCCAAATAAACCTGGCAACCCAGCTGTACAATCAATCCAAAACCAAATCCTGGTGCATTAAATCTGTCATTTCAATTCCAACGGAGACTCACCGCTGGTCTGCTAAAGTTCCATATCCACACTCTCCAAAATTCCTAAGCTTCCATAACCACTAGTGGATATCCATTTGCCTTACTAAATGTTGAAAGAACACAAATATAAACAATGACAGACAACGTAGCCAAGTACAAGGGAAAGAAACAACTGACAGGGATTCACCTGCACTATCTCCAGGGATCACTGAGCTGTTCTAGAAGGAAAGAAGAGGGGTCCCCTCATTTTCTCCCAAGTGTTGACAGTGAACAACGTTTTACCTTTCTTCCTACGCAATAGTCCAGAAAGCAATGAGTATGTCTTTCTTGAACTAGGACAGCAATTTTTTCCTTTACAAGTCCTTCACTTTATTGGTAAAACAGCTCTTTCACCAACATGGAACCTGTGTCTCTGAGCAAAGCATCTTTTAAACACATGCTACACACTGCACTGCATACTGTATTGTGGCACAGTCTGATCAGGGAAAAAGAAAACGAGACTATCATCTTGCTGTTGCTGTGGCTATGACATTTCTAATAATATCACCAGCTATCACCTGGTCACATGGGAATCTCTAGCTGACCTTATTAACCCTGCCACAGAAACAGGAGTTGGTTTCTCTTAACCAATGAACCTGGCTTCTCTCTGCTCCAATGATGGATCAGAAGCAGTTATCAGAAGGGCTGGCCCGTGGCTCACTTGGGAGAGTGTGGTGCTGATAACACCAAGGCCACAGGTTCGGATCCCTATATAGGGATGGCCGGTTAGCTCACGTGGGAGAGCGTGGTGCTGACAACACCAAGTCAAGGGTTAGGATCCCCTTACTGGTCATCTTTAAAAAAAAAAAAAAAAAGCAGTTATCAGAAAAAATGTAAGAGCTGTTTTTGAAGAATTAGCCATTGGCCAGTTGGTATATTCCCTATCACAACAGCTATGCTCTTTGTTTGGCTTCCACCAGCCATGACAATGGTTAGCTGATATACTTACTGTCTAGTGTCTGCTGACTTCGACCACCACCATGTCCATTCTATAAGGGACAAAAGAGAAAGTAAGTAAACCCATAAAATCAAATGTTTAAATAGATACTGTCTATTGGGATTCAGCAACAACCACATGAAGTACAGGTTAATCAAGGAACAATGTCTGTTTTATTCTATTTTTTAATAAAAGGGGAGGCAATACAACAGACTGTTTTAATAAATCCCAAGAAGCCAACATTTTTGAAAACCTTATTTGTTATTTGGGGAAGTAGCAAGGAAAAAACATTAAGACCCAAATCACAGGAAGCAATGAAACAGCCATAAAAGAATTATTAAAAAGTCCAACTGTACAAAGAACAGGAAGTCCCATTATATTTAAATCACCAGGCCCTTCCTATCTCATGCAAGTTGTGTCTCCTGAGCACCACTTATGCAAGAAAGAAAATGTTTTCAACTCACTTAAAAAACAACTTCCACACCAGGAATTATCATATTTTATATTACTAGCAAAATGATTCTCAGAGAAAAAGAGATGTTATCTTGAAACATGCTCTTCTAAAGTAGGTAGGCAGAGTGGGTTAGAACAGTGTGGTAACCTCGAAAAGAGCAGAACCTGAGAACAACTGGTTAACCATAATGCATTTCAGCGGAATTGACACACAAGAAAAAGGCATCCTCACAAAAATGACTTCTGCCTCCACAGACTTGAGCAGTGGAGACATGACACGGAGCGATCAAAAGCATGACCTGCAAGACTCAGACACTGTCCCAAGATAAGAGGAGGAGCATGGGGGGGGGGGCCGGAAGCTGAAAGATTCCTTCTAGCAAATGTCAAAACTACTAATGAAAAAGACCTTATAGCTGTTGCCTCTGCATTAACCAAAATCCAGTACAACTTGTGTTCATGAATGTTATACTTATTCACAATATTCCTTGTTCAACAAACAATTTGAAATTATTTACAAGACATATAGAAAATAAAACAGAACACCTGGGGGGGAAACATGAGTTAAAAGGTTAAGGTCAGGACAAGGGAAACACAACATACCTCAGCAAATATATGAAAATGTGTGGAGAGTAATCAAAGTTCTAGTTAAACTAGAGTTCATGCCCTATAAATACATTTACAGGACATCAAGCACAGGCATCCTGAACAGAACAAACCCTGACATATAGAGAAGTCTTCTCAAAACTGCACCAGACAAAAAGCACAGAAAGTGGGAACAGGAAACACCTGTCATCAGACCTAAGGAATATTTCATTCCACCTTGAAAATCACGTTTAAAATGCAAGTGATGGACAAACTGACACAACAGAAGGGCTACATTATTTGGGGTGAGGGAAATTCTAGGCAGAAGAATGGCAGGAGCAAAAGCAAAGAAGTATCAAAAGGTCAAGAGAGATCAGAAATCTCCATCAGCCAGTTAGCTCAGTTGGTTACAGCACTGTGTTATAGCACCAACATCAAGGGTTCAGATCCCCACACCATTCAGCCACTAAAAAAAAAAAAAATCTGCAGGACAGATCAGTAATCAGTTAGCTGAGGGATGACCCATGGCTCACTCAGGAGAGTGTGGTGCTGACAACACCAAGTCAAGGGTTAAGATCCCCTTACTGGTCATATTTAAAAAAGAAAAAAAAAAAAGAAAGAAAGAAAGAAATCAATTAGCTGAGCAAGGAATGAGATGAGATAGAAGAGTAAGAGGTAAAGTCAGAACTGGAATTGAGATGTCCTGGTGACGACAGGGATTGAAGCTTGGATAGCATATGGTCTGATGTTTTAGAAACAGTACTGACCAGCAA